>NC_069704.1:18153527-18778527 GCF_023699985.2 Odocoileus virginianus
AAGTTGAAGCTCCAAGACTTTGGCCACGTGATGCGAAGAGCCAACTAACTGGAAATGGCCCTGATACTGGGAAAGACTGAAGGCAGGAGGAGAAGGGTGTGACAGAGGATGAGATGGTTGGATGGCATCACCGACTCAAAGGATGTGGGTTTGTGTGAACTCGAGAGATAGTGAAGGATAGGGAAGTCTGGCATGCTTCAGTTCATGGGGTTGCAAAGTTGGACAGGACTTAGCAACTGAACAAGAAGTAACTTTCAGAGCATTTTATATCTATATAAATGTATATTCCTTTCATCTGATGAAAGGAATTCCTTTCAGTCTTCTAGTCAGGAGGAAGTCTGCACTGATACTAACTGTTATCTCTCTTTCAAAGGTTAGTAATATTGCAGCCTAATGCCATTAACAATGAAAGTTCTGTGATCTTACAGCCTGAGGGTATCAGAAGTGATGTATGGTACACTAGCCTTATTAATATTTTTTTTTTAATTTAGAGTTAAAAAATTCCAGGCAAAAAGGTTCTAGCATTTGAAAGCAAGTAGGCTTTTATCCATTATTAATTCACATAAGAAAAACAGCTATGATGGCAAAGGCCAGATACTTATATGAAGGCTATAAATATGAATGAATAATTCATTTTCCTATTAATTTTGAATATAGCCTAATGGATGAACTTTATTTTTTCTTTTCCTAAAAGGGCATGTGCCAAGTGAAATACTGCACTGTCAGCAGTCAGTACACCAAGCACCATGATATGCAAGCATCATGCACCAAGCATGCATGATATGCATGATATGCACATATTTACTTATGTGTAAGTAAGTGAAAATTACTCAGTTGTGTCCAACTCTTTGTTACCCCATTGACTATACAGTCCATGGAATTCTCCAGGCCAGGATATTGGAGTGGGTAGCCTATCTGTTCTCCAGGGGATCTTCCCGACCCAGGAATTGAACCAGGGTGTCCTGCACTGCAGGCAGATTTTTCAGCAGCTGAGCTACAAGGGAATTGATCCCTTATTCATAGACTTCATATTATAGCTCACTAAAAGGTTCTGGGAAATCATATCTTTTTGGAGATAACCTTAAGTATGAGGGGGCATTTGCTGGAAGGCCCATGTGCCCCTAAATATTGTCCTCCAGAACATGTTACTGAGTCCATAATTCAGAGCATTCTCTTCTGAATTTCTCTATTATAATTCAAATGTACCTTCTTGTCTGCCAACTTGTCACTCTTAAGTCAGACAACAAAATTGACAGTCAAAACTTGGAATTTATTTACTATGCTAGGAGGTCCTTGACTATCTCTTCTGGGATTAACTAATTTGAGGACTCTTGTTCTTCCAATAACAAATATTTATTGACCAGTTGCTGTAACCAGCAATGAAGAGGCTAGTTTGGTGCTATCTTATTGCCCACTGGGTATATGCTTGTACCAAACATAGAAATGAGTACATCATACATAGTTTGCCTAAGGCAGATTACACATCACCTATGAAAGATTGCCTGACGCATAAAAAACAAACTAACAAAAACAAAACTACAACAATTTACCTTCCCGCTGTGCAGATGCTCCACATTTAAGTCCATCTTTCCTTCTCCACTCCTATGTACTCTGATGCAGGGTAAATCACAGGTTTTATTCACATTATAATACTATTCTTATCCTGGATCTTCATGATACAACCTGATTTAGCTGGCACATTAAGAGTATTTCTGGCATTGATTTCAATACCAAAGAGCTAGTAATACCTTAACTATAAATAGAAGTGGCTCTGATTTACATATATACCAACAAACTCAGCTAAATACATCTCTGATTCAACTTCTTTTGGCTAAACTCTAGAATTTTCTAGTTATTCTACATACAGGGAGGTTAGAATGGAAAGAAATAGCATTTGGACTGGAATTACTATCTGTAGGTACAAATAGAATAGTCCCCTTTCACAAAATTTGCAAAAAAAAAATATGTGACCATATGAACCCAATGCCAGGACTCTCAAAGGATTCCTTTATCTTAGGGGACCTGAGGTTTAAGTTTCATTAATTTTTTGTAGGTTGATGCCTGTGTCCTGTGACAACATTTCACATAAAGGAGAGTTAGGAAAGCTTGATGCCATATTCCTTGGATGATCAAAAACAGCAAGGACAAAGCATACCTGCAGTTTCGAGTAAAAATCCCAAATTATTATAAAGAGTGCCAGATACTAAAAAGCCAATTAGTATGATGACAGTAATAATGAAAACTCAATGTAATACACAAAATGAAAAGTTACATGTCATTTCTCAAAGATATAACCACATCAGAAACTATTAAATTTCCTAAATCCATTCAGCTGATTTAATATGTAATTCATTTCCAGTAAGGTCTTTTTTCAAAAATATAAAGGCTTTCGAGGAATGATTTACACTATTATTATTAGAAAATATAAATATCAGATTAAGCTTTATATGGCCATCTTTCATAATCTTCTTATGAGGCAGCTTTATCTATGACTTTTAATCTCAAAATATTTTAAAAAATGATTTCAGTTAATTGGTTAATAAGATGTTTAAAATGCTTCTAAAAGATATTCTTTTCTGTAGTTCCATTGTATTAATGTATAATTCACTACTGAAAATATCTCTAATTATGAAGCTACTGTATATACATGAGGTTGCATTTTTGTCTAGGAGAATTGGTGAATAAAAGAATCAGTGAATTAAATGTTAGAATGAGACTTGCAAAGTTTATTAACCACACTATTTTGCCTTTGGTTATATTTCATATGATTCCAGATAAAATCCATATTAATTTTAACCATCTGAAAAGAGGATCCATTTCTTATTTCCTATACTGCCTTTTACTATACTTCTACTATGTGCCAGTTACTATAATCATCAAAAATGGACAGGACTTTGCAATGTTACCAAATCATTGTGATGTGTATCATTTTATTTACTATGGCATTCCTTGAGCCTAGCACAGTGTCTGATAATCAGATACTCATTACATGTGTTATTGGGGTAAGAAAATCATATGGAAGATGATTTTAGAATAACTAGATATTTTTGTTTATAAAATACCTTGATGACAACTGTGACAGTAGAATGACAGGAAATGATTAAGAAAGAAAGGGAATACAACATTAAGGCAGGAGGTTGGACCTCACTAGAAAGGATGATTAGTGGAATTTCTGTAGGAGTAGTGGGAATGATCCAGGAACTGTGAATAATTAGTTCTGTAAAATATTCAAATGTTAACATTTGACACCATATAGTATTCTTTCCCCCAATTATTTGGTGAAGTGACTGCACATAGGTCTTAAACAGTATGCTTTGGGGAATAAGGTGGTCAGGGCAGTGTCCAGTAGGGTGTGGTGTTGCAACTGGGTTGCTTGAACTGGAGGAGAAAGATAGAAAAGAGAAGGCAAACTCAACGGAAAGAGAGTATCAGAACAAGAGATGCTAAGAAGACAGACATGCTCCACCCTGACCACAAAAGTCCTTCCAGGGAGATGTGGACTTTCCTTTTTCAGGTAGGGCAGAGTTTGAACCAGTTTTATTTAAAGTAATAAGGACAGGTTGATCTTAACAAACCAGAGGTTTTGAGAATATTTCCAACGTGAAAACAGGGGTTAGGAATGTTTAGAATTGATGGAATGGAGGACATTGTTTCAACCTTGAGACACGTAAAGGCTAATGATTGAGAGATGCCCACAGGCAGTTTCATGAATTCTTTAATAGTGTGATGCACGTGCAGTGAGAAAATAGAATGGCTGTTACACTTTACTTCCTGGGGGGAAGACATCAGGAAGCCTGTAGAGAGGAAGTAATAGATGAATGGGGTCTGAAGGATAACCCAGGATTTTTTGGAGGGAAAGTGGAGATGGAGAACTAAATGGAAAGGCAGTCTGGGGGATAAAAATAAAACACAGAGAAAGTGCAAAATATGAAATATAAAAGGTACACTGAGGAACTGAAAGCAGACAAAAAACTGAAAATGAAGACAGGCCCAGCTTTGAAAAAGGCTATATATGCCATTCGAAGAAGGAGGAGCCTGATCCCCTATAAAGGAGGGAATTCCATTAGAGTTGTTGGTGTTTTCTCCTTTTTTTTTTTTTTTTAAACAAAGGAAGTGCGATATACCTTAGTTTCTATCGGTTTTATGTCATTAACATGGTTTTAAGACTTCCCTTAGGGAAAAACAAGACAAAACATTTAGAATATCAGATGAAATCAAGTAAGAATGCAGAGATTTTGGAGCAATGACTAATTATAATTCAGTTCAGTTCAGTTGCTCAGTCATGTCCAGCTCTTTGCGAACCCATGAACTGCAGCACACCAGGCCTCCCTGTCCATTACCAATTCCTGGAGTTCACCCAAACTCATGTCCATTGAGTCGATGATGCCATCCAACCATCTCATCCTCTTTTGTCCTGTTCTCCTCCTGCCTTCAATCTTTCCCAGCATCAGGGTCTTTAAAAATGAGTCAGCCATTCACATCAGGTGGCCAAAGTATTGGAGTTGCAGCTTCAACATCAGTCCTTCCAATGAACACCCAGGACTGATCTCGCTTAGGATGGACTTTTTGGATCTCCTTGCAGTCCAAGGGACTCTCAAGAGTCTTTTCCAACACTGCAGTTCAAAAGCATCAATTCTTATGTGCTCAGCTTTCTTTATAGTCCAACTCTCTCATCCATACTTGACCACTGGAAAAACCATAGCCTTGACTAGATGGAACTTTGTTGACAAAGTAATGTCTCTGCTTTTTAATATGCTGTCTAGGTTGGTCATAACCTTCCTTTCAAGGAGTAAGTGTCTTTTAATTTCATGGCTGCAGTGATTTTGGAGCCCCCCAAAATAAAGTCAGCCTCTGTTTCCACTGTTTCCCCATCTATTTCCCATGAAGTGATGGGACCAGATGCCATGATCTTAGTTTTCTGAATGTTGAGCTTTCAGCCAACCTTTTCAGTCTCCTCTTTCACTTTCATCAAGAGGCTTTTAGTTCTTCTTTGCTTTCTGCCATAAGGGTAGTATCATCTGCATATCTGAGGTTATTGATATTTATCCCGGCAATCTTGTTTCCAGCTTGTGCTTCCTCCAGCTCAGCATTTCTCATGATGTACTCTGCATATAAGTTAAATAAGCAGGGTGACAGTATACAGCCTTGACGTACTCCTTTTCCTATTTGGAACCACTCTGTTTTTCCATGTCCAGTTCTAACTACTGCTTCCTGACCTGCATACAGGTTTCTCAAGAGGCAGGTCAGGTGGTCTGGTATTCCCGTCTCTTTCAGAATTTTTCACAGTTTATTGTGATCCACACAGTCAAAGGCTTTGGCATAGTCAATAAAGCAGAAATAGATGTTTTTCTGGAAATCTCTTGCTTTTTTGATGATCCTGAACTGAATGGATGTTGGCAATTTGATCTCTGGTTCCTCTGACTTTTCTAAAACCAGCTTGAACATCTGGAAGTTCTCGGTTCACATATTGCTGAAGCCTGGCTTGGAGAATTTTGAGCATTACTTTGCTAGAGTGTGAGATGAGTGCAATTGTGCAGTAATTTGTGCATTCTTTGACATTGCCTTTCTTTGGGATTGGAATGAAAACTGACCTTTTCCAGTCCTGTGGCCACTGCTGAGTTTTCCAAATTTGCTAACATATTGAGTATAGCACTCTTAAAGCATCATCTTTTAGGATTTGAAATAGCTCAACTGGAACTCCATCACCTCCACTAGCTTTGTTTGTAGTGATGCTTCCTAAGGCCCACTTGACTTCACATTCCAGTATGTCCAGCTCTAGGTGAGTGATAACACCAGCGAATTATATTACCTGAACTCAGATGGAAAAATGAAATCCTCTTACTTCCATTTCTTGATTGTTTTCCCTAAAAGGCATTGGATGTATCTTTCACAATGCATTTTGTGAACTGACCCAATTCACACATTTCTTTCCAAGGCTTTGCCTGTTTTATATCAATGTTTCATTCACAAAAAGACACAATGATAGATAATTTTCACTTGTCCATCCATTTCTGGAGTTACAGGCCGATCTATATTCCACTTTCTGCTCTAAGAAATGAAATAAAGATGCAGTGAAACCGTGTATGCAGAGAAAGTTACAGGAAATCTATAATGCTAATAAAACCTACAGGTTTAGCCGAAATCAGACAATTGAGAGTTTTATTTTGTTGTTATTTTCCCTGGCAAAACTTATTGTTGCAAAACTAGGACAAACCTCAAACAAAGTGAATAAAATGATGGAAGAAGTTTTATTGAATTTTGGCTAGTTTGCCAGTTTTAAAATATACTTCTTTGTTCTTTGAGGGAACAGTTCTGAGACACATTGAAGGAGTGTACACATTTTAAACTCTTTTCTTCCTCAACTAGTAAATCACAGATTTTATCTGTGGGCACAAAATCAAATTCATTCTTCATGAGCTATCTCCACTACCACCTCTTCTGTGAAGCCCTACCTGAGTCTAATTCTACTCCATGTATGGAGTAGAATTACATGGAGATAACCCAGCTTTTATTGACAGAATAGAGGTTCTAGGAATTTTTATTAGAAGCTGAAAATCTTTCTGAGAGACAGGTAAGAGAGAATGGAGGTAGAGAAATTTGGTCTGAGTCCTTGAGCCAGTTTTGGATGGCAGAAAATACAATACATGCTTCTAAATATGTCACACCTTGCATGGATTCATGATAAAACCTAGGGTGAGAATTAAAATGCCTGAGTAAGAATGTTTAGGGAAAGAAGTTATGGCAAAATGGGAGCCTAGTGTTAAACGGTAATGATACCAAGCCTTCAGTAATTAAATTCAGTAGGCAGAGTCCATAGTTCAAATATTTGTGTACTTTACATTCAGCAACAAGGGGTCAGAGTTGATACTGACAGGCATTAATGCCTCCCCAGCATAAACATGGAACCCTTTGCATATTTCTCCCTTCAGTCTTCCTCTCTCCTACCATTCTTTCTCTCTCCTTTCCCCTTCCTCTTCCTTCCCTCTTCCTTCCTTCATTCCTTTCTTTCTTTTCTCCTTTGATAAATGAGAAACAAACCCAATTTGAATTATCACAGGAAACTTAATCAAAGATCTCAGCGTAGAATCAAGTAATTACAAGAAAGGGAGAGTGAAGCTGGACATCACGTACAAAACTTAAGGAAGTTTAATGAGGCCAAAGATCTCTCTAGATCTCTTCTCTCCACCTTGTTCTCTATTATGATGTCATTCTCTCCTGCTCCAACTGGAAACATTCCACATGGCAGACAATATGCTGTTGAACTCTTTGGTGCCTCATCACCTATTTCTTGGGAAAAGCTGACCCTTGCTTAATTTAGCATCAGATTGTAAAATCCAGGTAGAGAGCTCACTTGCAATGTACCCAGCACCAAGCTTATCATGCAGAGGGAGGATGGGGAGATAGGGATGTTTTTAAGAAAGTATAATCTTTCAGAACTCATGTTTAGTTTTGGGAGTGGGGCATTTCTTTGCAGAAGAGAGTGTTTCCAAAATAAAAAGAAAAGATTGATGACCTACATGAGACCAACTAGAGCAAGCACAAACAGGTTTTGACACTTATTATCAACACACATGCTCTTAATGTCTATCATTGGCTACCCTAAGACAAACATCTAGAACTTTTGTTGGCATTGGTATTAGTGATGCCAGAAGACATCAGTAACAGGGCTCAGGCCTTTTGAATCATTATTGACAGGGCATAGCACCATGGTGAGCTAGATAAGAGGAGGAGGAAAATAGTACATGCTACTGTAGTAAGTGAGAATATTCCTGGGGACTTCCTGGACCACAAGGTAAGTATTTGAGTGTAGATTAGATTCCTGTGGAGAGGATGATGATGAAACCAGAGAAATAGTTTTGGTAACATGCCCCTGTTTATACTTTAGGTTGCTATGGATTGGAAAATATGAGCTTTGTATATTAATAGGCTTTTTGGATGTCTCCTCTGTCATATGTGGATCTTAGCATTGTGCATAGATAGTCAAAAAAGGGAGATGTAGTGCTGAATATGAATTATGCCAGCCTAAAATTGTGTATTTCTTACATATTGGTCTTCTGCCTGTGCCTTTTAAAAGTAGTTTAACTCTTCAATTGTAGAATGAAGTCATGGTTTGAGTCAATTCAAAACATGAGTGCACAGCAATACAGAAATAGAGGATTGGAAGAATTATCTGATTACAAATGTCTAAATCATCAGAAAATTCTCAAGTCCAAATCTAGCATGTATAGTGCTGGTAGGTGAAAGCACTATGGCAGAGAATAAAGGTGGGCTCAGCACTTGAGATTTTAGAAGCTTACATGCATGAGTCCATTCTCACCAGGACCCAACTTGGAGGCTGGGCTACTGGGTTAGACAGCATCTTGGAAACCTATGTGCCTGGGCAAGGCAGAGGATATAATCTGAGAGAGGGTAACTAGAGCAGTAGACAGTATTTAGCTGGAAATTATTCAGCATACAGTACATAGCTTGAAGTTATGAGAAAGGACTAGGAAAGAACTTTAGTCTTATAATTAAAGTAACAAAAGAATTACTGCTTTGACTTACAGGCAAATAAGATCTTAGGAGTTTCCTGTGGGGACACTCATCCTAAATTTCATAGCGAGTGATGATATCCAAAAAGCAGTATAGTAAACCAGCAACCTTGGCTGGCACATTGAATTCTGACTCTCAGTGGGTGTTTGATCCAAGCTACAGCAGACCAGACCAGGAAAGGGATGGTGGGAGACTGAGGGTGCTGATCTTCTTCTTCCATATGTCAGGGATAGCACAGAAACCCCAGCAGGAAAGAGTCTGCGGGCAAGTGGGGGCACCACTAGATTGAATGATGAAGAGCTGATACGGAGGCAGAGAAAAAACAAGCCAAGATTGACAGATAACCTTTTCAATTGAAAGGAAGCTGTTGTTTAATGCCTTACTCCCCTTCTTAAATTTTTAATTGCTTCACTGCAATGTGTTGAAACATTGCTAAATAACTATTTGGTGGTTAGATTAGAGGATGAATGTGATCTAATTCTATAGGGATATATATGCATGTTGGGTGAAGAGATGAC
This sequence comes from Odocoileus virginianus, assembly GCF_023699985.2. Classification (NCBI taxonomy): domain Eukaryota; kingdom Metazoa; phylum Chordata; class Mammalia; order Artiodactyla; family Cervidae; genus Odocoileus; species Odocoileus virginianus. The sequence goes on from NC_069704.1 coordinate 18,162,578, forward strand.
TTTTGATATGTGAAAACTTTATAGAAAACTTACATTATATTCTAGATTAGAATTTTCTTCATCCTTAGAGTAACAGGTTGCTGTCTCTTACTGCAGTGTTGTCCTGGAAACACCAGAAGCATGTGGCACCCTTTGTGGGCAGCTCCCCTTGGTATGCTGCAAGAGCTGTGTTCAATCAAACTGTCAGAATGATGACAGCTCTGAGAAGGGGCCCATAAAGCTATTCATCAAACTCTGAAACAGCTAGCACTTTACTTGTCTGGAGTTATTTACTAGTGGTTGATGATAATACAGTTGAGCGAGGCAGATGCTTATAAAGGCATCTTGGCTCTCTGTTTTGGTGAGAAGTTCATTTTGAAAGGGAAAGCTTCAAGTTCTTTAGTATATTCAAGTCTAGCCTTTTACTAAGATGGTAAAACACAATAAAATAGAAAAAAAAAGCATTTTTTAGGAGACGTGTAGGCCATGCTGTGATAAAAGCTTAGATTCTGCATCAGTCCGAGTTCAGTCAGAAAAGCAGAATCAGCAGTATACATATAGCATTACAACATGATGAGAAGAACTGATAGAAACACTTCTTAATACTTGCTACTAATTAGATATATCTTTGGGTAAAGAACTTAAAAATCTTCATCCTGAGTCAACATCCATAAATACCAAGATTTGGCAAGGCATTAAAAAAATGTTTCTTTTTTGTTATGTGTGATTCTTATGTATATTAACTCTGTCTTTCCACCAGGGTTGTGAAATCTCTAGGTCAGGCACCCTGACCAATTTTTCTAAATCTTTTTTAGAATGTAGAATACCCAGCATGGACTAGCAATCTATTTTAAGGAAGATATCCTTGAATAGAGATTTATAGAAGGATAATGCTGGGAAATATTGAAGGCAAAGGAGAAGAGGGTGGCAGAGGATAAGATGGTTAGATAGTGTCATGGACTCAATGGACATGAATTTGAGCAAATGCTGGAAGATAGTGAAGGACAGAGATAGTGAAGGCATATCTCAGATACGCAGATGACACCACCCTTATGGCAGAAAGTGAAGAAGAACTAAAGAGCCTCTTGATGAAAGAGGAGAGTGAAAAAGTTGGCTTAAGGCTCAACATTCAGAAAACTAAGATCATGGCATCAAGATCTTAGATCAAGATCATCTTCATCTTTGGTGACGTCCCATCATTTCATGGGAAATAAATGGGGAAACAGTGGAAACAGTGGCTGACTTTCTTTTCTGGGGCTCCAAAATCACTGTAGATGGTAATTGCAGCCATGAAATTAAAAGACACTTACTCCTTGGAAGGAAAGTTATGACCAACCTAGACAGCATATTAAAAAGCAGAGACATTACTTGGCCAACAGAGGTCCATCTAGTCAAGGCTATGGTTTTTCCAGCAGTCATGTATGATTGTGAGAGTTGGACTATAAAGAAAACTGACAGTCGAAGAATGGATGCTTTTGAACTGTGGTGTTGGAGAAGACTCTTGAGAGTCACTTGGACTGCAAGGAGATCCAACCAGTCCATCCTAAAGGAAATCAGTCCTGAATGTTCATCGGAAGGACTGATGTTGAAGCTTAAACTCCAATACTTTGGCCATCTGATGTGAAAAGCTGACTCATTTTGAAAAGACCCTGATGCTGGGAAAGATTGAAGGCAGGAGGCGAAGGGGACGTCAGAGGATGAGATGGCTGGATGGCATAACTGACTCAATGGGCATGAGTTTGGGTAAACTCTGGGAGTTGGTGATGGACAGAGAGGCCTGGCATGCTGCAGTCCATGGGGTTGCAAAGAGTCGGACATGACTGAGCGACTGAACTGAACTGAATTGAACTGAAGGATAGGGAAGCCTGGCATGCTGCAGTCCATGAAGTCTCAAAGAGTCAGATACGACTTAGTGACTGAACAACAACAACTGATAGTTATATCTACTCTCACTTTATTGTGCCATTACTATGTAGACAATTAGTAAATAGTATTTGATTAAATGGAATATTGTTAGATATGTTATAAATGGCTATAATATAGATATCTTGGAGAATCCTGCTTCTGTTGGCATGTTTGAATTAAAAAGCCATTATACCTGGAAACTTGATTCTAAATCCAAGTCAGTTTGAATTTCTCAATTTTTAAAATATGAAATTTATAACCCAAGCTTCTAAGGTTTTAATTTAAAAAAAATCTACCATATACTTCAAATTTGGTTTTATCTAGTGAATAAAATATTGTGTACTTCTTTAGCTGATAGCCATCTGCTACAGAAACATTCAAATGTCAGCTCATCAGAATTTAAAAGGACTTCCTGAACAGAAGTTCACTGAAATTTAAGAAACTTTAATGAAACTTCTGTTACAAAATGATGCTGTCTTGGCTTTAGGCTAATCCCCTAAACACACCTACAAATTCATCTCGCCAAATGTCTGCCACAGAGAAGGAGCTGGATCAGTTTTACAATTTTTATGGCAAAGGTTAAAATAAGTAATTTCCACAACAGCTGTCGACACACAGTCTGTCTTTGGAGGCTGCTTTCCCTAGAGAATTTTATTTCTTCAAATGTCATAATTAGAATTTCATCTCTAGTGACTACTCAAGGAAGCCTGGCAGCAGGAGACAGCATGGGTCACATTTTAATTATGAAAATGCATCCTTCCTGTCTAACGGGCCAGGAAGTTTTTGCTTGTCATGTCACAGGAGCTTCTATGAACTGGGAATAATTAACTGTACTTTTCAGTGGATAGCAGTTGTTTTCTTAAAATTCAGCAAGATTTATCAGAGCATTAACAGATTTCTCTGTCCTACCAAAAAACCAGTAGGGTGCAAAGAAGTAGATTTCCAGGCAATTAGAGCAATGAGTCCTATTCCTGCACTTACATTATTTATGGTGGATGTGTATCAACAGGAGGGCACTTTCATCTATTTTCTTTCTTTCATTAAATAAACATTTATTGACTGTCTACTTTGTTGTTGATCACTGAGCTTACAGTTGGGGAAACAAACTTGAACAACACTATCTTTTTCCATAGTAGAGATGTACCTGATTTATTGGTCATAAATTGTTATTAAGAGTGATATAGTAGAGTTATATACATGGTGCTTTGAGGACATCAAGAAAGAAGTAATTAATTCTATTTAGAGAGATCAGGAAAGATAGGGCAGGAAACATGATGTCTCAGTTGAGCTGTAAAGGGTGTGCAAGAAGGAGTTTGAAAGATTGATGATGGAGGGGAGGGAATTACTGACAGATGGAACTGTGTCTGTAGAAAAAAGGTTATTTGGAGGCATCTGTAATCAGTTCAGTGAGGTGCTGATGCAGAATGCTTTTGAATAAGCAGTATTAATAGAAGACAGGCATATAGTACAGGACTAGAGTGTATTTGAATGCAGTCAGAAATGTAGACACTATGGACAAGACATTTATCTTCACAAGAGGGTTATAGGCTAGGGGTATGACTAGATACTGATTCCCTCAGCTCTCAGAACAGCCAGACAGGATTTTTGAATGTCTTGGTCCAATTATCCCAGTTGCCTAAGAAAGTCTATCATTTTCCTTCTTAATGACGTGAAAAAGATCGGTACATCCATATAATGAGTTACTAGTTAGTAATAAGAAGAAATGAACTAATAAGAAGTGCAACAAAGTGGACGAATCCCAAAAGCATTTTGCTAAGTGAAATAAGTCCAAGAGAAATACTATACAATGCTTCCATTTGTATAAAATTCTAGGATAGGCAAAACTATAATGACAGAAAGAAAATTGGCAGCTGCCAGGAGTCAGAGTTGGGCAGAAGATACTGGCTAAAAAGAGGCATGGAAGCACTTTTTGGTGCAATGGAAATGACTGTTTCATGGTTGTGGTGGTGGCTACAAGATTCATCAAACTATACAGTTAAAATCTGTGAATTTTGTCGTTTAAAAATTATAGTTTAAAAAAGTTGACAACAAGTGTGAGGCACAGCAGAGACTTTTGTCTGTAATAAGTTAGCTTCAAAGGTACTAAAGCCCTATAAGCCAGAAGCAAAAGCCTTCCTAATAAAGATGTCTAGGGTGAGATCACTAAATGGATCTCCTCAGGCATCTGAAGACTGAAAACCATGTTAGTTGACACTGAGTTAGGTGAGTCAGAAATTAGGAGAGGGGTGGAGGAAGGAGTTATTATTTTCTCCTTAAACATACATTTTTGACTTTAAATTACAAGTACAATGATAAATGAGTTTCCCAGGTGGCTCAGTGGTAGAGAATCTACTTGCCAATTCAAGAGCTGCAGGGGATGTAGGCTTGATCCCTGGGTTGGGAAGATCCTCTGGAGGAGGAAATGGCAACACTCCAGTATTCTCGCCTGAAGAAACCCATGGACAGAGGGGTGATTGCAAAGAGTCAGACATGACTGAGCAACTGAGTATCCACACACAATGATAAATAATAATTGATTTTTTATAAAGCACTTATCTTCCAGAGATACCTTTAAAAGCTTTATAAATATTAATTCATTTAATTCTCATGACTAGTCTGTGAGTAAATGATCTTATTATTATTCCCATTTGTTGTATGAGAAAAATGAAGCAAACAGAGGTTAGTTAACTTTAAAAGTTAACTTATAAGTGAACTTTATAACATATTAGTTCTTATACTAGTTAGTATAAAATATTTGAAGTCAGGTAGTCTACTTCAGAATCTGTGTACTTAACCACAGAGGAATTATATTTGAATTTAAGTTCTTCCAGAAACTTAACTAATGAGAGGAGTTTATATGCAACTTCAGGATATCTTGAGCTTCCCAGGTGGTACTAGTGGTAAAAAACCTGCCTGCCACTGCTGGAAACATAAGAGACGTAGGTTTGATTCCTGGGTTGGGAAGATCCACTGGAGAAGGGTATGATAATACTCCAGTATTCTTTTCTGGAGAATCCCATGGACAGAGGAGCCTGGCAGGTTACAGTCCATAGGGTCGCACAGAGTTGGACATGACTGAAGTGATTAAGCATGCATGAAGGATATCTTGATGCTGTTGTATTTTATTATTGGAGTATATTGTGATTTTATATTACTGAAGAGTCCCTGGTAACTTTTATAAGACAGTGTGTCCAGACATAATTAAAGTTGGGAGTGAATTTTCAGCTTTACATATAGCATGACATTGAAGTTAGAATATGGTTGATATTGAAGAAGTGGTTACAGGAAGGTGGAAAGAAGGCTTTCCTTATCCTTCCTAAGGAAGATAGCCACAGTCATGTATATCACAGGTCTCATGAATAAACTCAATGGATTAGATGAAAAATCACTGGGGAGTTTTAGGGGGTATACTATAATATACTACACATATTTTTCATGTGCTTGAACCTCTACTAAAGAAATTTTGGAATAAGTTCTTAGATTATTGGGTGATACCAATGGCCCATATTTCCTAACTGAGTGGAGACTATTTATAAGCACTGGGAATCTGATCTCTCTTCCTCATATTAAAATTTTGTACCAATACACAGAAGAAATCTTTAGTAGTTGTTTATGTCTGCCCTGAAAACAAGACTTTTCCTCAGTTAAGATGGCCCCAAGGTCTAGGCTGGGAGAGCGAGAAGACAGCATTAGTAAGCCAATGTAGTCATGTCCTTTAGTCACTGTCCCTAATCTATCCTTTATCAGTAATAGAACTCCTACTCTGATACTGATCTGTCTTACTTTTATGTCTATTTCTCAACTGGTTCAGAATTAGATGGTAAAAAGAGTGGTGTTATTAAAGGACCAAATAACAGCTAACAGTGCTGATGCTATTCTTTTTTTTTTTTTTTTCCATTCACAGTGAAGGAGAAGGAAGGGGCAATATTAGAAATAGGGCCATATGAAGATTAGGACAATACAGGTAAGAAAGACAGGGCCAAAGACTAGCAAAGCCAGAGCTTCTCGGTCTCACTTTTCTTCAGCCATTTCACATAACTTCCTTCCTCTTTTCTTCCCACCATTGTCAACATGCACAAACATTACCTAAAAATTCACCCCATCCCACCAAACAACAAGACTTTTTTCTGCCTACTAATACTTTCTCCCACAATTTTTACATTTGTTTTATTAAAGCTTCGTGCCCAAAGACCACCAAAAGCAGATTTTTAGTAAAACATGTTTAGGTTTACTAACTTGGTGTAGCAAGGAAAACTGTATCCTACAGGAATAACAATAATCCTAGTAAAATGGAACTTGGATGGTCTTGAACAGGGCTTGGGTTTACACTGGGTGATGTAGTATCTGATTTTTATTAGGGTTTCAAAAAGGAGGCTATTTGGTCACTGGATATCTTATTAATTTAAATTTAGGAGGTGGGGGATATAAAGCAGAGCTGTCATTGGTAAAGAAACGCTAGTCACTCACATTAGTTTTGAGAGAAGAGTGTGGTTGCACAGTGTCGTCATTTTTGTTTTGTTTCACCACCGTCACAAAATAACCACAAAATAACAAAATCCTAAGAAATCTGCATGCAGGTCAAGAAACAACAATTAGAACTGGACATGGAACAACAGACTGATTACAAATAGGAAAAGGAATATGTCAAGGGGGTGTACTGTCACCCTGCTTATTTAACTTATATGCAGAGTACCTCATGAGAAATGCTGGGCTGGAAGAAGCACAAGCTAGAATCAAGATTGCCGGGAGAAATATCAATAACCTCAGATATGCAGATGACACTACCCTATGGCAGAAAGTAAAGAAGAACTAAAGAGCCTCTTGATGAAAGTGGAGGAGGAGAGTGAAAAAGTTGGCTTAAAACTCAACCTTCAGAAAACTAAGATCATGGCATCTAGTCCCATCACTTCATGGCCAATAGATGGGAAAATAATGGAAACAGTGACTGGGGCGGGGAGGGGGCTGGCTAGAAAATCACTGCAGATGGTGATTGCAGCCATGAAATTAAAAGACACTTGCTCCTTGGATGGAAAGTTATGACCAACCTAGACAGCATATTAAAAAGCAGAGACACTACTTTGCCAACAAAGGTCCATTTAGTCAAGGCTTTGGCTTTTCCAGCAGTCATGTATGGATGTGAGAGTTGGCCTATAAAGAAAGCTGAGCGCTGAAAAATTGATGCTTTTGAACTGTGGTGTTGGAGAAGACTCTTGAGAGTCCCTTGGACTGCAAGGAGATCCAACCAGTCCATCCTAAAGGAAATCAGTTCTGAATATTCATTGGAAGGACTGAAGCTGAAGCTGAAGCTCCAATACTTTGGCCACCTGATGCGAAGAACTGACTCATTGGAAAAGACCCTGATGCTGGGAAAGATTGAAGGTGGGAGGAGAAGGGGATGGCAGAAGATTAAATGGTTGAATGGCATCACTGATTCGATGGACATGAGTTTTAGTAAGCTCTGGGAGTTGGTGATGGATAGGGAAGCCTGGCATGCTGCAGTCCATGGGGTTGCAAAGAGTTGGACACGACTGAGCAATTGAACTAAACAGAAGTGAACAAAATATCTGGTGTTGTTGATATTCTATAAAGTTGTCCATGTTTAGGTAGGAACACTGTAGCCTGGCTGTTGGTTGCCAAGCCAGCCAACTGCTGTCAGCTATCACAGATTGTTTTGTGTTTTGTTTTTTTCTCCTTTCTCTGTTTCTTATATCCATCAACTCACAAGGCTATCTGAGGCAGCTTAAAAGTTTCTTTTCAGAAGATAAAAAAAAAAAAAACCAATTTGTGTTCGTTACCATCTTATCAACCATGGCTGAATTTTAGAGTAGAAATCCTGAGAAAAATAGAAAAAAATTTTCCATTTTAACAAACTGTTTATCCATAAAAATGGAAGTATAGTGACTGTATATGCATATGACTAATTTATCAGAAATACAAATTATATTTATACAAGTGTTTATAGCTGTATTACAGTAATAGTCACAAATAAGACCAAGTTATTTGATGTAAACAAACATATTGCCAAAGTTTCATATGTATAGTTAATTGTTTTGAGCTGGCTGTAATTATGCTTTTAAAGACATAAAAAATAATGCAAGGAAAAGATTATATAAAAGATATCAGTAGATTGAGGTATTTTAGTTCACTTTTTCATAGATGGAACATTAACAGTTGAAGAAATTATTTTACTTCAAGCATAATATAGCTCAGCCTCAAGTGAAAATTTCATTAGGTTTATCTCTAATAGCAGATTGAGTGCACCTGGATATATGCTTTGTATACATAAACCTAATGTAGAATTTTCAGTAGTTCACTAATTCTCTTTAAAGAAAATTAAATTTTTTAAAATATAAATTCCTTTATAGAATTGACTTTCTGGATAAGACTTTTTATTTCTTTATTTTGAAAGTATATTATTACTCCCTTTACCTACATATTTTCCTATAGAAATAGTTATGGATGTAATCTTTTTAAAAGTACATTTTAGCCATTTTCCTGCTTTCTCATGCATTAACACATCTATCTATGAATGAAAATCTACCTATGAATGGATGTTCCAGGGAAGAGCCAATGGTGAACAAACTGATCAAGTGTCATTACACTTGATCAGGATAAATTATTTTTTTTCTCCACACATTTTTTATTCAGAGTCCCTGAGCTGTGCCTCTGAACTATGCTGTCCTTATTTCTCATCATCTCTTGTAAGGAAATGAGTCACAGAGACCAGTATAGGAGAATTGGTGAAAATGGTGGATGAATGGAGAGCAATGAGAACAGAAAACTAATATTAGAGTCTTTTCCCTTGTTTTGTCCAGGCACAACTGTGACTAGGAAATAATCTTTGAAATACATAAACTGAAGCCTCTGAGCATCTTTTTTTCCAGTTGAAATGACCAGAATTGAGGGATTACTACTAACTGAATTCCAGACATTATTTGTATTTTACCAGATTAGTGTACATTTTATGTTTTAGGGTCCAATTCAGATAGCATGTTACATTTTCCCAGTCACCTCTAGTCTATGAGAGTTTCTCTCTTTCCTAGTTTTTGTGACCTTCACAGTGTTCAAGATTAGTAGCATCTAATTGAATGTCCCCTAGTTTGTATTTACCTGATATTTTTCTCATGATTAGACTTGGGTTAAGAATTTGGAGGAAAAAGAAAAAAAACAAAACAAAACAACTCAGAGATGTAATGTTCTTCTATTACATGATAAGGGAGTATATATCAATGTGACTAAAATGATGATGTCAATCTTGATGACTTGGTTGAATCAAGTATTTGTGTTTGTTAGGTTTCTCCACTAAAAAGTTGTTACTTCTTCACTCTTTATTCTGTCCTTTTAGAAGACAGCCACCTTTTGGAAGTCTAGCCCACACTTAGGGGAAATGTAGTATTTAAGTTCCATTCTTGGAGGAGTGAATATCTGCATATATTATTTTGGAATTCTTCTGTAAGGAAGATTAATTTCTGCTCCATTTATTTATTTAGTCATTTTTCTTATGCCAGCAAAGATTCATGGATATTATTTTACATTTTGTGGCATAATCCAATATTATATTACTTATTGCTCAAATTCCAGTTTTGGCCATTAGATGCTCTTCCAGGTTGGATCCTGTGTTCCTTTACTATGTCTTTAGGTTTTTGTCTTGTTTTGTTTTTTTTAGCACTTCTGGTACTACAAGATGACCTATGATCTACACTCACCTTTTATTTTCCCTGGTCCAGTCCTAGAATTGGCTTTTTTCCCTAAGCAAAACTATTTGAGTTTTATTGTAGGATGGTATCTGGCAACAAATATATGGATATTAGGGATGTTTTTTGGTACTGGTATCAACTCTAGGCATCTCAGCTTACAAAGATCTAGATAGTTTACATTATTCATTTTTTTGGGAAAAAAATTGAAATTATACTTTATATAATGTTGTGTAAGCTTTTCTTTCAGATAAATCTTATTTACTTACTTTTAAATATAATGCACTCATATGGTTTAATATTAAAATCTCTTTTGTCAGCCACACATTTTATCTCCCTTAGAGGCGACTAATATTATAATATCTTAAATTTTCTCTCAGTGGTATTCTGTGGTTAGACATATATGTATTCTTCCCCTAATACACTTATATACAAAGTCAGCATACCATACATACTGACCTCTGCCTTGATTTTCTTTCACCCAACAATATATCTTAGAGAGTTTTTTTTTAATGGGGAACTTCCTCAATCTTTTTAATGGCTACACTGATTTTCATTGCATGGATATATGTACAATAATTTAAGTAATCCTCTATTAATAAATATTTATATTGCTTCTATTCTTTTTTATTATAATAAATTATGCAATATAAATCTTGTACATATGTAATTTCTTACATAGCTGAAAATATCAGTAGAATAAATCCTTTAGAAACAAATTTGTTAGATAAAATGGTATATATACTTATCTTAATAGATATTTTTTCCATAAATGTTTAATAATTTATATGCTTTCAATGATCTTCAGAGAATTTCTGTTTCTCCACACTCTAATACATTAATGTACTGTTTTCACTTTTGCAAACCTGAAAAATTGCATCTTAAGTGTAGTTTTTATTTGCATTTCTTCTAATATGAATAAGAATAAACTTTTAAAAAATCATGTTTAAGATTAATGCTTTTGAACTGTGGTACTGGAGGAGACTCTTCAAGGTCCCTTGGATAGTAAGGAGATAAAACCAGTCAATCCTAAAGGAAATCAACCCTGAATAATCATTGGAAGGATTGGTGCAAAAGCTGAAGCTCCAGTACTTTGGCCACCTGTTGTAAAGAACTGACTCATTAGAAAAGACTGTGATCCTGGGAAAGATTGAAAGTAGGAGGAGAAGGGAACCACAGAGGATGAGATGGTTGGATGGCATCACTTGCTCAATGGATATGAATTTGAGCAAACTCCGGGAGATAGTAAAGGACAGGGAAACCTGGTGTGCTGCAGTCCATGGGGTCACAGGTTAGATACAACTTAGCAATTGAACAGCAACAAGATTGAAGGAGAGCAGAATTTACACCCTTCAAAATGCCTCTTTGACATAAGATTATTTTGGGTTGGTTATTTTTATGAAAGTCCAGACCCATGAGAAATTCTGAAAATCCATTAAAAGTTACCCTTTTGTAAGAGAACCTTGTATTTATAAGGAAAAACTCCATTTGTGTGGGTATACCCCTCTCTGTACCGAGAAGAATGACTAAGTCTTTAGAAACTTATCAGTGGAGAAGCCAAAGACATATCTGCATAACAACACATAGCCTTGCTGATTGTGATTTTCTTGATAACCTCCCATAACTGGCTCCCCCTACCTAAAGACGCCTTTTGTCTTTAGCTGGAGATGGTGTGTAGGGTGATGGTTCAGATCATTTCTGGGAGTTACTCAGTATTCCTAAGTACACAGGGGATATTCATTCATGTACACAGTGGATATGCATATAATTAAACTTTTGTCTGTTTTTCTCCTGCTAATCTGTCTTTTATTACAGGAGTGGAGGTCTCAGTTATAAAAAACTATTTATTAATAAACAAAACCTCAATTAGATAGAATTGGGAGACCAGAGAGGGGAGATCCCATGCACAGTGATGAAAGCAGAGCCCAAGAGGAAGAAGACAGACTCCTTTTCTTTTGTTGCAAGAAGTGGGCCAATGAAAAACCAAGGGCTTTTTGTGGACCGCAGCCCTCACAATTTCCTCTTCCTTCCATAGAAATGTTCTTCCCTTGCAATGCACGGACTTGTATATAGCTTGCCATGTTTGCAGACCCCAAATTCTGTGTTGATTAAAAATTAAATTTTTTTTTTTCCTGAAGAAATATCTGGCAGTCTGTTTGTTTTCGATCAACATTTTGGTGGCCTGCAGAGGGACTAGAGAAGCTTCAAGGCTATTGAGCAAAACGGGTGAGATACCCACAAGAGAGTTTATTGTTGTCCACTGCTTTCTCACTAACCCCGGTGTTTGAAACTATGTCTTCTGGGTCTAAGATCATGTCCTTCCTGTGTTTGAAGCTCTCCAGGTTTTATCTGGGATCTATTTAAAGGTTTCATCTCTTGGTTAAGGCCTTGTTCTGTATGTGAGTATTCGTTTGGCACTTTGGTCTGATTTTGAGATCAGACAGTTTTACTGAAGCTGGCTAACCTCAATCCATTCCTCCAGGATCACAGGTTGGTCCTTTGGAACAGTGTTGGGTTTTTCAGCGTTCAGCTGATTTCTTTGGAAGGGCTGTTCTCTGGAGACTGGCTAGAAAACATCTTTGACCTGGCTCCTCTGGGACAGAGCAGTCCTCTGAAGGCTGGTTGGGATTGACTTGCAAGCTGTTTGAACAGAGCTTTTTGTGCTGTAAACTGTTTAAGCTGTTTGAAAATTGTTCTTTACTCCAGTAAAAATATCCCTAAAAGGTGAAATCCCAGTTATCTGAGTATTTTGAGGCTGCCCCCCAAGCGTCTCTGGCAGATTTTAAGTTTAAAAATCAAGTTTCTCTCTCATGCTTACTTCTAACTAAATGGACCAACCTGACCAAAGGCTATTTAGAATATCAGTGGCCATTATAGGGAACTTTTGAATTTCCCAAACTAATTTCCTAAAACCAAATTGGACTAAAACAGTTCAAACATTTTCAAAACTGAGTGAAATGCTTATTTGATTGATATTTTGAAACTTCCCAGTGTTAGCAGCAGTATAAAATTGCTTCTCTGCAAAGATTTTAAAATTAACTAAAATGATTGAAGAAAGATAAAATGGCTCCTGAAGCCTCAGGCCCTGTCTCTGTTGCCATCTTGTCTTCCATGCCTTTTTGTAGCCAGATTCTGCCTTCTGTTCCATTTTCCTCCTTCTCTTCTATATAGCCTACATCTCCACTAGACCTTCAGTTTCTCCATCCAGCTTCTATTGCCAAGAAGCCTTTTCTCCAAAATGCTCCCCACTGCCTTTTCCTCTGAACTGTCAGAACCTGTCACTTTAAAATTAAGCTCTCTGAGAATCAAGAGGCTCTAAACTTAATTTCTTATACTCTCTGAATTAAAGCGAACTGTGACCCATAGTCAAAGATTTTCCCATAGCAACTGAAGAGCCTTACAGATTTACTGAGGAATTTAATATAGTCATTCGAACTTATCAACCGGTTTCTCTGATGGGTATCAGCTAGTTCATATGCCGGTACCTAAGTGTAGACTCAGTATTGAATGAAAACCACTAATTGGGAAAGTCCTGAAAGGTCTCTAGAATTACAAGCAGGAGAACAGCCCACTACTTTACTATATGACCAGTTCAATTCAGTTTAGTCGTTCAGTTGTGTCTGACTCTTTGCGACCCCATGAATCACAGCACTCCAGGCCTCCCTGTCCATCACCAACTCCCGGAGTCTACCCAAACCCATGTCCATTGAGTTGGTGACGCCATCCAGCCATCTCATCCTCTGTCGTCCCCTTCTCCTCCTGCCCCCAATCCTTCCCAGCATTAGGGTCTTTTCCAATGAGTCAACTCTTCACGTGAGGTGGCCAAAATATTGGAGTTTCAGCTTCAACGTCAGTCCTTCCAATGAACATCCAGGACTGATATCCTTTAGGATGGACTGGTTGGATCTTGTTGCAGTCCAAGGGACTCTCAAGAGTCTTCTTCAACACCATAGTTCAAAAGCATCAATTCTTCGGCTTTCAGCTTTCTTCACCATCAAATTCTCACATCCATACTTGACCACTGGAAAAACCATAGCCTTGACTAGATGGACCTTTGTTGGCAAAGTAATGTCTCTGCTTTTAAATATGCTATCTAGGTTGGTCATAACTTTCCTTCCAAGGAGTAAGTGTCTTTTAATTTCATGGCTGCAATCACCATCTTCAGTGATTTTGGAGCCCCCCAAAATAAAGTCAGCCACTGTTTCCACTGTTTCCCCATCTATTTCCCATGAAGTGATGGGACCAGATGCCATGATCCTAGTTTTCTGAATGTTGAGCTTTAAGCCAACTTTTTCACCCTCCTCCTTCACTTTCATCAAGAGACTTTTTAGTTCCTCTTCACTTTCTGTCATAAGGGTGATGACGTCTGCATATCTGAGGTTATTGATATTTCTCCTGGCAATCTTGATTCCAGCTGGTGCTTCTTCCAGCCCAGTGTTTCTCATGAGGTACTCTGCATATAAGTTAAATAAGCAGGGTGACAGTACACCCCCTTGACGTACTCCTTTTCCTATTTGGAACCAGTCTGTTGTTCCATCTCCAGTTCTAACTGTTGCTTCCTGACCTGCATACAGGTTTCTCAAGAGACAGGTCAGATGGTCTGGTATGACTATATGATCAGGCTCAGGCAAATACAGCCAACTTCACTGAATAATTCCTAGGGACTTTCCAAAGTCAGTTGATTGGAAGAAATTTCAGACTTGCATGCAAACACCTGACAAATCTTATCATGATTATAAAAATCAACTTCTGATTATTTTTAAAGAAAATGCTGATGTTCCTTAAGATGTTGATTCCCCCTTGCAGCTGAACTGGGACATTTACCTTCTGGTGAAGAGAACCAGCATGGAATGGGAAACTACATCTGCTCCAGATTTGGTCAGTCTGGCAAACCAGCTCTCTCACACTGCAGATGAGTCACCTCAGCATTCTTAATCTTCAACTCATGAAAATAAAGTCTTCCAAATGAAACCAAAACCCTCCTAGTTTCTGCTATTACTGCAGAAAGCCAGAACACTGGGAAATAGATTATTACAAATTTCAGCACTTTAGGCAACTTCTGCGCTCTAATCTGTCTTTCCAAAGTCCTAATTCTCAATGACAGGGCTCCTAGGAACTACAGGGAATCTTTTCAATCCTCCCTCTTAATTGGCTTAGAGAAACACTTATCAATGTTAAGGATGAAACTTTTCTAGTCCTAATGACACTAGAGTCACATTCTTCATGCTCAATGTCACTACTATAAGATAGCCCCTGCCTTGGAGTACTAAAACAGTTCAAATAGTAGGGATGCCTAATGTATCTCAAAAGTTTCTCTCTCTGAATCTACTCCCTTTAAGTCAGGCCCTTTGAGAGACACATGCTTTTCTCCTCAGTTCCTCTGTCCCCTCTACTTTTTAGGCTGAGGATTCTCAGAGAAGTATCATGCTGGAATTTCTCCCAAAGAGGGGATAAAATTCTAGAAACTGACAATATCAAAGTCATCTACCAAGTGAATTAAGTGACCCTTTGACAACTCTTATTTGTTCCATCTCTGTGAGTACTAGAGAAGATTCTGGAAATATTGATGATTTGCCCCTATGGAATCATCTACCACCTTCTTTGCAGACAAAATCTCCCACTGATATTGATGAAATTCACAGAGCAACTCCCATCAAAATTCTAAGAGACCTCTCAAAATCTCTTCTTAGAATTCATCAGTGTGGTATAACTAAAGAGGTTTTTCAGAGAAAAAAAATCCACAATAGAGGAGTGCAAAGCTCAAGGCCTCATTATTTCTTGTACCAGCCCCTGTATTACTTCCATTTTAGCAGTGAGAAAACCAAATGACTGATGGTGGAGGTTTGTCCATGACAGTAAACAACACTGTTATCCCTGGACATCTTTTGTTCCTAACCATCACACATTACTAACATACATTCCCACTGGAAGTAAATTATTTACTGTAATTGATTTACTCAGTACATTATTTGGTACTATAGTTAATGAAGCTAGCCAATACCCTTTTGCCTTCCCTTAGGAAACAATTTACCTGGACAGTAATGCCTCAGGGTTATACAGAAGGGGCTTATTTTTCACAAATCCTGAATGTTTATCTAGAAGATAAAGGGGTTTCTACATTGTTGCAATATGTGGATAATTTGCTTTCTGTCTTCTTCTTAATGAAACCTCCTCAGGAAAACAGCAGCCTTAAATGGTCATAAGATCACCAAAGAAAAATTGCAATTTTCACTAACCCAGGTTAGATATTTAGGGCATCTGATATCAGAACCAGGGCTATGCCTATGTTGGGAGAGTGTGTAATTTCCTCAGTTATGTCTCGCCACAGCAAAAATTTGAAGTGACCATGGGCCAGTGTTATAGCTCAATTTTATTGGCAAGCAAAGGAAAATACATCCTCAAGGCATGAGGGTGGGCTGACCCAAAAGACACAAAGGGAAGAGAAGTACCCAGCTAAATTTTGGCTCCTCTTTTTATATGATTTTTCTCCTCCTCTTGAGCCTGCCCTATGTAATTGGGCTAGCCAGGAGGGCTGTTTGTTTTACCTGAGGTCCTTCCTCACTCTGATCCTCGGACCTTCCTTTGTTCTATTTTTGCGGGCTTTTCCCTTCTTTGTCTTTTAGCCACCACCATTCTGGACTCCTTTTTCCTATTCTAACTACCTAACACCTAGATCCAGGTAAACTTCATGATGTCCTAAGTTTCCCAAAACCTAAAGCTAAGAAACAACTGCAAAGCTTTCTCAGGCTAATTGTTTATCATCAAAACTGGATTCTAAATTTCTCTCTTATGGCCAGACCTCTATACATTTTACTCAACAATAATAACCCCAACCCAATTTTATAGGGAGAACCAGATAACATAGCCTTCAAAGCCTTATTCTGATGAATCCACCTGCCCTTGCGTCAGTTGCTGAGTAGCGTCCAACTCTGTGACCAAGGCTGTAGCCTGCTGGGCTCCTCTGTCCATAGGACTTGGCAGACAAGCATGCTGGACTTGGTGGCCATTTCCTTCTCCAAGGGATCTTCCCGACCCAGGGATTGAGCCCACATCTATGACATTGGCAGACGGATTCTTTGCCTGCTGAGCCATCAGAGAAACCCTTGGGCATCCCAATTATCAGAGTCCCTTTTTACTTTCTGTATATGAAAAGGAAGGAAATGCTCTTAGGGTACTAACCCCTAAACACAGGGAATCCCTGATACCTGTCATAGGGTATTAAGGCCAGCAACAAGGCCCCGGGGCATGAAACACCCCCTTTGTCTTAGAGCCAGTATGGCCAGTGCCCTTTTGGTGAAGGGTCACTGAGAAAATTGTTCTGGGATCCCTGTTAACCACTTTTCACCTCATGCATTAGACATTCACTTGATTCCTCATCACATTCAATATTTCTCAGCCAGTAGCCTCACCCCTATGAAGTTCACATAACTCTTAAGTTGTAATAACTTTAACCCAGATATCCTTCTCCCCTCTTACAAACAAAGTACTTTATGAGTGTTTAATACTGACAATGATCTCCTGACCACAGGGTGATCTATAGGAAACTCCACTGGGTAAGCCTGATGTCTCATTATTTACTGATGGTTCTTAATTAAGAGAAGGCAATGCCAAATATTGCTTGGACACGCGATTACACGTTCTGCTGACACTGTTGAGGCAACACCTTAACCTATGACTACACAGCCTGACAGGCTGAATTATACACTTTGACAAAGGTTTGTACTTTAGCCAAGGTCAAAACTGCAAATATTTTTACTGATATTAGATTTTGGCATAGCTCAAGATTTTGAAGTATTGTGGAAGTAATGTGGCATCCTTACTTCCGGTGGAAATAAAATTAAAATGGCCCATATGTTCAGGAATTACTGAAATAAATACTTTTACCTGACATTCTAGCTATTATTAAGATTTCAGGGCATTCTGAATTTGAGCTTTTGAAAACTAAAAGAAATCACCTTGTTGATAGTTCTGCATGAAATGCCACTCTTAAAGCGACCAACAGCCATTAAACCTCTGTCATGGTTCAAAGGGATACTTCATCAAATGATAATATAGAAAAACTGGCTAGGGAAGTCCAACAACTGATCTCAGAAAAGGGAAAAAAAAAATTGAAAATTCAACAATTGCTGGTTTGATGAAAAAAATACCTTCTGGTTTGGACCAAGTGATGACCCAGTCATATCAGAGGCTCTAAAGTTCCCATTCTTCACCACTGCACATGCCTTAAATCACTGGTCTACAGACAAAATGATGGCATTCATTTCTTAATATTTCTGAAAAACTTCAATAATACCACCAAGAGTGCCCACCTCACTTGTCCTGAGTACAAGTCAGGGAAGCCTGAAAATACTGCTCCTAGGCTTGAACTGCCTAATGGGCCACTTGAGGTCTAGCAAATGGATTTCGCACAACTTTCTCCTCTGTTAGATGTAAATATGTTTTAGTCAGGGTTTGCATGTTTTCACACGGTGCTGATGACTTCCCTGGAAGACAGGCTACTGCCTCTTCTGTGGCTAAAGTCTTTTAGGAAAAGACTGACCCTACCTGGAGAACCTCCACTTGATCTTCATTGATTGTCACAGTGATCAAAGATATCATTTTACTGACCAGGTGCTTCAAGAAGTCTGTGTTAATTAGCTGATTCTCAACACTTTCAATGTGCTTACCATACTTAATCCTTTAGTTTAGTCAAATGCACTAATTTTAGTATTAACAATCATACATCAGTTCAGTCCAGTCACTCAGTCATGTCCGACTCTGTGAACCCATGAACCGCAGCATGCCTGGCCTCCCTGTCCATCACCGACTCCGAAGTTTACCCAAACTCATGTCCATCGAGTCGGTGATGCCATCCAACCATCTCATCCTCTGTCATCCCCTTCTCCTCCTGTCCTCAATATTTCCAGCATCAGGGTCTTTTCAAATGAGTTAGCTCTTCGCATCAGGTGGCCAGAATATTGGAGTTTCAGCTTCAACATCAGTCCTTCCAGTGAACACCCAGGACTGATCTCCCTTAGGATGGACAGGTTGGAATTCGTTGCAGTCCAAGGGACTCTCAAGAGTCTTCTCCAACACCACAGTTCAAAAGCATCAATTCTTCTGTGCTCAGCTTTCTTTATAGTCCAACTCTCACATCCATACATGACTACTGGAAAAACCATAGCCTTGACTAGCCGCAACTTTGTTGGCAAAGTAATGTCTCTGCTTTTAAACTTGCTGTCTAGGTTGGTCATAACCTTCCTTCCAAGGAACAAGTGTCTTTTAATTTCATGGCTGCAATCACCATCTGCAGTGATTTTGGAGCCCAGAAAAATGAAGTCAGCCACTATTCCCAATGTTTCCCCATATATTTGCCATGAAGTGATGGGACTGGATATCATGATCCTAGTTTTCTGAATGTTGAGTTTTAAGCCAACTTTTTCACTCTCCTCTTTCACTTTCATCAAGAGGCTCTTTAGTTCTTCTTCACTTTCTGCCATAAGGGTGGTGTCATCTGCATATCTGAGGATATTGATATTTCTCCCAGCAATCTTGATTCCAGCTTGTGCTTCTTCCAGCCCAGCATTTCTCATGATGTACTCTGCATATAAGTTAAACAAGCAGGGTGACAATCACCCCCTTGACATACTTCTTTTCCTATTTGGAACCAGTCTGTTATTCCATGTCCAGTTCTAACTGTTGCTTCCTGACCTGCATACAGGTTTCTCAAGAGGCAGGTCAGGTGGTCTGGTATTCCCATCTCTGGAAGAATTTTCCACAGTTTATTGTGATCCACACAGTCAAAGGCTTTCACATAGTCAATAAAGCAGAAATAGATATTTTTCTGGAACTCTCTTGCTTTTTTGATGATCCAACAGATGTTGGCAATTTGATCTCTGGTTCCTCTGCCTTTTCTAAAACCAGTTTGAACGTCTGGAGGTTCATGGTTCACATATTGCTGAAGCCTTGCTTGGAGAATTTTGAGTATTACTTTACTAGTGTGTGAGATGAGTGCAATTGTGCAGTAGTTTAAGCATTCTTTGGTATTACCTTTCTTTGGGATTGGAATGAAAACTGACCTTTTCCAGTCCTGTGGCCACTCTTGAGTTTTCCAAATTTGCTGGCATATTGAGTGCAGCACTTTCACAGTATCATCTTTTAGGATGTGAAATAGCTCAACTGGAATTCCATCACCTCAGGTTGCTTTGTTTGTACTGATGCTTCCTAAGGCCACCTTGACTTCACATTTCAGGATCTGGTTCTAGGTGAGTATGAGTGATCATATTATCTTGATTATCTTGGTCGTGAAGGCCTTTTTTGTACAGTTCTTCCCTGTATTCTTGCCACTTCTTCTTAATATCTTCTGCTTCTGTTAGGCCCATCTTGCATGAAATGTTCCCTTGGTATCTCTAATTTTCTTGAAGAGATCTCTAGTCTTTCCCATTCTATTGTTTTCCTCTATTTCTTTGCACTGATTGCAGAGGAAAGCTTTCTTATCTCTCCTGGCTATTCTTTGGAATTCTGCATTCAAATGGGTATAGCTTTCCTTTTCTGCTTTGCTTTTCGCTTCCCTTCTTTTCACAGCTATTTGTAAGGCCTCCTCAGACAGCCATTTTGGTTTTTTTTTTGCATTTCTTTTTCTTGGGGATGGTCTTGATCCCTGTTTCCTGTACAACATCACAAACCTCCATCCATAGCTCATCAGGCACTCTGTCTATCAGATCTAGACCCTTAAATCTATTTCTCACTTCCACTCTATAGTCATAAGGGATTTGATTTAGGTCATGCCTGAATGGTCTAGTGGTTTTCCCCACTTTCTTCAATTTATGTCTCAATTTGGCAATAAGGAGCTCATGATCTGAGCCACAGTCAGCTCCCAGTCTTGTTTTTGCTGACTGTATATGGCTTCTCCATCTTTGGCTGCAAAGAATATAATCAATCTGATTTTAGTGTTGACCATCTGGTGATGTTCATGTGTAGAGTCTTCTCTTGTGTTGTTGGAAGAGGGTGTTTGCTATGACCAGTGCATTTCTCTTGTCAGAACTCTATTAGCCTTTGCCCTGCTTCATTCTGTACACCAAGGCCAAATTTGCCTGTTACTCCAGATATTTCTTGACTTCCTATTTTGCATTCCATTCCCCTATAATGAAAAGGACATCTTTTTTGGGTGTTAGTTCTAGAAGGTCTTGTAGGTCTTCATAGAACTGTTCAACTTCAGCTTCTTCAGAATTACTGGTTAGGGCATAGACTTGGATTACCATGATATTGAATGGCTTGCCTTGGAAATGAACAGAGATCATTCTGTCGTTTTTGAGATTGCATCCAAGTACTGCATTTTGGACTCTTTTGTTGACTATGATGGCTACTCCATTTCTTCTAAGGGGTTCTTGCCCACAGTAGTAGATACAATGGTCATCTGAGTTAAATTCACCCATTCCAGTTCATCTTAGTTTGCTGATTCCTAGAATGTTGATGTTCATTCTTGCCATCTCCTGTTTGACCACTGCCAATTTGCCTTGAGTCATGGACCTAACATTCCAGGTTCCTATGCAATATTGCTCTTTATAGCATCAGACCTTGCTTCTATCACCAGTCCCATCCACAACTGGGTGTCGTTTTTGCTTTGACTCATACGTATATCCCATTTTTCTTGATATGGTTGATTCACAACGTTATACAGCAAAAACTAACACAACATTGTATGTCAACTATCATCCATTAAAAAAAAAAAAAAATCAACCGGCAAAACTTGTAGACACCCTCCAAGTACCTTGGCCAAAAGCATTTGTTCAAATATTTTGGCCAAAAACAAAAAGTTCATCTTTCTAAATCTCAGGTTCACCCTTTGAGACAGTCACAGAATGCCCAATGTACTAGACTTCTGCATCTTTTGACCCACAACCGAAAAAGGAAGAGATAAACCAATATTCCAAAGACCTAATTGTTTCTATTAAAAATAAACATCTTTTGGTAGAGTCATCTTTTCACAGGTGATAAAGATTTTAAGTATCACAGATTGCAACCTAAAGATTTTGTTTATTGGAAAAGGTACCTCCAGAAGAACTCTCTTAAACTTCACTGAAAAGGCCCCTATTAAGTACTGCTAACCAAACCTTGTGTTGCCAAACTCCAAGAAATAAACCCTTGAATGAAACTTACATGAATTACATGACATAGTTAAAGAGAATACCAAATCTTGCACATCCAGTGACCTGAAAGTAAAGATTTCCTAGAATTGAAGCAGGTCACATCTGATGACATCACCAAGGTATCCAGACCAGGCCTGTTGGAAGCTTTTTGCCAAAACTTTGGTGATGACCTATGTTCCAGATGACCTTAAATGTCTTTGATATTAATAACATATGAATTTAGATAAAGAGTGCCCAAGAGTTCTTTCTTCCACTCCTCCTTGCTACTTGCATATGACCTCAATAGATCTCCAATCTGTGCACTCTGTCTCTGATGTAAGACATTACACACAGGAAATGTCCTTCCTGACACTGAAGGACAAATAGTTACTGAAACTAGAAAACTTGACCCTTGATCAGTGATATTTTCAGGAAAAGATCTTGTTCGAAAGGAGGAAATGTAAAAAATTAATAAACAGAAATCTCTAATAGAGTTGTGAGAACAGAAGAGGGGAGCTCTCATACTCTGTGAGTGGAGCCCACAGGAAGAAGAAAGACCCTTCTTTCCTGGCAAAGACAATGAATAGCCATAGGCTTTTTGCTATAGCCCTCCCATCTTTCCTTTCCCTTATATAAAAGTGTTCTCTTTCCCTTATCATGTGGCAAATTGTGTGTAGATTGCCATGGTTGCAGACCCCAAATTGCAATTCTCTGCTGAGCCCAAATAAACCCATTCTTGCTGGAGAAATATCTGGCAATCTATTTGTTTCAGATCAACATAGCCAAGAACCTAGAAGATTTAGGAGAACATTGTTTTCCTCCCTGAAAAGATGCATTTGTATATTCTCTTCCTTGAACTTAACACTTATTTTGCCTTTTTTTATTGTAAGTTGTTTGTATCCTGCTGATATGAAGAAACTATTTACATAGCTGAAAAATACCCATTTCCAACAAAATTTGCAAATATTTTTCCCAATTTGTAATTTTTGTTTTTGAAATGCTTGTGTTGGGATTTTCCATAGAAAAGAATAACTCCATAAGTTATCCTATTTTTTGCAGAAATTATTGAATTTTTATGTAATTGAATTTAAGGTTTCCAAGTTTTATGTCATATTTTAAAAAGGCTATCATTCTAAGGTTACTTATTTTTTTTCCTCATGGTTTTGCTAAAATTTTTGTATTTTTATTATTGGTTTCACAAACTTTCATAAATATGTTTTAAAGTAAACAAACATGGAGTTGTTAGAATTAATTTATGCTGTTTTTCATTGTGGGCTATATTATACTTTGAAAGTTCTCTCTTGCTGGATCCTTAGGTTTTCATTAGATTTTTGTAAAGCTATAAATTTAAAAATGTTAAAATATGCCCAATATATTCCTAATAAAAATTTCAGGGGGAGGATCAAAACTGTATTATCCAAGGATCCCACAACTACTTAAAGACTAATGAATGCGTATACAATCATAGAACAAGTACTGATGAAAGTCCACTTTCTACCAGACGTGGTGTTGAACTCTGGAAGCATTTACTAAGAGGAATGCTAACACCTTAATTTTTACATTATATAGAATTAGGAGTTGGCCTATGTCC
Source organism: Odocoileus virginianus (assembly GCF_023699985.2). Taxonomy (NCBI): domain Eukaryota; kingdom Metazoa; phylum Chordata; class Mammalia; order Artiodactyla; family Cervidae; genus Odocoileus; species Odocoileus virginianus. Next base: position 18,185,854 of record NC_069704.1, read on the forward strand.
TATTATGCCCTCCTAGAAGTAGATAGTTAGCTTTTGTGATTTTTTTTTTTAAGAAGAACTAAGTTAAGTAAATCCTTGTACTTGGATCCCAACATCAGTCAATGAAGGTGTTGTCTTGAAATTTCCGAGAATATATACATTTCTTTATTCATAACATATTATTTCCAGAAGCTAGCTATATAAAAAGTGTCAAACATGATATTCTCAATTACTAGAAGATGTAATAGAGGTGACAAAAGATGGTGAATGGATTAAAAATTGCTTCAAGCTAGTGGCACAGATATACAATATGCCACATTGAGATGATTAAAGGAAGAAGTGTGAGAGTAGGCCTTTCTCAGCATGATTTTGTATCAACTACTTTCATTGTTCTTGCTTGCTCACAAGTGGACCATATTCTAGCTGCATCTTCATTTACCCATCTGTCATAGATTAAAAACTCTGTGTTTTAAATCACACTCAAAAAAGTAAAAAGACAACACATTGCCTGCAAGAAAATATTTGGCAGTTACATATCTGATTAAGGACTTGCATCAAAAATATACAAAGAACACTTAAAACTGACAAATAACAAACAACACGATCAAAAATGGACAAAGCATTTCAATATATATCAATATACATTATTTCGCTAAATAATATATAAAATAGCCAGTAAGCATATGAAAAAATGCTAGAGGTTTACTGGGACAAATGTAAATCAAAATGACAATGAGATGTCACTTCATACTCACAAGGATGGCTACAAATTTTAAATATTCAGAAAAAGACAATAACAAGTGTTGATTTGATGTGGCAAAATTGGAGCCCTCATATTGCTAGTCACAGTTGAAGTGATTTAGCACACATACACACAACTGCTGGCAGCATTGTAAAGTGTTTTGAATACTTTGGAGAAAAGTTCAGCAATTTCTCAAAAATTTAAGCTGAGATTTAGATTTACCATATGACACAGCTATTCTACTCCTCAGTATATACCCAAGAAAAATGAAAAATATATGTCCACAGAAAAATTTGTGAACAAATATTCACAAGAACATTATTCATAATAGCCAAAAAGTGGAAACAACTCAGATATATATAAAACTGAAGAATAGATTAAAAAAAAAGCTATAGAACAGATGTAGATTAGTGATTTTCAGATGTTGGGGGAAGGGAGGAATGAGGAGTGACTGCTAATGGGTATGATTTTTTTATTATTCTATTTTATTTTTTATTGATGTATGAAAAGTGAAAGTGAAAGCTGCTCAGTGGTGTCCGACTCTTTGTGACCAGGTCAGAATACTGGAGTGGATAGCCTTTCCCTTCTCCAGGGGATCTTCCCAACCCAGGGATCGAACCCAGGTCTCCCACATTGCAGGCAGATTCTTTACCAACTGAGTTATCAGTGAAGCCCCCTTACTGACGTATAGTTGAGTTAAAGTATTAGCTGCAGGTATATATAATAGTGATTCAGTATTTTTACAGATTATACTCCTTTAAAAGTTAATACAAACTAATGTCTATATTTCCCTGTGCTAAACAATGTATCATTGTTGCTTATCTATTTTACTCATACTTGTTTACATCTCTTAATCCCGTACTCCTATTTTTCTACTATTTTTTCCTTCTCCTCTACCCTTTTTCTACTGTTCACCACTCGTTTGTTTTCTACATTTGTTTCAGTTTTGCTATACACATTTGTTTTCATTTTTTAGATTCCACAGAGAAGTGATGTATACAACAGATGTCTCTGTCTGACTTATTTCAGTAAGCATAAAGTCCATCCACTCTATGTCTATCCACATTGCTGCAAATGGCAAAAGTATGGCCGAGTAATATTTCATCACATATTTTGTCCATTCATCTGTTGGTGGATACTTGGTGGTATGCTGTTTCTATTTGGTCATGATTTACTGTGTTTCAAGAGTTTAATAATTTCAGGTCCTATAAGCTTCTGTTTGAGATGGCCATTCAACATATATTCCCATCATGTTCTGTGCTGCAACAGGAAGCTACTTTGATTATGACTCCATTCTTGAAAACTGGTGTTTCTCAGTATTGGTATGAATGTTTAATTTGGTAAAATTTTTACTTTCCTCAAAAGCCATTATGACACTATTAAAAGTTGTAATCAAAGATCACTTAAAATATAAATGTATACATTTATACTTATATAGGTATGTGTATGCAATATACAGTATAATTCATACAATATATACATGTGTACAATTGGTTTTCTGAAGTGAGTTTTAATACAGTGCTACAACTATTATTTCATTCCAATCCCAAAGAAAGGCAATGCCAAAGAATGTTCAAACTACCACACAATTGCATTCATCTCACATGCTAGCAAAGTAATGCTCAAAATTCTCCAAGCCAGGCTTCAATAGTACTTGAACTGAGAACTTCCAGATGTTCAAGTTGGATTTAGAAAAAGCAGAGGGACCACAGATCAAATTGTCAACATCTGTTGGATCATCGAAAAAGCAAGAGAATTCCAGAAAAACATCTATTTTTGCATCATCAACTACGCTAAAGCCTTTGACTGTGTATATCACAACAAACTGTCAAAAATTCTTCAAGAGATGGGACTACCAGACCACCTTATCTGCCTGCTGAGAAATCTGTATGCAGGTCAAGAAACAACAGTTAGAACTGGACATGGAACAATGGACTGGTTTCAAATTGGGAAAGGAGTACATCAAGGCCGTATATTGTCACCCTGCTTACTTAACTTATATGCCAAGTACATCATGTGAAATGCTGGGCTGGATGAAGCATAAGCTGAAATCAAGATTGCTGGGAGAAATATCAATAACCTCATATATGCACATGACACCATCCTTATGGCAGAAAATGAAGAACTAAAGAACCTCTTGATGAAAGTGAAAGAGGAGAGTGAAAAATCTGGCTTAAAACTCAACATTCAAAAAAATGTCATGACAACCGGTCCCATCACTTCATGGCAAATAGATGGGGAAACAATGGAAACAGTCACAGAGTTTATTTTTTTGGGCTCTGAAGTCACTGCAGATGGTGATCACAGCCATGGAATTAAAAGACACTTGCTCCTTGGAAGAAAAATTATGACCAACCTAGACAGCATATTAAAAAGCAGAGACATTACTTTGCTGACAGAGGTCTGTCTAGTCAAAGCTATGGTTTTTCCAGTGGGCATGTATGGATGTGAGAGTTGGACTGTACAGAAAGCTGAGTGCCGAAGAACTGATGATTTTTAACTTTAGTATTGGAGAAGACTCTTGAGATTCCCTTGGACTAAAGGACATCCACCCTGTCAATCCTAAAGGAAATCAGTTCTGAAAATTCATTGGAAAGACTGATGCTGAAGCTCCAATACTTTGGCCATCTGATGGGAAGAACTGACTCATTGGAAAAAAGCCCGATGCTGGGAAAGATTGAAGGCAGGAGGAATGGGGGACAACAGAGGATGAGATGGTTGTCTGGCATCACTGACTGATGGATATGAGTTTGAACAAGCTCTGCGAGCTGGTGATGGACAGGGAAGCCTGGCGTGCTGCAGTTCATGGGGTCACAAAGAGTCAGACATGACTAAGTGACTGAACTGAACTAACTAAGCAAACATTATTTTTTGTAAACAAAGGTTGTTGTCAGGGAAGATCAGCTAGTTGTCCTCAGTTATCCCACAGGATGGCATTAACTTATAGAATTTACTATATAAAAAAAAAGAATTTACTATGGTTCAAGTAGTTATTCTCTGTTCTGCTTTTCCAGAAAAATCAGACTTGTATATGACAGATTATGGAGAGAGTTCGGGAACAAGAACTTACTCTAAAATAACACCTTATCACTAGATTTCTGAATCAGTCCAGGTTTAACAGACAGTGATGTCCTCCACCAATGCAGTTCCCCGGACTGGAAAATCTTTAAAGACGTCCAAAGATTCTGTAACTTGTAATTAGTGAGGAAGAAGGACAAGTTATGTTACCTATAATAATATAAATGAGTGATATTTAGGCAATTATGAGTGGTTAAAAGTTAGGGAGCATAGAAACAGATATTCTATCTGGATTTCTCCTCACTCACCCATACACCATTCTTTTCCAGAACTGACTGAACATTGTCAACGCTTTCTCTTCACAAATATTTAATAAGTGTTTATGTTAGAGAAATATTTTGAGTATGGCATCATAGTGAAATTCAAGTGTCTTCTCTACTGTAAATGGTAGATAATAAACTTGAGAGAAACAGATAATAAAAGTTATCTAAGAAATCAGGATGATATGATGCAGTGTCTAGAAGACATCATTACACTGACCTTACTCATTTTGTAGGTCTTACTGAAGTACAGGTCCAACATAGACGTATTAACATTGGCCATGTCAATGTCAGCATACTTACTACGGATGGCCACAAACATATTTTTTTGCTGAAACACTCAGTTCAGTCACTCAGTTGTGTCCGACTCTTTGTGAGCCCATGAATCGCAGCACGCCAGGCCTCCCTGTCCATCACCAACTCCCGGAGTTTACTCAAACTCATGGCCATCGAGTTGGTGATGCCATCCAGCCATCTCATCCTCTGTCGTCCCCTTCTCCTCCTGCCCCCAACCCCTCCCAGCATCAGGGTCTTTTCCAATGAGTCAACTCTTCGCATGAGATGGTCAAAGTATTGGCGTCTCAGCTTCAGCATCAGTCCGTCCAATGAACACCCAGGACTGATCTCCTTTAGGATGGACTGGTTGGATCTCCTTTCAGTCCAAGGGACTCTCAAGAGTCTTCTCCAACACCACAGTTCAGAAGCATCCTACTACTAGTAAAATTAGGGATATCACTCTTATATGTGATGTTCGGGAAAGACCTTCCAAATACAAACTGCACTTATTTACTTATTCAATTTTTCTTTCTTTTTTTTGTTTTTTTTGCTTATCCAAGTATTTAAATATCTTTCCATCTCTCTCTCTATATATATTTATTTGCTTCTCTAGTGATTCAGATGGTAAAGAATCTTCCTGCAATGCAGAACACTTGGGTTCAATCACTGTGTTGGGAAGACCCCCCAGCCCCCGATAAGGGAATATATATATATATATATATATATATAAATATATATATATATTTATATTAAGTTTAAAGCTTTGGCATTAGCAATGTTATACAAAAAATAGCAAGCATATTAAAAAATAATTCTTCTGTGGCAGGATTGGGATATGATAAAGGAAAAAAATTATTTTTCCTTCTTCTAACCAGCTATGCAGAATGATCACTTTTCTTCTTTAAAACCAATCATTCAAGCTTGTGTGACCCTCTCTGATGATTATGTAGTAGAGTGACAGTGTTGAAGGTGCCAAAACTCCAACAGTAAACAATTATATCATTATTTCAATATTTATTTCTTAGGATCTAGGACTGAGCTCTCCATCCAGAGGGAACAGAATTACCACTGGAAAGTGTACTAGCTTCAGATCAAAGAGATTTGCTTTTATTAAGGTCACCCAGTCAGTCTTCAAATAACTGCTCATTTCTAGTGAAGCTTCCATGTTAAAAGGCACATTACCAGATTATAACAAATCTGGTATAATTCCAGTGCCCACAAAACATTCTTTGCATAAGGACAGGTAACATGTTGAGTAAGCCTGGGATACCCATAGAATTTACACAAAATGCACTCACTGAGACAATCAGGTTACACGTTTTCCACGTAGGTCTTTATGCAGTCAGCATGAGGATGAAAGTCTAGTTCTGCTTCCTTATCTCTATTCTTCCCTGGTCTATTTTAAGTTTAATGAAGTATTTCTTGGTTTGCTCTGCAATAGAAGCTTTACCAATTATGGTCATTTGGGTACCTGATTTTGAAAATGATGTAAATTTTCAGCCTTACTGAAAAAATAATCATCAAAACAAAAAAGTAGGTTTGTCTAAAGACCAGTGAGCTATGGCATAAAGATTTTAACAGCATATGTGTTTGAACAGTTGCTGTTATTTACACAAGGATGATTTTCTTTAGATAACTCAATATACCTTTTACCTCTTAATTCTGTGATTATGACAGCAATAATATCTCCAATATCTGGATTTATTATAGTGACTGGCTTTATATAGGATTTATCACTATACATAACTATTGCAATTGCATTGTGGAAAGTTGCCCAAGATGTTTTCCTCATAAGTGTTCTATTTTCCCTCTGTAGAAAGGCAATTTATTTCTCAGAATTGGATAAGATTAACAATAAATGCTAATGTTTGAGGTTAATAGCTAGGAACATAACCTACTGTGTGAATAAGTGGAAGGTCTGAAACCTGCCTTTTGACCTCCACCTTAGATGATGAAGCCTGGGCCACAGAATAAAGAGACAATCATTCTAGAATAGCTAAAGGATTTTTGAGGTAGCATGACAGACACACCAACAACTGGTATGCTCCTTGTTATATTTCTGGCTGGTGTTGTTCACCAAGGCAGAAAAACACAAACAAAAACAGCCATTTAGTAGAAGTAAGGTGAAATGAACCATATTCTTTTCTGTCTTTTTGTGATATATTCTTCCTTCATACATGTAAATATCATTCTCTGAGCAGTACTACTTAAACATTTTATAAAGACTGCAGTTTAGCCTAGGGACTCTGTTGCCTTTAAGTTGCCTATTTGAATCTACCTAATATTATTTATTTATTACACTGAATTTTTAACTTAATCATCAAAATGAGCTTGCATTGCTGTTGCCTACATAATCCAATGCCTATGATCTCCTCAGCAATATCATAGTATGTATTTCTTAAAGAATATATGGGAAAATGCAGAGATGGGGCAACAGGGGTTGGTAGTAGGGAGTTGGAGAGAGACAGCATCATTTTTCTTTAATCACTTGTTATTAGTTTTCTGATATTGATGCCATGGAGGGGGGCAGAACACTATGCTAAGAAAAGAAGGGATTGACATAATACTTCCAAAGACTACAAAGTAATTCCTTTGCCTAAGATTTTTAATGAAATAGTTTCCCTAATATATCAGTTGTTTATTATTTTTATATATTTTTGAAGCTTTTTTCATTGAGGGAAAATTTACCTGCAATGAATTGAGTAGAACTTAAGTGTACAAGTTAATGAGTTTTGACAAATGTATATTCAAGTAGTTCGAGTCTCCATAAGAATTTACAATATTTTCATCACTTCAGAAAGATCCTCTGTGTCCATAGTCAGTCAACTCTCATCCACATAGTCAGCCATGTTTCTGATTCCTACTACCTTATCTTGTTCTTGAACTTTATATAAATGACACACAGTAGGCACTCTTTTGTACCTTTTGTCACTCAAAGTAGTGTTTTTGTGATGCATCCATGTTACAGGATGTGTCTGTAACTCACTTGTATTTTGATTTATTGCTAATCATTTTTCCACTACATGAATATACCATGTTTGATATTCCTTATCATATGGGAAACATCTTGTGATTTTCATTTTTGGACTAGTATAACTGAATGCTATGAGCGTTTGTGTAAAATTTATTTTTATATGTATGTATTTTTATTTCTCATGTATCCAAAATCTCATAGTATAATATCCAAAATGTCCAGAAGACAAAGCACAACTTGAATGAGTGAAAACAATCAACAGACACCAATATCACAATGAATCAGATGTTGGAACTATTTCATATTTGGAATTTTGAAGCAGCCATCATAAAAATGGTTCAAAAATCAGCTTCAAATTCTCTTGCAACACATGTGAACATAGAAAGCTTCATCAAATAAATAGAATTTATAAAAAAAGAAATAGAAATTATATACCTAAAGACTACATAATGAAAATAAAATTTCACTGTATGGGCTCCTGAGTAGAATGAAGATAGCCTTCAGGAAATGACTCAGCCACACTGGATGAATATAGTCCATATCTTATGAATCTGGGTTTTGTTCTTGGCTGCTTCATCTAATTGCTTCACTGTGCAGAGTTTTATGTACTTTCTCATAAGCCATACCATGCTAAAATTTAATTAGCCCACAACTCAGCTGCATTTAGTGCCCCTAAATTGGCAAAGTACTCAGTCAGAGGACTCCAGTTACCTTCAGTTTTCCCTTGGAGAGGGCCCGTTTCTGATTCTAAATATACCATCTCCAGGAAGTCATGTTGAGCTAGAATTTCCTTTAAAATTTAAATGAAGTAATAAGCACAATTAGCGGACAGGGATGCCCTCATTCCAATACTCAAGCAAAAGTTATATATGGAGTAGACAGTGTAACCTTGTTTCCTATATTATATGAAAAGAACTCTGCTCTAGCATTGGACCAGAAACTACTTGTAGCACCAAGCAATAAGGCTACCAGCTTTACCTGGTAGTAGGTGTAAAAGGTATGCTAGTGTAGGGAAAACATGCCCTCTTCAGACCATTGTATTAAGCATTGGGTGGTGATGAATATCCAATAGGACTCCTCATTACACTGGGATACTTTATTTTTTCTGGACAGTATAATTAGATTTTAGATGCTATCTTAGTGGAGACTCGTTCCTGGAGTTATCATCCAGGTATTGGTATTCCATATTAGAAAAGTTTAGCTTGCTTTGGAATTTTACATCAGAATTGACCCAAACTGAGTTATTTTTTACTTCTTATGATGGACTTTATCAGCAAGCACAGTGTTTTGACTTGATCTAAATCTCTAGTTGATATGTGACTTACCCAGTTTTATATATAGTGCCATATTTGATGCTGCTTTATTTTTCCATATCACACTGCTTATAATCTCTATATGAACTCCATTAAGTGAGCTTTGAAATGGGTACTTAGATGCTTAAGATTCTTTATTGCTTTTCGAGATTTTAAAGAGTTGACTTTTGAAAAATAATGTTGAGGAGGAAAATTGAAAATTTTCTAAGGATACTCTTATTCTAAGGTTAAATTTTCTTTATTCTAAAAGTTAATTTTGTTAAATTCTGATTAATTGTTTATCTTTATTGTTTTTTGAAAACATCAAAATATCAAAATTATTAAAAAGCTAGTAGGAAGCTGTTGTATAGCACAGGGAACTCAGCTCAATGTTCTGCGATGACCTAGAGGGGTGGAATGGGAGAGTGGCAGGATCAAAAGGGAGGGGATATATGTATACATCTGGCTGATTAGCAATGTTGTACAATGGAAAATAATACAACATTGTAAAGCAATTATATTTCAATAATTTTTTAAAATATGAGTAATAGAAGTCAGTTGAGCCTACATGCAGGGTCTACTTTGTTATTTTTATCCATTGATACATTTAGCTATACTAATGTCAATACCACATTATATAGACATCTGCAGCCTTATAGTAAGGGTAGAAGTTGCATTCATTTTGAACTTCCATATATATTTTAGAATTAATTTATCAATTTCTTCAAAAATATACTGAAATTTTGTTTGGGAGGATATTTCATTTTTGAAGAATTTGTACTTTAACAATACTGTCTTTTAATTCTCCAAGCATGGTGCATCTCCACATTGCTTTATGTCTTTTTAAAGCTCTCTCAGAATTTCTGTAGTTTCAGTGAATAGGAATTGTGCATGTTTTGTTATTATTATCATATATTTCATGTTTTTAGATGTTGCTATAAAAGATATTAACTATTTAAATTTCAATTACTAATTGTTAAAAATGTAGAAATATACCTAATCTTTATAAGCATACAAAGAAGAACTATACAAAAGTGTCTTAATAACCTGTATAACCACAGTGGCGTATATCCACCTAGAGCTAGATATCCTGGAGTGTGAAATCAAGTTGGTCTTAGGAAGCAATACTACAAAAAAAGCTAGTGGGAGGCGATGGAATTCTAGCTGAGCAATTTAAAATCCTGAAAGGTGATGCTATTAAAAGTACTGCACTCAATATGCCAGCAAATGTGGAAAACTCAGCAGTGGCCACAGAACTGAAAAAGGTCAGTTTTCATTCCAATCTCAAAGAAGGGTAATTCCAAAGAATGTTCAAACTACTACATAATTGTACTCATTTCACATGATAGTAAGATTATGCTAAAGATCCATCAAACTAGGCTTTACCAGTGTATGAACAGAGAAATTCTAGATGTACAAACTGGGTTTAGAAAAGGGAGAGGAACCAGAGATCAAACTGCCAACATTTTTTGGATCATAGAGAAAGCAAGGGGATTACAGAAGAACATCTGCTTCTGCTTCACTGACTAAGCTGAAGCCTTTGCCTGTGTGAATCACAACAAACTAGAAAATTCTTAAAGAGATGGGAATACCAGACCAACTTATCTAAGAAACTTCCTAAGAAACCTGTATGTGGGTCAAGAAGCAAAGTTAGAACTGGACGTTGAACAATGTACTGGTTCAAAATTGGCAAAGGAGTACAACAAAGCTGTATATTATCACCTGCTTATTTAACTTCTATGCAGAATACATCATGTGAAATGGTGCATGGTATGTACATACAATGATGTACATGTATGTACATGATGAAATGATGTATTGTATCAACAATCTTCAATATGCAGATAATTCCACTCTAATGACAGAATGTTAAGAGGAACTAAGTAGCCTCTTGATTAGGGTGAAAGAGGACAGCAAAAAGCTGGCTTGAAACTCAGCATTCAAAAAACTAAGATCATGGCATCTGGGCCCATCACTTCACAGACAAAAGAAGAGGAAAAAGTGGAAGCAGTGACAGATTTTATTTTCTTAGATTTCTAGATCACTGCAGACTGTAACTGCTATGAAATTAAGACACTTGCTCTTTGGAAGGAGAACTATGACAAACCTAGAGGTAAAGTGAAGTGAAGTGAATTGAAGTCGCCCAGTTGTGTCCGACTCTGCAACCCCATGGACTGTAGCCTACAAGGCCCCTCTGTCCATGGAGTTTTCCAGGCAAGAGGACTGGAGTGGGTTGCCATTTCCTTCTCCTAGATAGAGAACTGGACAAACCTAGACAGAGTACTAGAAAGCAGAGACATCACTTTGCTGATAAAGGTTCATATAGTCAAGCTATGGTTTTTCCAGTAGTCATGTATAGACATGACAGTTGGACCATAAAGAAGGCTGAGCACTGAAAAATTGATGATTTGAACTGTGGTGTTGGGGAAGACTCTTGAGAGTCCCTTGGACTGCAAGGAGATCAAACCAGTCAATCCTAAAGGAAATCAGTCCTGAATATTCACTGGAAGGACTGAGGCTGAAGCTGAAGTTCCAATGCTTTGGCCACATGATGCAAAGAGCAAACTCATTGGAAAAGACCCTGATGCTGGGAAAGATTGAGGGCAGGAGGAGAAAGGGGTGGCAGAGGATGAGATTGTTGGATGGCATCACTGACTCAATGGATGTGAATTTGAGCAAACTCTGGGAGATAGTAGAAGACAGAAAATCTTGGTATAGTGTAGTCTATGTGGTTGCAAAGAGTCAGACAGGATTTAGTGACTTAAAAATAACATAGTATCTTCTGATCTTTTTGAAGTGACATCTTCTAGTAGGATTTTAGTTTCTATTCCTCAGATTTTCCATGTAAATGACCATGACATCTGCTAAAAAGATAATTTTACTTCTTTATTTGTAATTTTTATAATTATTTTTACTTTCCTTAATATAATGGCTAGGAAATCAGTATAAGTTTAGAAGATAGAGCTATAAATATGTTTTTTAAAGTCATATCTCAGCAGAAAAACATTATTTTATATTCAATACTACTATAAATGTTGGTTCATAGATATTGCGCTGTACTCAAATTTCCATTTTATCTTGTGGTGTTTCCATTTCTAATGTGATGTACCCTATCCATGTTTAATCTTTCTTTTTTCTTTAAAATATGTGAACATACTTATAAATGCTGGTGTAAAGTTATTTTCTGATAACGATAACTTCTGGAATCATAATAGGATCAGATATTGTTGACTTGTGTTTTTCCTAATTGTTACCTCATTTTGCGTCTTTGTCTACTAATATTTTTATTGTACACTGGATATTATAAATAATATGCTGTGAATTTAGGTTATGTTGACTTATTTAACTAGGTACTGGATTTTTCTGGCAGATGAATAAATTGCTCTTGATCTGGCAGGTTTGGGTTTATTATTTACCATGATAGTTTTTTTTTCTTTCCAGTTTTATCCTCAGTTTTATGGCCATTTAACATATGGTGGCAGCTTCCCTGGTGGCTCAGAAGTTAAAGCGTCTGCCTGGAATGTGGGAGACCCCGGTTTGATCCCTGAGTTGGGAAGATCCTCTGGAGAAGGAAATGGCAACCCACTCCAGTACTCTTGCCTGGAGAATCCCATGGAGGGAGCAGCTTGGTAGGCTACAGTCCATGGGGTCACAAAGAGTTAGACACGACTGAGCGACTTCACTTTCTTTCTTTCTTCACTTATTTTTAGAGTATGGCCTTTCTTCAGTCTCCACTGAAGCCTGATGTTTTCTGTGAGGTTATTTCACCATGAGCAGACTGTACCTTCAATATGTCTCAGAACCCACAACCTCAGGTGTCTCCATTTTCTTCACAGACCCACAACTATGAACCTACAGGGAGTTCTCTGATAGGCATCTTGGAGCTGAACTCTGTATGTAGGCAACCCAGCCAATGGCCATGAATGTTTAGAAATTACCCATTCAGACTGTTGTCTTTCTTGCAACTTGCGAACTCCTGCAGGTCTCTCATCTATGGTTTCATGCCCTGAAAGTTTCAACTATTTCAGACTCTGTAACTTCAGTGAGATGCAGGATTTTGGTTGGGCTTGACTCCCAGGGTCATAGTTTGAAAAATTACCTCATACAGAAACAGAGGATAAACTTGGGGTTTACTTCATATGTTTCCCTTCTCAAGGATTACTATTCCACCATATTTGTTTTCTGGTGTTTAGAAGCCATTGCTTCATATATTTTGTCCAATTTTATAGTTGTTTGTGGAAGGAGTAATAACTGCTGGTGACTCCATCATGGTTAGAAGCAGAATCCCTTTTAACTCACCTGTTAATTTACTTTTACAGAGTTACATAATAAGGAGAGAATAAAATATTGTACCCTCATTAATTTAAAAATAAATGATTAATTATGATGTGAAACATAGCAGCATCACATCATTATCCACAGGAAATTTCCAGAACTTTTATCTCTGGCATGTTCCATCTAAGAAGCAATATCTCTGAAAATTCACGAGTAGCCCTAGAACTAGAGAAGATTAACTACTGACTCTCTCTGAGTAAAGCTTTCAAGTGGGCTAAAACATGACACAAGTGATAAAATGATTTTAAAAATGTTACAAAGAAACATTTTTCTTTTATAAAATTAATGATCCCCTAATAGAGTTGGTTATGAGATGGAGAAAGGAAAGAGAATACAAAAAGTGCCACAGATGGTTAGATAATTCTTGGGGTTCTTGTGAAAAACAAAGAAAAAAAAGGAAAAGGAACACAAAGGGGGATAGAAACAAAAACTATCATTTAACTATGATTTGGACCCTTCACTAAAGTATCCGTTCTTATCCATATTGCTCCTAAAATTTAGTTACTTATTTCCAAAAACTAGCTTGTATTTTTGCCTAATCCACTAGCCTTAGCTCCATATGTGAAACCTGTTGATTCTATTAATCTGCCACGCTGGCTATATTTTGCAAATATGGTGCTTCAAAAGCTTCCCTTCCTAGGACTAGTGACATCAAAATTTTCCCAAGACTTGGACTGCTAGTTTATTTTATAGTGACATTTAGCCATTCTGACAAGTGCTTAATTATTATATGTTCCTCTATAAAGGTTGCTTCTGACAATATGTGTAAATCAAATAAATTAAAGCAATATAGGCTATTAGTTTTCCATTCTGGTTGACATCTGTGATATTCATTAATAAATATTTTAGTACATTTACAGACAATGATAAAAGACAGCATCGTTAATGCTGGGATAATTTTCTCCCAAAGGATATACTAGGCAGCTGCTTACCTCTAACAAATTAAAATCTAAGGCCATGAATTTATACTTTGTCCTACTATTATAACAGTCTAAATATACCATATTAGTATACACTAAGAACAGGCATAATGTACTGCTCTGCATTGCGGTACAGAGGAAGGATCATTATAGCCATCAGGGGTCACATATTTCAGTCTCAGGTCCTGTGATATCTTGCAAATTATTTCTCTTATTCAGATCTTAGTTTCTTCACCTATAAAGTCAAAGTCATGAACCAAATGAACTCTAAAGATATTTCTAGTCATAAAATTCTGAAATTTTGTGTTCTGCTTTTTCTTTATTGGGAATCTAGCTGATAGGTAGTGATTATTCTTTCTCATTTCATTAAGACCAGGCCTTGTCTACACTCCCCATCTGTCCTCCAGGCTCTGAGTATTAACTGTGAGATCTGGTTGGGACCACTTGAAGTCTATGCGATTGTAGTATAGAAAATCAGTCAACTGAGCTATGAGGGAAGCCAAAAAATATGGAACAGTTCATGAATTTGCTGTTTATATCTGTCCTAAATTTGCATCTGCTAATCCCAAACTCCCAAACCGTCTTTTCCCTATCCCCACCCTTGGCAACCACAGGTCTGCTCGCTTTGTCTGTGAGTTTATGTCAGTTTCATAGAAATGTTCATTTGTGTCATATTTTGGATTCCACTTGTAAGTAATATCATATTATACTTGTTTTCTTAAATCCACCTGCAAAGCAGGAGACACCGGTTTAATTCCTGAGTTGGGAAGATGCGCTGGACAAGGGAAAGTCTACCCACTCCAGTATTCTGGCCTGGAGAATTCCATGGACTATGGGGTTGCAAATAGTCAGACCTGAATGAGCAACTTTCACTTTCACTTTCATAAACAACAAAGTCCTCTTGTACAGCAGAGGGAACTATATTCAATATCCTGTGATAAACCACAATGCAAAATAATATTAGAAAATTATATATATACACACACACACACATATACACACACACACACACAGTGTACATTTGAAACTAACACAATATTGTAAATCAATTCTACTTCAATAAAAATTTTAATTAAAAAAAAAAAGAAAATCAGTCAAAGGTTGATTCTTATACGATCTAGAAGCGGAACTGAACTTCAGTTTGCTTTTTGAATACACTGGTTTTCCCAGGTTCCTCAAATATGATGAGATGGACGGGTAGGTGTAAAGGGAAAAGTGAGGAAAATGGGTAAAGGGGGAAAAAAATGCTTACTTCACTTATCTAATTAACACTTATGCTGAAGTGCCTGCAACATGCTAAGCATTGTGCCAGGTGCTGTACTAGAATCTGAGGATACAAAGGCAAATAGGACAGTACCTGCTCTCTAAAAGCTCAGAGCCTAGTGGTAGAGTCAGAGAGTTAAATGACTTTTATACTGTAATGTGATATGAGCAGCACTTAACTTTTATGAGCATTTAAAATGTGCCAGACTCTTTGCTTCCAGCTCTACAAGTATCATCTCATCAATTACCAAAAAGTGATCCATAAAGTATGTTTATTGTTATCACATTCATTTTTCTATAAATGAAGAAACAAGTACAAAATTAGTTAAAATTACTCTTTACACATGGGCCTTCCTGGTCCTTGCAGTCTCATTGCTTTTCTGCATCCTTTTTCAACATTTTTTCCAGTTAATAATTCTCTGCTTCTACTTTTGTTTCACATTTCAAAGAGAATCTGACAGGACAGGTTTAGCACTATCATATGTTTTGGTAACAGCCTGGTTTTAGGTGCTCTCGCTTCACTTATATTTGGATTTTGTCGAACTGTAGATTTCGTGGCTTCTGAGCCAGATGCCTTCCACCTTGTGGAATCATGTATGACAAGCAAGAAGGGTAATGTAGTGTAGAAAGTGGCTGCTCCCTTGAACAAGACAAAATTCCATGGAAGACTGTTGTGTGCAATAGGCTGCATGATTGGCTTACTCAGTTTAAAAGGTAAGGATGAGTTTTTCAAATAATGGAACATATTAACTGTGTAGTGTGCTTTAAGACTGATCATGAAAGTGAAAGTGTCAATCGTTCAGTCTCTGACTTTTTGTGAGTCCATGGACTGTAGCCTGCTAGGCCCCTCTGTCCATGGAATTTTCCAGGCAAGAATACTGGAATGGGTAGCCATTCCCTTCTCTAGGGGTTCTTCTCAACCCAGGGATAGAACTCGGGTCTCATACATTGCAGGCAGATTCTTTACCATCTGAGCTACCAGGGAAGCCATTTGAGACTGATCATAAATAAATGCAATGCAGTAACACTAAGCATAGAAAGTTAAAAAAATAAACCAGCTAACCATTTATGGGATTTAAGTGAAAATATTTCTCTAAAGCAATTGTATTTAGTAAATATCTTAACATAAATAGTTCAGGTATAAATTGAACAAGTTTTTGTGTATTCAAGTTGTGATGAATATGTTACTTTTTAAAATATTTATATATTTTTGTTCTGTTGCGTTCTTGCAGTTCTGGTTCTGAAGCAAAACCATGATATCTGGGATACAGTGACATGTTTTAATTTGATCATTTGGAATCATTCAGTATAATTGATACAGAATCTAGATCTTGGCATTTGAGCAATGCCTTAGTTCTCTGAGGACCCATCCTCACAGTGAAGATTCTCAAGGATTACACAATTCTCTCCTCCTGTACAATTAATTGCTTTCCTACATTACCTTGGATCACCTTCCTGAACATTCTACAAGTGTTTGTGTGCCTGTGTGCTCAGACATGTCTGACTCCACAGGCAACCCTGTGGACTGTAACCTGCCAGGCCCCTCTGTCCATGGAATTTTCCAGGCAAGAACACTGGAGTGGGTTGCATTTCCTACTCTAGGGGACCTTCCTAACACAGGGATTGAACTCCCACCTCCTGGGAGTTCAACCCCTCCTGGGAGTTCCACTGGGGAAACCTCCACAAGTGTATGGCTCTATTTTTCTGGCATGTAAGATATATTTTATTTATTTATGTATATGCAGATGTTTGAGGAGGACATAGAGATGTGGAACATTTTCTTAATTCTGAGAAGTTTGAGAAAATAACATTATTGGGATGCTACTGATCACGGAATGTCAGAATGGGTATAATGCCACTCCTTCACTCTCTTAAGAAAATGGGTCAGAGAAGCAGAAAGGGATACATTTGTACTTAATGGTGAAATGGTTTATTTTAACTAGCTGTGCCCCTGTTAGTAGAATGATTGATAGCAGAATATAATTGCCATAAAACTCAATCCACAGCTATGCAAAATGAGAATTTATTATTAGAAGAGTAATTATTACACTTAGGATTATTGTTCATCAGTGATTTTACACTGTCAACATAGTAACTCTCCATTATACACCTGAATTAAAATCAAATTTTAACTGGAAATCAAATTGCTGGTAATTTGTCCTTGTTCATAGGAACTGCACAAAAGTCTCTAGGAGTTCAGATTGGTTCAAGGAATTTGAAGTTCATTGTCTAATGGGCGAAGAAGATAATGTAAATGAATGCCATTTACTTTGTGTATGAATGCTGGAACTTGCAAACTGGAAACTGGATCCCCCATTTAAAGAGTCAACTACTCTGCAAATAACTCTTAAGAATTATTTCAAAGAAATAATTATGTCAAATCATTATGTCAAAGAAAATGGAGACTTCCCTGATGGTCCAGTAGTTAGGACCTGTACTTTCACTGCCAAGGGCCTGAGTTCAATCCCTGGTTGGGGAACTAAGATCCCCCAAGTCCATGGTGTGGCCAAAAAACCCCCAAAAGGGTCATATCATGCAACATGCTGTCCCAATATTTCCAGTCTGAGTTTTTCAAGAGAAGCCCAAAATTTAGATTTAGGTGAAAAATCATATTTTATAAACCCAAGTTCCATTTTTAAAACTGTGTGGGTTAAAGAAAACATGTTTGTCAAGTGAAATAAGGCTTTCCCATTTGAGATGCTTGATTTAATGACATCTGACTTGATATTCAATATGCCCATCTCATAACTGTAATGATTTAGAAGTTGCTCTGGATATTAGCAGAGGACTTTAGAAACAGAATGGATGGAGAAAAAGTTTTCCTTGATAACTCTTACTTCCATCACAATCTAATTTTTCTATCAACGTTAGCTCAATTTAGGGCAATTCTCTTTTGAGGTATACTGTGCATAGTTGTGCTTTGAATGACTGTTTTGAGTTTATGCATTCATATTATTTTGTTTTGTTTTGTTTTCTGCTTGTTTATTTTTGGCTGTGTGGGGTCTCAGTGGTGCCATGTGGGATCTAGTTCTCTGATCAGGGGTTGAACCCTGGCCCCCTGCATTGGGAGTATGGCACCTTAGCCACTGGACCACTAGGGAAGTTCCTATGTTTATATTATTGACTTTACTTCTATGTTCTCAGAGAGATCTCATTGATCAAGTGCAAATACTTTCTAGAAATGAAAGCATTGCAAGAATCACCTAGCTAATATTAATTGTGTGAAAAAGAGAGTTTTCAAATCTTTTGCACTGATAGAAGTTCTACCTCCAAACTTGAAAGATCATTTCTTAATTGGGCTGGTTAATGAGGATATTATTAATCATTTGTTCCTCTAAAAAGTAGTGGGTAATGTCAACACAAATTTGCAGGTCACACCATACCCATTTATGCAACACACAAGGATTCCATATGATCATCATAGCAAACGGACCTTGATTTTCTATCTATATGTGCCCGTAAAAGAAGGCTAGAACACTCAACTCATGCTTTGGGATTTTTTTCCCTCAATTTTTTTGGTCCCTAATCACCATACTATACTGTATTGAGGAAACAATAGAATTTTGTTTTGTTTTGTTTTTGAAGGTCCTTGTGATTTAGAAACATCCTAGGAGGCAATGGAGACTACAGGCTCATCCATATGCATTATCTTATTTCGCTCCCTTTCCTTCTCTTAGTTCCATTTCTCAGGGAAAGTCAGATTTATTCTTTCAGTGCTGAATTACAATCACATTGGTTCAAATCCTGGTGATTGATTTATTCATGGGTTCTAGGCCCTCTAGCAGTTATCTATCCCATGACTCCAAAGTTTTCTCCCCTGGGTACTCATTTGCTGATTTTCAGTTAGAAAAAAACTACATAGCTCCCAGTCCTAAGCAATTACCCATGACTTTATTTCTTATGCTCTTTTTCCTCAACATCATTATGTTTAATGTTTCTGCTATATTCCCTGCGTGGTTTCGTTCATATTCACTTAGGGAAAACAAGATTCATGATCTGATATTTAATATTTCAGTTTTACATCAACCTTTTTACATGTCTCTGAGGGTCAATATCTTCTCCTAATTCCATAGTGTACTGAATCCCTTCATGTTCTACATAGGTGCATATGTTAGGATGGTAAGACAAATTCTACACACTATTGCATTTTCCCCCATAGGGACTTGTAAAATATGACAATTCTTATTAAACTTATTTTTCATTCATTTAAAAGTATTTATTTCAGGTACTTACTGCTAGGTGGTAGAAAAGATTCTTTCCTACTTTTATGTAGGTTATAATCCAGTGGGTGAGATAGTTATGTTCATGAGAAGCTATAATAAAGTTAACCAAAAATTTCCCAGAGAGAAGTATGACCAAAATGCTGTAGGGCACACAGAGATTAATTCTGACTTGGGGCATTGGGAGAAATCTAATAGTTGACTGTGGAAGGAATTTTAACACTCATTTGATAAAATCATTTTTTCAAAGAATCTTGCTTCTTACATAAACACTGAAAATCATGTCTTCCAAAAAAGTAAATAAACTGACATCGTTAGACGTAGAAAATGCCCTCCCTCAATGTTGCTGTTAATAGTAAAGGACGATGCAAAATTCCATTCTTCCACATCTACTCATTACTATATTAATGAGATAATATGCCAGATAGTCCTCATGGAAATACAGAAAAGGTGAAGATGAGACATAGGAGTTGAGATTTTTAACTTGTAAGTCTCAACACAATGAAACAGAGTACATCTTCTATAATTTATCAGAAAAGTTAGCTCTTAGAATTTTTAATGTCTCTTTTTCTTGTGATATTTATTCTTCGCTCTCCCTAGTTTACCCTTAAAATCATCCTCTCAAGGGATTCTGATTATGTACTTTAAGGCTGCAGTGCATGATGAGATGAAGAAACAAATTTACCTTGCTTTATTTCATGAATGTTATTTGTGGTTTTAAGTGGCTCTATTTTAAAATCAACATAGCCTTAACAATTCTAAAAACTAGTTAACATTTTGAGTACATTTACGCTAGAAAAGAATGTGGTTGTGATTCATCTGCACTTTATTGTAATGCCTTCCTCCTATGCCTAGTTCTAGATGACCAACTTTTTTTTTTTCCATTATTGCTTTCACCTTTTAACTCTTAGTTTGAATATAACATAGGATATGTTACTACCAAAGTGAGTAGAGGAAAAAGGCAGCCTAGCCTTGAGCCAGATACTACTGTAACCATTAAGAATTTAGTTTGAAGCTTGGCTATGTCATATAAGTTGTTTATGTTAGAGGAGAACCCTATATCTGTTAAAAAAAGCTACCAGATCACTTCGAAATACTTTTCCACCCACCACATCTGGAAGAACATATACATAGAAAAGCTGGTGTTCTCTTTAAATCCTTCTGAAATTGTTAATGAGTGCTGATGGAAACATTGTTCATTTTTAACATACATACAGAGCTAAGATTTGTGTTTACCCTCAGGGATTCTTGGATCTGCTGTGTGCTTGAAGATGCTCAAATATGTTCTGCCTTCCGTGGTCATTGCTGACTACTTTGAAAATTTTCTGTTTTATATCAAAGGGTTCTTCAAAATTGCTGCTTTCTGTAGTTATTCAATTGGGGAAATTGACTGGTAATTACATTTATAAATCTTGATTCTCTCACTCTCTCAGTCTGTTTTGGGCCTCCAAGTCCATAGTTCTATGCCTATTGACACCTGAACCTGAACTCCAGTTTTTGTCTGCTTAGTCTGACAAAACTCAGTTCAGTATCTCACACTTTCAGCTGTCTTCAAAATATTAGCTATTTTGAAGCTATTACTATTTGTTAATAATAAGCTATTAACTGATATTAGCTTATATCGGAATGGGTAAATACAACTATGGAAAAAGTAGTCCCAGTTGTTGAGATCACATCTCTTAGCTTCCTTTAGCTCTTGAATCTTGGCCCCTGAATTCTTCATGGACTTGTTAGCTCATCCATACATTCAAATAGGTGCTATTTTTATATTTTTTCCAGTTTTTCCAGTTATTATCAAAGAGAGGATTGGGTTAAGTTGTCTAATTGTCATTATAGAAAGCAGAATTCTCCCTTTTCAACTGATACATAAAGTACTCTAACCTTGAGTGTTAATAATTACAATTTTCTACATATGTACACCCCTGTAAATCACTATTCAGAGATTCAGATATGGTCTGTCCCTAGACCATATCCCCTATGAGGTGACTACAATTCTGACTGTTATAATCATTGATTACCTTTGTTTTTGAGGTTAATATAAATAGAATCATATGGAATGTATACTTTTATGTGTCCAGATTGTTTGAACATAATATCTATGATTTTACCTACACTTTTGTGCATACTAGTAGATCACTTTTTATTTCTGTGCAGCATTTTGTTGTGTCAATATACCATAATTCATATACCATTTTCTTCTTGATGGACATCTAGTTTTAACTACTTTGAATAAAGATGCTATGAACCTTTTGTACATGCTTTGATGGTCAGATGTACTCATTTCTTTTGTGAATATATCAGCAGTGAAACATCTGGGTTGTAGGGGAGGCAAATATTCAGGATGAGCAGAAACTGCATTTTTCAAAACAGGTTTTTTATGTTATATTCCCACCTGCAATGTATGAGATTTCTTTCTCTCCTATAGGTTACATGTTTGTCTTCTGTATGAAATACTTCTTTGCTTTCTCTTTCTCATTTCCTTTGATTATGTACCTTGCTCACTATCTAACAAAGCTGGGAGTAGAGAATTTACATAATTTTTTTTTGCTGTTTGGTCCAATTTCCTACTCCTAAGAGTAACTTCTGGACTTTTAGCTCACATTCGCTAAGCATGGTTGTTGTTCAGTCGCTTGGTCATGTCCAGCTCTTTACAATCCCATGAACTGCAGCACGCCAGGTTTCCCTGTTCTTCACTCTCTCTCAGTTCACTCAAACTCATATTAGCTCAGCTTAACTTTTCTGCCAGCTCACCAGAAGGGTCTGTATTGAGCCGAGTGGTTTGATTTTCTTCTCTCAGATTTCTACTCTGGCAAATGAGCTGCAGTTAATGGGGAAAGTATTGTTTACATATATGGTTGCTATCTCAAGGAGTTGGAGAAGGTGGTCTATACCATGTTTATTCTATACTTTACCAATAACTTATATCCAGTTTTCAAGACAGGACAGAATCCAAAATTTCAGTGCAATATTATATAGTCGGTTTATCCCTATTTTCTCTCCCAGTTCCATATATCCATAATCATTATTGATACAAATTTTACTCTAATTGTTACAGGTAATTATCACATAAGCAATTTGACTCTTTAAAAATAAGTTAAAATCTGTAAGGTAGCAATTTTATAACTAAATGGATATAAAATAGTAAGGGTTTGTTCAAGCATGCTCAACTAGATAGTGCTGGGATTAAGCCTCTATTTTCTCTAGTTCATATTCCACATGTTTTTCAACTACTAAATTATCATTCTGCATCTAATCTAACCTCTGTGTGATCCAAATGTTGACATGAACTTACCTTAGCCAAATGAATTTATAGATATTCAAATAAATATTCTCAGTAATTTTTAAATTGTCTAATGAGAGTGAGAATGAAGTGCTTGTATTTATTGGGGTGTCTTTTATAATCAGATATTTAATGAAGATTGTTGTTTGGGTATTTCTCTTATTATTTTTCTAACATTTCCTATAAATCACTAAAAAATGTTAGTGAAGAAAATATTTATTTTTGGTGAAGAACATATTTATAGGATTTACAAAAGAGAAGAAAAGCCCCACCTCTATGAATCACTGATTTATACTTTGGCCCATTCATTCCAAACACACCCACTGAGTACAATGTCAGTTTATAGTTCAATATTTAATAGGTTCCTGAAGTCTCTTGTATGTATATTAAAGCCCTGTAGACTATTTACTTTCTCCAATCATTCATATGGGCTTTTTCTTGCCAAAAGTTAATGTGACATCTGCTGTACCTAATTCCAGTAAATATCAGGAACTTTTATGCATACAAACAGTTTATCATACATATGCCATCAATTTGTTCTGAGACATGTCACTTGTGTAAATAGCCTAGGGTTTTTATTTATTAAGATTTGCATCAAGTGAAAATTAAACAGTTTATTTCAAAGATTTTGGACTTTCAATCCAGATGTTTATAATCTGTCATGCTATTTACTGACCTTGCCAAATTGACGTTGAGAATTAATTAGCAGCATTCATAAATTCACAGCAGAGATAGAAATACTATCAAAGGTTGATAATATATGATATTGTTGTTGTTATCTATCCCTTCTCCAGTGGATCTTCCTGACCCAGGAATCGAACCAGGGTCTCCTGCATTGCAGGTGGATTCTTTACCAACTGAGCTATCAGGGAAGCCCATTTAGTTGTTAAGTCATGTCCAACTCTTGCGAGCCCATAGAGCCTTCCAGTCTTCCAGGCTCCTCTGTCAATGGGATTTTCCAGTTAAGAATACCGGAGTGGGTTGCCATTTCCTTCTCCAGGGGCTCTTTCTGACCCAGAGATCGAACCTGCGTTTCCTACACTGCCTGGTGGGTCCTTTACCACTGAGCCACCTGGGAAGCCCTGTATATATTATCTTAGTTTTTTCTAAAATAAGGAAGCAGAAAGTTCAATCTGGAAGGAGCAAACCATAATAAAAAAGCAAAATCTTGTTTTTTAAATGGTAATGGATACATAAGACTAATCGGGCTCTCATGCTTACTTTAAGGAGTTAATGTACTTTTATCATATAAACCAAAAAAAAAGCAAAACAAAACTCACATGGACAGAGTTTGGTGGGCTGCAGTCCATGGAATAGCAAAAGTTGGACACAACTGAGCAACTGAGCATGCATGGACATAAGAAGATGATATTATTAATATAAGACAGATTTTAATATTAGCCAAGATAAAGATTTTTTTACTTTGTATGATGAAAAAAGGTCCAGGAAAGTAAAACAGACTGCAAGACTGAAGTTAACATTGTAGTGAACCTCACTGGTAATGCTTTGTTACGCAGTCAAGAGCCCCAAGTTAGATACAAAGCCGTGTCCTGTGTTTTATCCATTAATTTTCACCAGGATCTTATTCTGATGGTATCCAGTAACTACTTGTTGCCAGAAGCAAACTAGTTCTCTGACATGTTAAATTATCAACAGTTCTGATTTTTTATAAAAGCAGGACATAGGAGCATAAGAATTTTGGCTAGCTCATTTCAACTCCCTCTGTACCTGGCTTCCAAAATATAAGAGAAAGTTTTGTTTGTTCTTAATTTTTTCCTTACTCACTGATCTTTTCAGGTCTTCTCTCTGCTAGGAAAACTATGGTAATTCACATTTTCCTACTATATTGTTAAATTTATATAGTTTTTTAATGTTTGGAGGAAAGAGTACCACATAATAGCATCAGAAAAACAAAAAGTTCTAATCTGTTGTTATAGTTATTAGTTTCTTATTTGTTAATTCACATTTCCCTTAATTTGTTTATTGGATTTCCTAAGGCAAATTTTTCTTTAAAATCATCTCCCTAAAAACAACAAATAAGATTGGCTATCCAGATGCTATCTAAGCAAGATAGAATACCAAACACTGATTACTAAGAGTAGTTTTAAGGCAATATACTTTTGATTCTTATTTTCTATACGCTATAGGAAGGCTATTTCTTGGGTCCTATTACTTGAATACATTTATTTTTGCCACTTTAAGGAAGTGTAAAAAGAATGTGTGTGGGTATAGAAAGTGTGTGGTTTTTGTGAGCTTCACAATTATTAAAATGCTTATATTTGATAGATAATTCTCAATTACCAATCTCTAGTTTTCTCTGTGAAATAGAGTTCAGTGTCTGCATAAAAAGTATACTCTGATATGGACAGTTGAGACAGGAGCATTCATGACAGAGAAATTCAACTGTGTATGCATTTTCATTCTTTTTTTTTTTTTTTTCCCAAAGGAAAAGAGTACTTCTCCCCTAAAGCAGCAATTCCCAAATGTTTTGGTCTGTTTTGGCCTTCTTTACACTGTTAAATATTACTGAGTATCTCTCAAAGCTTTCTTTTTTGTGAGTTAGTGTGTAAATTGTTATTGTTGTTGTCCAATAACTCAGTTGTGTTCAACTCTATCGACCCCATGGACCGTAGACTACTAGAACCACCATGTTCCTCTGTTCATGGGATTTCCCAGGCAGGAATACTGGAGTGGGTTGCCATTTCCCTCTCCAGAGAATCTTCCCGACCCAGGGATTGAGTCCATGTCTCCTGCATTGCAGGAGGATTCTTTACTGCTGAACCACTGGGGGAGCCCACATTGTAAATTACAACTATCAAAATTATACTGTCAAAATTAAAATTTAAAAGTTTAAAATAAATATTTATCAATTCATTTGAAAGTAACCAAGGTGAACTCATTTATGTAAACAAAGTAAATTTTCAGTTTTTCTGAAGAAACAACTTTTTTCCAAAGCAAAAGTTATATATGATCAGAGTGGTATTTTTGCAAATATCTTAAATGTCTTACTTGATAGAAGACAGCTGAATTCTTATGTCCACTTCTGAGTTCAGTCTTCTGAGAGATGATTTATATGCAGTCTCTAGGAGCTTTCACTATCCACTCCTGAAAAGAAGATTGAAAAAGGTAAATAATATCATCCTGAAAGTGAAAGTGAAGTCGCTCAGTCATGTCAGACTCTCTGCGACCCCATGGACTGTAGCCCACCAGGCTCCTCCATTCATGGGATTCTCCAGGCAAGAATACTGGAGTGGGTTACCATTTCTTTCTCCAGGGGATCTTCCCGACCCAGGGATCAAACCCAGGTCTCCCGCATTGCAGGCAGATGCTTTAACCTCTGAGCCACCAGGGAAGCCCAATATCATCCTAGTGTTATAATAAAAATAGTTCTGATCTAGCAGACCCAGTGAGAGAGAATCACTGTTCTAAACCGAAATATCAATCTGTTCCAGAGTACAAAAGAGCACAGTGGAGAGCAGTTCGGAAGTGAATTGCATTTGCCTTAGTTCAGAATAACTCAGTACGCAAGTAAGTCATGAAATATATTAAGATTTTAGCAACATTTGACTAATTTTTGATGGGCTGGCTTTCTTGGTATACTGATTGCAGCCTAATCTATCATTTGGATAGTTGTCATCTGTGTCATCTGCCTAGATGAAAAAATTTTGTTTCTTATAGAAAAATTTTCATTTCATTGTTACCATGTCCTTAATTGTCAAAAAAGGGAAAAAAAACAACACAAGGAACTAAGGTTCTAAGTTCTTTACAAGAGCGTAAAGATATTTTATAATAGTGTTAAAGCACTAAGATACAAAGCATTAAGTTCTAAAATACTTTACAATAGTATTACATGTTATGTTTATTTTTAAGTGTTTTACTGTCAATTTGGTGAAATAGGTAACCAAATAGTTTCTCACTTACAATTCTAAAATTGAACAAATCTGCGAAAGTGTTTTGATTTTGCATTCCCAAAATAAACCTCTAAATTTAGAAAGAAACACAATTTAAAAAATAAAGTGTCTATTCCATGTAAAAATATCTTTGCAATTTCCCAGAAAGCTTTTGGAAAATCACGGATATGCGTTTTTTTTCTCTTCGGAAAAAGATATCAGGAATAATTAACCTTGTCTTTGTGGGTATTACATTATAGTGTAAAATTTTCTATTCATTTTATTAAAGAAGTCTTTGCCATTCTTTCCCATTATGATCATGTTGTTGTTTCAGAGGTCTAGACATCAATCAGTCAGTCAGTTCAGTCGTTCAGTCATATCCGACTCTTTGAGACCACGTGGACTGCAGCATGCCAGGCCTCCCTGTCCATCCCAAATTCCTGGAGATTGCTCTAATTCATGTCCATTGAGTCGGTGATGCCATCCAACCATTTCATCCTCTGGTGTCCCTTTCTCCTCCACCTTCAATCTTTCCCAGCATCAGGGTCTTTTCAAGAGTCAGTTCTTCATATCAGGTGGCCAAAGTATTAGAGTTGCAGCTTCAGCATAAATCCTTCAGAGGTCTAGACATGAATTGGTTTATAATTTTTGCTAATCCATCTCAGCTCTGGCTTCCCTGGTGACTTAGCAGTAAAGAATCTCCATGCCGATGCCTGTCAGTACAAGAAACATGGGTTTGATGCCCTGGGTTGGGGAGATCCTCTGGAGAAGAAAGGACAACCCACTCCAGTGGAGTGGTTTGGGAAATGCCTGGGAAATCCCATGGACAGAGAAGACTGGCAGGTTATAGTCCATGGGGTCATAAAGAGTCAGACATGACTTAGCAACTGAACAACAACCTCAGCTCTACCTTTTTCAGGGGCAATTATACCTCAAGAGTGTTGGTCACACAACTTTAACTATGGTTCAAGGCACATTTTACATTCTGATGCAGCATACACATTCACAAATGCTAACAACTGAAACACAAGTTTTAAGAAATAATATTAAATTCATACATTTGAAAGATATTTCTATTCTAGATCCTTCTTGATTTGACTCAATTTAATTCTATTTTATTAAAAGAAAAACTCTAGCTGCAAGTCACTAAATTGATGTCATGATCCACTTCTGAGTTGTGAAATCTAATTTGAAAAACATTTCGCTAAAATAAAACTTTCACTGATAATCTTATTTTTCCCTGCCATGTAAATGTCCATGTTTTCTTTTTTAACTACAAAAAACAGGTAGCAAATATATTAGCAATAGTCAGTGACATCACATTGTACCTGTGATCTGTCTTTCCTTTACCCTTAATAAAGTGTGATAGAAGCAACCACATGATAAAACATGAGTAAGGTCTTCTAAAATTTGGATCTAATTAGGTCCAGCAGGTCCAAGGTATGGATTACTCTTCCTTTTCTTCTGGGGAATTCAGAGGAAAAGGATAGTTAAATGCTAAACTAATTTCAGACACTGTGCAGTTTTCTCTCACAAATGAATCCATTAAAATCTAGGGCACACCTGCTGACCTGTTCACATTGCTATTCAATGCTGACTCAATATTTTCAGGGAGAGAGTGGAATAAAAACTTGGATTTTAAGTGTTTTAATAATATCTACTGATCATGTGTCCTAAGCAGCTGTTTCATTTTTGCTGACAGAGTAGAGGAAACAGCTCCTAATCCTTGAAAAGTCTGAGACTCTGTTAGAGATTTGCACAGTTCTGAGTGTCTTGAGCTCTGTGCATTTCTCAGAGCACGCCAAGACCAGCATGAGTATTCTCCTTTTCTTTCGCAACACAAATTTTAGTGGCTAAATCTATCTTTCTCTTTTCTTTATGTGTACCATCATCCACTGTGCCACGTAACATTCCCCAAACTGGCTGCCGGAGGTTTTTAATAAAAAGTTTTACCAAGAAGATAGACTAGGCATAACATATTAAAAACATAAACTTGGCAACCTGACAGTAGTTTAAGGACTATTTCCAGTTCTTAAAGACATTACTCTAGGTTTCTTAATGGGAATAGGGAGATTTCAAATGGCCTTCTGGTCTTCCTGTCTATTTTGAAGCATAGGAAAAACCTAACCTTCTCTTCCCTTAGATCCTGGCTCTTTTCTGGATTGGCCACTCCATGTTTTATTTATTCACCCTGAACTATCAACCATCTCCCCCGACCAACCCCCCGCCCCCAAGAAAAGAAATATCAACCATCATGGAGTGATATGTTTGAATTTGTTTTCATCTGAGTATCCAATTACACGAAGTAAGTAGTGTGCATTCTTGTGGACCCTCAGTGTATTTCTCACATGGATGAACTTTATATATATATATATTTTCTCTGTCTTCAGGAAATGTTCCTTTACTATCTTTACTTAAAATAGTATTTTTATATTATTTGTGTTCTTTTGTTAACCAAAAATGTTAAAACTGGTGATTTCCTCAAATAACTTTTTCTTCAAATATACTCTTCAGTGGAAAGTGATATATAAAACCAATTTTAATAAAATTAAAAAACAAAACAAAACAAAAAAACCCCCAATTTTAAAAGGAACACTCCTATTTGAGGAGAGAGGAAGAGATTCAGAGGCCAGCGAACCCATCACTATAGTCTACTCATCCCTGATGTGCCTCACTGATGGAACTCCTAAGACTTAGCAGTTGACATAAAACCTATGAATACATACATGTGACTGTACTCATACCACATATGTCTGAACAAACAGTTCTTATTGCTTCTACTAGATATTGAAGAGCTTTTGTAGAGGAAGGAAAAATGATACTGATTTCTGATTTAATCACATTTCTGATTTAATCACTACTATTCAATTGAAAATTACTAACTCGAAAACACATGAAGAAAAATTGTAATGATCCCCAGTGAGAATGGGGAAGAGAACAATTACAGACAAAAGGACTTCCACAAAGTTCTGGATGACAAAATTAGGTGGAAGAACTGGTAACTGAGTCTAGAAACCCTCCCCCACACCAGGAAACACTCTACAACTTAGTCTGAGGAGGAGTTTACCTAAGAATCATATTAAAAATAGTTAACAATTTGTGCACCATAGGTCTTAACCAGTAAATTTATTTCAAGTGTGAACCAGGTGAAAGAATACCAGCCCTGAGAAAACCAATGAAAATATGCATCTCCATAAACTCTGTCACGGCAGCACTTCCTGCCTTTGAGAGACAAGTCTGCTATATGAGCCAGAAGAGTGGGGGATGGTTGAAAGTTTGTCTAGAGTATTAATAGTTACTTATACAGCACTTACTATGGTACTTATATACCACCCACCGTGTGTTAGGCACTATTCTTGGTGCTCTACAAAAATTAAGTGTTCATTGGAAGGACTGATGTTGAAGCTGAAACTCCAATATTTTGGCCACCTGATGTGAAGAGCTGACTCATTTGAAAAGACCCTGATGCTGGGAAAGACTGAGGGCAGGAGGAGAAGGGGACGACAGAGGATGAGGTGGTTGGATGGCATCACCGAGTCAACGGGCACGAGTTTGGGTGAACTCCAGGAGTTGGTGATGGACGGGGAGGCCTGGTGTGCTGCGGTTCATGGGGTCACAAAGAGTCAGACACGACTGAGTGACTGAATTGAACTGAACAAAAAATAAAATTTCATTTCTATAAGATACCTGAGTACTAACATTATCCCTTTACAGGTAAGGAAATTGAGACCCAGAAAGGTTATATTGCTCAAGTTCAACCAGACAGTAAGTAATGGTGCAATGGATTCAAACCCAAGCAGCCTGTCTCCATTCTTTTAATGGCATTGCTATGTTGTTTCCTTATTTTCTCCTGAGGAAAACTTGAATGGAAGGAGCTCTATCTGAGGAAACTAACGCGTAACAGAGAATGGGGCCAAAGGGAGGAGATGAAAGCAATAGGATTAAATGAATCTTTTTATTCTGAATTGTGTGGCTTTTGGTCTCTGCCCTCTGGATGACAGCACAGCAGTGTTGCTTTCTTGCACACCCTGAACACACGTATCGACAGGAAACTGGACGGTATGTGCCTGAAGGAGCATCATGATAGAAAAGATCTTCACATGCTGAACCGAGGAGGTCTCAAGGTAAGAATGTCGACTTATTTGTTTATGCTAAAGCCCATAAACTGACAAGCCTCACCTTATGCATATTTATTGGTTTATTTGTAAATGAAAAAAGCCAGAAAAGGTTCACAAAGAATTTGAGGCATAGTTTCAACATGAAAATGATACAAACAATAATACTAATTTTTATAATAGTTGCTCAGAGTGAGATCAATGAAACCAAAGAAAATAATCAGTGATATTCTTGAGTGATGTTGCATCCATAAACAAGATCTGAATTCTAAGAAAAATGTAACATAATAATATAAGAAACAACTCTTAAGAACTATGAAAAATATATACAAAATTTAATATTTAAGTAAATGGGTGGAATATAAATTGAGCTAAATAAAGTCTTCAGAAAGTAGAACACCACATGACCAAACAGAATACTGAAACATAAGAAAAATATCCTTTAACTTTTATTATTTACATTTGCTAGCCAACATATGCTGTTGAATTTTCTTTGTGAATGAGTACATGCATAAAAATAATTTCAGTATAATCTATGCTTTTTCCTCTAACTAATGATGTTGAGCATCTTATCATGTGATTTTTGGCCATTTGCGTATTTTCTTCACTAAATAATTCACACCTTTGGCTCTTTATAAGTTGGGTATCTTTTTATTATTGGTTTTAAGGGCTTTTTATATTAAAGCATATGTCTTTTATTAGATAAAAATTTATAAATATTGTCTCATATTCTGTAATTTATCTTTTTGTCTTATTTACACTTGCTTTTTCTATGCCTTTGTCATCTTTTTCTGAAATCCATTGGCTCCTTCTAAAGTTTAAAAATTTTTCTTTAGTAACTTTTCCCTTTTCATAATTTAGAATAATAGCTTGAGTTTCTCTTCTTGCCTTTCTATCCTGGAGCAGGATAGAAAACTCAGAAATAAATTCACACATCTATGGTCAATTAGAGGCAAAAGTAGACAATGAAGAAAAGATAAATTCTTCAATAAGCGGTGCTGGGAAAACTGCACAGCTACATGCAAAATAAAATAAAATAAAATTAGAACATTCTCTAACACAATACACAAAAATAAACTCAAGATGGATTAAAGCCGTAAATGTAAGACCAGATACTAGAAAAGTCTTAGAGGAAAACATAGGAAGGACACTCTTTGACATAAATCACATCAATATGTTTTTCGATCCACCTCCTAGAGTAATGAAAAGAAAAACAAAAACAAAATAAAACAACAACAGCAACAATGAAAGGGACCTAATTATTTCTATAAAATGGGAGGAAATATTTGCACACAATGCAACCAACAAGGGATTAATCTCCAAAATTTACAAACAGCTCATGCAGCTCAATGTCAAACAAACAAAAAAACAGACAAAAAAACAGACAGTCAAAGACCAGGGATAATATCTAAATAGATACTTTTCCACAGAAGACATACAGATGGCCTACAGGCAGATGAAAAGATGCTCAATATCGCTAATTATTAAAGAAATTCAATCAAAACTACAGTGAGGTAGCACATCACACTGGTTAGAATGGCCATCATTAAGAAGTCTACAAATAATAAATGCTGGAGAGATTGTAGAGAAAAGGGAAACCTCTCACACAGTTGGTAGGAATCTAGACTGATGCAGCTACTTTAGAAAAAGTAGGGAGGTTCCTTATAAAACTAAAAATAGAGCTACCATATGATCCTGCAATCTCACTCCTGGGCATAAATTCTTATAAAATTATAATTTCACCTCAATGTTCATAGCAGCACTATTTACAGTAGCCAAGACATGGAAGCAACCTAAATGTCTATTTACAGATGAATAGGTAGAGAAGATGTGGTATATAAATATACACACATAAATACACACATGCACACATATATATGCACACATATACATACACACACACAATGTAATATTACTCAGTCACTAAAAAGAAGGAAATAATGCCATCTACAGCAACATAGATGGATATGGAGATACTAAGTGAAACAAGTCAGAGAAAGACAAATACCATATGATATCGCTTACATGTGGAATCTAAAAAAAATAATACAAATGAACTTATTTATAAAACAGAAAAGACTCACAGTAATAGAAAACAAATTTATGGTTACCAAAGGGGAAAGGTATGAGAGAGGGATAAGTTAGGAGTTAGGATAAATTAGTAATGTATTAAACATACATATTGCTGTGAATAAAATAGATAAATCAACAAAGGCCTACTGTATAGCACAGGAAACTATACTCAATGCTTTGTAATAACCTATGTGGGAAAAGAATCTAAGAAAGAATATATGTATATATAACTGAATTACCTTTCTGTACACATAAAACACAACACTGCAAATCAACTATACTACAGTTTAAAAAAATGAGCATTTAATACCATAATTTTTCCATTAAATGCCACTCTAAGTTCTATAAATTTTGATAATATGGCTTTTCATTTTTATTTCATTAAAATTCTAATTTCCTTATGACACTTCTTCTTTTACTTGTGGGTTATTTTTAAGTATGCAATTTAAATTCTAAATATATGACAATTTTATAGATATTTATCTTGTATTGGTTTTTAACTTAATACTATTGTCAGAAAACATACTTTGCATGGTTTAATTTTAAGAACTTGTTAAGGGTTGTTTTCTGATCTAGTTATTTTCAAACTTGGTAGATATTTCATGTGTACACTTGAGAAGAATGCACATTTGGCTTTTACTCAGTGGAAATTTCTGTAAATGTCAACAAGTCAAATTAGTTGATTGTTTTTCAGACCTATATTCTCATAGATTTACCCTCAGCTTGTTCTATCAGTTACTGAGAGGAGTTGTCAATATCTCCAAACATAACTGTAGAATTTGTTTATTTCTCTCAGTTTTATTTTGTTTTATGTATTTTGAAGATGTGTTGTTAAGTGAATTCACATTTAGGATATTAATGTCTTCCTTTTTAATGATATCTTACCTTTATGTACTTATTTTTATTTTTTCCTGGTAATTTTCCTTGTTCTGAAGTCTAAAAAGTACTAAGTACTTAAGACTTTGATATTGATATCTATCTTGATATTTTAGCTTCCTCTTGATTAATGTTTGCTTGAGATATAGTTTTTTCACTACTTTACATTTAAACTATCAATGTTTTTCTGTAGGTCTTTTGCATATGGTGTAAGTCAACCTAATCAGAAGTTGAACTAGATTTGTTTTTATATTTTTCCCCTGGATACCTTCAAGGTAACATTGACTTCCATTTCTCAGTGTCCTTGCCCAGCATTTGATCTTGGGCAATTTGTTAAACATTTTAGCTAAAATATTCTAATCTGCTTGAATGCACTTGACATACAGCTTATATAGTTTGCTACAGGGAAGCCAGTGCTTTCTGTCTCTTGGGATTAACTGGTTTCTTCTCGATTTCAGGCCACATGAATGTCTTGAGACCTCAGCTATCTGATGAGTTCAAGGACAGTTATGATTCTGTAGTTTATCTGACTACTTTTTCATGTTGTTAAGATGGGAACAACACTATTTTTAATTATCTACATTGTCAAGAGAAAGTGAAACTACTCTATTGATTCTGGGGTTTTTGAGATTGCCTTCTGAAGTCACTAGACAAAAACTAGGATCGGAATTATTGGCTTTTAGTTCAGGAGTCAATGTGCTCTTGTCAGGAAGGCTCAGTTACAGAGGTAAGACCTGTCCTGCTTTTTCCCAGTTTGTTACAAGCCCATTTTTGAGAAAATTTCCTCTTCCCTAAGCTGGAACAATCTGACAGTTTGTAGTTTCCTTCAGAAATGCGACATCTTTTATCCTTATAATTCCACAGGGTTAGAGTTTCTGACCTCTTTGGTCTGTTTCTGGACCTGGAGGCTGGCATGTCTTTGGCCTCAGCATTGACTTTGGTTCTATTCAACACCACTGGGGAAGTTCAGCATTCTAAGTGAAGAAATTCATCTTGGTTTGGAAGATCTGAATTCAAGGTCTGTCTCTATCTCAGTGGTGAGATACAGAAAACACAATCCTCACTTAATTTGAAATAATAAATATGTATTCTAGTTGAGTGTATTTGGGTTAGTCTTAAAAGTTAAGGACGATACATTTGACATACAATGTTGTACAGTATCAATGAATCAATAAAAATTATTTTCAAAATAAACTACAGATAATTTATAAGTAGTATTTAAAAATAGTTTCCTGTATTTTTTACAAAAATTTTTTATCTGCCCTCAGTTTTAGATTCTCAGAGTTTTATTTATTTATTTATTTATTTATTAGTTAGAGGCTAATTACTTTACAATATTGTAGTGGGTTTTGTCATACATTGACATGAATCAGCCATGGATTTACATGTGTTCCCCATCCCGATCCCCGCTCCCACCTCCCTCTCCACCCGATCCCTCTGGGTCTTCCCAGTGCACCAGGCCCGAGCACTTGTCTCATACATCCAACCTGGGCTAGTGATCTGTTTCACCCTAGATAATATACATGTTTCAATGCTGTTCTCTTGAAACATCCTACCCTCGCCTTCTCCCACAGAGTCCAAAAGTCTGTTCTATACATCTGAGTCTCTTTTTCTGTTTTGCATATAGGGTTATCGTTACCATCTTTCTAAATTCCATATATATGTGTTAGTATACTGTAATGGTCTTTATCTTTCTGGCTTACTTTGCTCTGTATAATGGGCTCCAGTTTCATCCATCTCATTAGAACTGGTTCAAATGAATTCTTTTTAATGGCTGAGTAATATTCCATGATGTATATGTACCACAGCTTCCTCATCCATTTGTCTGCTGATGGGCATCTAGGTTGCTTCCATGTCCTGGCTATTATAAACAGTGCTGCAATGAACACTGGGGTGCATGTGTCTCTTTCAGATCTGGTTTCCTCGGTGTGTATGCCCAGAAGTGGGATTGCTGGGTCATATGGCAGTTCTATTTCCAGCTTTTTAAGAAATCTCCACACTATTTTCCATAGCAGCTATACTAGTTTGCATTCCCACCAACAGTGTAAGAGGGTTCCCTTTTCTCCACACCCTCTCCAGCATTTATTTCTTGTAGACTTTTTGATAGCAGCCATCCTGACCGGCATGTAATGGTACCTCATTGTGGTTTTGATTTGCATTTCTCTGATAATGAGTGATGTTGAGCATCTTTTCATGTGTTTTTTAGCCATCTGTATGTCTTCCTTGGAGAAATGTCTGTTTAGTTCTTTGGCCCATTTTTTGATTGGGTCATTTATTTTTCTGGAGTTGAGCTGGAGGAGTTGCTTGTATATTTTTGAGATTAATCCTTTGTCTGTTGCTTCGTTTGCTATTATTTTCTCCCAATCTGAGGGCTGTCTTTTCACCTTGCTTATAGTTTCCTTTGTTGTGCAAAAGCTTTTAAGTTTCATTAGGTCCCATTTGTTTATTTTTGCTTTTGTTTCTAAAATTCTGGGATGTGGGTCATAGAGGATCCTGCTGTGATTTATGTCGGAGAGTGTTTTGCCTATGTTCTCCTCTAGGAGTTTTATAGTTTCTGGTCTTACATTTAAATCTTTAATCCATTTTGAGTTTATTTTTGTGTATGGTGTTAGAAAGTGTTCTAGTTTCATTCTTTTACAGATGGTTGACCAGTTTTCCCAGCACCACTTGTTAAAGAGGTTGTCTTTTTTCCATTGTATATCCTTGCCTCCTTTGTCAAAGATAAGGTGACCATATGTTTGTGGATTTATCTCTGGGCTTTCTATTCTGTTCCATTGATCTATATTTCTGTCTTTGTGCCAGTACCATACTGTCTTGATGACTGTGGCTTTGTAGTATAGTCTGAAGTCAGGCAGGTTGATTCCTCCAGTTCCATTCTTCTTTCTCAAGATTACTTTGGCTATTCGAGGTTTTTCGTATTTCCATACAAATTGTGAAATTATTTGTTCTAGTTCTGTGAAAAATACCGTTGGTAGCTTGATAGGGATTGCATTGAATCTATAGATTGCTTTGGGTAGTATAGCCATTTTGACAATATTGATCCTTCCAATCCATGAACACGGTATATTTCTCCATCTGTTTGTGTCCTCTTTGATTTCTTTCATCAGTGATTTATAGTTTTCTATGTATAAGTCCTTTGTTTCTTTAGGTAGATATACTCCTAAGTATTTTATTTAGATTCTCAGAGTCTTAAAACTCTTTTGGAATAATATTAATATCTCCATTTTAATTATGAGGCTATAGTAGCAGGATAATAAACAGAGACTTCTAAGAGAGAGACCTGAGATATAGATACAAATCTTTCTAACTCTACGTCTGTGCACTTCTACTATACAATGATGTCTCCTCTATAGCTATATTGCTATACTGAATGTAGCTTCAGTTATTATGGCTCCATGGGAAAACAGGAACCCCCTTCAATCACTACAAAATAATTCACTGTTTCTACCACTAGCATAAAAGAAATGTTCTGTCAGAATATTTAAAGTTTGCTGAATTGACATTGGGATGATAGAAGTAGATGATATGAATGCTTTAAAAAAATGATGATAAAAAAATGAAAGTGTAAGTGTGGGCTGTCTATAGCAGCATAAGAGAACCCAAGAATGCTGGTAAAAATCAATTATCCCACAAGGGTTATTGAAGCTGAGCATACAGTGTTTAAGTTGGTAATAAAATTCTGCTACTTTGGTATCTGAGTTTGTCTGGATAATGCAGACATCTAAGGGCTTATAGTTGTCCATGGGGGGCATGCTAAGTTGCTTCAGTTGTGTTCAACCCTTTGTGATCCCATGAGCAGTAGCCCACCAGGCTCCTCTATCTATGGGGTCCTCCAGGCAAGAATATTGGAGTGGGTTGCCATGCCCTCCTCCAGGGGATCTTCCCAACTCAGGGATTGAACCCACATCTCTTATGTTTCCTTCATTGGCAGGTGGGTTCTTTACCACTAGCACCACTTAGTACCAAATCCTATATTCTGTCACAAGAAATGGGCATAGAATTT
Source organism: Odocoileus virginianus (assembly GCF_023699985.2). NCBI lineage: Eukaryota > Metazoa > Chordata > Mammalia > Artiodactyla > Cervidae > Odocoileus > Odocoileus virginianus. Next base: position 18,223,430 of record NC_069704.1, read on the forward strand.
CTCATTATTGTATCTGTAGGCAGTATGACTTGAGGGGCATTGGCAAATGGGCTTGTTTTCCATAGCTTTAATTTCACTCCCCAACTTAGAAAGTATAAATCTCTTCAGAGCATCTCTGCCCCCACTTTGTTTCTGCCAACTCTTTCTCACTAGATTCCTTATTATCTTATCACTTCTCACATTTACTCAGAAGGCCTGAAACAACTCATAAACCATGGGTTAAGCCTGGATGAGCAAATGGAGATTCATTTTTTAAAAACTTCATTTTATAAGCATCTTATCTTTTAAGAGAAACTATTGTAGTTTTCAGAAATACATATTTTAATTTTACTTTTTGGTGTGCTTCATCTTTCTAAACAATTCATTATATTTTATAAAATTCTTTAATGACATTTATAGGCTATAGAAAAAAAATAAGAGAAGAGAATACTAGTATTGAAATGCTAAGAGTGTGAGGAATTAAAAAATAATCTTGTATTTAGGGTTTCAAAGTCCTTTCACACTTTATCTTATTTTAATATATGTGAGGATTGGTGAAGTTCATTTAAGTAACCTGTTTTTGAAACAACTAATTATAGTAGAAGTGAGATTAAATCACTTCTCCAGACTTTTAGCCTTATGTTCTACTAGGGCCAGATATTTCTTATGTCTAATTCCTTGACCTAACTGAACTCTGTATCACCAGAGAAATTTATTTTTTTCAACTTTAAATGTAAGGCTAGAATTACACATAGAAGCTAATCAGGCCAAAGAGACCGATAAAACTTATTCAATGATGTGACTAAAAAGATTCATATATCTAGAAAATTTTAGTTTTTAAATAAACCATTTCTGCTCCCCACCAGCCAGTCACACAAAATCACATATGATTTGTTCCTATGTGTTTAAGGCTAGATAGTCCATAAAGGCAACTGCATGTGTCAGGTTTGTCCTGTTCAAAAAAGGACATTATTCACAATTTTTAGAAGGTACTCATAAGACATTCAGATGTAGCAATGTAGGTGTTTATCTGAAAGGCAACAATTAGTTAAATTGGCTTTTTCTTGAGTATATTTTACTTCCTATCACTCCACTCGGGCTAAATATAATGGAGTTATGTATTCTCAGAACTTGGGTCAGATTCTTCTGCCACCTTGCGTATAGATTATTATGTGTCTGCGGGCACATAATCCCACATGTGAAGCCAGCTGTAACACATTATGACAATAGGAAAAGTTGTATGCACAACTTCACTTTACTAGCAGGAAGCATTTATTATTTGTGCATGATATTTTTATGAAGTTGGATCAGGAACATCATGAGAATAACTTATTACATTTTTATTAATGACTTCACACTTTTGAATATCTGAAAGCAAGTTCAAGCTTTCTGAACTAAAGCAGCAGCACAGTGTAGCAGTTAAGATAACTGTTCTCAGTAAGGCATCAAAACCTTAGAGACATCTTTGATGTCAGCTTATTCACTGAGATAGAGATGATATTGCTCATGGCATTTTTTATAACTCAGGTTATGTTACTGAGGTCCACAGTATATATTATAAAAATAATTTGCTAAATGTCTTTGATCATTTTTACATACTTCCAGTTTGGGAGAAATACTGTACTTACATAATTTCTCCTGGTTTAGATAAGGATCTTACCACTCAATTTCATAAGTGATTCTTGATTTTTCAAGTTAGTATTTAAGTGGCTGGGAAACTTTCAATATCCTTACTTAAGAAAGCCTCGGGGATTTCGGTTTCCTAAACAAGAACAAATTGCTCCATTTTGCTAATGCGGTTTTTTTTTTTTTTACTTTAAATCTCTGTTATTCATAAAAGTTCATTCATAAATTTTTACATAAAACTGTGGTTATTCTTGTATCTCATGCCTGATCCTCATATTTGTACTCTAAATCAATGTTTAAGTAAGCTGAGACCTGAATTCTATAATAATCACAATGAAGCAGGTTGTGAAAAAATATTAAAATATAGAGATACTTATTTGAATTTGCTGTTAGTAACTAGAAATTTAAAATAATTTGGACAGCACTTGGGTTAAAAAAGGAAAGTTTAAGAGCTATTAATGTTTCATTCATCTGCTCAGAAAAATCTTATATTAATATCAGATACATGGATGATTATAAGATAAAAATCTTGTTTGATATTAAATATTTCTTATATTTAATATTTACTCAAAATTATAAACATTGTGATTTCATTTTTTTTAACCAAAAGTAGTCAAATAGATGATATGGAGTTGGTATGACCAAGTGAGACAAGGCTTTACAAACATTTGCCAACTTATATGGTGGGTAGAAAATTCCTCTCATACAAGTTGGGTATAGTGTTAATAACCCCAAATTAAAATGCAATATTTAATTTAGATAATAAAATTTTAGAGTATTTCTTAATGCTTAGGTGATACAACTCTGAAATCAGCCATTTAAGGTAGATAAAGGTCATAAGAATATGAATGCAATAGTATTATTTCTTTCCAAATGAAAGCTAAGATTACCCTCTGAAAATGAAGTATGGGAGATCGTCCCACTGCAGAAAGGACACAGTCAATGAGGTTGTCTCTGACAACATTATCAAAAACATTACAAAATACTAAAAATGTAATCAAGTATGTCCTGTTTATACACCCTGGAATGTATGATTGCTAAACCATTTAAACTAAGCAAGGCTCTATGATAATGAGGTGAGGGTCTGTAAGAAATTTGTATATGTGGAGTCCAATAAGCAGAAAATCACAGTATAGTTTCAATATTCTGTCAAGAAGAGGTTTCCCTAATGAACTAGCACAAATATTTATTTCTATGTCTTTTTTTTTGAGAAAGATTAGATACACCAGGCTGATGTTACTTGATGTCACAGGCAATTAAAGTCCTTCAAATTACATCTCTTGCTCTGTTTCTAGGATAACAAGATGGCATCCTATCTTGACAATAGATTTGCTTAACCCGAATGTTTCCAGTGGGAAAGAAAAACACTCATCAGTGTAGATCATTTAGGTTCAGCTCAGAAATGATAAAATTATCAGGCACTTTGGTAAGATGCTGATGTAAACTCATTTTGGTTACATAGAAATAAAAAATCTGTGGAAAAGATCTAAGCCTCCCACTCCAGGGTCCTATTGAAATGAGTACTCACTACAAATTATTAAAAGGATAACAAGCATCACTAGATACTGGGAAAGGTGCCATGAACATGTTACAAACTTCATGTATTTATTCTACTCTGATTCATTAGGTGCTAACTAGATGCCTGGTATATTTCTAAGTGCATGTGATATATTAATGAATATAAGACCCAAAGATCCCTACACCTTTATGGAGTTTACATTTTAGTTGGAGGATTCAGAAACTAATGGAAAAACATAAATATAAGTAAATAATATAGTATATTAGAAAGCAATTAAGTCCTCTGGAGAAAGAAAAACTCAAGCAGGGTCAGAGATGTTGAGAACTTTGGAAATGTACAGGCAATTTGTGGTGTTAAATAAGGAGGCCAGAGTAGATTTCATTGAGAGGGTAAAATGGAGCAAAGATTTAAAAGAGGAGAGGGAGTTAGACAAATAGGTCACCGGGGGAAGTGCATACCTGCTAGAGGGAACAGCTAGCAGAAGGCCCTAGGTGAATGTAATTTGAAGGTTTTCTCATGTACTACTACCAAGGCTCAAATTTAGGGTAAATAAGAGGACTGACTGACTGCCTCTGCCCACCCTGAAGCAATACAAATACTTGGAGAAGAATCTAGAGGAAGCTTGCTAACTATATAACTATAGGGCTGTGGAAGAGACAGCAGCAGTAACATCAGAGGAACAGTTCATATCTTTAGTTCCAGAAAAACCTTTTTGCATAGATTTACTCAAAGAAGGAAGAGAACAGAACATTTCTTACTTCTATTCAATAATAATTCAATAATAACTGATTAGTTCTTAGATCAATTAATTTACACATTTCTGAAAAAAGGAACTTTAAAATTAATAAACACACTGAAATAACTTCTGTGACAAATATGGTGAGTTTAGCCTATGATTTCCACTTGCCCCACTTCCCAAAATGTGGATAAAAGATCAAAGGAATAAGAGGACATTTGTGTCAGCCTGGAAACCAGGGAAGGGCTTATGAGGAAACTGGAAAACTTAGACCAAGCAAGAAACTAGTTTGAAGGAAGATTTGGTGACTCATATGAGTCACCAGATAGAAAACTGATGAGGCAAATAAGTGAAAATAGTGTATTCCAGCTGTAATTCTGAGTTCAGAGCAGCAGGAGTTGAGGGCAAAAGCTGATTGAGGGGAAGCTGGTAGACATCACATAACTTGAGCATCTCAATGCACAGTCTCAACTTATATCTGACACATACATGCATATATAAAATGTTCTTAACCACTATCTGCGAAAATACACCTGGAATATATTGGCAGCTGTTAACAATTTTTAAAACACAGCAACAGAGGATTTAGATACTACGGTAAGATTTTTTTCCCTTTTTTAACTATGAATTTCTGGTAAACAAAAATAGATTAATCACAACCCTTGGTTTATTGTATACTGACCTAATTTGCCTGTGCAAAGGATTTTTTTCTTCATTTGCTCTTTTTCAAACACACCACCCCAGCCAAAAAATACATAATATAAAATTACTTTTACCTATTTGTATAATAGAGCTTACTTCCTTTGTTTGTCTCCTGGCCTCTCTCCTAGAGGGGATAACTATATTAAATTTTATGTTTGCTATGTTTTTGTTTTTTTTTTAAGAGATCTCTCTCACACACGTGCACACACACACACATATATATTTGGCTAACCAATGTTCAGTTTTGCTTGATTTTTAATTTCATAATAGGAACTCATGTGAATGTAGTCTTCTGGGTCTTGGTTTTTGACATATATTATATTGATGTTACAAAGATTCATCCATGGGTTTGCATTGAGCACAGATGTGTGGCTTCTTTGGAAGTTCTGCAGTTGCCACATCACAGCAGTTTTCTGGAAAGCGAAGCAATCATTGGCTGATCTTCTGTTGCCTCTCTAGTGTATCTGTATCAGCTTCAACTCTTGATGGTTTAGCCATGAAGTTAGACTTCTAATGAGCCCAAACGGCTCATTACCCCCTAAACGGGAGTCTTTCTTCTAACACCAATGAAAAATTCTCTGAAGGAATGGTTAATTTTTAGCCTGTAGTTGAGTCCTGTGGTCTGGAAGTCTGGAATCGGTGGTCTTGAGAAGGTGGGTGCCAGTGAGAAAACAAAACGTCGTTTGGGCAATTTGGTCAGTCTCAAGGATCACTGTGATTTTATTCTTTGTTTGCGAGGTCAACATAATGAGCCATCTTAACAATGAGACCCCATGTGGGCCCTATCATTCCAGCCTTTTTGATTTAGGATAAGGGCTGAAGGTCAATCTTCTGTAACTGCTTCCTGTGGGACAGGGGCATCATGGTGGTGAGATAAGAAAAGGCCAGAATGTGGGTCAAGGGGGTTTGTGTGGGGTCGAAGTTTTTGATAATCTGAGCAAGTTAGAAGTAGCTCATTGGTAGTTTGGTTGGTGAAGGCTTGTAAGCGGTCCTGAAGAAATTTTGAAAAAAGATGCATTAAACATGGGCTGAAAATTAGAATAAGTAGAATGAGAGGGCCTAGAAGGTAGGACCTAGGGCATCCAATTCCAATTGCTTAACCAGTTTTCTCATGAATTACTGAGGTGTTGACATATTTTCAAGGCCCTTTTTGTCAGATTTCTTGCTGCTTTCTTTACAACGCCTGATTTATTGGCTTAGAAGCCGCAGGCTTCCTCAAAAATAGGCATAGGCCTGCTTTTTCTGCTGTGAGGTGGTCTAATCCTCTTCTGTTTTGGAAGACCAAGGCTGTCAGGGAATCTAGCTGGTTTGGGATAGTGATAAGGCTGTTAGTTATTTATTTCTTCTAGGCTGTCAGTGAGGTCTGGAGAAGGCAATGGCACCCCACTCCAGTACTCTTGCCTGGAAAATCCCATGGACAGAGGAGCCTGGTAGGCTGCAGTCCATGGGGTCACTAGGAGTCGGACCCGACTGAGCGACTTCACTTTCACATTTCACTTTCATGCATTGGAGAAGGAAATGGCAACCCACTCCAGGGTTCTTGCCTGGAGAATCCCAGGGATGGGGGAGCCTGGTGGGCTGCCGTCTATGGGGTCGCACAGAGTCAGACAAGACTGAAGCGACTTAGCAGCAGCAGCAGCAACCAGTGAGGTCTTTAGAAAGGCTTTGATAGTAATTTAAAGAGGTTGTGAGTCCTGTGGTCCCTGTCCCAATCCCAGCCACTATTCTTAAACTGATTACAAGAGGAATGAATTGAATTGCCTGTCTGGGTCAGTTATGAGTTAGTGGGATAGGAATGGTCTGATTGTTAGGAGCAATAGAAATATCTGGGGCCAGATATACCAGGTTGCATGTTCCTGTCCAGTTAGTGGGAAAACACACATAGGTAGTGCTTCCACATAAGAATAATATTCTGGGAGTAAGAAGGCAACAGCTGAAATCCATACAAATAGGAGTCTTTCTGGGAACTTATTAGTGGTCTCTGAAACTAACAGTGTACTCACCAGTGTGGCCCCTACAAGAGGAGTATTCACACCACATGCAGAAGGGAGTCTCCCTGAGAAAGTAAGAGGGCATCCTGCAGTTCCTGAGACATGGTAGACGGATCGGCCTGAAGGGGAGGACAGATGTGAAGTGTGATTACAGAGGTGTGGTGGTATAGTTCTTAGCTGGGGTTAAGAATTGTTTATAGAGTTTTGTCTGGAAAAACAGAAAGGACCTGTTGTTGTAGAAAAACGTCAGAGGTGGTAGGTCCTCCTATAGCTGGTCCTTTATGAATAGAAGTGAGATCTGTAAGGAGGGAGGTCAGTATCTTGTCAGAATTGCCCATTTGATCAATTGAATATAAATATGTGTGATTAAATGAGAGATTCTCCACTATATATATATAATAAAGAGAAGTGTTTATGTGAGTCCATTTATCTGTGGAAATGAGCAGTGCTGATCTTCTGGCTGAGGAGGTGAATAAACAAATCCAACAATCACAGGCCAGGGTCAGGATTGAGGTACTGAGCAAAGGGTGAGTCAGATTTAGAGTTCTGAATAGGTAGGCAAGGTTTGGGACAGGGTGAGTTATAGGCATGCTATTAATATGTTTGGACTATAAAAGAAGATGGATTAAGAGTGAAAACATGATGTGATGTCTCATGTCTAAGGGGAGAAAAAGATAAAAGTAAGAATCCAGGTGTAGAAATCAAGTTGGGTTGGTGTGAACTCTATGAAATCTCCATGGAGACAGAGATCTGTTATAAAGTCAAGGAGTAAAGGGAGATCAGTAACAGTGGTGTTTTCAGGAAAGGGAAGGGCTTGTATTATATCTGTAGGGTCAACAAAAAAGCAAGAGTTCCAGAAAAACATCTATTTCTGCTGTGACTATGCCAAAGCCTTTGACTGTGTGGATCACAACAAACTGTGGAAAATTCTTCAAGAGATGGGAATACCAGACCATCTGACCTGCCTCTTGAGAAATCTGTATGCAGGTCAAGAAGCAACAGTTAGAACTGGATATGGAACAACAGAGTGGTTCCATATCAGGAAAGGAGTACAAGGCTGTAAATTGTTATCCTGCTTATTTAACTTATAAGCAGAGTACATCGTGAGAAATGCTGGGCTGGATGAAGCACAAGCTGGAATAAAGATTGCCAGGAGAAATATCAATAACCTCAGATACACACATGACAACACCCTTATGGCAGAAAACAAAGAACTAAAGAGCCTTTTGATGAAAGTGAAAGAGGAGAGTGAAAAAGTTGGCTTAAAACTCAGTATTCAGAAAACTAAGATCATGGCATCTCATCCCATCACTTCATGGCAAATAGATGAAGAAACAGTGGAAACAGTGAGAGACTTTATTTTTGGGGGCTCCAAAATCACAGTTCAGTTCAGTTCAGTTGCTCAGTTGTGTCTGACTCTTTGTAACCCAATGGACTGCAGCACTTCAGGCCTGAAATATTCCAATGAATATTCAGGATTTCCTTTAGGATGGACTGGTTGGATCTCCTTGTAGTCCAAGGGATTCTCAAGAGTCTTATCCAACACCACAGTTCAAAACCATCAGTTCTTCAATGCTCAGCTTTCTTTATAGTCCAACTCTCACATCCATACATGACTACTGGAAAAATCATAGCTTTGACTAGACAGATTTTTGTTGGCAAAGTAATGTCTCTACTTTTTAGTATGCTGTCTAGGTTGGTCATAGCTTTTCTTCCAGGGAACAAGTGTCTTTTAATTTCATGACTGCAGCCACCATCTGCAGTGATTTTGGAGCCCCCCAAAATAAAGTCTCTCATTGTTTCCATTGTTTTCCCATCTATTTGCCATCAAGTGATGGAACCAGATGCCATGATCATTGTTTTCTGAATGTTGAGTTTTAAGCCAACTTTTTCACTCTCCTCTTTCACTTTCCTCAAGACACTGTTTAGTTCTTCTTTGCTTTGTGCCATAAGAGTGGTTAGCTGCATATCTGGGGTTATTGATATTTCTCCTGGCAATCTTGATTCCAGGTTGTGCTTCATCCAGCCCAGGCATTTCACATGATGTACCCTGCATATAAGTTATATAAACAGGGTGACTATATATAGCCTTGATGTCCTCCTTTCCAAATTTGAATCCTGTCTGTTGTTTCATGTATAGTTCTAACTATTGTTTCTTGACCTGCATACAGATTTCTCAACGAGATCTTAGGAGAACTAACACTCAGAAAATATGTCCTTTTCATTATAGAAGACTGGAATGCAAAACTAGGAAATCAAGAGATACCTGGAGTAACAGGCAAATTGGGCCTTGGGGTACACAACAAAGCAGGTCAACGGCTAACAGAGTTTTGCCAAGAGAACGCACTGGTCATAGCAAACACCCTCTTCCAACAACACAAGAGAAGACTCTACACACAGACATCACCAGATGGTCAATACTGAAATCAGATTGATTATAATCTTTGCAGCCAAAGATGGAGAAGCTCTACACAGTCTGCAAAAACAAGGCCAGGAGCTGACTGTGGCTCAGATCATGAACTCCTGATTGCCAAATTCAGACTTAAATTGAAGAAAGGAGGGAAAACCACTAGACATCTAGGTCATTCAGGTATGACTTAAATCAAATCCTTAATATTATACATTGGAAGTGACAAATAGATTCAAGGGATTAGTTTTGATAGAGTACCTGAAGAACTACGGATGGAGCTTCATGACACTGTACAGGAGGCAGGGATCAAGACCATCCCCAAGAAAAAGAAATGCAAAAAGGCAAAATGGTTGTTTCAGGAAGCCATACAGATAGCTGAGAAAAGAAAAGATGCAAAAGGCAAATGAGAAAAGGAAAGATATACCCATTCGAATGAAGAGTTCCAAAGAATAGCAAGGAGAGATAAGAAAGCCTCCCTCAGTGATCAATGCAAAGAAAGGAAAAAAATAGAATGGGAAAAACTAGAGATCTCTTCAAGAAAATTAGAGATACCAAGGGAACATCTCATGCAAAAATGGGCATAATAAAGAACAGAAATGAATGGACCTAACAGAAGCATTAGGTATTAAGAAAAGGTGGCAAGAATACACAGAAGACCTATACAAAAAAAGATCTTCATGACCCAGATAACCACGATGGTGTGATCACTCATCTAGAGCCAGACATCCTGGAATACAAAGTCAAGTGGACCTTAGAAAGCATCACTGTGAACAAAGCTAGTGGACATAATGGAATTCCAGCTAGCCATTTCAAATCCTAAAAGATGATTGCTACAGTGCTGCACTCAATGTGCCAGCAAATTTGCAAAACTCAACGGTGGCCACAGGTCTGGAAAATATCAGTTTTTATTCCAATCCCAAAGAAAGCCAATGCCAAAGAATTCTCAATCTCCCATACAATTGCAGTCATCTCACACAGTAATACTCAAAATTCTGCAAGCCAGGCTTCAACAGTATGTGAACTGTGAACTTCCAGATTTTCAAGCTTTATTTAGAAAAGGCAGAGGAACCAGAGATCAAATCGCAAACATCTGTTGGATCATTGAAAGAAGGTTAGGATAGGTGATAAGAGGTCTTAAGAGATGATAAAGAGGTTTAGTGCCTACGTGTAGGGTCTGATGAGTGTCTGTTAGAATCTGTGTGTCCTGAGATTGTGGAAGGATATAGCGGTCCTGTTTTTGTAACTAGTCTCCTTGGGGTTGTGCTCCCTCTTGTAATAATTGTGTTTTTTCTTCAGGGTGGTAAAAGGACTTAATGTTGGGGATTACTATAAGTTGTTTAGCTGGTGACTGGAGTGAGGCTTGTTTTGCTTCTCTGTCTGTGGCATCATTGCCCCTGTGACATGGTCTGAGGCCATCTGGTGACCTCGGCAGTGCATGATGCCTACCTCAGTTGGCATGTTAACTGCTTTTAAAAGTTGGAGTATAAGTGAGGCATTAGTTATGAGTGAGCCTTTAGTAGGTAGGAGACCTCACTCCTTTCAGATGGCAGCGCGTCAGTGTATGATGTGGAAAGTATATTTAGAATCAGTGTATATATTTGCCCTCTTGTTAGCAGTGAGGGTAAAGGCTCTAGTTAGAGCAATAAATTCTGCCTTTTGGGAAGAGGTTCCCGAGGGGAAAGGTTGGGATTTAATAATTTCAGTTTCAGAGACGACTGCATATCCAGCTACCTTTTTTCCTTCTCATGTCACAGAGGAGCTGTCATCAATATACCATGCAAAGTCAGGGTTATTTAAAGGGGTTGAGGGAATGTTGGAGAAATGGGGCATCAGGTCTTCTAATGCTGCTTTGCAAGAATGGATGGGGGCTCAGAAGAATTATGGATAAGGGTGGCAGGGTTGAGAGTAGGACAGCATTCAAACGAGAACTCAGGAGATTTGAGAAGGGTGACATGAATTAGTTGAATGTGGGAAGGAAATAGAAGGGTCATGGATTTGTGAGAAAGTAAGTCCTTAAAGTCATGTGGTGAACGAATGACAGTGGGTGCTCCAAGAGTAAATTATTTACTTTCCGAAGGGTGGAGTGCAGCTGCTCCCAGAGCATGCAGGCAGGCTGGCTATCCTTGAATTGTGGTATCTAATTGCTTTGATAGATAAGCAACAGGGGTGAAGGAGGGGCCCTGATTTTGTCCCAAAACTCCTAGGGCAATTTTGTGTCTCTCAGTAGTGTAGAGTATAAAGGGGTGAGAAAGGTCAGGAAGTATTAGAGCTGGGGCTGAGAGAATGGCTTGCTTAAGGGTGTTAAAGGCTGAATGGATATTTTATTTTAGCTCTCGGGGTTCTGAAAGATCTCCTTGGGTGGCTTGATATAGGAGTTGTGCCAAGAGGGCGAAATTAGGAAACCAGAGGTGTATATATCCAGCTAACCCCAAGAAGGACAGGATCTCTGTTTTGATGTAGGGAGTGGTAGGGTGGATATAAGGGACTTTCTATTGGTAGTAATATATCTTTTTGTTGGTGTTAAAAGACTCCGAGATAGGTGACTCTAAAAAGAGAGACCTGAACCTTGGTGGGAGATACTTGATAGCCTTGATCAGCTAGAAAATTGAGGAGTTTTATAGTGTATTGTTGAGAGTGTGTAAGTGAAGGACTTCAAAGGAGGAGATCATCCACATATTGGAGAACAGTACTTGGAATAAGGTCAAAGAAAGGTTAGGTCTGATGCTAGAGCTTGGCCAAAGAAATGAGGGCTATCACAAAAGCCTTGTGGGAGGACTGTCCATGTCAGCTGTTGGGAGTGATGATTGTCTGGATCAGTCCAGGTAAAGGCAAAGAGGTCTGGAGAGTCTGGGTGTAAAGGGATAGTAAAGAAGGCATCTTTGAGGTCTAGAACAGTGAATTGGGTAGTGGAAGAGGGAATGAGAGAGGAGTATAGGGATTTGGAACTACTGGGTGTATGGGGATAACAGCTGTGTTGATAAGTCTCAGGTCCTGGACCAGGTGATAGGAGACATTTGGTTTTTGACAGGTAGGGTAGGCGTGTTATAGGGAGAGTGAGTTGGGCACAAGAGGCCTTGACATAGGAGTTTAGTGATGATAGGCTTTAACCCTTGTTGCTATTTTTGGGAGATGGGGTATGGTGGTTGATTGGGGAATTGATAGAGGTCTTTGAGGTGGATATGAATTGGAGCATGGTGAGAGGCAATGGAAGGGTTATCAGTATCCCAGACTATGGGGTTTATGGACGAGGAGGGCAATGGGGCAGGGGTAGAGGAGGTGGTATTGAGAAGCAGTAGCCAGGCTAGATCAGAGTGTGGACTTAGGATAATAATAGAGGCTTTGAATTTTGAGAGAAGGTCTCTCCCAAGAATAGAAATGGGGTATTTGGGGAATATGAGAAAACAATGGAAAATGAGGTATCTTGAAGTGTGTAAGGTAGAGGCTTGGCTATTTGTGGTGTAGATACTAAACCATCAGCCCCCATAACAGAGACCTGAAAGACCTTGGTTTTTCTGGAGTAGGCAGGCAGAGCAGAATAAGTGGCCCCCATGTCAGTAAGAAAGGAGATCAGCTTGCCTGCCACTGTGAGTTACCCTGGGCTCCATAGAGGTGATGAGACTGGGGGCCTGGGGCCTGGGGCACCTTCAACCTTCAACGGCAAGTCCAAGGAGGCTGGGCAGAGCTGGGTCAGAGGACTCCTGCTCGGGACCAGTAGGGGATGTCTGGATCCCTAGGGGGGATTAGGGCAGTTGACCTTCCAGTGTACCTGTATGCCACAGCCAGACATGGACCTGGAGGGGGCCTACTTTAGGCATTAGTGGGCCCAGTGGCCTTCTTTGCCACATTTGAAGCAGGGCCCAGGTGGCTTCCTTTTATTGTTGGTTGATGGAGGCTTGGAGCCATGTAGTGCAGTGGGTAAAAGTGGTATTTGGCCTGATCTCGTTGGGCCTTCTCTAGTTTTGCCTGTTTTTCCCAGTTATTGAAAATCTTAAAGGCTAAATTTAAAGGGTCCGGTTGAGGGGTTTGAGGGCCTCCTTCTGCCTTTTTTAGTTTCTTTTGGATATCTGGGGTCAACTGGGAGATAAAATGGGTGTTAGGCACAATGGTGCCCTCTGCTGAAGTGGGGTCTAATTTTGTATATTTTTGTAGAGCTTCCGTTAACCTGGCTAGACATTGTGTTGGGTTTTCATCTAGCCTTTGAGTTATTTCCTGGAGCTTATCAAAGTTGATAGCTTTATGCCCTGCCTTTTGAAGGCCCACAATGAGTCAAACAACCATATGATTACAGGCTGCTCGTCCAGGTCTCCCTGCCTGATAATCCCAGTTGGGATCATCTCGGGGTCAGCCGTTGCCCCTAAGTGCTGTGTATCTCATCAGCATGCACCTGAGAGGTTTGCCATACGTGTTCCTTGTCTTCTGGGAGAAGAGTGGAGGAAAGTATGCTGTAAATATCATGCCAGGTTAAGTCGTAAGACTGGGTAAGGTACTTGGATTCTTTTAGATTATTATCAGGGTCTGAGGAGAAGGAGCCAAGACGTTTTTCAGTCTGAGATTGATGGGTGAGGGGGAATGGGACATGAACCGAACATTGCTTTCTGCCCCAGCTACTTCCCATAAAGGGGGGAGTGAAGTAGGGGAAGGAGCAGGGTCCTGCTGCTGTGAAGTTTCCTGTTTTAAAGTTGTTCGGGGACCGGGTATAGAGAGGGGATCTAGGGAGATCAGGGTAAAGCCTTGGGACCCTCAGGGTAGAAGGTAGGGCTGAGGTCTTAGATTTTGCCTCTAGCACAGGCAGGGGTTTTGGGAGCAGCCGTGGTGGCCGGTGGAGGCCTACCCTTGAGAAGGAGAGGAGGAGGAGGGGGCATAAGGTGGAAGTTGTGAAACTGGATCTGGAATGGCTGCAATGGGATTGGGAGCTATCAGGGGTGGGCTATGGTCAGAAGGGTCAAAGGAAGAAGAGAAGTCTGAACAGGGATCAGGAGACATTGTTGGGAGGATGGGCCCAGGGTGGGCTAAGCATATGTGAGAAGAAGAGCAGGATTCACACAGGGAGAGTTGAGAGCAAAGAGCAAAGAAAGCCTGCCATGAGGGATTTCTAACCATTTGCCTTTGTGGTGGCAGAAGTTATCAAGGTACTGTAGATTATTATAATCGAGAGTTCTGTTTTCTGGCCATTGGGACCTATTATCAAGTCTGTATCGAGGCCTGACAGTGTCAGGATAGTAAATAAGTCTTTTCGGTCTTATCTCCCCTCGAAAGCCCAAGTCTTTTAGGTTGCAGAGAAGGCCTCCTAGAGCAGTAGATTTTGAGGGCTGGGTTTGAGAATTTCCCATTGCGGCCAAATAGGGAGGTTAGACAAGAGCAAGAGAAAGTGCTGAGCAAGGTCCGAGAGAAAGGCATCCCTGTTCTCAGGACTTTCTCAGAGAGGAATAGTAGTCTGCTTTGAAATGGGCATCCCCTATTTCAAAGTCAGATGGTGTACAAGGCTGAGGGCCCAAGGGCCCTGGGAATCCTCCCGCCTAGTGCTAGGACTTGGAAACAGGCGAGAGAGAGAGGATCCAAGAGAATGGTATCTCACTCACCCTTGAAACCGGTGGGTGAAATGTGGGCAGGTGTGTGGATGTCAGTCCAACAAGGCAAGTGGAGAGGCCCGTCCTGGAGCTCATCTCAGTTTCTTGGCAAGGTCCAAGGGAGGGGGCCACCAGAAGTGGGCTTATGAGCCCACCCAGTTGCAGTGGATCTTCCCTCCTGGGTTCCAGCCCCAGAATGTAAGGTGAGCAGAGAAAAAGAGAGTGAGCCGGGCAGTCAGGCAAGAAAAGGGAAATTTATTAGAGGGAAAAGAGAGGGTGACTGGCCCTTAAGGAGAACCAGCGTCCTCCCTTTCTGATGGGGTCTTTCTTATAACCCACCAATGAAAAAGTCTCTGAAGGAATGGTTATGTTTTAGTCTGTAGTTGAATCTTATGGTCATGTAGCCAGAGGTTTGGAATATGGTGGTCTCGCAGCTTTGAGAAGGTAAGTGCCAGTGAGAAAACAGAATGTCATTTGGGCAATTTGGTCAGTCTCAAGGAACACTGTGATTTTATTCCTTGTTTGTGAGATCAATATAATGAGCCATCTTAACAATTAGACCCCATGTGGGCCCTATCAAACACTTTTGTCAAAAATCCAAAAAAGAGTAATTAAAACTGTGTCAGGAGGTAGACAGGCTTCCCCCACCCTAGGGTAAAGTGACTGGAGATTCATTCCCTGTGAATTAAAACTCCAAGAAGAGAACAGCAGAACAATTAAGAGAGGAGGCTAGGCCCTGCCCAGACCACATATTTCTTTCTCGAAGTCAGGAGACCTCCCTGACCACACATATACAGAAAGGCTTCTTGGAGGTCAAAGAAGAGTGAGGCCAAGGGATGTCCTACTTATATGCCTTTCTGGTAGAATTACCTTGGCCAAGAGATGCATGCACGCACATGGGAGAGTCCTGAGATATACCAAATATAGACCATGAACCAGGCAAATCAAAATGAGTGGTCAAAGGAAAACCAGAAGAAATGCCCCATATAAATGATTTAAACTGCCAAGATAGCACATCTCAGGGACTCTCCCTCTGAGTCTGTTCCTGTGTCTATCCACACGTACTATACTCTTTTTTGCTTCTAATAAATACTGATTTCACTACTTTCCATCTTTGTGGGAATTCTTTTCTGCAAAGTTGAAGGGCCAGCTCCCTTGTCACAGATCACTGGTCTAGTGGCTGGGATTTAGTGCTTTCACTGCCATGACCCAGCCTTTATCTCTGGCTGGAAACCCAAGCCCCACTTCAAGCCATTGCTGGTTCACTCAAGATCAAAACCAGATCAGTAAAATAGTATCTAGTAAGAGTTTACTGCATACAAAAGAACAGTTTGCAAACCAAGAGTCTTCAAATCCAAAATCTACATGAAGCTTAGGGGCACGATGTTATAAAATGGCTTATAAAGTGAAAAAGAGCACATTGTTTAACCTTTACAATGAGTGGTTATTACAGTGGGGGTTTCCAGACCACAGGTGATTAGTTAAAACTGATTATACTATTTTGGGAAAATGACTTGAGTTACTTTTATGATTATCAGAGGCATCACAAGAAATAACCCAAGTTGTTTCACTTATGTTCATGAAATAAGTTAGATTTAATTTTGCTTATGTGACTTAAATGGTTTTATCTGCTTGGGGGATTCTCAAGCTTGGTCTCTTTTAGGTTTACTTTAACAACAGTAAGGGCTTTCCTTGTGGCTCAACTGGTAAAGAATCCGCCTGCAATGGATTTGAAACCTGGGTTGGGAAGACCCCCTGAAGAATGAAAAAGCTGCCCACTCCAGTATTCAGGTCTGAAGAATTCCATGGATTTAAGCTGTCAAGGGGGTCCACAGGGTCACAAAGAGTTGGACACGACTGAGCGAATTTCACTTTCATTAACAACAGTAAAAATAGCTCAAGGCAGGCCGTCTCTCAGAGACTACCTGGCCCACACAAACTTCCAAATGGTGGAGTCAAGCTGCTCCCACTTTCACCCTCGTCCCTTGTCCTGCCATTATGTAGCTGTTCCAGTCAAGCTTGCCAGATAGATTTCCCAAGGAAGGACAGAGGCAATTTCTTAACGCTCAAGGGCTTGCAATTTCTAAATTCTAGGAGATAAATATCTTGCTCATCCAGGGGCTTTCCCTGAGTTCTCTCTGGTATAATGATGAGGCCCTAAATGTTTCTACAGTTTATCAGGCAGTCAGTGGGAGAGCTGGACCAAAATCCCTTTCTCAGAGGTACTCCCAGTCCCTCCGAGAGCCCTCTTCACTTGGCTTGAAGGGTAGACAAGCAGCTCTCTACTCACTCACGAGGGGAAGTGAGTGGAAACAATATAGCACTTGTAATCAAAGGTAACTCACTGCCCAGAAGAACACTTTCCTTTGAACCTTTCCTACTGAGAAATGGGATATTTCCTGCCATATCAGTAGATAAAAGATGTCATAGTCATCAGCAATTGCAGCCACCTCAGAAGGTGAGCTGGTGAGTCCTGAAAGAACTGAGGAAGGAAGGAATACCAGCCATCAAACAGCCATCAAACTACAGTGACCCTGAGGAAGCTCAGAATGTGAAAAACACAGGAAACTGGTCCTGGATAACTAAGGTGCATATCAAAGGAATGATTTTAGTGAGCCCAGACTATTGCATCTTCTCATACATAGGAAATTGCTAAATTCCTTAACTTGGGATGTCTGGCTTTCTTTAATTTACAAACAAACTTTTGATGTTTGGGCTATTTGCCCTTTGATGCAGAAACTTTTCTGTAACCTGTCCCCAACCTCAACCCCACTCTCACTATCACCTTGCCTTTTCTGAGCAATTCTCTCAGGGTTACTTGAGATTTGCATCCTGGGTTTAAGTTCTAAAAATTTCTGTGAATAAAACATAACTCTCAACTTTTAGGTTGCATATGTTTTTTCAGTGGACATTATCTGTCTATATGAAGTGAAGATCAGATTATCAGCTCAGAACCATTCTGTGATTTTTTATTTTTCTCTTGCTTTCTTTTTCCTGTCTTTTTTTTTTTTTTAAAGAGGTTGTTTCCATCAATTGTTTCCAGCTTAAACATTTCAGCTAACATTTCTGTGCAAATTGGAAAATATCTCAAACACTGGGTAGATATCAACTGTTGACATTAATTTTCAGAGGGGTGACGTTAAAGGTGGGTAGTATAAGAGCTTTTTTTTCTTTATGTATTTTTTTTTGCATTGTTATAATGATTATGCATTATGTATCATTTTTTACAGTTTCAAAAACTTGGGGAAAACATGAAAATCTAATAGACTTAGTGGAAAATTATTAACAGAAGGGGTAAGAATAGCAAACCTGTAAATGCACTATTTCTAAGAGATTTGTTTTCTTGGCATGTATCTGATAAAATGATTATCTTTATCTTTAAAACAAATTAACCATTTGTATGCTTTCAAGTTTCACGAAATGACTCAAAAGTAGGAAACTCTCTTTAGTTTGAATTCACAAAAGAGTCCTTCCAGTCCTACCAGCCCAACCATCCCCCCTCCCCCCATCCTCCCCACACCCTCCACAACCCGGCAACCAAACACAGAGCAAGACACCTACTCATCAATGTCAGAAAATATTCTTGATACAAATAGGAAACAACAATTAGGGTTATCAAGTTAAAATGGTGAAACATTCTAAAATACTCTTGATATGTTTCAGAGTTGTCTCTGGGTATATAATGACTAACTCACTTTGAAAACTATTTAATTAAATTGAAAGATGGGGTAATCTTTTCTGAATTTGGAAAACTAAGTGAAATTTTTAAAAAATATGACTTCAATGATAAAATTTTTAATATGTTTAGAGGTTTGAAGTGAAGTGAAAGTTGCTCAGTCATGTCCGACTCTTTGCAACATGTATAGACCCACGGACTGTACAGTCCATGGAGTTCTCCAGGCCAGAATACTGGAGTGGGTAGCCTTTCCCTTCTCCAGGGGATCTTCCCAACCCAGGGATTGAACCCAGGTCTCCCATAGGCAGGCAAATTCTTTACCAGCTGAGCCACCAGGGAAGGTTTAACTTACATGAATTTTTTCCTCCCTAACTTTAATCTCCCTCTACTTCATTGTCCTTTTACATTACTGTAAATTGAAGATCTGCTTATGTCAGTCTTCTGCATAAAAACATTCAATTTTCAACATTTTCCTGTCAGTTGAAATTAACACTTCCTTGTATGATGCACAGAGTTGTCCATTATTATGCACTGGATCTCTTTTCATTTTAATTTCATTGCACTTCTTCTCAGGTACTTTACATTTCAGTATCATTGAAGAATTCACTGTTCCCTGAGCTCATCATAACCTATTACATACCCATTCTTTTGCGCCTTTCTATTCTTTCTGGCTGTAATCCTGAAATGACTTTCTGCCCATGAACTACAAATTATCTTTCTTTTTTTAATTAATTATTTTAATTGGAGGATAATTACAATATTGTGATGGTTTTGCCATACATCAACATGAATCAGCCATAGGTATACATGTGTCCTCCCAGTCAGGAGCCATCCTCCTACCTCCCTCCTTTCCTTATCCCTTTAGGTTGTCCCAGAGCATCAGCTTTGGGTACCCTGCTTCATGCATTGAACTCACACCATTCATCTATCTTACGTATAATAATGTATATATTTCAATATTATTCTCCCAAGTCATCCCACTCTCTCCTTCTCCTACTAAGTCCAAAATTCTGTTCTTTATGTCTGTATCTCCTTTGCTGCCCTGCACGTAGGATCGTTGGTGCCATTTTTCTAAATTCCCTATATATGCATTAATATACAGTATTTGTCTTTCTCTTTCTGACTTATTTCACTCTGTATAATAGGCTGTAGTTTCATCCACCTCATTAGAACTGTCTCAAATGTGTTCCTTTTAATAGCTGATTGTGTGTATATACCACAAACGCCTTATCCACTCATCTGCTGATGGACATCTAGTTGTTTCCATGTCCTAGCTATTGTAAATAGTAGGATTGCTGGGTCATATGGCAGTTCTATTTCCAGTTTTTCAGGGAATCTCCACACTGATCTCCATAGTGGCTGTAGCAGTTTGCGTTCCCACCAACAGGGTAAGAGTGTCCCCTTTCCTCCACACCCTCTCCAGCATTTACTGTTTGTAGAATTTTTGATGATGGCCATTCTGATGGGTGTGGTAATACCTCATCGCGGCTTTGATTGGCATTTCTCCAGTTATAAGTGATACTCTCAGCCCATATGTTACCTCTGTAAGGCCTCTCCTAAAAGGCCAGTGTAGCCAGTCATGCCATTTTCTTGTAATTATTAGCTTATGGCAATTATTCGTCTACTGTAATAATTTCTTATCCAGCTTTCTATCTCAAACTCTTAACAGAGTTGTTAGTGTGGATATTCAATAGATATTTCTCAGCTTTGATGAATAAATTAAGAAAATTACTCCCTAGATTTAATGGGATATACTAAAAAGTTTCAACAATCACAGTCTAATTTTACAATTACTCAGGAAAACAAAGATTAATTTGAAATCTATCTCCCTATATGGTAAAGCCTATTGCAGTAGCTAATTTCATAGAAAAATGTTCAGTAGCCTGAATATATGCATAGGACTTTTGTAAAGAGCTGCATAAAATCCAATTTTCAGCAAAAGCTAAAATTTTCTCTAGTATGAGTTTAAACTATTTAATCTTAAGTTTAAAAGTTTTACTTTGACACTTTTTTGTCAAGCTTCCTAGGCTAAAAACAAACAAATTTAGAAAGTGAATAGAGACTGCATATGCTTATCTCACCTAAAAAAAAAAAAAAAGTTTTGTTTTGTTTTTGTAATGTCACCTAGTTGGTCTATGCCAAGGTTTGTGTAGCTCTCTTATTTCTTACATGTCCAATGTTCTCAGGTGTGGAAAGAGACTTGTCTCCATCCCATGAATGAGTCCACTTACTCATGAAGCTCTGTATTAATCTTGTCTTACCCCAGTAGTGGTTGCCTTAGCCAGTTCTCTTGATTTATTATTTCATAGATCACTGCAAAGGTGATTATAGCAGGATGGTAAATGACTGGGAACTCAGTTTATTGCTCTGAGTTGCCCCTGCAGGTTTAAAATGACCTCACTCAAGGTTGACTACACATCTGCAAGCTTTATTTTTCCTTGGCAGAGGTATGTCTCTTGCACCTAAAGCTTTTCTATGTGATGATTTGGTAAGTACACTTTTTCAGGTCAAATAGTACATTCTGGCTTATAGCTATTTATTAATATCAGGATGCTAAAGTAACATGTGATTCAGAGAACTGGCAGAGGCTCAGGCTGAGGGAGCCACTGTGTTCTCCACTTTGTGAAGTTTGCATTGATGTGTTCTCTGTGAGAGCATTGCAAGCCCCAACTGGCTGCTACTGCAGATGCTATTGCTAAGGCAGCTTGCCAACCTCTTTCCTCTAGGCCTGCTTGTTTTCCCAGAGTCATCTTGGTAGGCTATATAAATATTTAAGCTATGAAAAAAACATGCAGGAAAATTCTGAGAAAGATCACAGTGTAATAGATGATATAGAAGAAACTGATCAAAACAACTAAACAGAAATAAAAGAAAAAATAAAAACCTTCACCAGAGCTGAAATTATGGAATGGTGCAAACCACAAGCTCCAGATAATTTAGACTTAGCCAAATCAAAGGCAGGTACTAGGTGATAATGCACAATTCCCCTTTGTAGAAAGCTGGGTGATGTTGCAGGAAATTATAGAAAGATCTTTCAGCAAACCCCTAAAATACCCTAAAATGTCTCACTAATTTGTTGGGTAATGGTTGATGAAAAAACACAAAACATTTTATTTGTTGACTCAAGTTACTGACCGATACAAATTAATAATCTACATATTATCGTGACATGCATGCAAAATTTAGCTTTAAAAGCACATTTTGGATGATTTACTTTACAAAATAGACATTTGGAGGACTGAAAACCCTAGTGTCTTGGCTGTGACCTAAGATGTGTGGTTATTCCTTTCTCTGCTCCAGGTTCTTAACAGTGATGTGAGATTATTCTAATATGAGACAGACATTTCTGTAGAGGCAGAAGGGATATAAAGTTGGACCACAGAAAAAATGGGAAAAGTCTACAAAGAGCCACTATTATAGTAAAGGGCAGCACCAGGAAAAGCAGATGAAATGGAAAAGGTGACAATATATGCAGATTCATTAACCTCAGTCTTTTTGTAATCTAATTCTCCAACAATGTTTCATGTAATTTTGATGCAAATAAGCAACCCAGAAACTGAAGAACGCTCACCCACTAGGGAAAGTTTACCAATCCCCACAAAATCAAAATAATCACAGAAAGCACCAAACAAATCAGATATAACTAAATACACATTTTTTGGGCCAAAACTACTCAACTTTTTTTCAGATCGCTGTATGACTGAACATATAATATAAAATTTGTATCTTAAATTAATTCTCTTAGATAAATCATAGGGAAAGGGCATAAAAAAATTCAACTTCACTATTTTTTTTTTTGGAAATAGGGAAATACTAAGACTGTTTAGGTTTATTTTCACTTAAACATGGATAATCATTTAAATTAACACAGTTACACAAAATAAATGAAATAAACCTAGCCTGTATAATATTTCACAGCCTTATATTTAAAGTAGAAAAATATTACCTAGAATAGACTGAATATGAGCCTCTAGCCTAGTTCTATTATGTTCTTTCTCCCTTGTGGCTCAGATGATAAAGAATCTGCCTGCAATGCAGGAGACCCGGGTTTGATCCCTGGATCGGAAAGATCGCCAGGAGAAGGAAATGGCTACCCACTCCAGTATTCTTGCCTGGAGAATCCCATGGACAGAGGAGCCTGGTGGGCTATGGTCCATGGGGTCACAATGAGTTGGACACAACTGGGCGACTAATACACACACACACTCTCTCATCACCACTCTTCTGTCACAGGCAGCAAGAAACTTACAAGAGAACTAAGGCCTCCTTTCCCAGCCCCTACCAGACAGAAAATTTCATGCTCACCATTAATGATCACTTCTTTTTCTTACCCTACCCTCACATTCTTCTCCTGTTATCTTATTTTAGCAGGTGAGAAAAACTAGCTTTTATGATATTATATTCCTTTTTATTTTGGCTTCCTTCTGGTAGTTCTTTTGACTGGAGTTTTTCTTTTTCTCTGATAAATCTGTTGGGTAAAAGCTGATAGCATGGCAAACATCTCACTTGTTGATTCAAGTTACTGACTCACCAACAATTAACAATCTATATATTTTCTTGACAAACAAGCAAAAGTTAGCTTTAAAAACATATGTTGGATGATCTGCTTCAGAAAGTAGACTATTATCAGAACATCTGAGGCAGCATAAACTTGCATTCTTCAGGAAATTAAAATACAAGTTCTGTAAAATAAGAAATAAAAATATGCTGATAATAAAATATTTTTAGATGAAAAAGCTCTTGGCATGTCTAAGGAATGAATTTAAGACAACAGAGACTATCAGTATGGACCCTAAAACTAAATTAGCAGTATAATACAAAATTGAAACTGGTATAAACAGAATAATTGATGTGGAACATAGCTGAAAGAATACATCCAGAATACAGAGGAAAGGAACAGAGATAAAAGTGATCAAGAAAAAATGTATAATTTGTATATAGCATATTTAAATAATCAGCATAATTCAAGGAAAAAGGAAATATATCTGACAAACTATTTAAAATGGAAGGAAAAACAATCCCTGAAGGAAGATTAATGTCTACATACAAAATTATTTGTGATACATACACAAAATGAAAAGCCATCAAGGGAATATTTACTTTGGAGAAATGATTGGATTTTAAAGACAAGGAATCATATAAACACTACAGTAATAGAAACATGTGAAATGTAATATAAAATTAATATAGGTTTTAGATGTATCCTCTTTAATATTAGAAGCCAGAATGCAATGTAAAAATTTGTATCAAGTTTTGAGTAGAAAACTATGATACAAGAATTCCCTACAAGTCATATAAATAAACCAGCAAACATAACAGAAATATATTCCCCAATACACTAGGGCATAATATATCTATATGTTACCTAATTATCTTAGATTTTAAAAAGAGAGAAAGGGAAACTTCACATAATAATTACAGTATTGAAAATCATAAACATTTGAAGATATATTCTGGATTATTTATTAGATATTGTTTGATTAGATATTAGAAACTGCCACCAACTTTCCAAATAGACAAAGCTATGGTTTTATAAGTAGTTATGTACTGATGTGGCCAACCAAGGTCCTGAAAATCAAAATCACTATGAAGATTCCAATTATAGCTGAGCCCTTAATGTTGTCTGTAAATCCTTCTCTGGGTATCTATTAAGTGTTACTTCCCATCCTCCAAGCTGGTCTGTCAAATCTTGTCTATTTCCTTGTAGTGAACTTTGTTGAGTTTGCCAAACCAGAATCTGTTCTGCCATTTCCTGAGAACATTGTGTTGCTTTTTTTCCATTAGAAAACTACTTTCCTTTGACAATCAAAATATACCATTGCTTTTAGTCTGACCTGACACACTTCAGAATTTCAGAGATGGACACATGACCCAGTCTCAGCCAATCAATACATTCTATAGCAATGTCAGTGACTGATTTAGGGACAAATTTATGACTCAAGCTGGCAATGAAAAGACAAACCTAATAATCTGACTAAAACTATTGGAAAAGAAGTACCTTTTCTTCTTGCTATAGTTGCTAGTCTAATACAATACAAACCTAGAGATTCCCATTGTCATTCAACAAGAAAATCAGCACGAAAATGTGGCCAATGCAAAGAGGAAACTGAAACAAGAAATGGAGAGAAAGATCTGATAAAATCTCTTGAGCCAGATGTGATTAAAGTCATATGAATTTGGTAATCCACAGTTAAGCTATCCAGGCACGTCATTTTTTTTTTTTTTTTCCTTCTTCAAACTATTTTGAACTACCTTTCTCTCACTTTTTGCTAAGAGTTAAAACTAAAACATCCTTGAAATATCAAAGCATACCAATTATACGGACACAATTGGATTCAAGAGTAATTTAGTGAGTAATGAGTAGTATAGAATAAGGGACTTGTTATATAGGCTTCCTCTGTGGCTCAGATGGCAAAGAATCTGTCTGCAATGCAGGAGACCCAGGTTTGATCCCTGGGTTAGGAAGATACCCTGGAGAAGGGAATGGCAACCCACTCCAGTATTCTTGCC
Source organism: Odocoileus virginianus (assembly GCF_023699985.2). Classification (NCBI taxonomy): domain Eukaryota; kingdom Metazoa; phylum Chordata; class Mammalia; order Artiodactyla; family Cervidae; genus Odocoileus; species Odocoileus virginianus. The sequence continues at coordinate 18,248,146 of NC_069704.1, forward strand.
TGGAGAATTCCATGGACAGAGAAGCCTGGTGGGCTACAGTCCACAGGATCACAAAGAATCAGAATGACTGAGTGACAGTCACTTCACACTTTATAGTGGTTATATATCTATGTAATTGTTGAACCTAGCGTAAAATTCTATAGAAGGTTTTTGCTTCTGAGTTTGGCAAGGGCCCAGAGATACTGTACTTCTCTAGACTAGTAACTGGAAGCAAAGTGGCACAGGAAGAAGGAATAGGAAATAACAAGGACAGACTGCAAATCCTGAGCAAAAAAAGTGGAACCCATATCTGTCTCTCAGCATCTCCAACAATGACGACATGGTGATCTGCAGGAAATTATAATCTCTGCCACAGAGTTGCACACATACTTCTCCCAGACTTGGAGAAACTGAGGATGAGATAGGAGATCCAGAGTTGAAGGAATTATGTAGGCTGGCTGCTACCCCACTGAGGTAATCTAGCAAATGGACTGCAATGTATACAAGCTGCAATAAAGTCTCATGTCTAACACCAACCTTCAGAGAACAAGGGTAGCCACTTACCTTCCACTTTCCAAATGCCACACAAACATCTCTGGAAGCCAACCTTAAAACCTGAAACAGAAGAAATTTTCAGAAATTACTTCCAGTTTAGATAAACTGACACAACAACAAATTCAAATCCATCATACCAACTCTTCTATCACTATCTGTAGCGAAATATGTTTTCTACTTTAGAGAGTAAAGAGAAGATATTATACAAAAACCAACAAAATATCCTCCTTTCACACATATAAAAGTACCTGTATGCAAATCCATCCACAATTCCTTTCACTTTTTCTGCTGTTTATGCTCTAAATTGTAAACCATACTCCATTCCCTCTCACTTTCTTGGGGACTTCACCATACTGATTCTTTTTCAACTCTTTCCAAGGGATTCTTTTCATACTAATGGAATTCCATAAGGTGGAAAAATTTCCACAGAATTCTAATCCAGGTCCAATATTTGCTTAAAGATACAATAGTGACATTAAAGTGATTAGATTAGTATGAACAAAATGTGGAAAAGCTGTCAAAGTATACTTTTGAGTATAATATTTTTGCTTTGGAAATTACTACTTAATTTTCTAAATAAGAATAATAAAAACCAGAACAAATTTATATGTTGAAAGTCTCTCAATTTTAAAAACTCAAAGCTATCCAAGATTAGGAAAGAGGGTGATCAACTGGTAAAAAGCATAAAAAAGCAAACAATCAGAAAAATATCTAGACTTCATAAGTAAATTTATCTGTGAGCTTATTCTTGGCTAAAAGAGATTAACTGGGAACTAGTTCATTCAAGACAAGGAAGGAAGATTTAACAATGAAATCAATTATGAAAAATCAATAACTATAACATAGGCATTAATATATGTGAAAGAACAAGTATAAATATATGGGAAATGGTCAATATTAATTATATAAGTAATGAAAAACTAAAAACGCTTTAGTAATGTGGTATTGGAAAAGACTCTAGAGACCTTTGGACAGCAAGGAGATCCAGGCAGTCAATCCTAAAGGAAATCAATCCTGAATATTCATTGGAAGGACTGAGGCTGAAGCTGAAGCTCCAATACTTTGGTCACCTGATGTGAAGAGCCAATTCATTGGAAAAGACCCTTATGTTGGGAAAGATTGGGGACAGGAGGAGAACAGGGTGGCAAAGGATGAGATTGGATGGCATTGCCCACTCAATGGACATGAGTTTGTGCAAACTCTGGGAGTGACTGAACAACAACAGTTATATGAATTTGCATATATGCTTCTCACAACTCATCCTTTTTTGTACATATAGTTATAATATATTGACTGGGACCTCTGAGATTTTTGGAACACAATTTGGAAAATATTACTTTGTAAATATTAAATCTTTATTTTCTTAAAAAGCAAATCATTGGAGGAGTGATTTTGTTACTGAAATTTTCTAGACTTAAGCAAAACATTTACATAATTGAGAAATTATTGCTGAATTTCTTTGGGACATGTTTTTCACTAACTTAGGTGAAATTTAGCACTAATAGGGCATAATGCAATCATGGAATATATTGTTTTTATGAAACTGTCTTTATATGATTAAACTATTTAGAGATTTTCATTTTTTTCTTACCTTTGGCTGAAAACAGTAAGAGAGTCAAATTAACATCTTTATTAAATGCTTCTTATGCTTATTTATCAAAACAAATATTTATTTATAATTGTTAATAGTTTTTCTTAGTATGCCTATTAAAAATGCTATGTTAATAAAATGATTTTCCTATAGAAATATATTTTTTCTCAATCAGCACATTCATTTCCCTATGAAAAACATATCTTTTATTAACAATCAAATCATACAACTAAAATGGAAAATGAAGTCTCCTTGATTCATTATATGCACACAACTCACTGATCAAACATTTGAATTTATTATATTTATTGATTTTTCCTGAATGCATTTATGACAGATAAAAATACAAAGGAAAGAAATTAGCAATAGTGAATGCAAAAAGCATATTTTGGAGAAATCCTCATTTTTCTTTTAGACTATGTATACTCAGAGAGGTTTGTGGTAATTGCATCAACTCTTAAGGTTTATGTTAATTTGTACTCTGTGGAGGCTTACAAGATTGTTAGCCAAATCGACATATTGCCTATGAAAAACACAGTGGGATAGGAAATTTCTTGTTATTGAATTTAAAGGGTATTGCTGTTGAATCGTATGTTTGGGGATTTTCAGTGGTCATAGGAATAATTAAAATTATTTTTATAAGTTACTTTCTAATAAACAAGTTTGTGTTACTGTTTTTCCTCTCATATGCCTTAATAATTAAAAGATGAAACAGTGAGTGCCTTTGGAATATGCTCACTGACTTGAAATAAGAGGACTGATAAATCTTTCCCATTAAAACTTCTAATTAAAAACTACACATTCTACACATTACTCACTAAGAGGAAAAACGTAGCCCATTCATTTAATGTAGCTGATATTTTGAAAAGTACCAGGTGGTTGGTGGAGGAGAGCCATGTGGCTCTTTGGATCTCTTATGATGCAGGAGCTGGATCCTATTCACTGGGATCCCCATTCCCTTAGTTCTTCAGGTGTCAGCATAAGATTAGTTTTGTTGTGACCTCTATATCCATAGCAAGACACTGACACGAACAGGATTCAGAAGAATTCCGTGAGCTTAGGTCAGAAGAGTTGTATCATCACACTCTGGACCTCTAAATCACAGCTCCAATTACAACATATTAATGTCTCTACCTATCTCTACACAGTCAAAGGCATTTATGTACATCAGAGGAGTGTTTCCTCACTGTATGCTTTGATAACAGAAATTTTAAGAGCAAATATCCATTCATTCTACCTTTTTTTATTTCTCTGTTTAGGTTTGCTTTCTGTTGAACAATAATCAATATCGAGGTTGTAAAGAGCAAAAGATCTTAAGAACTGTAATTTGGAAGACAGAGACTTGGGAAAAACTGAAAGAGTGTTCCAGGGAAGAGAAAGAGTCAGGGGCTTATAAACACAAAAAACAGCATTTGTTAAGGATGCTCAGAGATAATTGTGCTTGAATCTTCAGGAATATTTGTCCAAAAGGAATCATGTGTTGTTTTAAGGTAAGGTCCCATAAGTAGATAAGCTGTCACAAGCTATTTTAAGGTAATGGTCTGATAAATATCTTGAGTTTCTGTTAGATGTTCTAGGTGTTTTTGTTAGGATACTGAGTGGTTAAAAAGTCAGATTTCACCAAGTTTATAATGTGCATAATTTACACTTGGTCTCCTGTATCCATTGTAGACAGCTCTCTTAGCAATTCTGCCTCCATTTTGACTTTTCTTTCATGTCCCCTCCTAACCTGAAGAAAGTGATAGTAGGCCAACAGTAGTAGAGTTGACCAGCTGAGAGCTCTTGGTGTAGTTCATGCTGCCAGGCTGGTGCTGAAGACTGTCTCTCAGAACTATATCTATATTGTCTGTGACTTGGCCTATGTATATAATTTCAGAGGGAGTTCACGAAGAGTTAACAAATTTCTAATCTGTTATCAGATAATGAAGGTAAACTGCATATTATAAGATTGTAAGGTTCAGTTGAAATAATTCATGAGAAATAATTTTGAAAATCTTGGGGGCAAACTGATGCAGTGATAATATCAGATGATTTGAGGATTAGGACACTACTAAATAATAATAATAAAATAATTCTAGTGCCTTTAGGTCAGGCATGCATTCTATTCTTGACCATGGTAGCTACCTCATTCAATTGTTATTTATCTCTAATGTCTTATGCATTTATATTACCTGCTTGCCTGCTAAAGGCATTTGAATTAACATCTCCTGATACAAACTTTAAAACCGAATTACCATTACAATATAAAATCTAGGATACACTTTTCAACAGGTAAGTTTACAGTTTATGCAAATTATTTCTGTGTAATCAGAAGTTCTATTATCAGATTGTATCCTATTTAATGTTTCATTTAATATTAAATGCTCAATTTTTATTTTGTGTTTGCTTTAAAAAGACACTAAAGATAAAAAAGACAGTAATGTATAAAATTTGAGCTCCATAATGACCCTGAGAAATAATTCTAATCACTTCCTTAATATGTAGAAATCTCAGTTTAATAAAATTTTCATAAGATAATCTTGTTCCTTGGCAACAAGAACTTGTAAAAACTATAAGAACTATAGAATTATCAGAATGTTTTATGTTGAATGTGATATCTTGTGATCAAAAATATTTCAAAGTTGTTCTTTGAGATTTTCTTTTTGTTATAAGGAAGTAATACACATGTTCTATATCCCTCAAAATTAAATAGTTGTTTGGAGAAAAAGAGATCTGGTGCTGTCTGGAGTCTCTTTATTCATATACATACATATATATATATATATATATACACATATACATGTTCATATACATACATTATATATATACATATACACATACATATTCATATATATATATATATATGTATATATATATATATGTAAATCAGAGAAGGCAATGGCAACCCACTTCAGTACTCTTGCCTGGAAAATCCCACGGATGGAGGAGCCTTGTAGGCTGCAGTCCATGGGGTCTCTAAGAGTCAGACACGACTGAGCGACTTCACTTTCACTTTTCACTTTCACACATTGGAGAAGGAAATGGCAACCCACTCCAGTGTTCTTGCCTGGAGAATCCCAGGGATGGGGGAGCCTGGTGGGCTGCCGTCTATGGGGTCGCACAGAGTCAGACATGACTGAAGCGACTTAGCAGCAGCAGCATATATGTATATATATATATATATAAACATATAATTAGATTACGATACAGGTAAACTCTTACAGTTTGTATTTTGCATGGATAAAGGAAAGGAGCAATTTAATTTTGTGTCTCTGTGTGGAGTTATTTCACCAGAATAAACTTTGCCCAATCGGTTTGATTTGCAAGTATCTACCATCAGAGATTTCTATTTGAATCATATTTGGCTACTGATAAAACTAGATTGCTTTCCTCAAGCTTTTTCTTCGTAACCTATTTTCAATAGGTATCTGCTCTCATTTTATTTTGGTTTTGGATGAAACCATATGAACATGCTTAAAATGTACAATATGACTATGGGGGGGGGGGGCGGGAGAGAAATGGCCTTACAAATGGATTCAACTTAAAAATCTTGGAATCAATGACGGAAACAGAAGCTTGGATCTGAAATTAAAAACACAAAATTGGAACCTCATGTATGACTGGAGGGATTAAAACAATTTGGGGATGGTCAAGGGAAAATATGTGACCACAAGAGGTAGAAACATACAGTAAGCATTTAGGGGAGACACTTGAATAGGGCTTCATAAGAGAGGAAGTCCCACAAGCAGGAATCTGTCCAGAGGCTACAGCATTGAGTTCCAACTAATAAAAGGAAATTTTGGGGGAAATTTCCCAGGGAGAGATATAATGGAAATTTCCAGGGAGAGAGATATCAGAGAAGATTATACTTATCTAGGTGATGTCCAATACTTTGGCCACCTGATGCAAAGAACTGACTCACTGGAAAAGACCCTGATGCTGGGAAAGATTGAAGGCAGGATGAGAAGGGGATGACAGAGGATGAGATGGCTGGATGGCATCCCTGACTCAACTGACATGAGTTTGAGTAAACTCTGGGAGTTGGTGATAGACAGGGAAGGCTGGCGAGCTGCAGTCCATGTGGTCACAAAGAGTCAAACACAACTGAGGGAATGAACTGAACTGAACTGAGATGATGTCACTACAGAATGTGAAAGAATCTTTGGGTCAGAAAACTCCAAGGCAAAAATCTGCTTGTTTGAATATTTTTTTTAAAAACAATTGGATGGGGAAAATTTGTGTTTGGCACTGGCAAGCTTTTGAGGTAACAGGGCTTATCTCCAGTAAAGAAATGAACAATCCGAGGTCCAATACACAGATTCCACCTTTGACTCACTCTAATCAGTTCAGTCACTCTGTCATGTCCGACTCTGTGCCACAGGGACAGAGGCTCTGGGTGCAGCAGACCTGGGTGTGGCATAAGCCCTCTTGGAGGAGGTCGCCATTAACCCCACCATAGAGCTGCCAGAACTTACACAGGAAGAGGAAATAGACTCTTGGAGGGCACAAACAGAACCTTGTTTGCACTAGGACCCAGGAGAAAGGAGCAGTGACCCTAGAAGAGACTGACCCAGACTTGCCTGTGAGTGTCCAGGAGTCTCCGGTGGAGGCGTGGGTTATGGTGGCTGCTGCAGGGTTGGGGGCACTGAGTGTAGCAGTGTATGCATGGGACCTTTTGAAGGAGGTCACCATTATCTTCATTGCCTCCCCCATAGTTTGGCCCCAGGTAAATAGCAGGGAGGGAACACAGCTCCACCCATCAACAGAAAATTGGATTAAAGATTTACTGAGCACAGCTCTGCCCATCAGAACAAGAACCAGTTTCCCCCTCAGTCTCTCCCATCAGGAAGTTTCCATAAGCCTTTTATCCTTCTCCATCAGAGGGCACACAGACTGAAAACCACAATCACAGAAAACTAACCAAACTGATCACATGGACCACAGGCTTGTCTAACTCAATGAAACTATGAACCATGCCTTATAGGGCCACCCAAGACTCACTCTAACAAGAGAGAGGAAAACAGGAGAGAAAAAGAACACTTTCTCTGTAAAGTCATCTCTATGTATATAAAAAGCACTGGATATTTTATTTTATTTTTTATTTTTTTTATTAGTTGGAGGCTAATTACTCTACATTATCGTAGTGGTTGTTGTCATACAGACATGAATCAGCCATGGATATACATGTATTCCCCATCCCAATCCCCCCTCCCACCTCCCTCTCCACCCGATCCCTCTGGGTCTTCCCAGTGCACCAGGCCCGAGCACTTGTCTCATGCATCCAACCTGGGCTGGTGATCTGTTTCACCCTAGATAATATACATGTTTCGATGCTGTTCTCTTGAAACATCCCACCCTCGCCTTCTCCCACAGAGTCCAAAAGTCTGTTCTATACATCTGAGTCTCTTTTTCTGTTTTGCATATAGGGTTATCGTTACCATCTTTCTAAAGTCCATATATATGTGTTAGTATACTGTAATGGTCTTTATCTTTCTGACTTACTTCACTCTGTATAATAGGCTCCAGTTTCATCCATCTCATTAGAACTGATTCAAATGAATTCTTTTTAATGGCTGAGTAATATTCCATGGTGTATATGTACCACAACTTCCTTATCCATTCATCTGCTGATGGGCATCTAGGTTGCTTCCATGTCCTGGCTATTATAAACAGAAGCACTGGATATTTTAAAATGCTCCCCTCTTGCATCAAACTTGATGATTCTGTATTTTAATACAGACATATACATAGGCATTTTTGCAGCCAAGAAAGGAAAATCATCATGTCTCTGAGACAGAGAAAACAAGATAGTAAACATGACACAGGTGGGGCTATGAACACAAAATGTAGGCCTTTAGGCTTGAGGTCCTTAAACTCATGTGGGTCTGTTCCTTAAAGCAAAGAACCACATGTAAACCGAGGATGGAGGTGGGTACCAGTCTTGAAGTAGAGAGCAAGACTGCACTGAATGGGGCCCAAAATACGTCTTTCTATTGCCTAAACAGATACCAGAAATGAGCTGCCCACTCTGTAAGAGTGGAAACAGATTTATGTTGAGGAGACCAGAAATTGGGTCTACACATAACTCCATTAGATTTAAGACTAAACTCTGCCCTAAGTCAGAGATTCAGATCCCAGCCTGCTTTAGTATGAGTGTGTTAGTTGCTCAGTTGTGTCCAACTCATTGTGATCCCATGAATTGGGGCCCGCCAGGCTCCTCCATCCATGGGATTTTTCAGGCAAGAATACTGGAGTGGGTTGCCATCCCCTTCTTCAGGGGATCGTCCTGACCCAGGGATCGAACCTAGGTCTCCCACATTGCAGGCAGACTCTTCACCATCTGAGCAACCAGGGAAGGCTTCTTTAGAGACATGATAAAGGCAATTGTTATTTGGGGTGTTTCTTATGGGGTATGTGTGTGTGTGTGTGTGTGTGTTTATAAACCTTCTTTAGTAGGAAATATAGGAGACCAATAATGCATATATTGCCTGTCATAAAGTTTACATCTTTTTTTTTTTTCAATTTTGTCTTTTGATACTTCACAAAGTAGACTCTCTACTTTCATACCTCTGCCATTTTTCTTGATGTAGCTTTTTAGACTTTAGTCTTACTAGAACAGTCATTAACTCCTAAAATTATTCCTATCTTCTTTCTTTATGCTATTAGTAGATATTTCTTTGTCACTTAAAGATAACCATCATTACACGCTTTGCATTTGAGGACATGGATCCAGTTCTTACATCAGCTCAGATACCCTCAAATTCTATATTTTACAGCAACAAGAGGGTCTACAAGTAAAATAGTCTTTAAATTTCTCATATGCTATATTATCTACAATTCTCATACCTCCAAAACTGTGGAAATATCCTTGGAGAACAGGCTCACCCTTTCATTTTTCTCCAAAGAGAAAACATTCTCTACTTGGAAGGTGGGTATCAAGCTGCCCACAATGTTAGTTCCTAAAATGTCCAAATTAGACAAACATTTTCTAAAATTTGAGTGGAAAGTTTCCCTAGCTTTCAGTAGTAATGCATCTTTTGCCATCTTTATGCTCATTCTATTCTCTAATTACTAAGGATCGGGTGGGAGAGGAGCTGGAAACAATTTAACACCTATAATTATTTGACATATTTATCTTGAATAGTTTATATTCCATAAAACCATATTTGCTAAACTTACTAATTATAGAATTAATCAGAATATATAAACAATTAAGTAGGACAACCAATTTAAAACTACTAACCACTTTCGCACCTTGAAAAAGAATATTAAAAAAATCTTACCCTACTATAAATACACTGAAGTTAACATCACTTTCTATAAGTCCTTGTTTTCATAATGAATATTCACTGAGGATAATTTTATACAAAGTTTATAGACTGTTTAAACTATTTAAACATTTGAAAACATGTTTTATAATATTAGAAAATTACCCTTATCATAATTATTTGCCTTCCCTTCCTAAGGGAGGATTATACCTCACTCTCTCCTTGATGTCAGACTTGACCACGTGATTTGCCACGCTCTGCCTGGCTGGAGATTGTATATCCACACCACACCTGCTAATTATTAGGCTTGGCCAAGTCACCTGCTATGTCTAATGCAATATAAATACAAGTGACATAGGTAAAAACTTTAAGAGCCAGCATAGGGTTTATCATCACTCTTTTCCTTCTGCATGAGATTGGCAGTGTTTTAGCTAGATGTTGCTTCACCAGCCTAGGTCCTAAAAAGAAGACAGTGTGGAGCAGAGCTGTAGACAACACGGGTAGGATATGTGAGGAATAGACATGTATTTTGTCGGCCTCTCAGATTCCATAACATTTATTATCAGTATAGCCAAGGCTAATCTAACAGATATGATCCTCAAGAAGAACTGTATCAATTTAACTCTAAAAAGTAAGGTGTCAATTTGGTAGTCTATGCAAAAGCTGGCTTAAAACTCTACGTTAAAAAATCTAGGATCATGGTGTCTAGTCCCATTACTTCAAGGTGAACTGATGGGGAAAAATTGAAAGCAGGGAAGATTTTCTCTTCTTGAGCTCCAAAATTACTGCAGATGGTGACTGCAGCCATGAAATTAGAAGATGCTTCTTGCTTCTTGGAAGGAACGCTATGACAAACCTTAGACAGTATATTAAAAAGCAAAGGCATCATTTTGCTGACAAAGGTCATATAGTCAAAGCTATAGTCTTTCCAGTAGTCATGTACATATGTAAGAGCTGGACCATAGGGAAGGCTGAGCAATGAAGAATTGATGCTTTTGAACTGTGGCACTGGAGAAGACTCTTGAGAGTCCCTTGGACAGCAAGGAGATAAAACCAGCCAATCCTAAAGGAAATCAACCCTGAATATATTCACTGGAAGGACTGATGCTGAAGCTGAAACTTCAACATTTGGCCACCTAATGTGAACAGCCAGATCATTGGAAAAGACCCTGATGCTGGGAAGGATTAAAGGGAAAAGGAGAAGAGGGTGGTAGAGGATGAGATGGCTGGATAACATCACTAATTCAATGAACAAGAACTTGGGCAAACTCCGGGAAATAGTGAGGAACAAGGAGTCCTGGCGTGCTGCAGTCATGGGGGTCACAATTCAGTGACTGAACAGTAACAACAATAATAATATAAATCTTGTAGAAAAGTCCTGAAAAATATCTCAATATTAAACCACAGATGGTTTTCAATTATGATAGTAATTGGGGAAATGAAAAGTAAGCCAATAGAAAATTATATCCAAAATTGCAAAAAAAAAAAAAATTGTTTTCATAGCAATGTCAATTTATCCAAGGAATGGAAGAAAGTTTAACTATTGGGAAAATATCTTTTCTAAGCTACCTTTTATATCTCCAATGTTTTGAAAAGTTTTCACTATAACTTGTCCATATATTGACATTGGTTTCCCAAACAGGGGTTGAATGATATTTATCTAAGATGTCAGTATGATTCCTTTTATTTTCAAGATGACCCTACCTATGCAGAAGTTACTGCTTTCTTCACTTTATACAGGAGAAAGATGAGGTACAGAAATATCATGTAACTTAAACTTTGCCATATAGATACAATCATCAATGCCCATGGGTTTATATGTTGTAATTTTAGTGCTCTTGGAAGCAGAAACAAGAAATTGTTTATAGGTGATGAAAACTAGGAGATATTCCAATAATTGCAAGAAATAAAAAAAATATATATATGCATATATATGGATATATACACACACACATATTTTCTCTATATATATTTCTTTCTTTCTCTCTATATATATCTATCCCCCCCCTGCAGGGGGAGACCTGCAGGCTAGGCCTGGACCAGTCCCACTGAGAGGAGTGTGGGGTTTCGCAGAAAGCCAGTCATCTCGAAGCCCTGACTTTGGTTGTGTGACTTCCCTGGTGGCGCAGATGGTAAAGCGTCTGCCTACAATGCCTACACTGTGGGAGACCCAGGTTCAGTCTCTGGGTCAGGAAGATCTCCTGGAGAAGGAAATGGCAACCCACTCCAGTATTCTTGCCTGGAAAATCCCATAGACGGTAGAACATGGTAGGCTACAGTCCATGGGGTCGCAAAGAGTTGAACATGACTCAGCGACTACATGTTTGGTTGTGTAGGGTAGTAAGTTTGGGTCCTGATAGAGGCAAGGAGAGGATGGGCTGGCATGTGCTGAGCATTAGGAGCAGCTCAAAGGGGATGAATTGGACTCCAAGATACTGCCCATTATGGAGCACTCTTCCAGGAGGAAGCCTGCTCTTACAGGATCTTAGGAGATCTACTTGGATCTACTTAGGAGAAACACTTGGATGCCCCTCTGCCTGCCTCCTCCATAATGAGTTAGATTCATACCACCTATCACACAATTACACACACGTGTGTGTGTATAGAGAGATAGATAGATGGATATAGACATGGATATATAGAGTTTGCATATATTTGTTTAGTTTGCTTTCAACACACATCAAGCTGCATGAGAGCAATCTATGGAACTGACTTGAAACTGAAATGGTTTGAAAGTAGAGTAAAAACTGAGATATCTAATTCAATGTGGTATTTTGTTTGTTATTCTGTACTTACCCTTTTCAGTATATTCTCTTTTGTTCTCTGAAAAAAAGGGGCATAAATTATGTGCACTTTCCTGTGCTGGAAGTATGCTACAGTATTTAGGGAGTGTGTTCCCTACTCTGAGTATTCTGTTCATCATCCTGCTTTATTTTTGAGATATTCAGCCCTGTGAATTTTCTTACTTGAAGAAATACTCATTTCTTACACAAACAGATTGAAAGACACAGGTTGATCAAACTCAACATACAGGTCTACAGATCCTTATGTATCTTTTTACTTTCATTTTCACACAGGCCTAGCATTATACATAACTAATCATAGAAACCACATTTCTTGACCAAAATTATAACTAATGATCAGAGAAATGTTCCAGAGCTTGCACATTTTAAAAATGATGAATAGTTTTATATAATTATGTTAAAACATCTGCTTGGTAACACTTTTAATAAGGAGTCTTGAGTAAAATGTATAAAACTGAGACAACCTGTGAAAATATAGGGCATGAAAATAAAGAGCTTTTCTAAATTCTAAATTCTCCTCTCTCCCATCCTGTCATTAGTAACTCCATTTTCAGGTGACTGAAATTTCCACTATTCATATCATTCTTTACAGAACTTCATAATATTTTAGGGTTTGAAGAAACCACAAAAATATTTTTAAGAGTCCAGAACCTTGTTTCACAGATAGTTGAAAAAAGCCCAGAGAGAAATAGTGACTTGTCCAAAGTGCCACAATGGAAGAGCCAAAGCTAGAATCCAAATATCTGATACTACTCTTTTTAGATCATGTTACTCATTTGTAAGTACTGTGATCTCAAGCAATTTAACATTTTGAGGCTTAGTTTCCTGGTCCGTAAAACAGGGACAATAATCATGCATTAGGGCAAAATTAAAAATTCCATGATATTTAACTGGAGACTCAAAACTTCAGCAAATATCATGGATGAGGGTAAGAAATAGTGAAGAAAGCAGATAAAAAAACTTTAATGGTGAAATTAATTTTCACTTCCACATGGAGTAACCAAGATGTCCAGAGGTAGTTTGAGGATAATGCTTGGAAGGAGCTCAGCTCTACTGAGATCTAAAACAATTTTATACTTTCCCATTTTATTTGGGATACTCTTTATTTATTTATTTTTTTAAAATATTTACCCATTATTCCACTTAAATAGCAAAACCCTTGTCCTCAATTTCCAAATGGAATCAAATACAGATGGTTCTCGCTATTTTAAAGATAATTAGAGATAGTTATCTCCTTAAAGATAATAGGATGACTTATCATGTCATACTTACTGTTTTACACACATTTACCTAGTGAAGATGAGTTGCTATCTTGGGAAATTTACTAAATATAATGCTAGAGTTTAGATTGATTTTTAGAAATCTGGTATATCACAATTGAAAATGCACAAAAAATTCCATATATGATATGACTTAGATATAAGTATTAACATATTATTGAAGTTTTTAAGAACTAGATGTCAATAACATTGCAAAATCCAGGACCAGGAAGAGTCTGCAGCCTGCAAATCAGACAGAACCAAATTATGAAAATATGTGACAACTGCCTTATGGAATAGCTGCAGATTGACAGTAATTACAAGGGACAAATAAGGGCACTACATAATAATCAAGGTATTAATCCATGAAGTATAAATAACTATTATAAATATATATGCACCCAATATAGAAGCACCTCAATATAAAAGCCAAATGCTAACAGCCATAAAAGGGGAAATTGATGGTAACATAATAATAATGGGGGAGTTTAGACACCTCATTTATATCAATGGACAGAACATCCAGACAGAAAATCAAGAAGGAAACACAGGCCTTAAAAGACATATTGGATCTGATGGACCCAGTGATATTTGTAGAGCATTCCAACCAAAAGCAGTCAAATACACTTCTTTTCAAGTGCACATGGAACATTCTCCAGGACAGATCACATGTTGGGCCATAAAGCAAGACTCTATAAGAAAACTTAAATCATATCAAGGATGTTTTTCAATTGCAAGGCTATGAGATTAGAAATCAAACACAAGAAAAAAAAACTGTAAAAAGCACAAGCATGTGGAGGCTAAACAATATGCAACTACACAACCAATGGGTCACTGAAGAAATCAAAGAGGAAATAAAAAAATACCTAGAGACAAATGTTAATGAAAACATGACAATCCAAAACCTATGGAATGCAGCAAAAGCAGCTCTAAGAGGGAGGTTTATAGCAGTACAATCTTACCTTAGGAAATAAGAAAAATCAAATAAACAACCTACCACCTAAAGCGACTAGAGAAAGAACAAGAACCAAAACTTGGAGTGACTAAAAGGAAAGAAATCATAAAGATCAGAACAGAAACAAATTAAATAGAGATGAAGGAAACAATAGAAATGATCAATAAAGTTAAAAACTGGTTATTTGAAAAGATAAAATTGATAAACATTCAGTGTATCTCGTCGAGAGAACAGGGAGAGTAAATCAGTAAAATTTAGAAATGAAAAAGCAGAAGTTACAACTGACCCTGCAGAAGGATCAAAAGAGATTACTACAAGCAAGTATATAGCAATAAGATAAAAAAATCTAGAAGAAATGGACAAAGTCTTAGAAAGGTACAATCTTCCAAGACTGAGTCAGGCAGAAAGAGAAAATAGGAACAGATTGATCACAAGTCCTGAAATTGAAAACTTCCAACAAACAAAAGTGCAGGGCCAGATGGCTTCCCTGGTAAATTCTATGAAACATTTACAGAAGAGTTAATACCTATCCTTCTGAATTCTTCCAAAAAATTGCAGAGGAAAGAGCATTTCTATGTTCATTCTATGACACCACCATCATCCTGATACCAAAAATAGACAAAGACATCACAAAAAAGAAAATTTCAGGTCAAGATCACTGATGAACATTAGATGCAAATGTGGTTTAGTCGCTAAGTTGTGTCCGACTCTTGCAATCCCATGGGATATAGCACGCTAGGCTACTCTGTCCATGGGAATATCCAGGCATATTCCCATAAGAATACTGGAGTGGGTTGCCATTTCCTTCTCCAGGGGATCTTCCTGATCCAGGAATCAAACCCAGGTCTCCTGCATTGTAGGTAGATGATTTACCAACAGCTATGAGGGAAGCCCAATAGATGCAAATATCCTCAACCAAATACTAACAAACTGAATCAAAGGACACATTAAATGGTTCACACACCATGATCAAGTGAGATTTATCCCAGGGGTATAAGGATTTTTCAATATTGCAAATTAATCAATGTGATATATGACATCAAAAAATTGAAGAACAAAAACCATGTGATTATCTCGATAGATGCAGAAAAAGCTTTTGACAAATTTCAGCATTCATTTTTAATAAAAACTCTTTAGAAAGTAGGCATAAAGGGAGAATGAGTGCATGTGTGCTTGGTCACATCCAGCTCTTTGCGACCCTATGGACTGTAGCCCACCAGGTTCCTCTGTCCGTGGGATTCTCCAAGAAAGAATACTGGAGGAGATTGCCACGCCCTCCTCCCGGGGGCCTTCCCAACCCAGGGTTCAAAACTACATCTCTTATGTCTCCTGCATTGGCAGGCAGGTTCTTTACCACTAGCACCACCTGGGAAGCCTATAAAGGGAATGTACCTCATCATAATAAAAGTTATATATGACAAACCCATAGCTAACATCGTGCTCTATGATGAAGACCTGATAGCATTTCCTCTAAGATCAAGAACTACACAGTGATGTCCTCTCTTGCCACTTTTATTCAATACAGTTTTGGAAGTCTTGGAGGCATCAATCAGTGAAGAAAAAGAAATATAAAGAAACTTGTTATTGTTAGTTTTAAAGCTGGGGCCTGAAATACTGTCTATGTAGACATGCATTACATCTCTGCACAAGATCTCTTTTTCTCTTTCTTTAATTTTTTTTTAAACCTCATTTATTTTTGTCTGATGTCATTGACTAGCCTATTCAGTACAATGTTGAATACAAATACTCCTCCACTTAAAGTTCTCCAATTGCACTTCATTTTCCAGGGTGGAGGAAGCAGCATAGCATAATAACTAAGAGTTTAGCTGTGGTTTTAATTATAGCAAAGTCACTTACCAGCTGTGTGAAGCTAGGCAATTGAATATGGTAAACTGAAAGATTTTTTCACCAAGATGGGTGATGAGAATAAAAATGTATCTTTAAAGGAGCTAGAGCAAGGAGTGCTTAGCAGATCCAAATAAGAAGAATAAAGGGAACCTTTTGTTAATTGTTTGAATGACTAGAGGGACTTGGGAGGGTGCATAAGTTCTGTGAAGCAAATCAGCATAAAACTTAACACTTAAAAAACAACAATCATTTTTTATCTTATGGTCTCTGTGAATCAGGAATTCAGACAGGTATACTGTGGAGAGAGCTTATTTCTGCTCCACTGTGTCTGGAGCTGCAGCTGGAAAACTTCAGGGCTGGCAGTAGCAGGAGGTGGGGAAGGCAGGGTACTGGAATCTTCTAAAGGCTAGAGTGAGACTACAGTGTCTGCTTCCAAGGTGGTTCACAGGACAGTCAGCTTGGAACCAGCACAGTGAATCCTCTCTAGCTGGGCCTCTCCATGGGGATCACTGAGTATACTCAAAACATGGATCACTTAGAGCAAATGATCCAAGAAAGAGAGAAGAGCGGGAGTCATCCTTTCTATCACTAGCCAGATTGCCACTCAGGAAATATTCACCCTAGCCTTAGAAGTCAAATAGCATAACTTCTGATGCATTCTGTTATTATTAAGGGAGTCACTACTTCCACATTCAAGAGGAGGGGAATTAGCTTCACTTACGGATAGGAGGAATGCCAATGAATCTATGGATGTGTTTTTGAAACTGTCACAGATGGGGGATATATCAGTGAAGGATTTATGATGCTATGTGTTATGCAGTATGAGATAAAAGTCCTTCTTCAACCTATAATATACTTAGCAAAACCTGCATTCTTTGATTACTTGTGGGATTTTCCCTTTGGTGGGGGTGTATCTAGATTCTACAGGAGAAATGTAAAGATGTACAAACTCCTGCATAATATTATACCCAAGCTTCAGAGAGAGTCAGTCTATGGTACAAATGAATTATGTGGTTGTCTTTCAAGATTCAGATTTTGCTATCATACCTAGACTCATCCCTCTTTTCTACTCACCTTACACCAGTGGCCCCCAACCTTTTTGGCATCAGGGACCAATCTCATGGAAAACAATTCTTCCATGAACTTGTGGGGGAGGGGTTAGGGATGATTCAAGCACAATGCATTTGTTGTGCACTTTATTTCTAATCTAATGCTGCTACTGATCTGACAGTAGGTACCAGTCCATGGCCCAGAGTTTGGGGACCCCTGCCTTACACTGTAAATGATTAAAGCTTCATGGCCAAAGAAGCGAACAAAATAAAACATGTCACCTGGACTTTGCATAGGCGATTCTCTTTATACAGATTTCTCCCCACTTCTTCCCACACCTCATCCTTTCATCATTATCCCAGATGTTAATTTTCTTCCATAACTGTTCCTGCTGTTTCAGGTTAGGTTTCCAGGTAAACACACTCTGACATGGAAATTTGCTTGTGCAGGCTTACTAGGAAGTACTCTCAGGATCAAAATCCAGAAAGTGTGAGGAAAGCAGGATTGGGTACAAATTGCACAATGATGCCACTGTGTCAGAGGCTTCAGATAATTCTACAGAAAATTGCAATGGCCAGGGCTTGATGTAAAGAGGACAGGTCTTTGAAATCTTCTACATAAACTGAATTGTCCCAGGAGAGGAGGTATACATTTGGGCAAGAAAGCTCCCTTTGGCCAAAGGCAATCCCCTAATGCGGTCTCAGCTGTGAGCTGTTGGTTGCCAACACACCCAGCAGATGTCTGTCTTGGTCCTGATGGGTGTATCTTGGTGGTCCAGGGCAGCATCGCTCACTCCTTCCCTGACTCTACTAATCTGTAGAGGGTTACCTGTGGCTCCTCATATCACCCGATATGTCCCCTCTGTTGAACTCTTACACTATTTGTAATTGCTGGCTTATTTCACTTAATCATAAGCTTTTAAGACCATTCCAAGCATCTACACCAGACTCTTGCACATCTAGGTGATGGTGAAGGTGAAAGTCACCCAGTCGTGTCTGACTCTTTGCGACCCCATGGAATTCTCCAGGCCAGAATACTGGAGTGGGTAGACTTTCCCTTCTCCCAGGGGATCTGCCCAACCCAGGTCTCCTGAATTGCAGGTGGATTCTTTATCAGATGAGCCACAAGGGAAGCCCAAGAATACTGGAGTGGGTAGCCTATGCCTTCTCCAGCAGATCTTCCAGACCCAGGAATTGAACCAGGGTCTCCTGCATTGCAGGTGGATTCTTCACCAACTGAGCTATCAGGGAAGGTACTTGGTAAATACTTCTTAAATAGAAGAGTAGATGAGCGAAGTCTTATTGGAGCTGAGATAGGAATAGGAAGATTTTGCCAGATGAACAAGAAAAGGAGAGCCACAGTCAGCAGAGGGGAGAGCAAGTAGTTTCAGAGGCATGAAAACAGGACATATTCAGAAAACTATAAAATAGATCAGTGTGCCTGAGTTAAAATGAGAAATGAAGAAATAGCAGAACATCAGGTGGAAGAGACAGGTGAGGGTCAGACCAGGAATGGCCTTGTAAACTAGGTAAAAGAATTTATATTTATCCTTTAAAAACTCCACTGAAAATAGCTTTTCAAGAAAGTAGCAATAATCATATCTTCATAAATAGTAAATACAACTTGCATGCCTTCTCTTTACCTAAGTATTTGCTCTGTGCTCTCTATGCTATTAATATTCAGCACATGCACAAATAAAATATCGGATGTAGAGCAATAGATGTCAACCCAGTACTCCTCCATCTTAGTGGCAAACATACCTAACAATATACCTTGTGTTTTTCTGGGACTTTAATGAAATTATTCGGGTCAGTTCACACTGACATATGAACTTGTTATTCCAACAAAATGTCAATGTGATATTGGAATGCTAATTTATTTAAACAGATTCATGTCAATGTCACCCTGAAATAAACTCACTTCTATTGCCACACCAACAAAAATTGTCAAAATATCAAGAAAAACAAAAACAAAACCTCCAAACCTGCTACTGAATAAAAGTTCCTTGGCAGATATTTATTAGGTTAGGTGTTATAAATTTGTCAACTGGATGCTATTTAATCAGCAATAACTTTAGAGATACTAAATTCCAACAGTCAAATAAAAAATTGATAAACCATTTGAATCTTATCCCCTGAGTATCTATTTGTATTAAAATAATTGCTATAAGCACATTAAAATTTGCATAAAAATATGATCAAAATGACAAACATCTGAGCAAATGCACAGCTTCCAGCAGAAATAAAACATGTTCAAGAAACAGAATATGTTGTGATCTTGTTGAATTTAAAAATGTAATCTTAGAAATGATTAAAAGTCAAGGCATTTTAGGGCTATAAAGGACTTAAGAATAGTTCAATCCAAGACTTCTTTTAAAGATGTGGAAACTGAGGCCTTGAAATACAAATTGTCTGGTTTAAGACAATGCAAATTCATAGCAAAATCTAGTAAGTTTCTGAATTCTGAATCTGAATCCAGTTGTCTTTATCTATTTCTACATTGTTTTCTATCTTGCATTTGTAAATGATTAATAAGGACTCATTCCAAAGACCATGCTGCTATTTTTAGCTGGGTTATTTTAGGTGCAATGTATTTTAAAATAAAATTTAGAGCAATTAGGCATTCCCATTTGTGATGCAGTCACTGAAGCAAAACTGCTAATCCACAGTTGACATGGATTAATGTCAATTAGAATTACACCAGTTTTTGATATGACACATTTCATAGTGTGCCAGATAGAAAGTAAATTGATAATGCTAAGCATGCAAGTATGTTTTACAGGCATCTGACATAATTTAATCAGGGTGCAGAAGCCCTAAGACCTTTATTTAACTACAGAGATTTAAAACCCTCTTACCTTCATTCCCCAAAGCTTCAAACTATTCTGTAAAGTTCTATTGTCATGTTTTTAAAAAATATGCCTGCTTAATCTAGGAATAAATAACTTCTTCAATCCCAGGTCAAATTCATCTGCTTCTAAAGGTCAGTATCTTTTATTGTAGCCATAATGTATGAAAAATGTTTAACTACAAATCAAATACCGAGGAGACAACTGAATGTGATTGCTAATAAGTATGAGTTATGGAAGATAACTGAAGCTAGCAGAAGCAATGACCTCAAATTAACATAAACAGCAGGTTCCTGTATAAATACCCATGGAACTCTGAGAGACTAAAGATCTATAGATGACACACTAGCTTTGAGAAACATAAGATCAAGGTTGAGATTGTTCCCTGGAGTACACAATGTTTAAACCAAATGACATGTATAATGTCTGGCATTATTTAACATGTGCAGTACAGACCTACTGTCATCCTCATGGTGTGGGACCAGATGATAAAAAAAGGCAAATACTGTAAAGATTCATAACAGACATTTTAGGAGAAAATTAAGATTCCAGAACTGTAGATTTGTTTTAATTGGGAATGCCTAGTGAAATATGTATGAAATGAATGGGCATTTTTGAAAGTGAGTGAGCAAGATATAAATATGTAAGTGCAAATGAGTATAGCAGCATTCTCATGGAGAATCTAGGTGAATGTGCATGGGCTGTCAGTCAAATATTCATTATATTGTACCAGGAATAATTTGTGTAAACTCTTTAACTGGTGATCAGCTTTCTAACTACTCTTCTATCCAAGATTTCTGATGGAATAACCTAGTATATTGGTATGTTCTATGTTAGAACTTTGTGGATGAGAACTTGCAGAACAAAGACAAATAATCAGTATAGGACCCATGGTGTTGGTGGTAGTCATAGTGTTTTTGATATATGGTGAAAGTGTGTTCTAGTCTTCTTTAATGGATTTTGAATTTTGAGTGATTGCTTTTACTTTCTGAGAAACAGCTTGCAACACTGCGTGGCTTGTTGAACCCGAAGAAAACTAAAACAAAGAGAAAGGCTTCAAAGGAAATTCTTAATGAGGACTTTGGATAGTGTTTGTTCCTCTTCACATTCAGTTACTTCAACCACCTTTTACTCACTTAACATTTAGAATCTCATACAACAGTTATAGTCAGGTTTGAAAGGTCTTTAAATTTACTTGAGGCCAACAAATGCAATTCAGGCGTTTGTTGTAATTTGAAGTATTTTACTCTGTGGTAAGTGTTCTGTGTATATGTGTGTGTTCTAAATATCTTCTAGGCTTTTTACTCCTTAAGATCATTGTATTCTGAAGTTTCATCGCATTCATGGAACTGATGATTGTTTTGATTAATGGTGAACACAAAATAGTCACTGGATACCTTAAGGATTTTTCTGTGTTCCCATTCATTTCTCCATTTAATTAAGAAACATTTATTTAGTGTTCTACATATCAAGAACTGGTTTAGGATATAGAAATTCCCTAGTGAATAAAATAGAATTAGGAATCTTGGAATTAAGAATCTAGTGGAAATACAAAGAGGAAATTACAACAAAGAACGATGGGCTTTATAATATATTAGGAAAGTACAGATGATTATAAAGCTGCAGGATGTTGTCTAAATGAATCCTACGTACTAAGATGGAGTTAGGCAAGGATTGAAGGACTTAAAATTTTGAAGGGCCTAAAGATGTGAGAGAGCATGGCCTGCTCTAATAAGTGAAAAATGATATATGTGGCTGGAAGATAAGAGTGTGACAGTGTAGTGGTGAGGGGTATGGCCTGAGAAATTCAGGGGTAAGAGTATGTTGTGGTATAATGAGCCTTTTAAGCCATTACAAATTTTAAAAACATGATGGATAATCATGTTGAAGCTTTATAAAAAATAACCTTGCTGTAGCCTCAAGACTGGATTAGAGGAGAACAAGCCTTTAGATGGGTAGAAACAGTTATGTATGTGTGTATGCGAAGTCTCTTTAGTCCAGTCTGACTCACCGCGACCCTATGGACTGTAGCTCGACAGGCTCTTCTATGGGATTCTCCAGGTAAGAATACTGGAGAGGCTTGCCCTGTCCTTCTCCAGGGGATCATCCCAACCCAGGGACTGAACCCGCGTCTCCTATGTCTGCTGCATTGCAGGTGGATTCTTTACCCATTGAGCCAGCTGGGAAGCTCTAGAACCAGTTAAGAAGCTATTAAATAACCCAAAAGCAAAAAAGATAAGGCCCATATTATGGACATAGTTGAAGGACAGAAAGACATGTAAGGTTGGAAAAGAGGGTTGAGAAATAGAATGGGTAGCTTTTTGATCGACTGAAATTAGAAAATGATATAATATGCAGACAAACCATTATAGAGTTATCCCTGTGAAGAAGAAAGAAATACAGTTGTAAACTTTGGGGGATCTGAATGCCAAAGAATACTCAAATTACTGCACAATTCTATTCATCTCATACACTAGTAAAGTAATGCTCAAAAAACTCCAAGCCAGGCTTCAGGAATATGTGAACCACGAACTTCCAGATGTTTAAGCTGGATTTACAAAAGGCAGAGGGACCAGAGATCAAATTGCCAACATCCTCTGGATCATCAAAAAAGCAAGAGAGTTCCAGAAAAACATATATTTCTTCTTTATTGACTATGCCAAAGTCTTTGACTGTGTGGATTACAATAAACTGTGGAAAATTCTGAAGGAGATAAGAATACCAGGACACCTGACCTGCCTCTTAAGAAACAGGTATGCAGGTCAGGAAGCAACAGTTAGAACTGGACATGGAACAACAGACTGGTTCCAAATAGGAAAAGGAGTCTGTCAAGGCTATATATTGTCACCCTGCTTATTTAACTTATATGCAGAATACATCATGCAAAATACTGGGCTTAATGAAACACAAGCTGGAATCAAGATTGCTGGGGGAAATATCAATAATTTCAGATATGCAGATGACATCACCCTTATGGCAGAAAGTTAAGAAGAACTAAAGAGCCTCTTGATTGTGATTATGATTGTGATTGTAGCCATGAAATTAAAAGATGCTTACTCCTTGGAAGGAAAGTTATGATTAACCTAGACAGAATATTAAAAAGCAGAGACATTACTTTGTCAACAAATGTCCGTCTAGTCAAGGCTATGGTTTTTCCAGTGGTCATGTATGGATGTGAAAATTGGACTGTAAAGAAAGCTGAGCACCAAAGAATTGATGCTTTTGAATTGTGGTGTTGGAGAAGACTCTTAAGAGTCTCTTGGACTGTGAGGGGATCCAACCAGTTCATCCTAAAGGAGATCAGTCCTGGGTGTTCATTGGAAGGACTGATGTTGAAGCTGAAAGTCCAATACTTGGGCCACCTGATGTGAAGAGCTGACTCATGGGAAAAGACTCTGATGCTGGGAAAGATTGAGGGCAGGAGGAGAAGGGGACGGCAGAGGATGAGATGGCATCACTGACTCAATGGACATGGGTTTGGGTAGACTCTGGCCATTGGTGATGGATAGGGAGGACTGACGTGCTGTGATTCATGGGGTGGCAAGGAGTCAGACACGACTGAGTGACTAAACTGAACTGAACTGAAAGGTCAAGAAAGTATTTTTGAGATAAAAGAAATATAAGAATCCTACTCAGATTGTTATTCCCAGGCTCGAACTGATTAGATGTATTTGACTTAAAATCAAGGATTGAATTGAAATAAATTTTTATTAAACAATTCAAGCCAACACATCTATTCAGAAATCAAATTATTTCAATATTATAGATATTATTGTATTATAACCACCATTAGTTCATAGTAACTCTAATTCCAGAGTGCTTATGGATCCAACAAAAAATTATATAGAGGGTCACTAAATATTTTTACTAATAGAAACAAAAAACATAAAAATGTGGTTATTTAATAGAATCTTGCCAAGGGCCTTTAAGCAGAGCTATATTCAGATGTATAAGCCAGGGGCTTCCCTGGTGGTCCAGTGGTCAAAAATCCACCTTGCAATGCAAAGGACACTAGTTCGATCCCGGTCTAGGAAGATTCCACATGCTGTGGAACAACGAAGCCCATGTACCGCAAGTATTGAACCCACATGCCCTAGAGCCTGTGCTCTGCAACCAGAAGCCCAGTGCACTGTAATGAAGAATCAAAACAGTAAAAAAAAAAAGAAAATAAATCTTAAAGAAAAAAGATGTACAAGCCAGAAGAGAGGTGGGTGCCATGGTTTGAGTTTGACCATTTCTGGCTGGCTTATTTCCCAAGGAAATTTTCTCAGTTCCCTCTTCCAATCTGCACCATATCACTTTTCACTCGGTACAGATGTTTTTCCTCCTGTCTTGACTCCTCTCACCTCTGCCTCCATCTTACAGCATTCTTCCATTGAACCTGTTCAAGTGACTAAGCTGGCAGACTTTCCCTTGTGTACAATGTCTGGGTGACTACCTTCTGAGAGCAGTGAGTGCCTATGAGCTGTGATCTGTCATGGTTACTTGGATGCCTCTAGTGGCCCCAACTTTTGCTTTTGCCTAACTGAATTAAGCCACTCTGCAGAAAAGTCTTAATACATATTTTGAGCCTTACCTCACATTCCTCCATTTTCAGAATTGCTTTTCTAAGCTCCACTTTCTTTATCCAGGGCTTTACTTGTGTTGCTTCCGTGTTCTAGAATCAAACATGTTGACATCTTACAGATTTTGCAAGAGAAATACCAATTGCAATACCCGCAGGAAAATTTTCTTGATCTCATCAATGAAAAGATTAAAAATCAAAGAGTAATTAGCCTTTAAGCAAATATTTATCAAATGCACACATTCCTTTCATTTAAATCTACAGTAATGCATTTTACACAGATGCTGGAGCTCAAAATACATCAAAATGTATTTAAGAGCATTCAGAGCATTTACAGTGATGAGTCTCACTTTTAAACACAACTGTCCACTTAACCCCATTTTTTTGATGCACTGTAGGTTGTACCTATAGTTAAAGGGGTGTGAAAAGGTTGTGTGTTTTAAACACATTTCATTGTCCTAATACTTCACAAGTATTTGTTACTCCCCATGGATTATATTTCCTTTTTATTCATTCTGGTACTTATTATGCACTCCCAGTTACTAATCTCATAGATACATAGATTTATGAGGTCTTTCTATAGTAAAGAGAACTCAACTCACATTTAAGAGGCACCAATTTTGAGCCTGTTTTAAATTCAGACAACGCCTTGAACCAGTCTGACAAAACATATAATTCATCTAAGTTACGTGTCTTTCATGAATACAAATCTTACTCAGTGAACCAGTTTTAAAATTTCCACTTCTGATTCCCAAATGCTTTGTTGGATTGACCCAAAGATACTATTGGAGATGCTTGTTGAAAATGCATCCATCTTAATAAGTAAAATTAAGCTGATTTATTTCTTTGATGATGTTATCAAATACATAGTTTTGTCTGATGTTTGGTTTTCGGCCTTTATGTTTATTTATCTATTTATACCTTCTAGATCATTTCCGGGTCCTCTTGGGTTCAGTGCCAACCAAGGAGGAAACAGGGGAGCTGTTGCTCTCATCAAGAATAGCACAACCTGGATTTCCCTGGTGGCCCAGTGGAATTCACCTGCTGGTGCAGGGGACAAGGATTTTGATCCCTGCTCCAGGAAGATTCCACATGTGTGCGGCAACTAAGCTCACGTGCCACAACTACTGAAGCCTGCGCATCTAGAGTCTGTGCTCCGCAAGAAGAGAAGCCACTGCGATGAGAAGCCTGCACCCCACAATGAAGAGTAGCCACCATTTGCCAGAACTAGAGAAAGCCCAAACACAGCAATGAAGATCCAGTTTAGCCAAAAATAATCATTTTTTAAAAAGAATAGCACAACCTGAATCAGCCTGACTACATTTCATGACCACAAAATAGTGTTCCCTCTTGCTAACCTGAAAAATGGCATTCTGATTACTCCACATTACTAACTACTGAACTTTCCTTTCCAAAATCTCATCATACTTATCAGGGTGATTTATCCCTGAGGATTGTGTTAGTAAGCATTTTCATTCAGAGTCCCTGCAGATGCTCTATTTCTATGAGCTGGTTTGGCATGATTTAACCAGGACTGCATCCGTAAGTTGTAGGTGAGTTATACAAACATGATCCTCAGATTAGCTAACACTTACTCACACAGAGTATTCTGCATTTGATAAACTTTCCTGATGTATGCTTTCAATGAAAAGGAAACAGCACCTGAAGTTGAAAGTGTTATTTTCTTTAACATCCATATATAGTCTAGCAATGAATATCCCAGGGTCTTGGCACTCAAAAGTGCCAAGAGTCTTTACAAGATGAGTCTTTACATTGTATGACTGTAGGAGATCATAGTTTTAAAGGCCTGTTTGATCATACTGAAACTTTATTATTATCCATGACTAAAATGGGGAAATAATCTTTTTACAATGTTAAAGGATGACATCTAATTTTGCTAATCTGAGCAGAATCAATACTAACCTCATTTTCTACCTTGCCAAAGGAAATGTCAAAGAATGTTCAAACTACTGCACAAATGCACTCATCTCACATGCTAGCAAAGTAATGCTCAAGATTCTCCAAGACAGGCTTCAGCAGTACTTGAACCATGAACTTCCAAATGTTCAAGCTAGATTTAGAAAAGGCAGAGGGATCACAGATCAAATTGTCAACATCCATTTGATCACTGAAAAGCAAGGGACTTCCAGAAAAACATGTACTTCTGCATCATTGACTATGCTAAAGTCTTTGACTTTGTGGATCACAATGAACTGTAGAAAATTCTTCAAGAAATGGGAAACACCGGAACACTTTATCTGCCTCATGAGAAATCTGTATGCAGATCAAGAAGCAACAGTTAGAACTGGACATGGAACAATGGACTGGCTCCAAATTGGGAAAGGAGTACAACAAAGATATATACTATCACCTGCTTATTTAACTTATATGCAGAGTACATCATGCAAAAATACCAGGCTTAATGAAACATAAGCTGGAATCAAGATTGCTGGGAGAAATATCAATAACCTCATATATGCAGATGATACCACCCTTATGGCAGAAAGCAAAGAGGAACTGAAGAGCCTCTTGATGAAAGTGAAAGAGAAGAGTGAAAAAGCTGGCTTAAAACTCAACATTCAAAAAACTAAGATCATGGCATCTGGTCCCATCACTTCATGGCAAATAGATGGGGAAACAAAGGAAACAGTGAGAGACTTCATTTTCTTGGGCTCCAAAATCACTGCAGATGGTGACTGTACCCATGAAATTAAAAAATGCTTGCTCTTTGGAAGAAAAGCTATAACCAACCTAGATGGCATATTAAAAAGCAGAGACATTACTTTGCTGACAGAGGTCCATATAGTCAAAGCTATGGCTTTTCCAGTAGTCATATATGGATGTGAGAGTTGGACTACAAAGAAAGTTGAGCACCAACAAGTTGATGTTTTGAACTGTGGTGTTGGTGAAGACTCTTGAGAGTTCCTTCGACTGCAAGGAGATCAAACCAGTCAATCTTAAAGGAAATCAGTCCTGAATATTCATTGGAAGAACTGATGATGAAGCTCCAATACTTCGGCCACCTGATGCAAAGAACTGACTCATTGGAAAAGACCCTGATGCTGGGAGAGATTGAAGGCAGGAGGAAAAGGAGATGACAGAGGATGAGATGGTTGGATGGCATCACCAACTCAATGGACATAAATTTGAGCAAGCTCCAGGAGTTGGTGATTGACAGGGAAACCTGACATGCTGCAATCCATGGGGTCTCAAAGAGTCAGATATGACTGAGCAACTGAACTGAACTTCTATTCTTAAATAAGATCTCTGACATACTTACATCTTCCATTAAGGCATATATTTTCTGATGATTTTTAAAATTTTTATTTATTCTCTGTAACCTAATGCAAAGTTAATTGTTTCTTGGGACTTGAATGATAGATTGATGGGGTTTTATCTAGAAGTCTTAAAAAAATATGAATATTCTTTATGGAATTTCCACATCCAGATTAATAGATAATGTCTTCATGAAATCTGGATATAAACAGAATCTGGGGGCTAGCTGGTAGTGACAGGGAAAATTAAAAAAAAATTATTATTCCTGTCATATTCCTATGGTCAGAGTTTGTATTACCTGTAGACTACTTTTTAAAACTTTTATTCTTTTAAAAGAGGGATTCCCATGACACAGAACAGTGGTTTTCAAACTTTAGTCAAAAAATTGCCTAGGATGCTTATTAAAATATATTAGAAGAATACATATTTAAGACTTCCCTGGTAGCTCAGACAGTAAAGAATCTGCCTGCAATGCAGGGGACCTGGGTTTTATCCCTGGGTCAGGAAGATCCTCTAGAGAAGGGAATGGCTACCCACTCCAGTGTTCTTGCCTGGAGAATTCCATGGACAGAGCATCCTGGAGTGCTACAGTCCATGGGGTTTCAAATAGTTGGACACAACTGAGCAACTAACACTTTCACTTCACTTTTTTCATACATGTATAAAGTTTATACACCTTTATTTAAAACTTCTTGCATTGGGTTCAGAAGTGTATGTTTTGACATACACTTCAGTTGATAATTTGGGGTGTAATATAGAGAAAAGGCTGTCCTGAGTCTTTGAATCAGTATTCATATAGTGGGAGGCCCAGCGGGGACAGGTTTGCTCTCTGATAGGCATTAAATCATGAATTTTCTGAATTGTGCTTCTTTATTCAACTCTATAGTTCATGCATTTAGTGAATTTCCTTAAAGAGCCTAATGAATATGTTACCAGTATTATTTCTCAGTGTTTTGATGAGCTTTTATCCCTCCCTGTGTCTTCACTGGTATATATGTTTGGAATTTTGGGGAAGACTGAGTCAAGGATGGCTAATCAGACACTATTTTAATCAGATTCTGATCACTTTTCCTTTGAAGGTTCTTTCAAGATCACTTTAGGTAAAAACATGACTTATAGGCTGAGCAGACTGTTAATGAAGGTCTCTTTGCACCTCTTTATAAAGTTGCAGCAAATCATTCAACCCTTTTTGGAAGGTCAAGCTTCATGCTGAGGAAATGATTGATTTCCATTGCTTCATCAGGAAGGTTTGAAGCCTGGAATAAGGAATTGCTCAACTCAAGTGTTTTTGGAGTCAGCTTCATATTTATTCTCATAACTTTCTTTTACGCCATATCATTATTCAGCGAGGCAAGCTGTGCTTTGAAGTATTTTTCTGATGATTCCTGAGAGCAAGTGTCTACTAGGTAAGGGATTTGAACTGACTTAAAGCACAGCCTCATGTGCTTTATGCGATGTTTCAATGTTTTAACCTATTGTCGCTGAGGAAAAAGATTAAACATTAAACGTGGCTTCATTCCATAGTTTCTAATATGTTTAATCAAGAGTGCATTTTTTAACTTATTCATAAATTGTTTAATTTTGTTAAGGCAAGAATTAATCTTTAAGTGTGAACTGAGGATTAATTGAGAATTAAATCTGCCATATGATTAAGCATATACCCTTCTTTGTTAGCTCATAAATGCTTTGACCATCTTGTGGTCTATAAATTGAACATACAAAATCTTGCTAGAAGGAAACAAGATCTCCAACATAAGATAAGCATAGAATGACAATAAGTGAATAAGAGATTTGTACAGATTTAGCAAAACTTTAGACATAGGCTTTCTCTTAATTCATATTCAATTTAATGTTAAACATTTTAATTATATACTCAACTAGGAAAATATATTCATTTTTTTTAATAACTCAAGGAGCAGAAGTTAATTTCCTTTCCTCACAAAAGAAAAGATGTTTACGAGTATAGAGAATTATAGGGGTTTTCTTAAAGTCTACTTACTGAAGCCTTAATTCCAAAAATAATTAGCTTGAGTTTTACTGCTTTAAAGCTATTCCTCTCACCCCCTGAACACACCTTTCAAATAAACAACAATCAATAAGGAGTTTTATAATAGACCAGTCTCAATAGTTTTGAAGACCTATTGAGGAAAATAGCACATATTGTTATGTTATTGTCATAAATATTCAGTATTCTTTCATGTAGCAGCAAGATACATTGATGTTTTTTCCTGTATTACTTCCATATTTTTTATAGATCATAGCATTTGCAATTTCATGTCACCACTTCCCTCCTACAAATTCTGGAATATTGATGGCTCCTAAAGTTTTAATGAATTCTATACTTCTATTTTTCTAGGTGCAGATTATATGTATACTAACTGGAATTCTGAGTATATTACTTTATCCAAATATTTTCTATCGCTTGATGATTTTTAACAAAAGACAAAATTATCTCTTGATAATTTTATATTATCACTTATAGTATTATCTAAATCTCTATGACATAGCTTTATTAATCCCAGATAGCTTTCTAAAAGCATTATTTTCTTTATTGCAAACAATCTGGTCATAAATATAAGAATATACTTTAAGGGTAACATACTTCCTTCCTTTTGGCAATTTCTATGCCTTCATCTCTCATTTATTTACTCACGTGCCTGGAGACAGGCATTTATTAACATGTTATTTTTTTTAAATTTAGACGATACATATGAGTGCTTACCATTGAAAAAAAAATAGCATCAATATGTAATATTTGCATTTAATGAAGGGAATGGTGGAAACGATGCTCAGTTGTGGATGTGTCTGGTGTTGAAAGTAAAGTTCAATGTTGTAAAGAACAATATTGCATAGGAAACTAGAATGTTAGAGCCATGAATCAAGGTAAGCTGGACATGGTCAAACAAGAAAATGGCAAGAGTGAACATTGACATTTTAGGATGTCCAGTTGTGGGTGTGTCTGGTTGTGAAAGTAAAGTCTGATGCTGTAAAGAACACTATTGCATAGGATACTGGAATGTTAGGTTCATGAATCAAGGTAAACTGGATATGGTCAAGCAGGACATGGCAAGAGTAAACATCGACATTTTAGGAATCAGTGAACTAAAATGGATGGGAATGGGCGAATTTAATTCAGATGACCATTATATCTACTACTGTGGGAAAGAATCCCTTAGAAGAAATGGAGTAGCCTTCATGGTCAACAAAAGTGTCCAAAATGCAGTACTTGGGTGCAATCTCAAAAATGATAGAATGATCTTGGTTCATTTCAAAGGCAAAACCATTAAATACCACAGTAATCCAAATCTATGCCCCAAATGCTAATGCCAAAAAAGTTGAAGTGAAGTTAAATAGTTCTATGAAGACCTCCAAGATCTTCTAGAACTAACAGCGAAAAAAGATATCTTTTTCATCATAAGGGATTGAAATTCAAGAGTAGGAAGTCAAGAGATAGCTGGAGTAAAAGGCAAGTTGGCCTTAGACTACAAAATGCAGCATGGCAAAGGTTAACAGAGTTAACAGAGTTTTGCCAAGAGATCATACTGGTCATAGCAAACACCTTCTTCTAACAATATGAGAGATGATTCTACATATGGACACCATCAGATGGTCAATACCAAAATCTAATTATGTTCTTTGCAACCAAAGAAGCAGAATATTTATAGAGTCAGCAAAAAGAAGACCTGGAACTGACTATGGCTCAGATCATAAGCTCCTTATTGCAAAATTCTGAATTCATTTGAAGAAAGTAGGGAAAATCACTAGGCCACTCACAAGCTAGCAACTGAACAACAACTATGGTGGAGTCATAAGTATCAGTTGGTTCAGTTCAGTTGCTCAGTCGTGTCCGACTTTTTGTGACCCCATTGACAGCAGCATGCCAGGCTTCCCTGTCCATCACCAACTACTGGAGCTTGCTCAAACTCAAGTCCATCGAGTTGGTGATATCATCCAACCATCTCATCCTCTGCTGTCCCCTTCTCCTCCTGCCTTCAATCTTTCCCAGCATCAGGGTTTTTCCAAAGCATAAGTTCTTCCAATCAGGTGGCCAAAGTATTGGAGCTTCAGCTTCAGATCAGTCCTTCCAATGAATATTCAGGACTGATTTCCTTTAGGATGGACTGGTTGGATCTCCTTGCAGTCCAAGGGACTCTCAAGAGTCTTTTCCAACACCACAGTTCAAAAGCATCAGCTTGTTGGTGCTCAACTTACTTTATAGTCTAACTCTCACATTCATACCTGACTACTGGAAAAACCATAGCTTTGACTAGACAGACCTTTGACTAGACACTATCAAAAGGTAATGTCTCTGCTTTTTAATATGCTGTCTAGGTTGGTCATAGCTTTTCTTCCAAGGAGCATGTGTCTTTTAATTTCATGGCTGCAGTCACCATCTGCAGTGATTTTGGAGTGCAAAAAATAAAGTCTCTCACTGTTTCCATTGTTTCCCTATCTATTTGCCATGAAGTGATGGGACCAGATGATGTGATTTTCATTTTCTGGATGTTCAGTTGTAAGCCAACTTTTTCATTCTCCTCTTTCGCTTTCATCAAGAGGCTCTTTAGTTCTTCGCTTTCTGCCATAAGGTAGTGTCATCTGCATATCTGAAGTTATTGATATTTCTCCTGGCAATCTTGATTCCAGCTTGTGCTTCATCCAGCCTGGCATTTCTCATGATGTACTCCGCATATAAGTTAAATAAACAAAGTGACAATATACAGACTTGTCGTAATCCTTTCCGAATTTGGAACCAGTCTGTTGTTCCACGTCTGGTTCTAACTGTTGCTTCTTGAACCGCATACAGATTTCTCAGGAGGCAGGTAAGGTGGTCTGGTATTCCCATCTCTTGGAGAATTCTCTACATTTTTTAAAAAAAATTATCTACACAGTCAAAGGCTTTGGCATAATTAATAAAACAGAAGTAAATGTTTTTCTGGTATTCTCTTACTTTTTTGATGATCCAGTGGATGTTAAGAATTTGATGTCTGCTTCCTCTGCCTTTTCTAAATCCAGCTTGAAAATCTGAAAGTTCACCATTCACATACTTGCCTAAAGCCAGACATTCTGGAATGCGAACACAAGTGAGCCTTAGAAAGCCTCACTACTAACAAAGCCCTAAAAGATGCTGTGAAAGTGTTGCACTCAATATGCCAGCAAATTTGGAAAACTCAGCGGTGGCCACAGGATTGGAAAGGTCAGTTTTCATTCCTATCCCAAAGAAAGACAATGCCAAAGAATGTTCAAACTACTGTACAATTGCACCCATCTCACACACTAGCACAGTAATGCTTAAAATTCTCCAAGCTAGGCTTCAATAGTACATCATAAGTGTATTTTGCTAATATTATACATTAATAAAAAGTATATATTAACAACCAGAATGATGAAAAAGACATACAGCATCTATAGATTGAGCGAATATGGATTACTTTTACTTTCTTAATTGTATTTACATATATTTTTCTAAATTTCTAGCATTGGCATGTGTAACTTTTATAATAAGCCAGCTCTTGGAGGATGTTAGCGCTTTTCTATGCTTGTGCTTATTTCAGGCACTAATATTATGTATAGTCCAGAGAATCGAGAAATTCACTGAAGGCTTGTTTATTTGGGATCATTGTAAAGTTCACAAAAGGATATATAGAGGATGAATTTTAAAACCTTAAAAACTGCATTACTTTCAACATTATTAACCCATGAAATAGATACATAAAAGACATATGAAAGATTTTACTATCTGTTGGTAGCTCCTCCTTTCTAGAAATTAGTGACAATATATCACATGAATGCTGCAAATTGAGTAGTTTTTGTTCATTGGGGAAACTATATCTTTCACAGAAGCCTTATCTCAAAGTTTCTTTTTTAAGTTTCTTGTTCATCACATCAGCAGCCAAAAGAGTTTTTGGACATTGCTAAAGCAAAATATTAAGGTGTTATATAATACCTAAATTGCTTTCTAGAGAAGAACTCATTTTCCTGTAAATTGCTTTGGCATATTCTGTCTGTTTGCACTTCAAGTAGTGGAAATAGTTGAGTGATACTGTAGCTTTCCTTTTCTATAACATGCATTCTATATCATTGAGAGTTATTTCTTAGAATCTGAACATCATATGTTGTATTATGATATTTTCTTTCTTTTTGACAACAGCAGCTTGATTGTTCATTTACTTAATGCCCAATATTGTGTGCTAAGGACCATGTGACTATTAATAAAAGATAAAAAAAAAAGTTATGTGGAATAGGAAGTTCATTGTTTTTTAGTTTTGTCTTTCACGGAAAACTTTTCAACAAAAAGCTACTTTAATCCTCTATGTAGTATTTTTTAACTTATTCATTTTTTGTGTTATGGTATTGATGGGGCCTTAAGGAAACTTTTGAAATGGACTATGGCTATCTTTATCGCTTTAAACTGTATTCTAAGAACAAAGGATACTCCTGAGTCTTTCAAATCTATTTTCTAATTGAGTCTTTTTTTTTTTTTTTTTTGGCAACTAGGCTACTGGAAGGTTTTCAGTTGCAGAACTGTGTATTAACATTTTATAATTTCTCTGTAAATGATATAATTTTTCAAGAGGATAGATAGGGGATGATCTGAGTAATATAAATTTCCGCCAGGGGAACTTAATTCTGTTTGGTTGAAATTTTATTTTTTTTTGTCCCACCGAACTCATCTGGTGTTCAGTGCTGTATGACCTAGTTCCATGAAGAGGATATAGCTACAGGAAGATGTGCAATTGTGTGGCTATGGAAGTATGACATAAGTGGATTATTTTCTATGGTGTAACTTATAGATTGTATATCTGTGGATTCACCTGGATGATCAGTGGGTTGAAACTGATTATTATGTGAGAGGGACTCTTATGGGAATGGATAGGGTGACTGGGGTCATATGTTCTTGAAAAAAGCCAACTTCTAAGCCTCAAGATTTAGAGGTCTGTTACATCCTGCTGTGATACCAATGTGCATCAGGGGTTAATGCAATCTTCTAACATTCTAAAAGCCAGATTGATCTTTGTCTTTTAAATGTCTCCTGGGGCTTCCGGGCTGTGAGGAGAGAGTTGAAGGGCAACAACAATATATTTTCATGAGGGAGAGTGAATGTGACTGATGGCTAGCACACCATGGGCAGAAGAACAAAGGTGAAAACGAAAGTGACTCAGAGGTACACTCCATTTCATAAGTCTGTCTGCGGAGCAATAGTGACTCATTTTGTCAGCAACTCAGACCGCCTTTCATTTGCTTTACTTAGAAGTCTTACTGCTAAGGACAGTGTATACATAAATGAACCCACATATATTTTTAATTTCTAATAGAACTCATGGTTGAGAAAAGATTAATGCACACATTAGTGTGTGGACAATTGAAGGAGACTCAAATTTACCCCAGGCTAACTGACATTTCAAGCAAGTTACGGAAACTCTCTAGGTTTCTTACCTCTAAAATGTGCTGGAAATTTTAAGGAGAAATCAGACAAACCATTTTCAAATGGTTGTGAGTGTGTGCATATGTTTTACTTTACAATAGTAAGAAATTGCTTAATAAAGCAAGATGTAAGAAAACTCATTCTAAAATGAGATGCTGTTTAGAGATGTTAATATGCCTAAAGCAAATAATGTAGGTATGCATATGGGGCTTCCCAGGTGGCTCAGAGTTAAAAAATCAGCCAGCAATGCAGGAGATGCAGGATTCATCTCTAGGGTGGGAAGATCCCCTGGAGAAGGAAATGGCAACCCACTCCAATATTCTTGCCTGGGAAATCCCGTGGACAGAGGAACCTGGTGGGCTAAGGTCCATGGGACTGCAGAGATGAACATGACTTAGCGACTAAGCATGCATGCACTATGTATGCATATAAGTGTGTGCTATGAATTGATAAACCCATATTAATAAGTCACTTTCAAGGACAAATGTCAAAATTTTATAATTCACACAGGCCTATATTTAGATAAAATTTTGTCCAGGTGGTCCAATGGCTAAGTCCACTTTGCTCTTCCAATGCAGGGGACCCGTGTTTGGCCTCTAGTCAGGGAACTAGATCCCGCATGTCACAACTAAGAGTTTGCATGCTGAAGCTGAAGATCCTACATGCCACAAGTTGAAGATCCCACTCATTGCTCTCATTATATAGCAATCAACCATGTACAAGAGTATTACCACAGTTGGCTGCAAATATTTGTATCTCTCTTTGTATACATCAGTCACTATCTAATTACTTCACAATTATCATTCATCTAAAATAATAACACTGTGTCTAAAAGTCAATTTTATTCATCCTATTTCCAAAGAAACACTTTTTATGCTACTAGCTCTTCTATTCGGAGAAGGCAATGGCAACCCACTCCAGTACTCTTGGCTGGGAATTCCCATGGACAGAAGAGCCTGGTGGGCTACAGTTCACATGGGGTCGCGGAGTCGGACACGACTGAGCGACTTCACTTTCACTTTTCACTTTCATGCATTGGAGAAGGAAATGGCAACCCACTCCAGTGTTCTTGCCTGGAGAATCCCAGGGACGGCGGAGCCTGGTGGGCTGCCGTCTATGGGGTCACACAGAGTCGGACACGACTAAAGGGACTTAGCCGCAGCAGCAGGAGCAGCTCTTCTATTCCACTACACCTCTTAGCTTATTCCCATATCTTCATCTGTCTAAAACTGTATTTCTCTGCAACTCTTCACAGCAAAGTTGACTCAAAGAATTGAATAGATACCTTTTCATTTCATACTTTCCTCAAACCACTCCAATGTGGCAAGTCATTGAAATGGGAAAAGCAATAGAGCGTAACTTATAGGGGTGTTGTGAATAGAGTCAATATATTAAATTAATACACTTAGAGGAGATTTTGATCCATAGTGAGGCATCATTAAATGTTAGCTACCATAATGATCACTACTGTAAACATTATCACTGTTTCACTTACCAGGACTATTGTATAAGTGAAGATCTCCATGCTGGTCTGGACTCATTAATGATTGAAGACCATCTTTTATTTATGTCTATAGTAAAGTAATGCTCAAAATTATCCAAGCCAGGCCTCAGCAATAGGTGAACCATGAACTTCCAGATGTTCAAGCTGGTTTTAGAAAAGGCAGAGGAACCTGAGATCAAATTGTCAACATCCGCTGGGTCATCGAAAAAACAAGAGGGTTCCAGAAAAACATCTATTATTGCTTTATTGACTATGCCACAGACTTTGACTGTGTGGATCACAATAAACTGTGGAAAATTCTGAAAGAGATGGGAATACCAGGCCATCTGACCTGCCTTTTGAGAAACCTATATGCAGGTCAGGAAGCAACAGTTAGAACTGGACATGGAACAACAGACTGATTCCAAATAGGAAAAGGAGTACATCAAGGCTGTATATTGTCACCCTGCTTATTTAACTTATATGCAGAGTACATCATGAGAAATGCTGGGCTGGATGAAGCACAAGCTGGAATCAAGATTGCTGGGAGAAATATCAATAACCTCAGATACGCAGATGACACCACGCTTATGGCAGAAAGCGAAGAAGAACTAAAGAGCCTCTTGATGAAAGTGAAAGAGGAGAGAGAAAATGTTGGCTTAAAGCTCAACACTCAGAGAGCTAAGATCATGGCATCCAGTCCCATCACTTCATGGGAAATAGACGGGGAAACGGTGGAAACAGTGTCAGACTTTATGTTTTTGGGATCCAAAATCACTGCATATGGTGATTGCAGCCATGAAATTAAAAGATGCTTACTCCTTGGCAGGAAAGTGATGACCAACCTAGATAGCATATTTAAATGCAGAGACATTATTTTGCCAACAAAGGTCCGTCTAGTCAAGGCTATGGTTTTTCCAGTGGTCATGTATGGATGTGAGAGTTGAACTGTGAAGAGAGCTGAGCACCAAAAAATATGATGCTTTTGAACTGTGGTTTTGGAAAAGACTCTTGAGAGTCCCTTGGACTGCAAGGAGATCCAACCAGTCCATCCTAAAGGAGATCAGTCCTGGGTGTTCATTGGGAGGACTGATGCTGAAGCTGAAACTCTGGTACTTTGGCCACCTCATGCGAAGAGTTGACTCATTGGAAAAGACCCTGATGCTGGGAGGGGATTGGGGGCAGGAGGAG
This sequence comes from Odocoileus virginianus, assembly GCF_023699985.2. Lineage (NCBI taxonomy): Eukaryota > Metazoa > Chordata > Mammalia > Artiodactyla > Cervidae > Odocoileus > Odocoileus virginianus. The sequence goes on from NC_069704.1 coordinate 18,286,219, forward strand.
AAGGGGATGACAGAGGATGAGATGGCTGGATGACATCACTGACTCGATGGACATGTGTTTGAGTAAACTCCAGGAGTTTGTGATGGACAGGGAGGCCTGGCGTGCTGCGATTCATGGGGTCACAAAGAATCGGACATGACTGAGTGACTGAACTGAGCTGAACTGATAGTTCCAGTACTGAGCACATTCCCTGGAAGATAGTATAAACTCAATACTATGATCCCAATAGTTCTTCAAATGTTCATTTTTTGTATTAGCACATGATGTTCATTCATTTGTTAAACATTATATTATTTCCATAAAATGTAGTTATTTAAATCAAACCAAAATGTAGAATCTTATAAGATCATGAGGAATATTTTTGTGACTGAATCTATTCGTAAAATGTAAAGAAGTGCATTTGGGTAAGAAATCTTTAGTAGCTATTTAGATGGTTTTCAAGAATGTTACGACTCTAGAAATCTGCTTAACTATAAATAGTATCCTATTGATACACACACTGAACACCTTCCACAGGTCAAAACTATGCTAAGGACTGAGGAATAATGGTGAATAATGCTTAATCCTGACATAAACAGTTTACCTTCATTTATAGAAGAGGCAAATATAGGCAAACAATTACAACAAAGAGTGGTGAATGCAGGGTACTTTGGATTCACACAGAAAAGGCATCAACTTATGATTATGGGATTTCCTGGTCAAAGTGGGAATTTGAGGAGAGAATTCTTGGCAGAATTAGCAGCATACAGAAGGATTTGGAGAGGACATCAGAGAGGATATTTTGAGAGGGAGACTACTTATGGATTTGCATATTTAAAATCTGGAGAGAGCAAGTAGGGAATGAGGAGAGATGAAGCTGGAGAACAAAATGCTTCTATAACAAGGGTTATAGAAGCCACGTTAAGGAATTCCAAACTTATCATGAGAACAGTGGAAGAGTTGGATCAAGGAGTAACACTAAGGTTGTTGTCTTATAAAGAACACTAATAGAAATGGGTAGGTGGGGGGCAAATGGAAGGAGCAAAGAATGGAAATGGAAGAGTTAGGAGGCTGTTGCAGTGATCCAGATGACAGCTGATGGTTCAGACAGCTGATGCCTGAAATAAAGCAGCAATGGTGGAGGCAGAGATCAAAGAATGGATGCGGGAAGTATTGAGAAGTGGCAGGTATTGTGGCAGGTACTCATACAAATACTATTGGTTGAGAAACCCAGCAACTGTAGGACAGTAAAAATGTTCTGGCCATTTAAATAAGATTTACCAGTTGCCAGAACTGAGGGGAGAGGGAAGTCACTTTCCATTCTTAGTGACAAAGTGACAAATAGGAGCTGAATAGCAAACTGCATGTTTATGATTGTGACTGCTGAAGGTAATGCCTGCTTAAGCCTTTGATATTACAGATATCAGAGCATGAAGGGTGCAGATTGCAATTGGCATATGGTAGATATTAGCTCATTAAAATATGCAATCTAGCAGATTTACATCTTTCAGTTCACTAGGGGAAATATTAATTTTAAGAATTAAAAATTCCTGAGACCTTGGAAGTTTTTAAGTTCTTGGTTCTCAAAGTTCTCTGATGGGCAGATTGGAAACATTTCATTGGTTGTTTTTCAAGACATTTCTGATTACAGCTGAAACGTGCACAAACTCTGTTACTAAGGCAATCCTGGAGAGAAGAGGATAAAGAGAGAAACATCCTATAAAGCCCCTGTAATTATATTTTAAGTTTAGCTCTTAAAATGATGATGTACTACACACTGTCAGATCTAAAGGTAGAACACATTTTACATAAATGATTTGAAACAGTTTTAAAATATGAAACTATATCCAAAGCTATCATTTGATACCGTATTCAGAGAGGAATAACAACATCTTATCATTTCCACAGTCTATGACTAAAAATCTTTTTCTATCATAGCTGTCCTTTTAGGAAAACAGAAATCAAAGAAATCAGGAAAATTTGTTAAATTTCTGCTCAAAACAAAACCATAGAATCTAACATAGAAAACAAGGATAATTTTCAAGTCACTATTTTTTTCTAAATGAAATGATGAATATTTAAAGGATTGAGTACAGATAAAAACTGAACACTTGTTTAATTTCATATATATAGAGCTTTCATCTCTATGGAATTGGGTGAATATTTTGTCATATTTATCTGTCATTCCTAAGAAGCATGTATGTATGTGTGTGTGTACATTCACAATAAATCTAGAAAGAGTATCTTGTTCAATCAATAGATAGCAATTTTGAAGCATCCATCCCTGAAATCAAATAGCAGATGAAGCTGATTGTCAGAAACAACCACAGACCAAAAATGTGCTCCTGATGGAACTACATACAACACTACTAGAATTGAGAACTAATACAGCCTGAAAATGAGTCATTTGCATAACTCATGGAAAATCTGCTAAGATGGAGTTTCTAGCATTCTGGAAGAACACCAAAGTCTGGGACTCTGTAATAAAAGCTGCACTGATCATCAATAGCACAAGAATTATCATTCAACTTGAGAAAATATATTCTAACCAGCTAGGCTGATGGACCACTACTTTTATTTATAAATGTAACCAGATGATCAAGAATCACCAAATATTTGAGGAAAACAAAAACAATAAACAGAACTAACCCCTAAGGTAAACAGAAGGAAAACTTTGAAGTAAGTATAATTAATATCATCAGAGAAGAAATTAACAAGGGAGAAAGGAACAGATTGCTGGAGAAAAACAAGTAATTAGGTCTCTTTTTGATGTTAAAACCATATTTACGGAAAGAAACCTCATCTTAATAGATAGGATGACTAGAAGAACGGAAATGCTAAAAAATGGGTAGTGGGCTGGAACATTGAGTCAAAGTATTCTTTCCAACCAGTTATAAAGTCATCAAGAAGAAAAAGTTAAGATACCAGAAAATAGTTCTAGGAGTTCTAATAGCCATGTAATAGTGTAATAGGAGAACCAGTAAGAGAGAACAAAGTAAAAGTGACAGTGCAGGGTAGAAGAAGTGGATAATAAAATGAGTAAAATAATAAAATTTCTCAGAAAGTAAGATTTAAGTCTCTTTATGCAAGAGTCTTTTAAGTGCGAATAGAATAATAATATGTAACTATGTTTAAAAAATTTAATTCTAGAAACTTTTTGGTGAAATTTAGTCTTTTAATATTTCGGTATCACTATTTATTTTAAAAATCTGACTTAAAACTTTCAAAAACACAGACATGTCCCTTAACACTTTACTGTGCCCAAATCCTACTACCTTCTGCACATGTAATTATGTTTAACAGTTTGGTATATTTCCTTCCTGAATTTCTCCTATAAGAAATGCACATATATGCACATATACATATGTATTACATCCTACATTATTGGTTAGAAATTCAAACTTATTAAATATTTTGAAAGATATGAAACTTAATAGAAGCAACTGAAGTGAATTAAACATAAAATGATGTCCAGCCTCACTGTAATCAGAATGTGAATTAAAATGAGTTTGATAAAAAATTATATTTGTAATATTTTGTGTGGGCAAGAGTAGGATCAGAATGCACACTTAAAAAAAACTAGCTGGAAATGAAAGAAGTACAGTCAATTAGACAGAAATTTGACAGTATTACACTTAACAAATACATACTCTGACTCAAAAATACATCATTTTCATGAATCTAGTTCCAGAGGTACTTTCAGATTATATATATATATATTCACAAGGCTGTGTACCATTCTTGAAAAGCCTAAAAGTAAACTTGGGAAAACACACGTGCTAAGAGTAGACATGTATGTGTCATTTGAAGCATAAAAGCTTTTAACTGATAAAGCCCAGTTTATCTATTATTTTCTTTTGTTGCTTGAGTTTTGGTGTCATAAAAGAATTTTTTGCCAAATCCAAAGTCAGAAAGACTCCTATGTTTTCTATTAAGAGTTCTATAGTTTTTTACAGTTAGGTTTTTGGTTAATTTTGAGTTAATTTTCCATATGTGATATGAGATAAGGTTCCGACTTAATTCTTTGGCACAAATTTATTGTCAGTTCATTTCAGTCACTCAGTTGTGTCTGACTCCTTGCGACACCATGGACTGCAGTATGCCAGGCTTCCCTGTCCATCACCAACTCCCCGAGCTTACTCAAACTCATGTCCATCAAGTCAGTGATGCCATCCAACCATCTAATCTTCTGCCATCCCCTTTTCCTCCTACCTTCAATCTTTCCCAGCATCAGGGTCTTTTCCAATGAGTCAGTTCTTTGAATCAGGTGGCCAAAGTGTTGGAGTTTCAGCTTTAGCATCAGTCCTTTCAATGAATATTCAGGACTGATTTCCTTTAGGATGGACTGGTTGGATCTCCTTGCAGTCCAAGGGACTCTCAAGAGTGTTCTCCAACATCACAGTTCAAAAGCATCAATTCTTCGGCGCTCAGCTTTCTTTACAATCTAACTCTCACATCCATACATGACCACTGGAAAAACCATAGCTTTGACCTGATGGATCTTTGTTGGCAAAGTAATGTCTCTGCTTTTAAATATGCTGTCTAGTTTCATCATATATTTTCTTCCAAGAAACAAGTGTCTTTTAATTTTATGGCTGCAATCACCATCTGCAGTAATTTTGGAGCCCAAGAAAATAGTCTCTCACCATTTCCATTGTTTCCTCATCTATTTTTCATAAAGTGATGGGACTGGATGCCATGATCTTAGTTTTTTGAATGTTTTGTTTTAAGCCAACTTTTTCACTATCCTTTTTCATTTTCACCAAGAGGTTCTTTAGTTCTTCACTTTCTGCCATATGGGCAGTGTTATCTGCATATCTGAGGTTATTGATATTTCTTTCAGCAATCTTGATTCCAGTTTATGCTTCCAAATTTATTGTGCCTCCAGTATGATATTGAATAAAAGTGGCAGGAGCAGACATCCTTGTCTTTTTCCTTATCTTAAAGGAAAAGTGTTTACTCTTTCACCATTAAGTAAGTTGTTAGCAGTGGGTTTCTCATAGACACCATTAATTATTTTGAAGATATCCATTTCTAGTCCTAGTTTGCTGAATGTTTTATAGCCAAAGATGTTGAATTTTGCCAAATGTTTTTTTCTGCATCTTTTAAGACAATCATGTGATATTTTTATTCTATTATTGATATGATGTACCATATTAATTTTTTATCATGTTAAACCAACATTGCACCCCTGGGATAAATTTCACTTGACTATGATATATAATTCCCTTTATATGTTGATGGATTTGGCTTGCTAATATTTTGAGGACTTTAGCATTTATATTTGTATGAGATGTTGCTCTGTGGTTTTCTTGTGATATCTTTGGTTTGGATGGTTATTTTATTTTATACATTAAAATAAAAAGAGCATAAAATACTATCCAAATAATAATCAGAGGTTAGTGAGCATAGAATTTATGTCAAGTTCTAGTCATCACTTTTACAGATATTTAAGCTCACCATTCTAAAATCAGTGTTTTCTTTTTTCCCATTATTAAAACTAAAAAAAAAATGAGGAAACAAAAGGAAAATAGAAGATAAAAATCTTAAGATTTTGAGAGGTTAATAAACTTGCTCCAAGTCACAAAGTTAGTTTTAGGTCAATGTCGTCTTAAGCCTGTCTTCAAAGCCTATGTGCTTAATATCTTCATGAGTAGATCAATATAGGTAACTATTTAATATTTGTTTAATCAGATAAACATTACTTAATATGTGTAGTAATTATTTAATATTTAATCAGATAAATATAATATTATAATTTATTCTTTGCAATGCTATACTTTTTTGAATGTTCTGATTTGGTCTTCTAGTTTTTTTCTCCTTTTTAAACTTTTCTTTAGATGCTTCCTCATCTTGAGTTGGTTTTTGATAATGCTGGAGTATCTTTGTTTGTCTCATTATATACAGTGACATTTTTAGAAGTAGTACAAGCTCGTAGCCATTCTTCTGGTATAGATGTCTGGTATAGATGGTATAGATGGCAATTTCATACATAGAGCGTTAGTTGTACAAGGTCATTGGCAGGGTAGAATCACATTACTTCCCCAGCAAAGTGTTATATATAAGAGTTGGAATGTAAAATCACCTATTTATTTATTTTTTTTTTTCTGAATAGGCACACCATTAAGCTTTTCTCTGGTTAACTGATTTATCAATTTCAAGGTCTCTGTATTAGATTGGAACAAACACTGGAGCAGAGGAATGACATATTCTGATTCAAACAAACCAACTATAAAAAGGTAACCATGAAAATTTTACTAAGGACTGGGTATATAAAGATATCAGTGAATTATTTTAAATTTTCTAGTTGTGACAAAAACATATTGGTTCTCTAAGAAAATGTTCATCTTTTTTAGAACTTTGTTCTAATTTTGTGAAATTAAAAGTATTAGTTGCTCAGTCATGCCTGACTCTGTGCAACCCCATGAACTGTAGCCTGCCAGGCTCCTCTGTCCATGGGATTCTTCAGGGAAGAATACTGAAGTTAGTTGCCATTCTCTTCTCCAGATCTTCCCAACCCAGGGATCAAACCTGAATCTTCTGAATTGCAGGAAGATTCCTTACTGTCTGAGTCACCATTTTAACAATCATTTAAGAAAGGGGACTTCCTGATGGTCCAGTGGTCCAGAATCCAGCAGCCAATGCAGGGGACACAGGTTTGACCTCTGGTCTGGGAAGATTCCACATGCCGTGGGGCAACTAAGCCCTGGTTGGCACAACTACTAAGCACACACTTTAGAGCCAGTGAGCTGGACTGAGCCCACATGCGCAAATACTGAAGCCCCCAGGCCTAGAGCCTGTGCTCCCTAACAAGAGAAGCCGCTGCAGTTAGAAGGCTGCACACTAGAACTAGAGTAGTTCTATCGCTGCAACTAGAGGAAGCGCACACACAGCAATGAAGCCACAGCATAGCCAAAAATAAGTGAATTAATAAACTATTTTCTAAAGAAACAGTGACATTGATGCAAGTAAGACTATCAATTTACAAATATGGAATATGAATAGTGGTCAAATGAAGACTAATTTCTATGTTCTGGATATGTTTTTAAATATTCATAATTAATGATAACAAATTTATGATTTTAGGGCTCAGATTTTGTACTTATAGGATGGAGACTGTAGTAATTGCTATAGTGAGGCTTGAAAGAGAAACTGTTAGTATTTGAATAAGCATCCTCAAATTGTTTATGTGAAAATATAGTTTTCTTTTTTAATATTATTTTTAAAAATATTAATTTTAAAATTGGAGAATAGTTACTTTACAATATTGTGATGTTTTCTGCCATACATCAACATGAATTGGCCATAGGTATACATATATCACCCCGTCCTGAACCCACCTCCCATCTCTCTCCCCATCCTATCCCTCTAGGTTGTCCCAGAGCACTGGTTTTGGGAAACATCCTCAAGTTTTATTAGATTGGTGGAAAAGTAATTGTAGTTTTCCATTGTTGAATTTTGCTATTTGACACTGGAATGCATTCTTAAATAAATGTGGTTATGTTATACATCATTTTAATGTGCTTTTCTTGCTTTTTTTTCTTGCTAAAGACTTATTACTTGATGTTTATTTTATATGTATATTAGACTGAAGAAATAATATTAGACAAAAAGTAAATTCAAGCAATTTTCTTATTAGAGTTCAAAATTGGTCATAAAGCAGCAGAGGCAACTGAGAACATCAACAATGCATTTGGCCCAGGAACTGCAAATAAACATACAGTGCAGTGATGATTCAAGAAGCTTTGCAAAGGAGAGGAGAATCTTGAAGAGCACAGTGGCTGGTCATTAGAAGCTGACAATGACCAGCTGAGAGCTTTTATCAAAGCTGGTCTCTTCCAGCTGTGAGAAGTTGCTGAAGAACTCAACACTGACCATTCTATGATTGTTCAGCATTTGAAGCAATTTGGAAAAGGAGAGAACACTTTCAGGATGGAGTCAGAAGAGATGTGGCATTAGGACAAGTCAGAGGGACTACAATCATGAGTGGGATCAAGTGTGTGATTGCTAGCATGAAGATGGAGGATGCAATATGAAATGAGAAAAGCATCTGATTTTAAATAGCTGAGAGAGGCTTTTGGCTAAAAACCAGCAAGGAGACAGGGCCCATGACTTTATTACTACAAAGAACTGAATCTGCTGGTAACTGAATGTGCTTGGAAGCAGCCTCTTCCCAGAGTCTCCTGGTAAAAGCCCAGAGGCAATATGGCTTGTTGATTTCAGCCTTGAGAAAGTCAGAGCAGAGCCTATGTTGACTTCTGACCTACAGAACTGTGAAAAAGAAATTTCTGTTGTTATATACCACTAAAGTTATGGTAATAAGATATGGTAGCAATGGAAAATTAATACACTGTTCATTTTGAAAACATATATTTAGACTGGTTTTACTTTAGATTTTAGAGTGACTGGGTCTCCTTCTTTTGGCAGTATTTTCCTGGAATTATTGTGTGTGTTTATTTGTGTGTGTTATTTCTCACTATTTAATAGATAAGAACTCTAGGGATAAGAGTCTAAGGAGCATTTTTCAAGATGGTTATTTACTAAACTTCTAGTCTAAGTGTTAGAAAAAAGAGCTTAAAAGTCAAAAACAGAAGCAGAGTCACAGATACAAAGAACAAATTAGTGGTTGCCAGAGAGGAGAGTCGGGGGAAGATTAAGATTAAGATTAAAGATTAAGAGGTGCAAACTAACAGTTATAAAATAAACAATTCAAAGGAATATAATATATAGAACAGGGAATATAGAATATTTTATAGTAATTTTGTATAATGTGTAATCAATAACAATATAATAACTGTTTTACATCAGAAACTAGTATACTATTTTACTCAACTAACATACTATTTTTACTGAGCTTCAGTCATGTCTGATTCTTTGTGACCTTATAGACTATAGCCCACCAGGCTCTTCAGTCCATGAGATCCTCCGGGCAAGAATACTGGAACGGGTTGCCATGCCCTCCTCCAGGCATCTTCCTGACACAGGGATTGAACCCACATCGGCACTGCAAGTGGATTCTTTATCCACTGAGCCACCAACTGCACTTCAATTAAAAAAAAAAACAATGTAACCCTTGGTACCATATAAAAGCTGCCTAACTCACTATGGTCTAGAGTCCACATAAAAGTTTTGAGACTACAGTAATAAGTAAAATGTTAGAAATAGCATTTGTGTTATTTTTATATAGCAAAAACTGCAGTATTCTTACCTGGAGAATCTCATGGACAGCGGAGCCTGGCTGGCTATAGCCTGTAGGGTCGTAAAGAGTCAAACAGGACTGAGGCAACTGAGCGTGCATGTAGTTGAGTTAAAATAGTACATTGGTTTCAGGTGTACAACAGTTATTCTGGAAACTTCCTGTTACATATTTCGCTTTGGAATCTGAATTAGTAGTAGGTTGCTGGTTGAAGACTCAGAATTGAACTCCTAGTTATCTTTCTCTCCATGTTTGAAACACACAGAGATTTTGATCTCACTGAAAAATTTAAAATTCCAATTTTTTTAGGACCAACTATCTCTACTCCCTCATATCCTTTTAAGGTAAAATATTTATTAACGCACAAAGAGAAGGAGGAAAATATTGTTCAAGAAATCACTCATTTGCCCTTGGTGTGCTGTTTCTCTATAAAGTAACTGAAAATGCCACAAACTACTTAGAAATCCGTTCCTGAAATCTTAAGTACAAGGGATAAAAAGAGTGTGTGAGTGATGTGTGTCTGTGTGACATGTGTCTGTGAGACAAACTTGTCAATTAGAATGTAATTTCTAAAATAACTCATTTTAACCGATAGTTTCTAATGAAGAAACTGTATAATGGAGAATTAAAATTTTTGAAATTATAATAATGAGTTTAACCTCTAACTCAAAGGAAATTAAACATTTTGAAACATTATTTTTTATTATTGATACGTAAATATATTTTTCATTATTTTATATGATGTTCATTATTCTAGGCATTTTGAAAGGAAAGAGAAGCACAATGAGGTGTAGGAAGAAAAAACTAAAGTTTATGAAATAGATTATTTTAATCAATTTTTAAATAATTGGCATTCAGTAAGTCTCATGTACTAATGAAGAACATGGTTTACAGTAAATCAGACCTTTCCCAAAGTTATATAATTTTTCAGCAGTAAAAAGTGGGACTCAGTTCTAAGACTGTCATTTAAATTCATGCTTTATCCAGGATGAGACTCAGTTTGTGACTTTTATAAAATTAAAATTCAGTTCTTAATATAGCTAAAAGTTTAAATAAAACCCCACAAATACAATGTTTAAAACAAGAAAAAGGAAGAATATAATTCAGTGCTATATACCTACTCATTATTTTATCTACACATTCATCCATATAACAAGTTTTAGTTGATTACCTATTACTGTGATCTCTCTTTAAGCACTAGGATAAAATAGAGAATAAGATAGACAAATTTTCTGTCACATTGAGATTATATTCTGGTGGTGAAATCAGACAATGAAGATAATAAAAGAAGTGCCTAGTATATATCTCTGTATTGAAGCTAAGAAGAAAAATGAAGCAAGTGTATCAATCAGAATAACAATAGTAGTAAAGTACCTGTAAAATCATAGTAGTTCAGAATTATTTCTTACTTATTCTACCAGTCTTTCATGTGTAACCAGGAGAACTCTGCTCCCTACAGTTAGAATTCAGAATGACTGCCTGGCCACCACCTCAAATATTGGTGTATAAAATGTTCACTTCAAACACTGGTGGAGAAAATGTTTAAGCAGAAAGAGTTCTTAGAAATGTCTTATAAAACTAATTAAATCTTCTGTCCTGGATGTAAATGTATTAATTTCATAATACATTGGCCAGAGGTCATATACCACCAAAACACATTTCCAGGAAGTGAAAGAAAGTGAAAGTGAAAGTCGCTCTGTTGTGTCTGACTATTTGCAACCACATGGACTATACAGTCCATGGAATTCTCCAGGCCAGAATACTGGAGTGGGTAGCCTCTCCCTTCTCCAGGAGATCTTCCCAACCCGGGGATCAAACCCAGGTCTCCCGCATTGCAAGCGGATTCTTTACCAGCTGAGCCACAAGGGAAGCCCAAGAATACTGGAGTGGGTAGCCTATCCCTTCTCCAGCGGATCTTCCCAACCCAGGAACTGAACTAGGGTCTCCAGGAAGTACAATGTTTCAAATCATGGAAATGGGAATAATTGGAAACTTATTGTTGAATGTTGTACCCCTAAAAGATATGCTGAAAACCTAACCCCTGGTACTTGTGAATGTGACCTTGTTTGGAAATGGAGCCTTTGCAGATATCAAGCTAAGATAAAAACCATAAGGATGGACCCTAACCCATTATGACTGGTGTCCTCATAAGAAGAGTGTAATTTGGACACAGTGACACACAGAGAGACACTCCATGATGATTGTGGCAGATACTGGAGTGACATATCTATAAGACAAAAATGATGAGGGTTGCCAGCTCTCAGCAGGCAGAGAGAGACATTAGAACAGGTTTCTTCAGAGCCCTCAGAAAGAAACAAGGCTGAAGATACCTTCACTTCACACTGCTAGTCTCTGAAAGTAAGAGACAACACATTTCTGTGTGTTAAGCCACCTACATTGTGGGTGTTTTTTTTTTTTTTATTAGCAGCCCTATAAAACTAAACAAGTACTAATGATCACCTAAAAAGATATAATGCAGGGGTGGCTAATGTGCAACAAGAGAAATTCTGTCTAAGAAGGTGCTATTTGAGCAGGAACATGAAACAGAGGGCTTCCGTGGTGAATCAGATGGTAAAGAATCTACCTGCAATGTGGGAGGACTGGGTTCAATCCCAGGGTTGGAAAGATCCCCTGGAGGAGGGCATGGCAACCCACTCTAGTATTCTTGTCTGAAGCATCCCCATAGACAGAGGATCCTGGCAGGCTACAGCCCATGGGGTAACAGACAGGTGGACACGACTGATAACTGAGCACATAAGACAGAAATGTGAAAAAGTGAGGGCATGAGCATATTAAATCTGAGGAAATCTGTGCTCAATGTCAATTACTTTGACATTCATGTTACATAAGTCTTGACATACAAAAACCAACTTGAATCCATTAATTACATATTAGGAAACAAGGCTTTTTCTAGGACTTAATGGACTTGTAAATTACAGGAGGGCTTAGGAGAGACATTATATTTGGCTTGCTTTTCTATCTAGTACAGTCCTTGAGTTACTGGTGGTAAATATTCAGTTCAATTCAGTTCAGTCAATCAGTCATGTCTGACTTTTTGCAACCCCATGGACTGCAGCTTGCCAGGCCTCCCTCCACATCACCAACTCCTGGAGCTTACTCAGACTCATGTCCATTGAGTGGGTCATGACATCCAACCATCTCATCCTCTGTTGTCCCCTTCTCCTCCCAACTTCAATCTTTCCCAGCAACAAGGTCTTTTCCAATGAGTCAGTTCTTTGCTTCAGGTGGCCAAAATATTGGAGTTTCAGCTTCTGCATCAGTCCTTCCAATGAATATTCAGGACTGGTTTCCCTTAGGATGGACTGGTTGGATCTCCTTGCAGTCCAAGGGACTCAAGAGTCTTCTCCAGAATCACAGTTCAAAAGCATGAATACTTCAGTGCTCAGCTTTCTTTACAGTCCAATTCTTACATCCATTCATGTCCAGTTCTAACTGTTACTTCTTGACCTGCTTAAGGAATTCTTAAGATGCAGTTCAGGTGGTCTGGTATTCCCAATTCTTGAAGAATTTTCCACAGTCTGTTGTGATCCACACAGTCAAAGGCATTGGCATAGTCAATAAAGCAGAAATAGATGTTTTTCTGGAACGCTCTTGCTTTCTTGATGATCCAATGGATATTGGCAGTGTGATCTCTGGTTCCTCTGCCTTTCCTAAATCCAGGTTGAAGATCTGGAAGTTCATGGTTCACGTACTGTTGAAGCCTGGCTTGGAGAATTTTGAGCATTACTAGCCTGTGAGATGAGTACAATTCTGCAGTAGTATGAGCTTTCTTTGGCATTGCCTTTCTTCGGGATTGGAATGAAAACTGACCTTTTCCAGTCCTGTGACCACTGCTGAGTTTTCCAAATTTGCTGGCATATTGAGTGCAGTACTTTCACAGCATCATCTTTTAGTATTTGAAATAGCTCAACTGGAATTCCATCACCTTCACTAGCTTTGTTCATAGTGATGCTTCCTATGGCCCACTTGACTTCACATTCCAGGATGTCTGGCTCTAGGTGAGTGATCACACCATCGTGATTATCTGGGTCATGAAAATCTTTTTTGTACAGTTCTACTGTGTAGTCTTGTCACCTTTTCTAAATATCTTCTGCTTCTATTAGGTCCACACCATTTCTGTCCTTTATTGAGCCCATTTTTCATGAAATATTACCTTGGTATCTCTAATTGTCTTGGAGAGATCGCCAGTCTTTCCCATTCTATTGTTTCCCTCTATTTCTTTGCATTGATCACTGATGATGGTTTTCTTATCTCTCCTTGCTATTCTTTGGAACACTTCATTCAAATGGGTATATCTTTCTTTTTCCCCTTTGCCTTTTGCTTCTCTTCTTTTCACAGCTATTTGTAAGGGCCTCCTCAGACAACCATTTTGCCTTTTTGCCTTTCTTTGTCTTGGGGATGATCTTGATTCCTGCCTCCTATACAATGTCATGAACCCCCATCCATAGTTCTTCAGGCACTCTACCTAATCAGATCTAATCCCTTAAATCTATTTCTCACTTCCACTGTATAATTGTAAGGGATTTGATTTAGGTCATACCTGCATGGTCTAGTGGTTTTCTCCAGTTTCTTCAATTTAAGTCTAAATTTGGCAATAAGGAGTTTATGATCTGAGCCACAGTCAGCTCCCAGTCTTGTTTTTGCTGACCCTATAGAGCTTCTCCATCTTTGGCTGCAAAGAATATAATCAATCTTATTTCAGCATTGACCATCTGGTGATGTCCATGTGTAGAGTCTTCTCTTGTTTTGTTGGAAGAGGGTGTTTGCTATGACCAGTGTGTTCTTGGTAGGACTCTATTAGCCTTTGGCCTGCTCCATTCTGTACTCCAAGGCCAAATTTGCCTGTTACTCCAGGTGTTTCTTGACTTCCTATTTTGCATTCCAGTCCTCTATAATGAAAAGGACATCTTTTTTGGGTGTTAGTTCTAGAAGGTCTTGTAGGTCTTCATAGAACCTTTCAACTTCAGCTTCTTCAGCATTACTGGTTGAGGCATAGATTTGGATTACTGTGATATTGAATGGTTTGCCTTGGAAGTGAACAGAGATCATTCTGTTGTTTTTGAGATTGCATCCAAGTACTGTATTTCAGACTCTTTTGTTGACTATAATGTTTATTCCATTTCTTCTAAGGGATTCTTGGCCACAGTAGTAGATATAATGGTCATCTGAGTTAAATTCACCCATTCCAGTCCATTTTAGTATTAGAGGTCAATCATTGCATATTTAAATCAAATGACTCTATCAGTATGAAATAGAAGGAAACTGTAGTTTTGAAATTTCAGTCTAGGTATTTACCAAATGATGTTTTCAACCAAGTAGTCCTTTTAATAAGAGAAATATTCCTCATCTACTCTTTAACAGGATAAGTTCAATTTTAGATATTGCTGTTGTTCAGGTGCTAAGTCACATCTGACTCTTTGTGACCCCATGGACTACAGCACACCAGGTCCCCTATCCTTCACTATCTCCTGGAGTTTGCTCAAATTCATGTCCATTGAGTTGGTGATGCTATCTAACCATCTCATCCTCTGCCAACCGCTTCTCCTTTTGCTTTCAATCTTTCCCAGAATCAGGATCTTTTCAAATGAGTCAACTCTTTGCACTTTTTTAACAGAATAAGTTTGATTTTAGATATATTTTGTTTTAATTATCTTTGAGCTAGAGGGTTAAAATAGCTTTAATTAAGATCTTAATTTGTATTTCACTAAAAAATACTCTGCAAAAGTCATTAAGACATAACTCCTGGGTTTGAGAAGAGCAGATGAAAGGAAGATTAAGATATAAATCACATAATTTACCAGTGGGAAATACTGTGTTTTCTCTTATGTCCTTTCAGGTCTGGGAGAAAAATCGCCTACATTAATTTTAAGTCTCAAGCTCAGGTTAACTACCCTACTTGGTGAGCAATGGAGCAAGTGAAATCACCAGGTTATATGGTTATAATTTCCTGAGGGTCATTTTCCTCAAACACTGATTAAAAAAACTAGGAAAATCTATGAACATGTTTCTAATTTTAACAAAATTATGATATAAAATGTTCTCAGAAAGGGTTGTGGTTTTCCTAAAAGTAGGAAAAAATAAATTATGGGCAGTAAATGGAAATTTTGCTTATTTGTTATCAGATATTTCATGTCTGTTATGTCGATACGATTGCAGCACAGTACCTTAGCAAGCACATGATAACATCACTAGCTCGCTCAGTTAATGCTGGCCAGCTAAGGAATATAATTTGGAATTATAATTGCTCCTCGTCCCTGTGGCAGCCAGCACAGTTCTTTTTTTTTTCCTTGTTTTAATGAGTTTGTCTACTTATGAGCTAGTGTGTGTGTGTATGTTTTTAATTCCATTTACATGCAAAAAAAAAAAAAAAGAAAAACAGTTTCCAGAAATTAGTTCAACAACCTGTTTCAATTTAAAAGCTAAGTTAAATGTGCAAGTACTTTCTGCTTAAGAGTTTTCCATAAGAGCAACTTTTTTGGTGAGTTTGTATGATTTTTAGTGTCAATTCTTATTTTAATTTTTAAAGTTTTATATTTTTACTATTATAATTAAACTGAGATTTTCTAGAAAGAGTTCCTAGAAATGTAAGCTATTTGTGGGGGCTGGACTTTTTAGAAAAGTTTCCTTAAAAGTCATTTTCAGATATACTTTATGGAATGAAATGTGGGGTGTTGGTAAATCCCCAGACTGTGCAGAGTGCAATATGTACTAATTAAAAAAAGAAGCAGTTAAGGTGGGGGGGAAAGATCCTTCATTTTTCAAAAAAAAAAAAATCTCAAGATGACCATTTACTTGTTCTGAATCTTATATTTATAATTTCCAAAGAGTTTGATGATTGACAAAGATAGATAAATAAACAGACTGTCACTCATCACATGGGGTTTGGGAGGACATATTATCACTTTAGAAAAAATTAGATGTGAAATGTAAGCACTGATGACCCCTATCCTTGACAGGCCCAATGATGAGAATGGTACTCAAATCATTGCCACCACACATTGAAAACATTTGCTTTTTCTTTTAAAGTATAGATGATAGGGCAATTAAATTGGGAACAGGTGCAATGGGTAACTATACAGAAGGCTTGTTCTAGATCAGTGTAAATGTTCTTGTCTAGGGTAAAATACAAATCAACATCTTGAAAACAGGGTTGGATTGTTATTATCTGTCAAGGACAAACAAAATGCATCAACTGAGGGTAAAAACCAGGGTAGAGACAGTATAACACTGTTCCCAAAGTTGACTTTGGGAAAAAGCCAAAGTTAGCAGATATTATTTGAGACTAAAAGCAGTAAATATTTTAACTGTATGTTATTATTGGACTTCCCTGGTGGCTCAGATGGTAAAGCGTCTGCCTACAAAGTGGGAGACCCGGGTTTGATCCCTGGGTTGGGAAGATCCTCTGGAGAAGGAAATGGCAACCCACACCAGTATTCTTGCCTGGAGAATCTCATGGATGGAGGCGCCTGGTAGGTTACAGTCCAAGGGGTCGCAAAGTCAGACACCACTGAGTGACTTGACTTGACTTTACTTTTACTTTACATATTAGAACTTCTACTATTCATACATATAAAACATTTATTGAGACCTATTGTATGCCAGACACTGTTCTACAAACTGAAAATGAAACTTGCACTAGAAGGAGAAATCTGTTCTTAGGCACTATTAATAGAATTCAATTAATTAGCCAGGGTTCAAATTCATAGCATATGTGGAGATATAAAGAGCACCATCAATAACTTATTCTTGGTTTAGATTTTTTCCGCCTCAAAATCATAGGCACTCTTCCATTTATTTCCTTCAGATAGAGAAGATATAAACCTAATTTGTGCTGTTTGGTAGACAAACCATGTTTTGGTGTATACTTTAATATTTTTCCTCCCTTGTGGTTCACATATTGTTACAAAGGAAAAAAAACAAGGAAAAAATAGACAACACTGGATCAGAGACCCCTTCATCTTATCACATGACACTAGTAATTTGACCCCAAAATCAGTTAATGCAACCACCAATATTGGTAACATAAAACCATTTTAATATACCACATCTCTGTAGCAGCATCTTGAGCTCCTTTCTTTAGGTAATTTTCCTGCTATAGCTTATAAAGCAGTGTTTTAAATGCTGCTGTTTATATCCACATATTCGCATGTGTCTGAGCTCTCAAAATACATAATGATGCCAAAACAGAACAGATAAATTGTCTGCATGTTAAATCTGATATGGAGTGTCAGCTCCCTTTAATTCAGCACCATTTCCTAAAATTGAGAAGCCTGTATACAGTGTTCTTGTTATATTAACTGAGACAGGTAAGTAATTTTCCCCTGTGGTAAGTAATGTAAATCATTACTTTGAAAATCAAATAGCACATATATAATATGAAGCCAAGGGAAAGTTTGCATGGTTTTTAAAAGGGAAAATATGAGATAGGTCACACAGCTTGGGTTATGCCCTCAGATTCTCTGGAGAATAGTTTCTGTTTTGCCATTGAAGTATTTCTTTGAAAAATTTTCAGAATTGTTTTAATTAAGATTAGTAGACAGTTATCATAAGGAATTCCATAGGTATTTGTATTTAACTCACCTCATATGATCAGTTTCTTTGCTCTCCTTGAGCTGAAGTTGGTCCTCCTGCCTTTTTAGTGTTTTAGGTCCTCGTGAGGACAGAATTTAATCTGCAGGTGAAAATGATCTGCTAGTGTGTCGGTGAATCAAGCCCAGCTCTACTGTTTCAAATCACTTTGCATTTCACAGGTTCTGTGGAGAGGCCTGGAAATGGTCTGACTGCACTGTGGGATGCATAAGAGTTTATTTGACTCTGGCGCTCAACTTTCACTACTGTGGTTGAATTTTTTCCAGCAAGCCAGATGGTAATGGATTATATAGATCATAAAGAATAATTGGTATGTAATCATTCACCTAATGCCTTTTTTACTCTTATTTTGCATGGGACACAAAGATTGGTGTTTCTATCATAACATAGAAATTAGACATATGAAGACAGAGGAAATGCCCTTTTCCTGCTCTGAATCAGAATGAGGGATTGAGCGGGAATGAAGGAATGTTCTTAAGAGTCTATTTATATATTTCTAAAGAGTTTATTTTCCCACCGCTTCCCCTGGTGGCTCAGAGGGTAAAGCATCTGCCTGCAATGCGGGAGACCTGGGTTCAATCCCTGGGTCAGGAAGATCCCCTGGAGAAAGAAATGGCAACCCACTCCAGTACTCTTGCCTGGAGAATTCCATGGATGGAGCAGCCTGGTAGGCTACAGCCCATGGGGTCGCAAAGAGTCGGACATGACTGAGTGACTTTATACTTACTTACTTACTTAAAGAGTTTATTTTCCCACTGTAGATGTGTTTCAGTCAATCAGTCAATACTCTCTGGATTGGTAAAAGTAGAAGATTAAGAAGATGGTGAAGAGGCAAAGGACTCATTCATCTTGTCTTTATTTATTTCCTCTTGAAAGAATATTTAGCACTCTAATCTTCCTGAAAGCATCTCTCTATATCAACAAATATTTATTAAACATCTTTCAGGGAAGGATTCTGTGGCGTATTATGACAAATCAGACATTTCCTTACCTTCAGAAGCTTGGAATCTAGTGAGGAAAACAGATATGTGCACAGTTAGGCTCAATAAGTGGTAAGAGATTTGTCCAAGGTCCAGTGCCGCCTTGTGTTGGGGGGTTAATTCCATCTAGACATGAAGCCAAAAAAAGGCTTTATATAGTAGAGCAGCACCATCCAATACAACTTTCTGCAATGATGATATTCTCACTGTGTTGCCTAGTAAGGTAGCCACATATGACATCTGAGCATTTTTAAATGTGCTATTATGACAGAAAAACTGAGACTTTAAGTTCATTTAATCTTAGCTAATGCACATTTAAATTTAAGCAGCCACAGGTGGCTCATAGCTACTATATTTGTCAGGGCAGTGAGAGAAGGTACTTTATAAGTTGAGTTATTTTTTTCCTTTATTCTCCTTTGTTACATTTTTATTCTGTAAGTATATGTTGGAGGTGTGGGTGGAACTCTCAAATGAAAGGAATTAATAGTTCACTCCCATTTAAAAAGCATGTCCTCTCTTTTGCTTGATGAAAGAGGTTTGATGACTAAGAACTACATTAAATCTCATTCTTTTAGTTCACTTCACCTTTGGCCTTCCCAGGTAGTGCTAGTGGTAAAGAACTTGCCTACCAATACAGGAGACTTAAGAGATGCAGGTTCGGTTCCTGGGTCAGGAAATCCACTGGAGAAGGGCACGGTAACCCACTCCAGTATTCCTGCCTGGAGAATCCCATGGACACAGGAGCCTGGCGGGCTACAGTCTGTGGGGTCACAAAGAGTCGGAAGACTAAAGCAATTCAGCACACATGTATGGGGACATTCAACTTCTAGATAACTGGATTTGCTTAGTTCTGTATAGGATAGCCCGGTCAGTAGATGAGGAATGATTTCAGGATTCTTTGTTTACCTTTGCAATAAGCTTGCAAGTTTCTTTGGGGTAATAGATATGGATAAATTATCAAAAAAATTGAAGGCACTTATAATATGAAGAGAAAAAGATTCCTAAAAACTGGAAATTAGGTATTACATATGACTCCTCTTAAAATTCAACGTCACGTCATTTTTTTTTTTATTGCTTTTGAAGTTAAAAAGTTTTCTTTAGGTTTATTGGACTTTTGTATCCCTCCTTTTCTGAAAATTTCCTTGAGTTTTATTCCATTGCTCAATTTGGGTACATTTAATTCAGATGTAAGGACTTTAAAATTTTGAGATATTATCCTTTGTCACATACATTGCAAATACGTTTGCAGTTTGAGCTTACGTTTTGTCAATGGTACATTTTTTGGCAATAAAATATTTTAAAATTTACCTGGTGTTGGTCTATTTGTCTTGGTTTTTGCTATTTCCTTTCCCTGTCTGTTGTCACACTTAGACATGGTATACTATACCAAGATTAGATTTCTATTTTAATATTTGCTTCCAGAAATGGTTACATTTGTTATATTTAAAGCTTTAATTTTTCTGGCATTTACTATTATGTCTGACGTGCAGTGTGAATCTAATGTTACTTTTCTCTCTGAATGGCTTGCTATTTGTCCCAGAAACGTTCATTAAGACATCCATCATTTTCTCCAATCTGATATAAAATGTCACCTTTACCATAAGCTGTTTAAAATAGTTTTGTATTTTCTATCTTGTTTTATTGATCTGCCTTTTTTCCCCCTGAACCAGATGCCACCGTGTATTCTTTATTCTATGTTTCTCTAAATGTCAGTGTCAAGAGTAAGCTGGTATCCTTTCTATCACACTTCTTTGATAAGCAGTTCATGTTGCCTTTTGCTTTTCCTGTATCGTTTCTCTCTCTCCCCTCATATATACTTCAGCATTCTTTGGATAGAATATGAATTTTTCATTCATTTAAAAATATATTTTTATTATATATCTTTCATTTGAGATTAATTTTTCCATTTACATTAAATTTAAGTACTAGTTTGAAAAAAAAAAGAATACCCACCTGTATATATATGTGTGTCTGTATATATATGTGCCTGTATGTATGTATATGAATATATGAGTGTGTTCATACAGATATACATCACACTTTTCTAGGTTTCAATGCTTGTCATAAGTCCTTTTAAACTATGAATTCCCCTCCTAAATGCTCATACTTTTATTTCTTTCTCTGTTCATGCCTTCATTTTTTTTTTCAAAAACGTATAGAGACTAAGCATATTTTTTTAAGATTTATTTTTGACTGTGCGACACCTTTGTTGCTGCGTGAGTGGGGGCTGCTCTTTGCTGGGGTGCCCAGGCCTCTCATTGTGGTGGTTTCTCTTGTTCCAGAGCACATGCTCTCGGTGAACGGACTTCAGTGGTTGTGGTCTGTGGGCTCAGTAGCTTTAAC
The DNA here is from genome assembly GCF_023699985.2 of Odocoileus virginianus. Taxonomy (NCBI): domain Eukaryota; kingdom Metazoa; phylum Chordata; class Mammalia; order Artiodactyla; family Cervidae; genus Odocoileus; species Odocoileus virginianus. Next base: position 18,307,327 of record NC_069704.1, read on the forward strand.
ACATGGGCCTAGTTGCTCTGTGGCATGTGGGATCTTCCCAGACCAGGGGTCAAATGCAAGTCCCCTGCATTGACAGGTGGATTTTCAACCACTAGGTCACCAGGGAAGCCACTGAGCATATTTTTAATATTTTCTTGTTGTATAGAATTGTTCTGTTGGCTTCATGTGTGAAATGTAGCTCGGTTTCATTTAACATTCTTGTTTCCCACTTTTTTCTATATATGTTTTATATTTAGTGATGCAAAGAAGTAATATAGGAGTAAACCTGATTTGTGTCCTTATATAAATAATGTGTTCATTCTCTTCCTTCTTTTCTTTGTGGTTTGAGCATTATTCTAGGATTTCCCTGTATATAGTTCTTTATTTAAAATTGATGAGGAATTCCCTGGTGTTCGGTGGTTGCGAATCTGCCTGCCAATATAGGAGACACAGGCTCAATCCCTGCTCCAAGAAGATCCCACATACTGTGAAACAATTAAGTCTGTGCCACACAACTACTGAGCCTGTGTTCTAGAGCCCACTCTGAAATCCACTACTGAAGTCCACTCATTCTTGCTCTAGAACAAGAGAAGTCACTGCCACTTCAATGATAAGCTTGTGCATCATAAATAAAAAGTAGCCCCACCTCTCACTACATGACTATATTTTGTGTAGCACAACTACAAAATGCTGTGCATTTTGCACAGCAATGAAGACCCAGTGCAGCCAAAAGTTAAGTAATTAATTAAAAAAATAAAAAATAAAATCGATAGGGGACTTCCCTGGTGGTCCAGTGGTTAAGACTCAGTGCTTTCAATGGAAGGGGAATGGACTTGATTCCCGGCTGGGGAACTAGGCAAAAGAAAAAGAAGTTTACAATTGATTTATCCTGGAATATGACAATTCCTTATACTTTTTATTGATAGTTCTTTTGATCAAGAACTTTTTCATTTATACATTTGGTTATTCCTCCTATTGTTTTCCTTATTTTAGTAATATCAGATTACTCATATTATGACTTTCCTTTTGTTTTCCTGATTTTATCATCTTATTTCACATTGTTCATTCACATAGAAATTTCATCTGAATTATGCCATTATCAAAGTTGAAGGTTGCATCACTAACTCAATAGTATGAAGAATCAATTCTTTGTTGACTGTCCTTAATGTATGCTTTAGTACCATTTTCATACAATAATATTGTCTATTGGATCATTCCAGTGTTTTCACATTTCTATGTGTGAAATTTAATATTATATAAGACACCCTCCCATAAACATAAAGAGAATATTTTCCCCCTGTAATGTAATTGCGATTGTGTTCCTGTATACCTCAGCTGTCATAATGCTGGGACCATGCTTGCCGTTATTGTTTCTTTGTTTGCTTAGCAACTGTAATCTTAGATACAACATAACTGCTCTTCTGTTTATTAAAATGGTAGTCTTATAAAATGTGATTTTCATCTTTATCTGTTCACAATAGTCATTGAGTGTATAAATGCATTTTTATAAACACATGAAATGTTTTCTATTTTGCATGCTTTGCATTCTTTAGGACTTGTTGTTCTTCTTTATTAATTGTTAGGAATACAGGTTCTGGAGCTAGCTGAAACAGTTTCATACCCTGGCTGGGCAGCCAACCAGCTGTATGACCTTTATTTTACCTAGGGAGCCTCTCTGCGACTCCATGTGCTCAACTTCACTATGGGGATAATAGCAGAACATACCTTTTGGGGATGTTCTAAGGATTATGCAGCATTCTTCATTCAGAAGATATTGTTGAGTATCTCCAACTTACAAGCTGCATTCTAGGCACCACGCATGAAACATAAACAAAATAGACAAAGTTTCTGTCCTCATGGAGTTTGTTTGCATCCTGGTGGTAAAAAGATGAATAAAAATATAAATGAAATAAATTTAGGATTCCTTCAAGACCTTGAAATTGATTGTATTTTACAATTCTTAGAGACAGCATCATTTTGAAGTATAAGAGTTTAACCAATATCACCATTATCAGAGTATTTTGCAGTTTTATGCATGACTGTGGAAAGCTTGGATCCCACAGTGCTGATCACTCTGTCATGCTAGAATTTTGTGTGTGTGTGTGTGAGTGTGAGTTCAGAGGAGCATGAGGTATAACTCTGAGAACTATTCCTCCTAAAAGGTGCTTCAAAGAGGATTCCAGAGGCCTCAGTCAGGCACTAATAACAATGGTGCAGTTTTCAAAAAAAGAGAAACAGAATATAGTTAGTCAGAGACCTTGGGAGATGCACAAGGAAAAGACCCTGTACTTGGGATTTAAGGGAATGCAGATGATAAAGACAGCTTGCTACAAACTCAAGGGATAACAAACTCATGTAGGTATTCAAACAGTAATAGGTACTCAGAGTTGCAGTTGCCCAGTGATACAGTTGTAATACAATGTGCATTTCCTGACAGTGAGTGGTTGATGATGAGTGGTTTGGATAAAAATGAATGTAACTATTAACAAAGCTGAAGGTGATATGGTTAATGTCATGGCAACCACTAAGGAAAGTGGATGCAGTATAACTAACTGAGAGGTTTGATTTTTCTCCTCTATATCATAATTGTCTAGTGAGTATAAATCAAAAGGTGTGATATCTTACCTCTCTGTCAAATTGACCAAGCAAAATTAACTGAGCAGAGAGGAAACCAACTGCTGATATTGGCTTCATTTGTACCATCCTCCATCAGCTGAATGATACAGATTAAACCTATCGTGACATTTGTACCATTTTCAGGTACTGTGGCAAGGTTCCTGATGAGTCCATTGTGCTTGCATGCATGCAAAGTTGCTTCAGTCCTGTCTGACTCTTTGCAGCCCTCTGGACTGTAGCCCCCCAGGCCCCTCTGTCTATGGGATTCCCCAGGCAAGAGTACTGGAGTCAGTTGCCATTTCCTTCTCCAGGTGATCTTCCCAACCCAGGGATCGAACCTGCATTTCTTATGTCTCCTGCATTTGGCAGGTGGTTTCTTTACTACGGGCTTCCCTGGTTGCTCAAAGGGTAGAGCATCTGCCTACAATGCAGGTGGGTTCGATCCCTGGGTCAGGAAGATCCCGTGGAGAAGGAAATGGCAACCCACTCCAGCATTCTTGCCTGAAAAATCCCATGAACTGAGAAGCCTGGTAGGCTATAGTCCATGGGGTAGCAAAGAGTCAGACACGGCTGAACGACTTCACTTGCACTTTCTTTACCACTAGCACTACCTGGGAAAACCCCATGGTGCTTCAGTTCAGTTCAGTTCAGTCGCTCAGTCATATCTGACTCTTTGCAACTCTGTGAATCACAACACGGCCAGGCCTCCCTGTCCATCACCAACTCCTGGAGTTTACTCAAACTCATGTCCATCAAGTCAGTGATTCTATCCAGCCATCTCATCCTCTATCGTCGTCTTCTCCTCCTGCCCCCAATCCCTCCCAGCATCAGGGCCTTCCAATGAGTCAACTCTTTGCATGAGATGGCCAAAGTACTGGAGTTTCAGCTTCAGTGTCAGCCCTTCCAATGAACACCCAGGACTGATCTCCTTTAGGATGGACTGGTTGGATCTCCTTGCAGTCCAAGGGACTCTCAACAGTCTTCTCCAACACCACAGTTCAAAAGCATCAATTTTTCAGCACTCAGCTTTCTTCACAGTCCAACTCTCACATCCATACATGACCACTGGAAAAACCATAGCCTTGACTAGACGGACCTTTGTTGGCAAAATAATGTCTCTGCTTTTTAATATGCTGTCTAGGTTGGTCATAACTTTTCTTCCAAGGACCAAGTGTCTTTTAATTTCATGGCTGCAATCACCATCTGCAGTGATTCTGGAGCCCCAAAAAATAAAGTCTGACACTGTTTCCATTGTTTCCCCATCAATTTCCCATGAAGTGATGGGACCAGACGGCATGATCTTAGTTTTCTGAATGTTGAGCTTTAAGCCAACTTTTCCCTCTCCTCTTTCACTTTCATCAAGAGGCTTTTTAGTTCCTCTTCACTTTCTGCCATAAGGGTGGTGTCATCTGCATATCTGAGGTTATTGATATTTCTCCCAGAAATCTTGATTCCAGCTTGTGCTTCTTCCAACCCAGCATTTCTCATGATGTACTCTGCATGTACGTTAAATAAGCAGGGTGACAATATACAGCCTTGATGTACTCCTTTTCGTATTTGGAATCAGTCTGTTGTTCCATGTCCAATTCTAACTGTTGCTTCCTGACCTGCATATAGGTTTCTCAAGAGGCAGGTCAGGTGGTCTGGTATTCCCATCTCTTTCAGAATTTTCCACAGTTTATTGTGATCCACACAGTCGAAGGCTTTGGCATAGTCAATAAAGCAGAAATAGATGTTTTTCTGGAATTCTCTTGCTTTTTTGATGATCCAGCAGATGTTGACAATTTGACCTCTGGTTACTCTGCCTTTTTTAAGTCTAGCTTGAACATCTGGAAGTTCACAGTTCACATATTGTTGAAGCCTGGCTTGGAGAATTTTGAGCATTACTTTACTAGTGTGTGAGATGAGTGCAATTGTGCAGTAGTTTGAGCACTCTTTGAGTTTAGAGAGTAACAAATGAAAATTATGCCTATACTGACTGGCGTGTCTTATAACTAGGTAAAACCTAGAAGATGATTTCACAAGTGGTTTTGTGTCCTTTAATACTGTAACTCTCTGGGTTAGTAAAATGGTTTTCAGAAAACATGATCCCTTCCATTCAATATTCTTGCTCAGAAACACAATTATTTTTAGATCTTTATATAATATAGTAAAGTATAGAAAAGAAAGATATCAGCAGAATTTTAAAGAGAATGTGAGTACTCATAAACATTTTTTCATTCCAAAATATTTTGAGTGCTCAAAATCCGCCCCCCCAAATGATAAGTAGGTGTATAAATAATTGAAATTTGTATAACGATGTATTCAGTAGTGATGGGTCCACAGCATTAGAGAGTTTATAAGGGATAGTAAGGCAAATTTTCATGGATGGGACAAGAAAAAGGACATTACAGATAGAGACCACCATGTGCAAATTATCCAAGGAAATCAATGTTATTATGAGTTTGGGTAACTGAGAAGATTGGTGAATCTGAATTATACGGTTCCATAAAGAGAATGAGGAAGATGAAAATCTCACCTGAAAAAGCTTTTGCCACAGTCCCAACCATGGAAATGTACAATGTTCCTTAGAGGAAAGGTCTGTGGTCTTACCGCTTTGTCAGTTGCTCAGTCTCCTCCTCATCTGAACAAAATTAGTGGGCATATAGATCAATATAAACTTAGGAATGTCACAATACAAATTTTCTTTGGAACTGTAATGAAAGAAGAAAAATATAATTACTGGTTTCGTTTAGATTGTAACATGCCTTTTTGAATTGTCATTAACATCAGAAGAGTGATGTTACAAATTTACTGTGTTCTTTTATATAATTTTACTTGTTTCATCATCACTACAACTATAATAGAAGAAATCTGAATTGAAAAGTACTTATAAGATGTAGTTTGGGGTTTAGACACAGTGTCATATATTAAGTGTTAAACATTGTTACTTTTTTTTTCAAATTCAGATAATATATTATATATGAGTAGTTATAGCTTGGTAAAAAGCTCTCAAAAAAAGTAACAACCTTGATTTGTAACATTGGCTAATTTCCTTTTTATATTTACTCATCCTATTGGTAATTTCAAGCCATGGACAGTCTAACAACTGGTTCATAAAATATCTGTGTGTACAATGATTGGCTCTCCTATATTGGTTTTGAGCTGGTATATACACCATTGTATGCAGGCACATATCAGAGGCAGTGTTATTCATAACAGGTAATACTGCTAGAGTGTTTATTGAGTGAATATTATCTATTATGAATAACACTGCCCCTAAAAAATATATGAAAAGAGGTTATTATTGCCCCCACTTTCATATAAAGACCTGTCATTTGAGAATGGCTAAGTCATTGATTTCAAGTTCTAGAACAGCAGAGTCAGAATTTGACCCCATGGTTTGGAACTTTTGACCAACCATTATAAACCTTTTCTGTATCAAAGGTTATATGCTGGATAGAGTGTTAAAGTCAAACTGCCTACATAGGAAACTTCTTTATAAGAAGGAAAAGAAGGGAAGGAAAGACAGCCATAAAGAGACAGACATACAGGGAGAGACAGAGAGCAAAAGGAGAGGAAGCCCTTTCTACATCCCTCAAATAGAGAACTTTGCTAGCCTAACTAGGTCCATAAAGCATTTCAAGAGGTATACAGAGGATCTGTAACTTGTGCGATAGTAAACCTATCTCATCTGATAGGAAAAAGAGAAGCAGCAAAGGCAATAAACCTTCAAGACATCAAAATTCCTGGGCTGCACAGGTTGGTGAAGCTCTATGGGTGCTAAAAGTATGTGGTTATTAAAGGGGTCTCTTTCTAGGTTCCTCACTGAGTTACTGAGTTTTGACCTTGGTTTTGTTTTCTCCCTCTGGATGAAGAGTTATAGACTTCCATGTAGGATAAAATAAACCTTTCCCCAGGTTATCTCATTTATCCATTTCTGCATTAAAGAGACTACAGGCCTACAGGGCCTTGCTGGTGAGAATTCCCAGACCTAAGGCAGGGGATGATGTTAGCAACGGTATAAACCATAATTCTTATTCTGATGTCTGCGTCTCAATTCCCAGTACACAATTTCTGCTTTAAGAGCTTGAATATCAAGCATGTTTAATGTGATCACCTCATGCAGGTTAGGAAAGAAATTAAGAGATCTTAGCAAGTGGCTGAGAGTTGTAAGTCTTCATTAGTGACTCAGACCTGCCCTGGGCTTACAACAATCTGTTATAAAAGATCATGAATTAGAACTCACTTTATCATCCTCTTTTTCTCTGAAGAGAGGACTGAGGCTCAGAGAAGTTAAATAACTTTTACAAGTTCACATAGCAAGAAAGGGTTTCCCCTATGGCTCAGCAGTAAAGAACCTGCAGGCAGAAGACACAAGTTCGATCCCTGGGTTAGGAAAATCCCTTGGAGAAAGGAAGTGACAACCCACTCCAGTATTCTTGCATGGAAGATCCCAATCCCTGGGGTTGCAGAGTCAGACACAACCGCACGATTAAACAATAAAGAAACATTAGTAAGAAAAGTAGGCAGAAATCCATGATCTGTAACTTCAAATCACATTCTTTATTCACAATACTATTCTGGTTCATGGGAAACCACAAAAGGCTCAATATAGGATACTGTACTGCAAATTACTACACAATTGATCCATAGCATATTTTTTAACCTGCAAATATGGGGGTTGAAAATGAAACAGTATCAGATCAGCTCAAATATGCTTTTCTCAACCACTTTATCTGTCTATTTATCTTATCTATCTTTAAAACAAACATTACTACGTGATGGATTCTCTGTCAGGAGCTGATGAATGAAAAAAAAGAACTCAACATTTTGGATATAGATATCCTTCACGACAATATTATAACATGGGTGATAAATTACAAAATGAGCACATAAAGGGAATAAACAAGCTTTGACTTGAGGATTTGAAAAAGCATTCACAGAATTAATGGCATTATATATGTAACAGAAGATGAGGAGGTATCCTTAAATAGGAAGAGAGAGAGTTTTAAGAACAATTTAGATAGGGCATGAATGGCTTCACTTCTGGAGAAAAGAATTTCTGTGGGGAAGAATGGGCTGCAGAGTTTTGTAGAAGCTCTTCATAGTAAGGAATCTGACCTCAATTTGTAAGCAAGGAGACATTAGAGTAGAGTGAAATCATTCCATTAATTTTTTTCAGGCACTCCAATGTTTCCTTTATTGCAAATTATAGATCAGTGTACCATATACCTTATATTTAGACTGACACTTTTTTTATTTTCCCCAAAGTCAAGTCTATAGGTACAGTACTGTTGCTTTGGAATACCCCATATCTACCTTTTCCCCCCCATCCCATTTAATTTTGACTAAAATTAAATGAAAGCACTAAAGTTAGGCTAGGATAGAGAAATATTTGCTTCTGTACTTCTAGTGATAAATAATGTTGATTCAATATAGCATCAGAAGTGGGGATGGAATGGAGCCCAAGCATTAGCAAAACTCTTCCAGGCTTAATGGAATGTACTGACTAAATATGTATGGGCTTTGTGAATATGGAGTGATAAGGAGAGGCAGAAATAGATAATAGTTGAAATTTCTAAAACTGGAAAGCCATTAGTGCCAGCAATTAAAAAGATAGTAAAAAATAAAATATCATCTGATCTTAAGATGTGAGGCAAAGATGCACTGTAGAAATATATCATTTTATTGTTATTATATGCATGACCTCTTAGAATACATATTATATATATGACCTCTTAGAAGTCATACATTTTAATTGCATGAATGTCTCCCTTCATAAAGCCCTTCAAATTAATCTATTTATAAATAAAGTTACATACTTTAATTTATTAATATTTATAATTTGAAGTTAAATGATCAAATTATATATGTATGTGCACTCTGACCAAGCAACAGGTAGATCCAATATGTAATTAACTTAATGGATTTGGCTATTACTTGAACCCACCATTAGTTAAAGAGCAAAGGAAAGATCAATTACTTAATACTATGAGGATTTTTACTATAATTATGAGACGAACTGAAATCTTAGGTCAGATTTTCTGCAAATGAATAACTATAAAACTGAAAAGATATATAACTTTGCTATTTTAATTACCTATGAAAACAGTTCAAGAAAATATAATTTTTGCCTCATTTTTTGGACTAGATTACCCACAAAATTAAATACTTTTGCTTTAATCTTCAGTCCACATTGTCTGCCTCAAAAGTCAATACTTGTAAGCACCTGACAAGTATATATCTAAAACAGACTGGTAAGGAAGACTGATGAAAATTGTGTGGCAACTTTGTTAATCAGCAAGGCCTTTAGATGGATTTTATTCCACAATTGAGTCAGATCCAGGATGTTCTGCATTTAATGGAAAGAACAGGTTCAAGAAGCAAAACGTTCAGGCTGTAATAACAGCTCCATTGCTAATTAGCCTAAGAACTTTGTCAAGGTAAAAGCCATCTGAATCTTAATTAACTCATGTATAAATTACAAATAATGATGCTTGCCTTACCAGCAAAACACTTTGCATGCCAAAGTCATCACATATGAGAGTTCAGTTCAGTTCAGTTCAGACGCTCAGTTGTGTCTGACTCTTTGCGACCCCATGAACCGCAGCACGCCAGGCCTCCCTGTCCATCACCAGCTCCCAGAGTCCACCCAGCCCATGTCCATTGAGTCGGTGATACCATCCAACCATCTCATCCTCTGTCATCCCCTTCTCCTCCTGCCCTCAATCTTTCCCAGCATCAGGGTCTGTTCAAATGGGTCAGCTCTTTGCATCAGGTGGCCAAAGTACTGGACTTTCAGCTTCAACATCAGTCCTTCCAATGAACACCCAGGACTGATATCCTTTAGGATGGACTGGTTGGATCTCCTTGCAATTCAAGGGACTCTCAAGAGTCTTCTCCAACACCACAGTTCAAAAGCATCAATTCGTCTGCTCTCAGCTTTCTTTACAGTCCAACTCTCACATCCATACATGACCGCTGGGAAAACCATAGCCTTGACTAGATGGATATTTGTTGACAAAGTTATGTCTCTACTTTTTAATATGCTGTCTAGGCTGGCCATAACTTTCCTTCCAAGGAGTAAGCGTCTTTTAATTTCATGGCTGCTCTGACCATCTGCAGTGATTTTGGAGCCCAGAAAAATAAAGTCAGCTGCTGTTTCCACTGTTTCCCAATCTATTTGCCATGAAGTGATGGGATCGAATGTCATGATCTTTGTTTTCTGAATGTTGAGCTTTAAGCTAACTTTTGCACTCTCCCATTTCACTTTCAAGAGGCTCTTTCGTTCTTCACTTTCTGCCATAAGGGTGGTGTCATTTGCATATCTGAGGTTATGATATTTCTCCTGGCAATCTTGATTCCAGATTGTGCTTCATCCAGCCCAGCGTTTCTCATGATGTACTCTGCATATAAGTTAAATAAATAGGGTGACAATATATGAGAGTGGGGGAATCTAAACCATACCACAGTATATAACAGTGTGAAGCTGTTACAATCAGAAAAGTGTACAACTGAGAGGAGTAATTGCAGCTATTTTTCTATATAGTCTCATTTCTATACCTTCCACCTGCTTTTTTTTTTTTAAATCTAATCTTGTTTCTGTCACTGATTCTGCATAGTTCCAAACTTAGGTTGGAAAAAATATAGGCTAGATATATGTCTTCTGATCTTTGCAGACCAAAGATTCAATCTGTTAGATCCTTTGTGCTTTCTGAGGAAAATAACTACTGGGGCTGATTTGTTAATGTTTTGTTTGTACCAACTAAGTTTAACTTGAAATGAAAATAATATAAACAGTCAAAGCAGTAGTAGTTAACTATTGAGTACTTTCTCTGTGCCAGATACTGTTTTAACATATTAACTAATGGAATTTTCTCTATGACCCAAGTACTTTTAAAAATTATTTACTCTCCACGCCCTGCTTCAATTAGTGAAACTTATTCCTCTGTTTTTTGACTTGAGTTTGAGGTTGGTCCTGTGACTGGCTTTGAACAACAGAATATTAGCTGATATTATGTGAGTGAGGGCTTGGAAAGTTCTTGCATGATTGGACTTATTCTCTTGGGCTTTTGTTACACAGAAGCAACTTGGCTGCTGATCCCAGGAGTGGGATAAATATGGGAAACAGAGACATTCCAAATAAATAGTCATTAGCTGGGTTTCATCTGATCAGGCATATCCCCAGCTGACCACAGAAATGTGAATTAAGTACAGTTGACCCTTGAACAACACAGGTTTGAGCTGCACTTGTCCACTTATATGAGGATTTTTTTTCAATTAGTGTGTAAAATAGCACTACATGATCCATAGTTGGTTGAACCAGTAAATGCAGAACTATGGATAAGGAGGGAGAGCTAACTGTAAAGTTACACACAAATTTTTGACCTGAGTTGGGGGTGTGTCAGCACCACTAACTCCTACGTTGTCTGAGGGTCAACTATAAATGTTTATAAAATTGAATACCATTGAGATTTTGTGGTTATTTGTTGCATATCATTGTTTTAACTTGTATGAGTGTTGACTCATACAATAAGGTAGTATTATTATCCCCATTTAATAGTGGAGGAAATTGGAACATAGAATAATGATTTTCAAGGAATCACACTACTAAAGAAGCATACAGCAGGAATTTGAACCAAAGCAATTTAGCTCCAGTACAATAAAGACCAGGAAATTAGTGCATAATATTTGGATTCCTTTCTTATAGCAAACTCAAAATCTACAACAGGTATGTTTAGAAGTTTTGTTTATTTCTCTTTTTAAACACTTGTATTGATTAAAAAGAAATTCCCCAAAGCATACTGATAACAAAGACTGATGTCACAGGATTAGCAGTAAGGTGAAAATATGGACATATTTTAATATGAAATTAATATACAGCATATTATTAAAATAATTATTAAATACTATATTAGTATTTTAGTATTAAATAGTCTCCAGTTTCCCTACTATTTTCTACTCCTATTCTATCCAATCAGTTCCATCTCTCCTTCTACTAAAACTGACAAGTGTTTAAAATTTTTTTCTGTATTTGTTAGAAGATGATTTCTTAAAAGTGCTTTTTTGAGTCTGTGGGATGACATTTCCTTTAATTAGTGCTCTGTTTTCTTTCCAGACCTTCACTATTTATTTTTCTGTATTCTTTGTTTTTGAATGAAGCAAGAAATATACATACTCAGAGCATGTAGATGGTTCTTGGACACCGTCTAATATTTAGTTGGGTGAAGGTTGAGTCTCTCTGATCTAAGGCAGAAGAAATGTTTATACACTTTTCAGCATAATTCCCATTTTTTTAGTAGTTATTCATTTAAGTGAATCTTTTGTTTTGAGATAAAATTATCTTCTTTCTCCCCAGCCTTATTCCTTTGACTTGTGATCTAATGGTTGTAACACACGTAACATACACACATACACACACATTTTCTGCTCCTATTATTTCCATAATTCTTTAGAATTTTATTCCAAAAGAGATTCTAAATACTAGTTCTGATTCTGCTCTGGAGCAGTGATTATATTTTTCTTTCTGAAAGCATTTAGAAATTTGATCAGGGAGATTTTTGTCAGCTCTGCAAAATCATCATTTTTATAGCTGAGGCATGGTTATCCATATTTCTGATTAAAGCACAGCTTCTGTAGCTAAATCAGAAGGCAGAAAATGAGTAAGAAACAAAGTGATCTCCAACCTTTTTTTTTCCTGGAAATTTTTGTTTTTAAATGTATAGTATGTTGCCAGGAGGTAAAACCAGAATATGGCTTTAACAGTATAGCTATACCTAATTCATTGGTAGAATTATTGCCTTCCAGATATTGGAGTAGAATTTTCTCAAAGTTTAATTTTTTATTTGTTTTTCATTCCAATCCCAAAGAAAGGCCATGCCAAAGAATACTCAAACTACTGCACAATTGCACTCATCTCACACGCTAGTAAAGTATTGCTTAAAATTCTCCAAGCCAGGCTTCAGCAATACATGAAACATGAACTTCCAGATGTTCAAGCTGGTTTTAGAAAAGGCAGAGGAACCAGAGATCAAATTGCCAACATCCGCGAGATCATCAAAAAAACAAGAGAATTCAAGAAAAACATCTGTTTTTGCTTTATTGACTATGCCAAAGCCTTTGACTGTGTGGATCACAATAAACTGTGGAAAATTCTGAAGGAGATGGGAATATGAGACCACCTGACCTGCCTCTTGAGAAACCTGTATGCAGGTGAGGAAGCAACAGTTAGAACCGGACATGGAATGACAGACTGATTCCAAATAAGAAAAGGAGTATTGTCACCCTGCTTATTTAACTTATATGCAGAGTACATCATGAGAAACGCTGGGCTGGAAGAAGCACAAGCTGGAATCAAGATTGCCAGGAGAAATATCAATAACCTCAGATAAGCAGATGACACCACTCTTATGCCAGAAAGCGAAAGAAGAACTAAAGAGCCTCTTGAGGAAAGTGAAAGAAGAGAGTGAAAAAGCTGGCTTAAAACTCAGCATTCAAAAATAAAGATCATGGTATCTGGTCCCATCACTTCATGGCAGATAGATGGGGAAACAATGGAAACAGTGAGAGATTTTCTTTTTGGGGGCTCCAAAATCACTGTGGATGGTGATTGCAGCCATGAAATTAAAAGACACTTGGTCCTTGGAAGAAAAGTTATGACCAACCTAGACAGCATATTAAAAAGCAGAGACATTACTTTGCCAACAAATGTCCGTCTAGTCAAAGCTGTGATTTTTCCAGTAGTTATGTATGGATGTGAGATTTGGATGAGAAAGAAAGCTGAGTGCTAAAGAATTGTTGCTTTTGAACTGTGGTGTTGGAAAGACTCTTGAGAGTCCCTTGGATTGCAAGGAGATCCACCTAGTGAATCCTAAAGAAAATCAGTCCTGCATATTCATTGGAAAGACTGATTGTTGAAGCTGAAAGTCCAATACTTTGGCCACCTGATGCGAAGAGCTGACTCATTTGAAAAGACCCTGATGCTGGGAAGGATTGATGGCATGAGAAGGGGACGAGAGACGATGAGATGTTAGAAGGCATCAGTGGCTCAACCGGCTTGAGTTTGAGCAAGCTCCAGGAGTTGGTGATGTACAGAGAAGTCTGGTGTGCTGCAGTCCATGGGGTCACAGAGTCAGACTCGACTGAGCTACTGAACTGAACTGATCAGGGTAGCTAATTTCAGGGCCAAGTCTTTAGTTTTGAGTGTGTAGAGTGAAAGATTTCAGACTGATACAAAACCCACAGCTCACTACCCAGGTCATTTTAAATGCTGTGAAAAAAGAGCCCTCCTTCACATAGGCTCTTTAATCACCCTATAAAATCTTACAGTTCCAAAACTGGAAAATAATTCAGAAGGTCTTATCATATTTCTGTTTTCAGCTTCCCCCCAAGGGTCTTACAGACACTTACAAAAAATTAGGTCAATTAACAAGATAATGGGAATAAGCCAAGGGGAGAATCAAGGGACTCTTGCTGACAAGGTGGAAATTTTCTTAACAATTACTAATGTTACCTAACTCAAGTATGGCTGCTCAAACAAATCAGTCTTAATTTGTCTCTCTTTGGTAGCAATGAGAGTGATTGAACAGAGAAATTACGTTTCAGCAGAAACTATAATACCCATTTGTGGGTATTAGATTTCAGTGCTGTTCATTGTCTTTGAGATTTCATTATTTACTTTTAAACTGGGCTGTACCCCAGTTTCTAGTTTCCTCTAAATATCTGGTTTTTACTCTCCAAACTAATGTTTCCAATTTTATCCCATTCTTTTGATTTGGAATCACTAAGAACAAAAATCACCTTTTTTTCCCTAAAGTCCAGCAAACTGAAGCTATAGACTTGATACAAACTTCAGAGAAATTGTCACAACAGCTCAGGTTTAGATAATCTTTGTACCTGATGCCATATGGTCCAGAAAGTACCAATTTACCTGATAACATCATCAGAGACATTCAAACTGCAAACCCTGAAAATCCATCAGATTGCCATTGTCTGCCCTCCCTTCATCTGAAGATGCTTCAGGCCTGACATCTAGAACTCTTCTTTCAACTGGTAGTTTTCAGGACTCATAACTTCACAAAACTCACAACCTTCAACATCTCTGTCTTTAGCTGAAGATGGCGTTAGCCATATCAGTTTTCCTAGGTATTTTCAATGGATAAAGAAGGTATTCATGTTATTAAACTTATGTTTTTCTTCTATTAATCTGTCTTATATCACATGATTTTTTATTGGCCAAGTAAATTATACTGGATGCTAACTGTGAAAAAATATGGAGTTTTAATTGTAGGGAGGAAACTCAAATGATGAGTGTGTATATATATATATATATATATATATATATATATATATGAATGACAGGATGTTAAATATCATCTCATCTAGTACTAACAACTACCTTGTGGAATCTAATATTTCCCCTAATTGAAAAGCAAGAAAAATACTCAACTGAAGCATTCACTCACTTGTTCAAGGTCACACAACCAGTAAATTCAGAGCCTTAATTTTAATCCAAACTTGGAGAGTGTATTGAATCGCACTTCCTATTTTTAGACACTGTTTACTTTGTCAAATTACTCATAATCCTGGCATCTTAGCTTCTGCATTTGTTTAAAAGAAAAAAAAGAAGAAGAAAAAGTTATTACCTATCTGATAAAATTGGTGTAAGGATGAAATTGGAGAATGAATGTAGAAATGCTTTGAAAATCATATTGTGCAATACTATTAGATATTATTTATATCCTCTTAAAGTAGTCATCATCACCAGGTTTTACCATCACATTTAACACTTAAATGCAGTCAAGCATGACAGAGTTCGGTCTGACAAGGAAAAGATAACAGCAAGCTAAAGTAAATGCTCTCTAATCCCCATCCACTCATCCATGGTTGCTGTGAATTGATAATACTCCTCCAAATTTTCAACCTTAGTTCACTAGCATCAAAAGTCTGATGAATGAGTGAAGCTGTTCAGCCTCAAGTAGCATTTATCTGCAGAGGTCCATATCTTTTAGCTTACAAAGTTGTAAAAACAACCTGCCAAGATGAAAGACGTGAAGATATTGCCTTACGTTTATAGCAGGTTATCCGTTACTGCAGACGTACCGACTTTGCCCATCCACGCTGATAGAACACCTACTGGCCACTCTAAAGTGTGAAAAATGGAGATTTTACCAAGTTAGGATGGGAGGTTAAAACAGTTTGTCTTTACCCAAGGGAAAATTTTTTAAAGTAAGGATATGTTTGGAATTATTTTGTTGACTTCATGTATAGTTTGTCATTGTGATTTCCATGTACTTGTATTGTGTGTACTTTAAAATAATCGTCATTTTTGAAGAATGGTATCTTTATATTTTACAAGTACATTTAAACATGTGGTTGAAAAATTCTGTTGAGTGAGGGAATTTTTGTAAGGATATAAATAAGTCTCACATATTCTCAAATATATTTAAAATAATAAGATAAAAAATAGGAATATTAAAATAATATTTAAACTAGCTTTCATGTTGTATAGCTTGTTGAGAAACCTTGTATAGAGAGAAGGACAAGCATCCTCCTGATAAACAGATAAAAAACTGAGGCTCAGAGAGATTTTATATTTTCTTAATGTTACACAGTTATAGATGATTAAAGTTAGTATTCAAATATATATGAGGAAAGAATGGGGAAGAATTTTATATTTTGGCATATTCAGAGAACCTTTATTTAAATGGATTTATTGGGAAGTTAGACATTTCATACAACCAAATTTCCAGATAAGGAATATTTATTCCTTTGTATCCCTACCACTTAACTCTTTAATTTTAGCACTTGGAAGAAAGTGTACTAGAGATGAATTTAATATTTACTTTCTCTTTTCCTTGATAACTCGTTATCACTTAGGTCAGTGGGCTTCAATTAAAAAATGCCTTTAGAATTATATAGCAAGTGGACTGTTTGCCCCTACAGTAAATCATTTGCTGTATTTTTGTATTGAGCAGAATGAATTTTTCTGCTTCTAAATTATTAATTGTTGTTTGTTTTCTCCTCATATCTATTTAGGAAGTAACACTCTTCCATCCTTTTATCACCAATCTCAATCTTTCTATTTTGCTGTTGTAGGGGAGGGAAAAAAAAAAAGTTTCCTCTTCAAGTTTCTTGGCTGAGATGAGATTAGCAGGAAAAAAAAAAAACGAAACTGAAATTTAATAACATGTATACCTCCTGTATACATGGGTCATATCCAGGAAAACAAAGTAACCCCATGAAATGGTTCAATCCACGAACTTAAAATATTATCTCCTAAAATATATATATATATATATATATATATATATATATATATATATATATATATTATCTCCTGCTAAAAACAAAATATGTTGGAGAGGTGGATGGGAGCAAGTTGCAGGAGGTTTTCAGGAAAAGCATGGTAAATAAGGACATGTTGCTATTATGCAGATTTAAGTTATTGCCTTCTCTGTTGATAACAGTCAAGAGATTTAGTCACCCTCCTCTTTCTAGTAGGGAGGAATCACTCTTACAAACTAGAAATTTCCCTGATAAATGTAAATTTCTCTTACAAAAAAATGTAAATTTCTCTTCAGATTGATTTTCAGAACTTCTCCTATATCTTTTGTTCTTAAAAATTGTTGTTGTTCTTTAATCACTAAGTCATGTCCAACTCTTTGCGATCCCAGGGACTGTAGCCCACCAGTCTCCTCTGGCCATGGGATTTTCCCGGCAAGAATACTGGAGTGGGTTTCCATGCCCTCTGCCAGGAGATACTCCTGACCTAGGGATTGAACCCAGTCTCCGATGTCTCCTCCATTGGCAGGTGGGTTCTTTACCACTAGTGCCACCTGGGAAGACCTTGCACACCCTAATCTTGTCAGCAACTCCACCCTTTTGAAACTACAGAAGAAAGAATACAAGACTGATACTCCTGCCTGACTATGCAATTTCTCTCTCCTCACTGGGGAAGGTGGCACAGTTCTTGAGCCGCTAAGCTACTGTATTCCTCCTTTGTCTGGCAAAGTAATAGAGCCACTCTTTCTTTCTCTTCCTTCTCTCTGTCTCTGTATTTCTATTTGGCATTGATGCACAGATTTTGGCAACATCTCCTGCACTGGCAGGCAGCTTCTTTATCTTTGAGCCACAACCCCAAATAATCCTCATGCCAAATAGGCATATTTGTGGATTCCCCTTTACTGTTCATTCGTTTTCAAAGTAAAGCAACATACTTAGAGTTGAGAATTTCCTTGAGTTAAAATCCACAAAATTTAATGAAAAAAAAATTTGCTAACACTGTAACTAAAGAGTTTGTTAAAATTTTGTTTAAATGCCATGTTTTCAGTTATATTCTGAGGGGTTACAATACATGCAGATTTACTGAAACTTCCTAGTAGTGACATGCTATTTGTTCTCAATTGAGAATTTATTTCATAATATTCAGGATATGCTATGAATAATTTTTACTAGCCCTCTTTGAGGTTTGTTTGTTTGTTTTGATTTGTTTTGTTTTGCCACAACACAAAGCTTGCTGATCTTAATTCCTCAACCAGGGATTGAACCCAGGCCTTCCAGCAGTGACAGCCTGCAGTCCTAACCACTGGAATGCCAGGGAATTCGCTGGGCCAACTCTCTTTAATTTTTTCCCATATTTTTCTTTTTTGGACTGTTGTGCAAATCACTTTTCATTATGTTTGCACAGAGCATGAAATTTCAATACAAAGATGTATCAAATAGAGATACCGGAAAACTGGAGTTCAAAGGTGACTCTCTGAATAATAAAAGAGGAGTGATAAAGGGAATAGAATAGAAGCTATTATGGCCACCAGTGTAAGGCCTAATTATTCTTGCCCAAGGCAAAGAGAAAAGAGTTCCTGGGATTTTTTTTCCTCTGCATTTGGTGCCTTTGATGTAAACAGACTCCAGTGAAAACTGGCCAGCCCCTTTCAGCCCACTGGAAAAGCCTTAGGGTCTGTGGAGGGGAGGAGTGAGCTGGTCATCAGGTAAGAACTGAATTTCAGGCATTTTCTCTGACTTGACACTAAATTAAGCCTAGAAAACATTAGTAAAATGGACATAGGTGAGAGTGGTGGCAAATTCTAATGTGTGCACAGGTACTACATTTTTAAGGGTAGTAGATAAAGAAGCCTTTTAAGAAAATGTTTGGTTTGTCTCTGACTCTGAGGGCAGTTGGAGGACAGCTTACTTCCTCACTTTTACTTTCTTACATCAACCTTGACCCAGAATTCAGTCTTTTCACTGGCTTTCACAAGATAACCTGTCATACAGAGAATTTAGTGACTTTCTTAAACTTTACTAAAGAACCAGACAGATGTTCAGAAAATAACTGTACCATGAAAGAGTTTCCTCTCTTTTTCACTCTTACCTTCTCCATTCATCCTGTAATCTCTCAATTTTTGTATTTCATGATGTAGAAGAATTTTCTCCATTAATGTTTTGGTGCTGGCTACAGTGTTTACCTAAGAAAGACTTTAAAGACATTTTTCATAATATAAATTATATTAGCTATTAAAATGCATGAAAGGTTTAGTAGACTTTGTTGTTACATACTCATGTGAAATTCGTTTTACTTTTTAATTATGAAAATTTCCAAGGATATGGGAATAAATAGCACCATCATCTTTACCCAGCTTTAAAAGCTATCAAAATTTTTCTACACACATTTTACTTATTCTTCTCTCTTTTTTTCTATCACTGAGAGATATCAAAACACTTCATTTTAAAATTCTTCAGTCTCAAAAAAGGACAGGTTGAAAATCCATAGTGCTTTATCACATTTTACTTATTAACAGAAGTGTTTAGTAATATTTTATAACCAATACACATTCCAAGTTCTCTGGTTGTTAAAAATGTTTCTTTTTCATAAAAATCAGCATACTCTCCAAGTCCACTATACCTTCTAACATGTTTCTGTTTTATATATGAAACCTTTTAATAGTTTTTTCTAGTTTAATATATTTGGGGTAAGTCTACTGAAAGCAAAAATCAAATAGAAGAGGAATGTTGCAGATCTCAGGAAAAGAGCCAGTTGTGAAGAATGAGGGTGAGAAAGAGGAGGCATATCTCAGCAAGTACAGCAACAACAAAATACAATTTTTAAAGCAGAGAGCATTGCCTTAGAACCTGTGCAAATTCCACTGAAGGCTATTTTTCAAACTTAGACTTTTTCTGAAATTCTTTTATTTCATTTTAACTTTGGGGTTACTGTTTTCATCTTTTTTTATGGCTGCATTTCCTAGATCTGTGCTGCTCATCTCTTGGGATATCATTTATTTCAAGGTGAATTTTATTTTTTGAAAGTGCATATTTGTTTGATAATTCTAGGGTCTTTGACAGCTAAACTGCTATCGCATTGCTTGAATTCCCCACAATCTCCTTACTGATTCTCCTTATTCTTTTTTGTTTAGCCCACACTTGAGTTTATAAGGGCTTATTCCAAGTGTTCCCAGTTCTCAGATTCCCACTCAATGCTTGATCTCCTGTATGGGTATATATGGCAATTTACCAAGGCCCCTCCCCTTCTCTTGTTCTCACTGTTCTTAATACTGTCCAGTTGCTCATGATGCTTGGGGAGTACTAATCATATTTATCCATATTTTGAGTTTGTGAGGATTACTTTGCTACCTAATCCTGCTTAAGATGTCCACATATTTGTTTTGATTTTATTTCACTATTTTCTCTATTTTTTAAGACAGGTTTTTAGGGATATAGATGATAGAAAGAAAGAAATAGATGACTGATAGATAGGACGAATGTCATATCTTTGCCACTGGAAGAAGTATCTTTATACAAGTGATAACAATTCCCTACACATTGAGAGCAGTAAGTTGTCATTTCTGAAATCAGATCGATTATATTCTTTGCAGCCAAGATGGAGAAGCTCTATACAGTCAGCAAAAACAAGACCGGGAGTTGACTGTGGCTCAGATCATGAACTCCTTATTGCCAAATTCAGACTGAAATTGAAGAAAGTAGGGAAAACCACTAGACCATTCAGGTATGACCTAAATCAAATCCCTTACAATTATACAGTGGAAGTGAGAAATAGATTTAAGGGACTAGAGCTGATAGACAGAGTGCCTGATCAACTATGGACAGAGGTTCATGACATTGTACAGGAGACAGGGATCAAGACCATCCCCAAGAAAAAGAAATGCAAGAAAAGAAAAATGGCTGTCTGAGGAGGCCTTACAAATAGCTGTGAACAGAATGAAAGTGAAAAGCAAAGGAGAAAAGGAAAAATCTACCCATTTGAATGCAGAGTTCCAAAGAATAGCAAGGAGAGATAAGAAAGCCTTCCTCAGTGATCAATGCAAAGAAATAGAGGGAAACAATAGAATGGGAAAGGCTGGCAATCTCTTTAAGACAATTAGAGATATCAAGGGAACATTTCATGCAAAGATGGGCTCAATAAAGGACAGAAATGGTGTAGACCAAACAGAAGCAGAAGATTTTAAGAAGAGGTGGCAAGACTACACAGAAGAACTGTACAAAAAAGATTTTCATGACCCAGATAATCACGATGGTGTGATCACTCACCTACAGCCAGACATCCTGGAATGTGAAGTCAAGTGGGCCTTAGGAAGCATCTCTATGCTCAAAGCTAGTGGAGGTGATGGAATTCCAGTTGAGCTATTTCAACACCTAAAGGCTGATGCTGTGAAAAGGCTGCACTCAATATGCCAGCAAATTTGGAAAACTCAGCAGTGGCCACAGGACTGGAAAAGGTCAGTTTTCATTCCAATCTCAAAGAAAGGCCATGCCAAAGGATGCACAAACTACTGCACAATCGCACTCATCTCACATGCTTGTAAAGTAATGCTCAAAATTCTCCAAGCCAGGCTTAAACAATACATGAACCATGAACTTCCAGATGTTCAAGCTGGTTTTAGAAACAGTAGAGGAACCAGAGACCAAATTGCCAACATCCGCTGGATTATCTAAAAAGCAAGAGAGTTCCAGAAAAACATCTATTTCTGCTTTAATGACCATGCCAAAGCCTTTGACTGTGTGGATCACAATAAACTGTGGACAATTCTGAAAGAGATGGGAATACCAGACTACCTGACCTGCCTCTTGAGAAACCTGTAAGCAGGTCAGGAAGCAACAGTTAAAACTGGACATGGAACAACCGTAAAAGGAGTATGTCAAGGCTGTATATTGTCACCCTGCTTGTTTAACTTATATGCAGAGTACATCATGAGAAATGCTGGGCTGGAAGAAGCACAAGCTGGAATCAAGATTGCCAGGAGAAATATCAATAACCTCAGATAAGCAGATGACACCACCCTTATAGGGCTTCCTGGTGGCTCAGATGGTAAAGCGTCTATCTGCAATGCTGAAGGTCCCCTGGAGAAGGAAATGGCAACCCACTCAAGTACTCTTGCCTGGAAAATCCCATGGACAGAGGAGCCTGGTAGGCTATCGTCCATGGGGTTGCAAAGAGTCGAACATGACTGAGTGATTTTACTTACCACCCTTATAGCAGAAAGCGAAGAAGAACTAAAGAGCCTCTTGATGAAAGTGAAAGAGGAAAGTGAAAATGTTAGCTTAAAACTCAGCATTCAGAAAACTAAGATCATGGCAACCGTTCCCATCACTTCATGGCAGATAGATGGGGAAACAGTGGGAACAGTGGCTGACTTTATTTTTCTGGGCTCCAAAATCACTGTGGATGGTGATTGCAGCCATGAAATTAAAAGACGCTTACTCCTTGGAAGGAATGTTATGACCAGCCTAGACAGCATATTAAAAAACAGAGACATTACTTTGCCAACAAAGGTCCATCTAGTCAAGCCTATGGTTTTCCCAGTCATCACGTAAGGATGTGAGAGTTGGACTATAAAGAAAGCTGAGCGCCGAAGAATTGATGCTTTTGAACTGTGGTGTTTGAGAAGACTCTTGAGAGTCTCTTGGACAGCAAGGACATCCAACCAGTCCATTCTAAAGGAGATCAGTCCTGAGTGTTCATTGGAAGGACTGATGTTGAAGCTGAATCTCCAATATTTGGCCATCTGATTCAAAGATCTGACTCGTTTGAAAAGACCCTGATTCTGGGAAAGATTGAAGACAGGAGAAGGGGACGACAGAGGATGAGATGGTTGGATGGCATCACTGACTCAATGGACATGGGTTTTAGTAAACTCCAGGAGTTGGTGATGGACAGGGAGGCCTGGCGTGCTGCAGTCCATGGGGTAGCAAAGAGTCAGACATGACTGAGCTACTGAACTGAACTGAACTGTATATTTTGCTAACATGCCCTTAGACAATACAAGTTCTAGGGTTAATACATGCCAAAACAATCCTTGCAGTCCTAATTGTACGTTTTTGGGTGTGAGCATAGTTTAGAATTTCTGGAAGATGTAACACCTATAGATAGACATGTTTGTTTTTAGGTTAAAGTTATAGTTATGCTAAACAATGTTATTATCACAATATAAATTCTAGATATACAAACACTGAATTTCAGGAATGTCACTTTTAGAAAGAATTGACTGGATTATTTTGTTTTGCTTCTTAATGTGAGGATAAAGCAGGATAGAAGTTGGGGGCATCTGTTACCTGTATGATGATGCTGGATCACAGTTTGATTTCAATATGATCACAATTGGTGTTCATGTAAGTCCAGTGAAGATAAGATGAATAGTTTATCATGACAGAAATTAGGGGAGATAATGAACTGATAGGAATCTGAAAGAACAGTAGAAAGATTTCTTCTAAAATATGCCCTTACTAAATGATCTATAGATGGTAGCTAGCTCTCAAGTACTGTCACCAATTTCTTTCATGGGCTACTAATAGGGAAATGGTTACTTATATTGATGGGGTTGAAACAAGGGGTTACACATTACTGAAGACAGTTCATGAACGTTTTGTCTGAACATTACTCTCAGTATGCTACTCAACCCAGCTAGCTTGTTTTTCTACCACATTGGAATCTTTTTGTTTTTTTTAACCCCAAACAGAACTGACAGGATCCAGATTATATACTGGGCTGTACACCACTGATTAAATGACCATTATCATGATTTTTCTTCATTTAGAATGTGTGCAGGGAAGGCTGAGTCTGCATGAAAGTGATAGTAAGTGTATTCAGTATACTTCTACATGCTGTACTGGGATGAAGATGGTTTTCAGCACAGATATTGCAGCAGGATGTTTTGTTTACACAAGGAATCTTATCAGAAAACAAGTGTGTCCACAAACATCAGAAGGCAGCATCCAATAGGGATTCAAATAAGATAGAGAAAAATGTCTCGCTTTTCCGATGAATCAGTCTACTCAAGAGCATCACTTGTTCCTGTATCAGAATGTGGCTTTAACCTATGGCTTTATAACATCGCTGCCATATCCTTCATCTAGGGCCAAAGGAAGGCTCAGAGAAGTGGGAAGACACTGCTTTTGACTCCAGACCCTATATTCCATAGATAATGAATGCTGAAGCTCTCCAGCTATTGCTCTATGGCTATTAGAATAGTAAAGGAGACTTTATATTAGGAAACTTCATTCATAGATATATTCTTGGGGAAAATGGGTCAAGAAAGAAAAAAATACCAGTATTAAGTTCCTAGGGGTGATTAACATAGTTACTTTTCAAAAAGGTGATACTTTTAGGTTTTTATATTAACAAAAAGAAAAATAAGAAATTAAAAGATTATAAAAGGAAAATGCAACTTTACAGGAAGAGTTTATTCAGTTGCATAGGCATTACTTCGCTGACAAGCGTAAGGACATGAGATGGTATTAAAGATTAAATTGTAGGATTATAGTGCCAAATGGGTTTCCCAGGTGGCTCAGTGGTGAACAATTCACTTACCAATTCAGGAGACACAGGAGACCAGAATTCGTTCCTGGGGTCAAGAAAATCCCCTGGAGAAGGTAACAGCAACTCACTCTAGTATTTCTTGCCTGGAAAATTCCACAGACAGAGGAGCCTGGTGGGCTATAGTCCGTGGGGTCTCAAAGAGTGGGACACAACAGAGTACGCACATGTCACACAATAATGCCAAATAGGTGACAAATTCTAACAAGAGTACCAAATGATGGGTCCAGATGCCATTTCCTTAAGCTAGTGATTGCTACATTTTCTTCAAAGAAGGAGGTCATATTCAGAAAAAATTGTGAAATCACAGTAGCTAATTGGATTTGTTACCACAGTTAAAGGCTTAAAGTAAGTTTTCAGAGATAGGTACTAGAATTGCTATATTTGATTTGGAATGCAAGTGCTGACTAGGGGTATGGGGTCCTGATAAACTCAGCAACTGCAGGGGAATGGTGGCATCTACATAATGTTTGTTATTCCCCCATGCGTGCATAGTGAAAGCACACAGTCCTAACTGCTGTACCACCAGAGAACATCCTAAAAGACTTTCATCTGTACTTACATTCACCAGCTATTTTTAGAGCATCTGAAGTACTCTGGTAGGCATTGGAGAATCCAGTGATAAACAATTCATTTTCTAGTGGGTAAGACTTTTTTAAAAAAACATTGAACTTATAATAGTAAATAGCTTTTTGAACCTACATGCTGGCATATATACACATATATGTTCCATATGAACTCTCATACTATTGATTTTGGCTTCATTTGGCCTGTGAGTATTTGAAATTCTGATTCTGTCATCTACTATATAAGCTCTGTTTCCTCTTCCTTTCTTTGCTCCCATTAACTAAATTTATCTATAAAATTCATAGCTATTTCATTTATATTATCATTGAAGTAAGTAATAAACAATTCAACAGCATAGCTTTGTGATTTTGTAGTCAAGCAGAATTTCTTCTCCTCAAATTAGGACAGTAAAGTGTAGAAAAAATTTACCAAACTGCTTTTATCTTCAGTCTAATCATATACAAATTCATAAAACTAGTGTTTATCCTGGGGACCTATGTGAAAATTAAATAGATATTATTATTGTATTCAAAGTTCCTGGCACATAATAAGGACTAACTAATTAGGTAAGCACCAAACTATAACAAAGGACCAAAGTCATCCTTTCTGATTATTATTCATCTATTGCTCAAACGTCTACTGAATATCAAGTTTATTCCAAATATTTTACCAAAGCCTACAGATCTCAGGAACATTAAGATGCATTTTCAAGTTTATGATTAATTATGAAAGATAAATAATCAAAAAGCTTTCAAGCAAGATATGCATGCATGTGTGCCCAGTCATATCTGACTCTTTGCAACTCCATGGAATGTAGCCCACCAGGCTCCTTGTCCATGGGATTTTCTGGCAATAGTACTGGAGTGGGTTGCCATGCCCTCCTTCAGGGAATCTTCCCAACCCAGGGATTGAACCCACATCTCCTGCATCTTCTGCATTGACAGGCTGTTTCATTATCACTGAGTCATTTGGGAATCCCCAAGCAAGATATATAATAGTATCAATCAATTTCATCCATATTTTTCTGTATCATTTACAAATATGCTGGCAGATGCTTGTTGATGTCATTTTCAAAACCTTGAGACCTAGCTTCGTCATCTGAAGGTGAAGTTCAAATTTCAAATGATACAGAGCAAAACCCTTTAAAGTCAAATTTAAATTTATCTCTCATCTTACTTTATTTCCCTGTGCCTTGTGTAAACACTGCTCTCTAACCAAACCAACTGCTCACCATTTCACATGCATATTAAGCTCCCTCTTTCTGCTAAGTCACAATTTTGCACAAGCACATTTTTCTTTCCAGGTCTACAGTTCTCTTACTCTCTTTTCTTTACCTGGCAAATTCCTGTTTCAAGAATGCATTTAAAAATAC
The DNA here is from genome assembly GCF_023699985.2 of Odocoileus virginianus. Classification (NCBI taxonomy): domain Eukaryota; kingdom Metazoa; phylum Chordata; class Mammalia; order Artiodactyla; family Cervidae; genus Odocoileus; species Odocoileus virginianus. The sequence goes on from NC_069704.1 coordinate 18,333,672, forward strand.
CTACTCTTATGAAGACTTTCTGATTTTCCTAGGCAGAGGGAGCACTTGCCTCTTCCAATTTTCTAAAACATATTATATATGCATCTTCTATAGTTAAGAAAGATATTAATCTTTGTACTAACATTTTCTTATGACAAAACTGTATGACAATATGTGAAATGTTCAATTTACTTAATCATTTTTATATTGTATAAATGTGTTTTGCTTTTTATCACTTTCTTTCAGACATATTTGTTCTTGTAGTTTTTAAGATAAATGACAAAGGTTGAATTACTGAGTCAACACTGTGTAATTTTTATCTTGTTTCTATCATATTGTTACTTTGACTGATATTTAAATGCACTGAAGTGTCTGAAACTTTAAAGAAGCCACTCTTTATGAATCAAAGGGTATTAATGCCATACAAATAATCACCACATTTCTTTCTATCTTAGTCTTGTTTGTTTTTTGATATATAAAGGAAGTTTAATTTAAGATGATAACCATCTGTGGGATATCTTCCCAGCAGCTGTTCTATCTTGCTCATTTTGAGAGTTTGATTTCTCTAAACCAAGAAATGTTTTATGCAAGAAAGGTTTCATGATGCACAAATAATACACTTTAACCTTTAAAGCAAATACCTTGTAATTTACATCTTTAGATGATTGCTACATGTCAAAATTTGTATCTTAAAGGATCCAAAGATGCTTCCATTAGTCAAAAATATTTTGACTTCTTTGGAACAGTCTCTGAAGACATACTAACAAAAATAATTATTTTACACTTATCTTTCTTTCCTACTAAAAATTTCATCACCTCACTGATAAGTTGAATTGTTGACTGGGTCATTTTCTAATTGCCCAAAGGTTAAATCTACCTTCAAATTGTGAATGTTGTAAAAAAGTTGTCTGAATCAAGTTCCTGAGTCGGGGGGGTGTGGGGGGGGTGTGTGGGGGATGGGGGAATTTCAATTATTTTTAAGCATCATTGAAATAAGTACAATCTTCTAGAAGAAAATCATAAAATGACAGACTCATTTTTTCCATTTATTGTATGTCTACCAAACTTCCTTTATTGTCTTAGTGCTCTATATTTATTGGCATTTCACAATTTTTAAAGAATTTTTACATACCTATTTTTCATTTGATTCTTTCATCAGCACTATTCATTGCATTGTAAACAGGTAGTTTTTAAGCATCCTTATTCTACTAATGAAATGGCAACCCACTCCAGTACTCTTGCCTAGAGAATCCTGTGGATGGAGGAGCCTGGTGGGCTGCTGTCCATAGAGTCGCACAGAGTCAGACACGACTGAAGTGACTTAGCATGCATGCATGCATTGGAGAAGGAAATGGCAGCCCACTCCAGTATTCTTGCCTGGAGAATGCCAGGGATGGAGGAGCCTGGTGGGCTGCTGTCTATGGGGTCGCACAGAGTTGGACACGACTGAAGTGACTTAGCAGCAGCGGCAGCAGCATTCTACTAATGATTCCATGACATTCAAGATATTATTTACTTTGGATACCAAAAGGACAGTAGATGATGAAGCTGCGACTATACTCCTGACTCTCAATTTCTACTTTTAGTCTGTTTTTACTTCTCATACTGTCTTTAAGCTGTTAGGATTACTTATCATCTGAAAATGCCTCCAGAACTTTGAGTTAATTAACCTGACATAGTAGAAGACTTTGTAAATTTCTGTACTTTATAATAAGTGGTCTCATGCCTATAGAGAAATATAATAGGCTTCAGTTTCTAGTACTTTTAAATATATTTTTCCATTAGGCAGTATATTATCTGTGATAATGAACTCTCATGTTTTATTGCATGTACGAACAACTCAGTAAACTTAGCATACTCAGGGGTTTTAACCACCTTGAATAGTCTTCTGACTAATTAATTACTGAGCTAACTGCTTGCAGCCCAAAAAAGACATACTATCTTCCCAAGTCTGATAATATACATATTTTTTTTACCTGTGGATAAATATAAAAAATTAAATACCAAATCTTGCAATCTTGTATTGTTTCAGGACTCTTAAAGCCCTTTAGCCACACAGAAGGCCGATGCTACAAAATGAATTAGGACAATTGATTTATTAAGTTTCTTTCCATTTTTATAATGTAACATAATGAGTATCTCCAGATAGGGTACTCCAGGGAAACTGCTAGTTAGGATGCTCAGGAAAGTTTGAAATCTCTAAGGCTGCTTTAGAAAGTTCCATGTTATGCCAGATGGTTTTCCAGAATTCTAAGATTATTATCAGAGTCCCAGGAGCCTGTGAGGCAGATCAGAAATTTAAGTAGAGTCTGGATCCCTTCTGCCACCCTCTGTGTGCTTTTGACCTTCAGAAACTTGATTTTGATTCAAGTTAGCAAATATTTAACTTCTTATCTCCTATGTACCAGACACTTGGTAAGACTGGAAACAACTGACAAACCCATGGTCCCTGCCTTCAAGCATTTTATCCTCTAAGAAGAGAAATAGGCAGGTAAACAAACTAAGTCTGGTAAGTACAAGGAAAAATATGTGCAAGACATGGATGGAAAAAAGAGAATAACAAACCTATGGAAGAAACTGCTTTCACACTAGCTCCATTTACCTCCCTTCATAGCTTGGCACAGTCTGGGGCTGGAAATCAAAATTATTCCACAGAGTGATTCATTGAATTGTGAAGTACCAAATATACATACTGGTATGCTGAGGTTTCCTTAGGACATAACATACTATCCTGAAATCTCAGATCCTGGAGAAAAATTGGAATACCCCATCTAAAAGATGCTGTTAAACCCTTGACTTTAGAATTAGATGCCTGGATGTTTTTTTTTTTTTTGTTAGCACAATAATTTAAAGACAAACCATTAGAGTCTATCTTTGTATAATTTTATCAGATGTTTCCTTTGAATGATTGCACAAAGTAAGAAATAAGGTGTAAGTCATTGACACAAAAATATAGTAATCAGGGACTAGTTGGGAATACAGATACCATGCTAAGTATATTCAGTGAAAAGGGATTTAAAAGAGGGGAAGTAGAGGTTTGTGCAATATTTGAAAGGGCTGTAAAAACAGAGGTCAAGAAAGCTACCACTGAAAATATCAGCTTTTAATAGCACAAAAGTTGAGGAGTTTCAGGAAAATTCCAGTAAACCTAGAGTTACAGTCAGCTTGCAGCTGTCACCAACTACTGAGCAGACAGCCTGGAATACAGTAACACTCAGTAAATAATGGAAGTTATTATTTGTTGTTGTTGTTTGTATTATCATCATCATCATCATCTTATTTGCTGAGTAAAGCATAAATTATCTGATACTCAACCTGGTATTTATTCTGAAAATATACTAAATTCAAAGTAAAATGGCAATTCTTAGGGGAGATTAATGAATAAACTGGCTTTTCTTTTCTGGAGAGTGGGAGTGTGGGGACACTTGATATTAGCCAATCAAGGAGGGATGTGTGGCTGTGTGTGTGTGTGTGTGTGTGTGTGTGTGAATATTTGAATAATACTTTGTCTCTCCTTGTTTATCCTTCCAAGTCTTCCTCAAATGCTTTGTCATCGACATACTCTCACTGGGAACAGGGTTCTAAGAGCAGGAATCTTCCCAACCCAGGAGTTGAACCCAGGTCTCCTGCATTGCAGGCACATTCTTTACCAGCTGAGCCACAAGGGAAGCCCAAGAATACTGGAGTGGGTAGCCTATCCCTTCTCCAGGGGATCTTTGTGATCCAGGAATTGAACTTGGGTCTCCCGCATTGCATGCAGATTCTTTACCAATTGACGTATCAGGTAAGCTCCTAGGAAATGTTATACTGGGTTTATGTTGAATGAATGACAGACTGTCACATGCTTGCCAAAGTTACTCCTAACATACCTACAAATTGAATTGTTAATTTTCTTTTTATTGTTTATCAATATTTCCCTGTTTATATTTTAATTTCAAGAAGAATATATATGGAAATAAAAGCAAGAATTATTATACAAATGACAAGCCAATTTAAGAGCTGGCACTTTAATTTTGGGTGGGAAAATGACAGCTTTTCAAATGGTTCAAAGCACAAATTAAAACGAGACTAGACCTAGGTTTCAGCTCCACCTTTACCATTTATTAACTGTATACTTTTGAGCAACATATCTAAACTTTTAAAATTTCAGTTTCCACATCTGAAAAATGGGGATGTGTGTGGAATTTTGCTCAGTCCTGTGTGACTCTCTGTAACCCCAGGGACTGTAGCCCACCAGGTTCCTCTATCCATGAAATTTTCTGGGTGAGAATACTGGAGTGGGTTGCCATTTCTTACTCCAGGGGATCTTCCTGATTCAGGGATCGAACCCGTGTCTCTTGCGTGTCCTGCATCATCAGGCAGATTCTTCACCACTGTACCACCTGGAAAAGCCTGGGAGCAATATTGCCACTTGGACATAATATCCTTCAAGTTGCTCAACAGATTAAAATAAATAATGTATAAAGACTATTGAGCAGGGAACCTGGCATACGGTGAGCACTCAGTAAATAACGGAGGTTTTTTTTTGTTGTTGTTATTGTTGTTATCATCATCATCATCTTATTTGCTAACTAAAGCATAAATTGTCTAATACTCAACCTGGTATTTACTCTGAAAATATAATCAAAATAAAATGGCAATTCTTAAGGGAGATTAATGAATAAACTGGCTTTTTTTCCTGGAGAGCGGGAGTGTGGGGACACTAAATAGAGTATTAGCCAATGAAGGAGGGATATGTGACTGTGTGTGAATATTTGAAAGGCTGTCAAAAACAGCAAGAAAAGCATGTTCAAGCTCATAGATGTGTGATAATAAGATATTTTTGGGAAACTGAAATAATTTAGTTTAGCTGAAGTTTAAAGTTTGATAATGGGAAGTGTGTTAGTTATGGTTCTCCAGAGAAACAGAACCAATAAGATCTATACATATATATGATTTATTATAAGAAATTAGCTCACCTAGTTATGGAGGCTGAGAAATCCCACCACTGTTATCTGCAAGCTGGAGACCCAGGAGAGATATTGACGTAAATTCCAGTTCAAGTCTGAAGCCTTAGGATCAAGAGAGTTGATGGTGAAAGTAGAGTAAAAGTACAGAAGACCTCAGCTACCAAAAAAAAAAAAGTCAGGAAAAATGAATTCTCCCTTATTCTATATTTTATTCTATCTTGGCCTCCAGTGGATTGATGAAGAAAACTGGCATTGGGAAGGGCAATAAGCTTTACTCAGCCCATTGATGCAAATGTTTATCTCATCCAAAAACACCCTCACAGACATAACCAGAATAATATTTATCCAAACAAGGAAATGGCAACCCACCCCAGTATTCTTGCCTGGAAAATCCCATGGACAGAGGAGCCTGGCAGGCTATATAGTGCATGGGATTGCAAAGAGTATGATATGACTTAGTGACTAAACAAACAGCAACAAAAACAATAGACAACCCTATGGCCCATCACAGATGGGGTTTGTGGAGAAAGTGTGATGCAATAGATTAATGACATATCAGTTGTGGCTGAAGCAAGATCAGTCTGTTTAGTATGTGAAGAATGAATTATAGGGGGAGAGACTTGAATCAGAGAAAAGAGAATAGAGATAATTAGGCAGCAGTGGTGGGAATGGAGAGGAGAGGATGCCACTTGGCTTGATGTGTACACTAATGGCAAGGTAGAGGTATCTAGTAGACACTATAGATCAGAAGACACATCTAGACTGGGAATTTATAATTGGAAATCACCTGGTTGTAGAATGTTCATGGGAGTGGATAAATACTTTCTGGAAAATATGTAAAATAAGAAGAGAAATGGGCCACAGATGGAACATAAGAAGCAAAAGAGGTAAAAACCATGGGATTGATGAAGATGAATAGCAGAATGTGAGCCTGGTTTCAAAGAATAAAAGCTGAATGCATATGGAAGGGGGGGTAGGGTGGGGAAAAAAGCCATAAGGGGGTCCCAGCTACCATCACAGAAAGGAACAAAAGCCATAGCTCAGGGATTTGACTGACTGGTCTTATATAAGCATCCAAACTTTGTCACTTCCTTATTTTTGTTGTTTGATTTTCCCAGTCCATTTTACCACTGTGATCATCACAGAAGCCATACAAGGAACGTGTCTCTGTAATTATTTTGAGGCCAGTAAATAGAAGATGTGAAGAGACAGCATTTCCCCCGCAGGAGCCCGGAGGATGGAGTAGGAAAGCTTAACCGAAATGAAAGGAGACAACCATGCAAAGTTCATGCTCCAAAGGAGAAAGAGCATTGACATTGAACCCAGCCAGCCTTTTCCTAAGAGATTGGTTTTAAGATATGAGAATGATTTAAGAAATCCTATAGATTTCCTTCTAGTTATTATGGTAAGAAAGGAGGTAGGTGAGTGGAAATAAATTTTAGCGATGGAAACATTTGGCAGACATATCCCCTGGTGTTGGTTTTCAGAAACCTCATGATAATTAAGTAGACACAGCAGGTTGAGGGCCCTCTAACCCTTTACGTTCAAATTTATCTGTCCCTGGTGGAAGAACAGAGGCTTCTGGTGATTGAGTTGAAGAAATAAAGATTTAGGTAACTGCTTGACAGACATTTAATATTGAAACCACCTTCCTTCCTATTTTACGTATATCTCTCATCAAATAGGAAACCATATCACCACTGACTGTGGAAACCACTTTTCAGTTTAAGTCGATAACCTTTGCCCAGAATCAACTCGCCTTGACTTCAGTTTAGAGATAAGAGGCTGTTGCAGTATCTATGATCTCCCTTCAAAACCACACAGAGTGTTAGACTAGCACATTTTCATGTAGTATTCTTAGTCCAGAATAAGCGTTTTCTCACTTTACAGTGTGACATCTTTTTGATATTCCAATAGGACTGTTTTCTCTGTCTTTTGCAGTAACGTCACTGAAATTGTCTGCTAATTTGAGCAGTGTTATTTTTCACCAACTGAATTCTTAGGAGAAGTGAAATTTTTTGATTTATCTCCATTTGAATATTTGATGAATAAAATATTGTGGTTTGGCAACATGCTTTTTCGGCTCTTTTGGCTAGCAAGTGAAACATTTGTCTCTTACAGGAAAGCAACCTCTTCCCAATACTCCAATTTTGTTTAGTTTTACTTTTACAAATGACAGCCTCTCATTTTAACTCAGTGCATTTGGATAAAGCATTGGACTCTTTCTACTTCTCCAAGACCTCGTAACTGGATTGTATGACTCTTCTCCAGATTTGTTACAGGAAGTCATATTCACTGCAAATGTCACTTGCTTGATTCTCAAATGTTCAATAGCAACTTGGATTTCTACTTCTACAATGTGGTCCCTGTGCTTCAATTCCAGCATTAGAAATGTTACCCCATCTCTGCACTATGCTTGGGCTTCTCTCCAACAGCTTGCCCTCTCTGGGTCCCACACTCACTGTCTCTCCTCTTCTTTGTTCTCATTATCCCCCATCTCCTTCCCCCTCCCCCAGTTTGCTCTTATGACAATGTTCCATGATGACTTCTTTTCCCAAAAGATCTCAGAGATTTCCAAAAGCATTGCTGGGTAGAAGCAGGCTGATTTTTTATTTTTATTTTTATTCATTGGTGAATGAATTTAGGAGTGGGGATTTCCACTAGATCGATATTTATCTATATTCTTTGGGGTATATGTCAACACATATAAATGTACAGTATTTCTGTTGTGTGTGTGTGTGTATTAGTTGCTTAGTTAGGTAGTTAAAATAGGAAAAATGAGCCTGGAATGGAGGTGGCTGATGGCTAAAAGACAAAGAAGGGAAAAGCCCAGGAAAATAGAACAAAGGAAGGTCTGAGGACCAGAGTGAGAACATCAGGTAAAACAAACAGCCCTCCTGGCTAGCCCAGTTTACATAGGGAAGGCTAAGGGGGAGGAGAAAAAATCAAAAACATAAAAAGGAGACAAAATTAAGCAGGGGTGGGGAGGGTTCTTCTCTTCTCCTCGTGTCTTTTGGGTTGGCCTGCCCTCATGCCTCAAGGATGCATTTTCCTTTGCTTGCCAAATAAAACTGAGCTGTAACATGGAACTGTAACACTGGCCTGTCCATCGCTTCAAATTTTTGTTGCAGAGACAGAACCAGGGAAGTTACACACTCCCCCGACATTTCCAGTTAAGCAAAAGCAATAAGGATTAGAAAGCTTATACACATGCCTGCAGCAATAATAGCTAATACCAAATATTGAAAAAATGAAAGAGTTTACTCTAAATTGAGTTCAAATTTTGAAAAGTGGAGCAAGGGAAATACTAGACATAAAAATAGTATCCCTTTCTACTGATAGAAGGCCTGTGTGGAAGAGAGATCATACTTGATCTGGGAAAAGAAAAACAGAGAACCCAGTTACAACTTCTAGAAAGCACAGTTACAACCAAAGGGTGGAAGTCAGTAAGAAGAAAGATTGTAAACCCATATACCTAAGAATGCCATGATAATTTGAAAGGTATAACAATTTGAACTAGTCTTGTGAAATAATGGTCTTCTTCATTGCTAGAAAGTTTAAGTAGAGGATTCTGGTTAGCAATGTTTTAGACAATACTTCTTTATTAAGTAGTAATTGGGTTGACAAATAAAGAAATATTTATTGGGTTTCAAACCAAAAATATGTTTGGATTTCTATGGTTTAAACATAATCAGTGATGCATAATGGAAAAGAGTACTAGATTTTGAGTCAGAAAATCTATCCTCAGTTTCTGGCTTTGGTATTAATTAGGAGTATGACATTGAGCAAGTCATGTAAGCTTGCTGCTGCTGCTGCTGTCGCTTCAGTCATGTCTGATTCTATGCAACCCCATAGACGGCAGCCCACCAGGCTCCTCTGTCCCTGAGATTCTCCAGGCAAGGACACTGGCATGGGTTGCCATTTCCTTCTCCAATGCATGCAGGCATGCTAAGTCTCTTCATTCGTGTCCGACTCTGTGTGGCCTTGTGGATTGCAGCCTACCAGGCTCCTTTGTCCACAGGATTCTCTAGGCAAGAATACTGGAGGGGGTTGCCATTTCCTTCTCCCCAGTAAGCTTGCTGAGTCTTATTTCCTTCATCTGTAAATGTTGATAACAGTAATATCAACCCACAGGGAAATGAAAGTAAAATCTGTGAATCAGTGAAGCACCTAGGACATACAGGGTACTGAATGGATCTTTTGGATAATCCATAGCTATTGATTCTGGGCCATTTTTACCCAAGCAGCAATCTAAACTAGGAGGAGATGAAAGGTTGTTGCTGAGCCATGAAAGATGCCAGGATTCTTGTCCTCCAGAGGAAAGGAATTCAATCCAGGGCCAGTGATGAGGCTTGATTGCTCAGAGTTTTTTTATAATAAAGTTTTATTAAAATATAAAAGAGACAGAGAAATCTTATGATATAGACATCAGAAGAGGGCAGAAAGAGTGCCACCCCCCTGCTAGTCTTTAGCCAGATGTTATATAGCTACTAGCAGGCTGCTAATTTAGAGAAAGGAAATGTCTCAAAACTCAGAGACTGGCACCAGGCCCCTACCCACAACATGCATTTTGAGATAACACTGGCATAATGTGGATTGTCCCTGGCCATAAAATGATTGACATGAATCTTGCAGAAAGGCAGGTTTTCAAGGAAAGACATAGTCTCATTAACATAGCTTAAGAGAACATTTGCATGAGTAAAACATACTGGTTTGTCAAGCAGGTTCTGGGTCTTAGGTGAATGGACTTGAAGACAGAGTCTAGGGTAATACACAGTTCATTAACATAGTTTATGAAAAACATTTCCATAAGAAAAACACATTGGTTAGCTCAAGGTTTGAGAAAAGTTAATTTCAGGTGGAACCAGGTGTCATCATGGCAACACAAAATTTTAAAAGAAACCACATGGTTTTTCTTTTTCTAACCCTGTCTGTGCCAGGATCAAATTGTCAAAATCATAACAAGCAGTTACATTGTGACTTTAGTTCAGATGTCAGTTACTGAATTAACCAACAGACAGCAGAAATGCATCAAGAATGCAGTTCACATAGATCTGTTGAGTGCTTACCAGGAGTCAGACAGTGAATCTCATCCCCTGATACATTTAGAAAAAAAAATAACAAGCCCTGAGGTAGCATGCAAAATAATGAATTAAGATTTTAATGTGTACTTCAATTTTTGGCTGCTTTTCTCTAAATTTAAAATTAATCTTACTCTGGCTTTCAACATCTTCCTGGTGAAGATTATTGGAGCAAGGGAGCATCAGTCCAAATTACTTTAAAATTGTATCTTTGTTGGGAGTATATTAATATGTATTATACCACTGCTGTCCTCAAAATGAAAATAAACATTTTACCTGGTTTTCTTCTTTTTATCTGACTGAATTTTTACATATATTTTTTTCTCTTAAATTTATACAAATGCTTAAGGGAGAATTTTAGCATAAGTTCACATGTCCTTAGCAAATCTGTCAGGAAACATTTTAATAAAGAAAACTTTTCAGTTTTTTAAAATTTTTTTTTAAACATGGATAAGACACATCACACACAATTATTTTTAAATCCTTTTAAATTGAAGACATATCAGCTGGGGCTCAGTCAGGAAACAGACACCACATTAATTTTAATAGGAAATTTCGTTTGAAAAATTATTAGTCAATTAATAGGAGATTAACTACTAAGTGTCAAAGATAATTCTTTAAAAAAATACAAGAAAAAAAGCAGATACAGGGAGCAGGCAGTACCCTGAGGACTAATGCAGAATACTGAAGGAAGGAAAAAAATTTACAAGCGATACCTCCACCCTCAAGAATGAGATCTAGATCTCACCACAGGAGTGGCTGTGGCTATGGTCTCCTGGATGGTGGAGATGTAAATGGGGGGTGCCACAAGCTGAGGATGGTAAACAAAATTGGTCCACTGGCCTGCCCACAAAACATTCCAGGAAACTGCCTTCTGGGGTGCTGTTGGAGACTCCAGGCAAACAGCCCATTGGGGCACTTTCAAGACTGGCTGGGAAAGCAGTTGTGGCAATAGTGGAACTTGCTGGGAACCCCACTATGCTCAAACAAACCCCAGTTTGCACTAAATATCATGGAAAACCACTGGTGGAAAATTCTGAAAAGGCAGAATATTACACCTGCTGGAATTGCGCTGAACTCCCTAGAAATACAGCCACAGTGTCAGTAAAACTCCCCGGGAGGTAGGCAGCACTGGTGCTCTGCACGCTGACCAGCGCTGCAGCAGCAAGGAAGGAGGAGCTCAGCAGGGTGTGAAGCAGAAGCCCCTTCTTCTGCATTGTCCCTCCAGCATCCTCTGCTGACAGTTTCACATCAAGCCAGCTGGCGAGAGGAATGTTTCCAGGATCTGACTCTGGTATCACGAAGCAGGGCAATAAAGGATGGATTTGTTGCTGGGAGGCAAAACATTGAAAACTGGCACAGAGGTCATTAATAACTTTTATCTCTGGAAATCTGGGTTGCTTGCAATGAATTATGCAAATTAACAGAAGTCTGAAAACTAAAAAGTAGAATAAGCTTAGAGTTAAAGTAAGAATGCAGAATACAGGTAATACTGGGTATACTAAAGGATTAACCTTCTGAAAGAGAAGTTTTGCCTTTGCTCCCAGCCCCTGGAAGGGAACTCCTAGGTCTTTACAAGTGTTCTCCCTGATAAATGTCTTTTGGGGGTCCCTGGATCACACCAGACAGTCTATGCTAATGATGTGACTTATGGTGGAGGCCTATGTCAAGCAGAATTGGCTTGACTTCTGGAGGTGCTAGAAGCGAAGGTCAGCCAAGCAAGCAGTAAGCCATGTCTATGGATTTTCCCCCAGGAAAGATTCTGCTGCTGCCGCTGCTGCTAAGTCGCTTCAGTCGTGTCTGACTCTGTGCGACCCCATAGACGGCAGCCCACCAGGCTCCCCCGTCACTGGGATTCTCCAGGCAAGAACACTGGAGTGGGCTGCCATTTCCTTCTCCAGTGCATGAAAGTGAAAAGTGAAAGTGAAGTCTCTCAGTCGTGTCTGACTCTTTGCGACCCCATGGACTGCAGCCCACCAGGCTCCTCCGTCCATGGGATTTTCCAGGCAAGAGTACTGGAGTGGGGTGCCACTGGGAAAGATTCTAGACACCGAAAATTGTGTGAACCTCTGTGGCTGATAAGACCCTGTTTGTTGTCACACATCATTGATGAAAGAAAGAAGTGCCATCCACATAACTCCATTGTGACAGGAGAAATGGAAGCTTTACACCTGATTTTTCTTGGCTCCTGTTCCATGCGCCTTTTCCTATTCCCGATTTTAATCTGTGTCCTTTGACTGTAATAAACCATAACCATGAGACTCAGATTCGATCCCTGGGTTGGAAAGACCCCCTGGAGAAGGGAATGGCTACCCACTCCAGTCTTCTTGCCTGGAGAATCCCATGGACAGAGGAGCCTGGCGGGCTACATTCCATGGGGTCGCACAGAGTTGAACATGAATAAAGTGACTTAGCACAGCACAGCAGCACATGAGTATAATAGCTCAAGTTCAAGGGGAAAGAGGAATCACTGACCTTTTATTAGTTATCTATTTATCATATTTACTAGCTATGTATTGCTACATAATATTCACTACAAAACTTAGCAGTTTAAAACAACACATACATATTATCTCACAGTTTCTGCAGGTCAGGAATCCAGGCCTAAGCCCTCTGCTTCAAAGTGTCTTACAAGACTAAAACAGTGCAAGTTGAGGCCATGATCTCAACTGAAGGCTCGAATGTTTCCAAGCTCACTCGCGTTTGAAGGCTCGAATGTTTCCAAGCTCACTCGCGTTTCTGAAAACATTCATTGTCTCAAGGGTTGTTGGACTGAGGGCCTCATTTCCTTACTGGCTGTTGGCTGGAATCCATCCTTAGCTCTGTGCCACATGATCTCGCCTAGGGCAGTTCAAAGCCTGGTGTCTTGCTTCATCAAAGCAAGTACAGGAGAAGAACCAGTGAGAGAGTACCAACAAGATAAAGTCACAGTATTTTATGCTCTAATTTTACAATTGGCATCTCATCTTTTTGTCATATTCTATTTATTGGAAGCAAGTCACTAGGCTCAGCTCACATACAAGGGACAGGATTCCATTAGATTATGAGGAGACTAAGGTCATTGGAAGCCATTTCAAAAGCTGCCTACCACAATCTTAGGAGGATTGATTAAAATAATGGCTGTGAAACTATTTAACTTAGAATGTATTTTTGCAAGGATTAGAGTTATTAGTCCACAAAGTACAGTTTTTGCTCTGATCTTTAATTGAATTCCTATCCTAGTAAATTACCTTTTCCTCCCATCTTATTGTATAATTGGAAGTTGACTTGGCTGAGGCCAGGTTCACTCTAGGGATTAGAGCCCTGCCAAATCCCTGAACACCAGGCACTAAAGTTGATGCAATTATTTCTAGTGTCAGGCATTGCAGATTACTATGTAACTTTATCCTCCATCACTGTCTTATTTGTTGGTTTTGTCTCTGGCTCTGTTTCAGAGCCAAGCATTTGCCGAGCTTCTGGGGAGCATACCTTGTGTGCTATGCCAAATTCCTATGGTCAGCCTTCTGTGAAAGTACCATACTTGACAGAGGATTTACTCCTCCCTAATTAAATATGTGTTCTGGGGCCTGGGAAGGTTTATATCATGCTACATTCCAAACCAGGCTTGACCAGGGTTCTATAATTAGACCATGATGACTTTGTGAAAAGTGTGTGACCCCAGCATCTTCACTGTTTTAGGATAGAGAAGGGATGATTCAGTAAAATTACTGTGCATGTGCGTGCACACACACACACACACACACACACACACACACTGTTTGGAAATGAATGAGCATGGGCATTTAAGAAAAAAAATAACAGTGGTTTTGAAGCAAATGTTTATGTCTTAATTGAGAAATCTGATCATGGAAACTAAGAATGCCCATGAAGTTGGAAAGATTATTTAGCAAAGGAAAATATTCATAATGATTAATAGTTGTTCTGTAAAGACTAAATTCAGTTTCCTATGTTACTAGAATTTTATCATTCTTAAGGTCAATTTCATTAACTTCACTTTCTTTTGGTCAAGCTAGACAGTTGTTCTCCATACACAAAAGGAATTTATAATGTATACTAGTTTATGAAGAGTCAGTTACATAATTGGACCTTTTCATTCATATGGAGCTCCTTAGGTTAACCAGCAGTTGTTAGAGCAAAATCCTCTATGAGTTTAAGTTCTACCCAAATTTTAGAGCTTTCGTTGATTCATTGAATGGTTGTAATAATTTTAACAGTGCTTCTCAGTCCTAGCTCAAACTGCAAACAGTTATTTCATATAATCTTAGAGCAAGTTTCTGATTCTTTAAGTTATAAATGACAAGGGTTCAAGCTCTGGCAAGGCTTTAAAAATGTTTACAAGGAGATTTTCCAATTCTGCTTCTCACTGCATGGTTTTGCCTTTCTAGACCTAATATTACAAGGGGTTACAAGAAAGATGCTTCCATTACTGAGAGGTAAATATGATTGATTAATGAAAAACTGAGTCCTACTAGAATCCTTTCAACCTTTCAAGAATCCACATCAAATTACTTCAGTAGACAAGGTTATAGTTACCAAACAACCAATAAAAAACTAAGAATGATTCACTTCTTTCTTGAAAAGAGCACCATTCAACATTTTCTTCACAAAATGTACCTCCCCAAACTGTTGTAGGCAGACTTCTAAGATGACCTTAAAATTCCCACTTGCTCCCCCACATCCACTCCATGCCTGCTCCAGGGTACACATGCTGTAATTTTCTCCCCTTGAGTGAGCATGGAGCATACAAATATGACTGATGTTACTTCCATGATTTGGTTACATTTTATAGCAAAGGGAAAGAAATTTTAACAGATCTGATTAAGCTCCCTAATCAATTAACTTTAAGTTAATCAAAAGGGGGACTATAATAGGTGGTCCTACCATAACAGCTGAGCCCTTTAAAAAACAATCTAGAGAGGTAATAGACTTGAAATAGCAGATACTCTCTCTTCTCCATTGCTGGCTTTGAAGAAGCAAACAGCCATGACATCTATGGCTTCAAGGAATTGGATTCTGCCAACAACCACATGCACTTTGAAGAAGATCTCAAGACTCAAACCTTGGATGTGACCATAGCCTCAGCTGACACCTTGATTTCAGGTTTATAAAACCGTAAGCAAAAAATTCAACTTACGCCACACTCAGACAGTTGACCTATAACTGTGAAGTAATAAATACATGCTTTAAGTGCCTAAATTTATGGTGATTTATTATGCAATAAAGTGATAACTAATATAGACTTTGATATCCGAAAGTGAGATACTATTAAAAAGTACCTAAAATGTGGGTGTGACTTTGGTACTGGACAGTGGATGAAAACTAGAATAGTTCTAGAGAGCATGGTAGAGAATACATAAATAGCCTTCGACAGACTGTTAGTGTTATTAGAGACCATAGAAGCACTGCTGCTGAGGGTTTAGAGAAGTGAGGAACATGTTATTGGAAGCTGGAAGAAGGAGAATCCTTGTTATGAAGTAGCAGAAAACTTAGCCAGATTTTCTCCTGCAGTTATGTGGAAAATAAAACTTGTAAACAATGTAACTGGTTATGTAGGTGAGATGATTTCCCAACAAAGTATTGAAGTTGCTGCCTGGTATCTTCTTGAGGCTTAATGTAAAAGGTGAGAGGAAAGATAAATTGAGAAGACAATTCTTAAACAAAAGAAGCTAGGACCATATTATTTTCAAAATTCTCAGCCTCTCTGGATGGCTAAAAAGTTGGTAAAAGTCAGAAATGTCAGCTCAAACTGTGGCATGCAGAAAGTGCTGAGTGTGATTGTGCAACCTTTGGCTAAAAAGTTTCTGAAAGATCAAAAAGTCAGAATACTCACCCACACTCAGGAACCTTTATTAGATCCTCACAGACCCCCTCAATCAAACCAGAGGTCTCTAGGGAATTTAAGAGTATTTGACTTTCAGGCATTTCAGCAGCAGCCAATGAGAGAGAAGGGATTATCTTTAAAAGATTTGTGGGTTTGGCTTTTGTTCAATGGAGTGAAACCCAGTGAAAATCCATGCAAGATCCTCAGAGTCTTTAAAAAAATAGTTTCAGCAGAAACACTGCAAGCTTGGACTGAAACAGGAAAAGTAAAAAAGGAGGCTGTCAAAATCCCAAGATTCTGGAAGAAAGCAGGATAGTGCAACCACTCAGCTGAAAACATGTTCACTCATGTAAAAGGACTGATGACTCAGTGGGCAGAATGAAGAGCCCCAAAGGTGAATCTGAAAGCCATGGAGGATCAGTCCTAGGCTTTGAAACCTAATCAAGGATCCCTGGCAGGACTTCAGAGCAGACATGGACTAGTGGTTCTTTTCTACCTTCCATATCCCCACTTAAAACAAAACAAAACAAACAAACAAACAAACAAAAACTGGAATATTTATAGCTATTATGCTATGCCTGTCTCACCACTGTGCATTCACCACTAGGGGTTGATAATCGGTCTCTATAGTTTTATAGATATGCAGATGGAGAGGAATTGAGCTCCAGAGATTAAGAGAATGTATCTTAATATTTAAGAGGTTACATTTTACATGTACTTAAGAGATTACCTCTGGGAGCCTCAAGCTCACCTGGATGATTTGGATGATGAGATTTTGAACTCTGAGCTGATGCTAAAATGGAATGAGACACTTGGAACCTTTGGAAAAGATGAATGAACTTTGCATGTGCGAGGAAAATGAATCATTAGGGCCAGAATTTGGACTGCTGTAAGAAAAATTTTAAAATTGCTCCTTTAAATGTGAAAACTGTGTTTATGATGAATGTCATCCTAATTGTTAGATTACATTACAAAATGATTTTTGCAGATGCAATTGAAGTTCTCAGTCAGTTGATTTTACATTAATCTGAAGGGAAAGTATCCTGGGTGGTCCTGACCTAGTCTGGTGAGTCCCTTCAAAATAGGGCCTGGGGCTTCCCTGTGGTACTAGTGGTAAAGACCATGCCTGCCAATGCAGGACACCTAAGAGATGTAGGTTTGCTACCTGGGTCGGGGTGCTCCCCTAGAGAAGGGCATGGCAACCCATTCCAGTGTTCATGCTTGGAGAATCCCATGGACAGAGGAGCCTGGCAGGCTATGGCCCATAGGGTTGCAAAGAGTTGGACACGACTAAAGTGACTTAACATATGCAGAGGTCAGAGAGCTTCTCCTGTTGGTCTTAAAAAGTGAGGAACTATATTTTCTCTCATAGCTCAGTTGGTAAAGAATCTGCCTGCAATTCAGGAGACCCCACTTTGATTCCTGGGTTGGCAAGATCCACTGGAGAAGGGATAGACTACCCATTCCAGTATTCTTGGGCTTACCTTGTGGCTCAGCTGGTAAAGAATCTGCCTGTGATGCAGGAGACCTGGGTTCAATCCCTAGGTTGGGAAGATCCCCTGGAGAAAGAAAAGGCTACCCGCTCTAGTAAGTCTCGTGAGAATTTCATGGACTGTATAGTTCATGGGGTCACAAAGAGTGGGACATGACTGAGTGACTTTCACTTTCACTTTCATGTTGTGAAAGAATCCACGAGAGGGCAAAGTAGCAAGGACCCGAGGCTGGTCTCAAGTTATGGAGAACAGCGCCAGCTGAGAGCTAGCAAGAACATGGGGTCCTGAGTCTCACAAATGAAAAGAACTGAATTCTCACAACAACCATACGAACTTGGACAGAGGACACTGAGTTCCATAAAGGAAAGCAGCCTGGCTGACAACTTCATTATAGCCTTGTCAAACCCTAGCAGAAGACCCACTTAAGCTGTGCCTGAACTCCTGATCCAAAGAGATTGTAAAATAATAAATGTATGTTGTCTTAAGCCCCTGCATTTGTGGTACTATATTACAATAGCACCAGGCAACTAGTTAGTCAGAGTTCAGCCAGAGAAGCAGAAGCAGTAGGATGTTGCTTATGTAATTGAGATGGCTAGCCAAGCAAGTCTGAAATCCATAGGCTGAGCAGGCAGGAAGGGAAGGGCAGGAATTCTTTGTTAAATGTACTGAAACAGTTTTCTTCACTTTGTGGTTTGTCTTTTTATCTCCTGATGAAATTAATCCTTCTTTTTCCCCTTATATTTAGTGCCTTTGTGTTCTATTATCTTTCCTAGTCCAGTGTAGATGAAGACAGTCACCCATATTTCCTTCAAAAAACATTATTATTTCACCTTTCACATTTTCATATATACTACATCTGGGTTTAAGTTTATGTATGTTAGGAAGTAATGTCAATGTTCATTGTTTTCCAAGTGGATATTCAATTTATCTGGTGCTATTTCTTAAGAAGAAGATTTTAAAAATTATATTTCAGTGATGTGTTTGTCATAAATTATTAGCTGGTTATATATTTCTAGAGTTTCTATAATGTACCATAGGTCTATCTGTCTATCTTCTTGTCAGTATCCCACTGTCTCACTTACTATGGTTTTGTAACATATTTTGATAATTGTTAGTATATATCCTCCAGCTTTGTTATTATTAAGATTTCTTAATCTTTATTATTAAGATTGCTATTATTACCACTGGTCCCTTGCATTTTCATATCAATTTTGGAATCAGTTTTTCAATTTATACAAAATAATTCTGGGAGTTTTGATTGGTTTTTCACTGACTCAAGATAAATTTGGAGATATTTGGTATCTTTATAATACTGCATCCATGAAAGTGGTCTATCCTTTCACTTATTTAGCTACTCTTTCAATTCTCTCAATGTTTATTTTTTTAATTTCTGGTACTGTGGTCTTGCCTATCATGTTTTTAGATTTTGAGGTACTTTATGCTTTTGATGTTACTATACTGGTATAATTAATTCTTTAATTTTCTATTACCTTTTTACTTGTCTATAGTTACACAATATAGTTATATGCATTGGCCTTGTATCAGTGTTTTTATTATACTCAGTTATTACTCCTAATGCTTTAGCTATAAGTTCTTTTGGATTTTCCTTCATGATAGTATTGAAGAATTGTGTGTTGCATTGAAGATACCAAAAATGAGGAAACAGTGAGTCTCCCCGGTGACAGGACGATATGCCTTTCTTATTTTTGAGAGGGAAACATATAAGTACAGATAAAATTGCAATAACTATAGGGAAATCATATTACATATTAATAAAAAAGCTGTGACAAACCTAGACAGCATATTTTAAAGCAGAGACATCAGTTTGCCGACAAAGATCCATATAGTCAAAACTATGGTTTTTCCAATAATCATGTATGGATGTGAGAGGTGGACCATAAAAAAGGCTGAGTGATGAAGAATTTTTGCTTTCGAATTGTGGTGTTAGAGAAGACTCTTAAAAGTCCCTTGGACAGTAAGGAGATCAAACCAGTCAATCCTGAAGGAAATCAATCCTGAATATTCATTAGAATGACTGATGCTGAAGCTGAAGCTCCAATACTTTGGTCACCTGACGTGAAGAGCCAACTCATTGGAAAAGACCCTCATTCTGGGAAAAATTGAAGAATGAGCAGAAGAGGACAACAGAGGATGAGATGGTTTGATGGCATCACTGCTTCAAGGGACATGAATTTGAGCCAATTCCAGGAATGATGAAGGACAGGGAAGCATGGCATGCTGAAGTCCATGGAGTCACAAAGGGTCAAACATATCTTAGTGACTGAACAACAAGCCTCATAAACCCCTTTGTGAAAGTGAAAGTCACTCATTCATGTCCAACTCTTTGCAACCCCATGGACTATATAGTCCATGAATTCTCCAGGCCAGAATACTGGAGTGGGTAGCCTTTCCCTTATCCAGGGGATCTTCCCAATCCAGGGATTGAGCCCAGGTCTTCCACATTGCAGGTGGATTCTTTACCAGCTGAATCACAAGGTAAGTCCAAGAATACTGGAACGGGTAGCCTATCCCTTCTCCAGTGGATCTTCCTGACCGAGGAATTGAACCGGGGTCTCCTGCATTGCAGGTGGTTCTTTACCAACCGAGCTATGAGGGAAGCCCCATAAACCCCTTTGGTATATCTAAATTCATACGTAACTTTTAATATTGATAGTACTGTACTCCCTGTGATATCTTTTGCCTTCCAATATATTTACCAAATAGCAGTTAATATTTACTTATTGTCTAATTGTTAAGTGGAAAAGAGAAAATCTATCAGGTTGGCTTTCTTTGCATAACAGGCGATCTTCTTTTTTTTCCCCATATGTTTAAAGTATTTTATATGACCTCACTGTTCTCAGAGGTCTTTAATCACATTTCATAATCAATGAAAAAGAGCATGAAAAGACATGTATTGTTCAGATGTTTTAACTAAGGTTAAGTGAGACTAGAGAGTCTGCCGGAGACATCCTGATAATTATCGCATTACCTGTTATGGTGGTTACCACAGCAGTCTGCTTCATGCCTCCTCTTGACAAAATTTCATGTGCTAGTTCTTTACTCAGTTTTAAATAATGGCAATAAACAGCTATTTCTCAGAAACAAGTGACTGGAAACTAACACTTGGCAAATTCATGGCTCAGCTTTAATTCCCCCACCCCCACCACCCCCCCCTTTTTTTATTAACTAGACTGCTGTACTTAAAATTAAATCCTCTCCTGGGCTCACAGCTGATACTGCAAACACTGCTAATTGGACAGACTGAAGTGTGAAACTAAATATATATGTTGTCATTTTACTCAACAGTTTCTGGAAAATGTATTGCAGGTAAATCAGCAGGCGTTAGCAAAGCTTTCGAGAAAGTAAACATGAGCATATTAAACCTCATGATGGATATGTTTTCCTGCCAGAGCAAAGCAAGCATCTGACTTTTGTAACCATTACTGAAGCAGCATAGATTAGTCATTCTGAAAACAAGTGGGGCTTTTACCTTATACAATTTTGAATGTTTTGATTGATTTTTGGATAATAGCCTTCCCAACCTTTTTTTTTCCCCCTCCAGCATTTTGTCCTTTCTGATTGTCCCAAAAAGAGTGCCAAATATCTCCTATTATTTCAATATATAGTTTTAAGTGCCTTTCATTGTGTTGATTGTACAGGAGGAACTTGTGAAATATGTATCTAATGGCCAAAGCAACAGGATATTTCACTTTGTTTTTCATTCTGGAGCCTCAGTGAGATAGAAGCATTGGAAATCAGATAACTGAATACTTAAATCAGACATGACTAAATGACTGAGCAGCTAAGTACAATACAGCAGATACTTAGAAAAGAAAAACCTCATTAGAGTTTCTTTGGGACCCAGGGCGATATCTACTTATGTTGCAGAAACCAGTACTCGAGAACCAAAGCGTCGCACTCAGAGAGTTGAACTTAGGTTTATTATGCTGGTGGGCCCAGAGGAGATAACACTCAGTGGTCTGAACCTCGAACAAAGGGGTTACAAAGTTTTTATACCCAGACAGGCATGATTAAGCAGCCTTGCAGGGGTTGGGTGATTGCAAAGAGCAGGACAAGGGTGAGTGAGATAAGCTCCAGTTCCTAGTATTGTAAGTCCCCACTTTCTGAGACTGTGTGACCTACATGATCCAGACATTGCAAGGAGCAAGCTTGAGTTACAGAGGCAGAAGGAGCAGGAGGTGATGTAAAATTTTAACTTTTTACTTTCATTATCCCCCTCTTGATGCTTCTATCACTCCTTGTAGAAAGTATCATCTCATGTTTTGGTAGGACATTCAAAGCTCCCCATCGTTTAGGGGGCTATATTGAGTTATTACCATTTGTAACTTCATGGATTCAATTTGAGAGGTTATGAACTAGGTAATAGCATTGAGAATACAAGGGCCAAACAAGAGTGCCCCAAAGAACATGAAGAGAGGACCAGTTAAAGGGAGAAGCCACAATGCCCAGCTCCAGATATTGTTCCAATTACCCCAGGAATTTGCTAGTTCCTCTCTCCTTTTCATGATTCATTCCCTTAGCTATTGGGCCATGTCCCTGACTTTTTCTGATTGGTTTACATAAAAGCAGCATTCTTCGTTCAAGAAGAGACAGAGTCCTCCTTTTTCAGCTGGCAGTAGGTCTAGCCCTCTCCTATTCTGTAAAACCACCTCAGCCAGAGAATCTAGTTGGTCCTGTAGGGCCACTAAAGATTTGGCTATTTTCTCTACATCATCTATGAATTCCTTGGATAGTGTATGGTAGAAGGTAGTTGATGAAGCAATTCCTTCTAGTCCCATACCTATCCCAGTTGTAATTCCCAGACCAATTAAGTAGGGGTGTAAACTGGATTTGATCCTATCATTTTGCCTTCTCATACTGTTCGTGGGGTTCTCAAGGCAAGAATACTAAAGTGGTTCTCCATTCCCTTCTCCAGTGGACCACAATCTGTCACACCTCTCCACCATGACCTGACCTGTCTTGGGTGGCCCCACACTGCATGGCTTAGTTTCCTTGAGTTAGACAAGGTGTGGTCCTGTGATCAGATCGGCTCGTTTACTGTGATTATGGTTTCAGTGTGTCTGCCCTCTGATGCCCTCTCGCAGCACCTACCGTCTTACTTGGGTTTCTCTTACCTCGGATGTGGGGTATCTCTTCATGGCTGCTCCTTACCTTGGAGGAAGGGTATCTTCTCACAGCTGCCCGCCCTGACCTTGAACGTGGAGTAGCTGCTCTCAGCCCTCCTGCCCGGCAGCAGCTGCTCCTTGGAGGTCGGGGTTGCTCCTCTCGGCCGCCGCCCCTGCCCTCGGACGTGGGGAAGTTCCTCTCGGCCCCGCTCCTGCGCTGTCGCAACCTGGCGCTCTCGGTCACTACCCCTGACCTTGGGCGAGGGGAGCTCCTCATGGCCACGCTTCTGCGCGGTCCTGTCGCAGCCAGGGCGCTGGTTTCAGCATCACGTGAACCGAGAACTTCCAGATGTTCAAGCTGGTTTTAGAAAAGGCAGAGGGACCAGAGGTCAAATTCCCAATATCCGCTGGATCATCGAAAAAGCAAGAGAGTTCCAGAAAAACATCTATTTCTGCTTTATTGACTATGCCAAAGCCTTCGACTGTGTGGATCACAATAAACTGTGGAAAATTCTGAAAGAGATGGGAATACCAGACCACCTGACCTGCCTCTGAGAAACCTGTATGCAGGTCAGGAAGCAACAGTTAGAACTGGACATGGAACGACAGACTGGTTCCAAATAAGAAAAAGAGTACATCAGACTGTATATTGTCACCCTGCTTGTTTAACTTATATTCAGAGTACATTGTGAGAAACACTGGGCTGGAAGAAGCACAAGCTGGAATCAAGATTGCTGGGAGAAATATCAATAACCTCAGATGTGCAGATGACACCACCGTTATGGCAGAAAGTGAAGAGGAACTGAAAAGCCTCTTGATGAAAGTGAAAGAGGAGAGTGAAAAAGTTGGCTTAAAGCTCAATGTTCAGAAAACTAAGATCATGGCATCTGGTCCCATCACCTCATGGGAAATAGATGGGGAGACAGTGGAAATAGTGTCAGACTTTATATTTTGGGCTCCAAAATCACTGCAGATGGTGACTGCAGCCATGGAATTAAAAGACGCTTACTCCTTGGAAGGAAAGTTATGACCAACCTAGATAGCATATTAAAAAGCAGAGACATTACTTTGCCAATAAAGTTCTGTCTGGTCAAGGCTATGGTTTTTCCAGTGGTCATGTATGGATGTGAGAGTTGGACTGTGAAGAAAGCTGAGCGCCGAAAAATTGATGCTTTTGAACTGTGGTGCTGGAGAAGACTCTTGAGAGTCTCTTGGACTGCAAGGAGATTCAACCAGTCCATCCTAAAGGAGATCAGTCCTGGGTGTTCATTGGAAGGACTGATGCTGAAGCTGAAACTCCAATACTTTGGCCACCTGATACGAAGAGCTGACTCATTGGAAAAGACCCTGATGCTGGGAGGGATTGGGGGCAGGAGGAGAAGGGGATGACAGAGGATGAGATGGCTGGATGGCATCACCGACTCAATGAGCATGAGTTTGAGTAAACTCCAGGAGTTGGTGATGGACAGGGAGGCCTGGTGTTCTGCGATTCATGGGGTCGCAAACAGTCAGACACTACTGAGCGACTGAACTGAACTGAACTGATAAACTGGATGGCTCTTTTTGACTGTGTATGTGTCCACTCATCCTCCTACAAACGCCATATGATTCCACCTCCATCAAGGCCTTTTCTTTGTTTGTGGGACAGATGCTTAATTGTAGACAAATATCTACTGGTCAATTAGATGGGTATCTGCACCTTAGCTTTCCTCAATCCCCAGGTGAGGTGCACTGAGAGTTTTGTTGTTAGTTTTGTATATCTGGGGATTGAGGAAAGCTAAGGTACAGGTACCCATCTAAGTGACTGGTAGACATAAGTAAGCTTCTGTCCCACAAAGAAAAGGTCTTGATGGGGGTGGCACCATATTGTATTTGTGGGAAGATGAGTGGGCCACTCACTTTTTAAAGTTTGATTACATTCATCCCTGGCTAAATTGCCTACAGGTTCAGTTCCTCCATCATTTATAAAGCATTCTGGAGCCTTTGAGTTAAGCTAAATTGCTCTTAAGACTGGCCCTTGTAAGGGTGGATCTATAGGAGCTCCCATGGCTTTGTATTATTCAATGGCACTGGTGTAACTAAGTACCATGGCTCCTAAGGATAAGCAAAGCCAGCAATCCCTGGCCAGCTGAGGGTTGGTTTCATTAAGGTGATGAGCTGCACTGAGAACCTGGTATAGATGAGGGTCTAAGGGGGAGTTAACTCTGTAACCTGGACCATACTGCCAACAGGCAGAGCCTCCATTTTTTAGGGCCAAGTTGGTCCATGATTTCGTTTGTCTGCATTATTGTCCCTATCCAGGAGGTCTTTCTGTTTATTTGGCAGACAGACACCTGTTCTAGGCTGTAACATCTGCATGGCATCTGGGGGTACATGGAGGCACAGTGGCATGATGGCAATGCCATGCTGTTGGAATACCACCTGGGCTTTGGATCCGCTGGTGGGAGAAAGGTAGGGGCAGCAGGGGGCATAACTGAAAAATATTTTTGGCACCCAGGCCCCTGGATATACATCGCATGGTTATAAAGGCAGTAGGTGATCGACCTGTAGGACTGGCTGTCTATACATTATTCTAGCTGATGGTTAGGTAAGCGATTTTCCCAGGGTTGACTGTAATGCTGACAGGTGTATGATGGATGAGGAACGACATCTGTCTTAGCAGGGGACACCAAAAGGCTGTAAAGCAGCCTGCACATAACAGATCACCGAACACTAGCAAAAGGTTTTCTCCCCCTCCTGGGGTTGTCACAGCTATAGCAACTGAGCCTGTCGTGAAGGGGGGTCGGCTATACTGTGAGTGATTTAGTTAGTAGGCCGAATGGATCATAAGAGATATCTAATGAGAATGAGGCGTCCCACTGTGGTGAGATAACAGACAGCTAACTGCAGCTTCTGACTCTAATCCCAGTCCTGGGGTGCGACTGAAGCTAGTCCTGTAGCGAAGAGCATAGCAATAATCCCAATCAGGGATAGAGGCCAGGGTTGACAATGAAAATCTATCAATATTTTGATAGCCAGATCCTCAAACTTCTGCCATGAGTTGACCAGCCAGCTGCTGGCGTGTGGCTGGAGCAAGGCTGAAGAATCCTCAAGCTTCTGCTGTGTGTTGACTAGTCAGCTTCCGGAGTGACTAGAGCAGGGTTCAGCCTCCTTTGTGGGTGAAGGCCATTGTTTTTGGAACCAGATCTTGAGGGGATTTCCAGGGTCCTGACCTGCTTTCCAGGTGTTCTCATCACAGAAAGCCTCTGGCTTCTTGACTCTGGTGTGCTGGATCCAAGGAATGATGCCTGTAACTTTAACATCAGGTGGGGTTGCCAGACGGCCATGTGAGGGCCTGGTCAAACTGGCTGAAGTGGTTCTTTTTCCAAATCTTTAACCCATACCTCATCTCCTGGCTGATAGGGGTGAACCCAATTGCCCAAAGAATGGGTGTCCTTTCTAAGGTTTCTTGGGCGATATGGTGGAAGACTTTTCCCAGTGCTTGAGAATGTCAGGACATCTCCAGGGCCACTAGTTTTTGGGGGTTTCCCTTGAGTTTTCCTATTATTGGTGGTGTTCTCCCATATAAGATCTCAAAGGGAGAATAGCCTGAGGACCTCAGGGTGTATCGGGCTTGGAGTAAGGCTAGGGGTAACATGTCAAACCAAGATAACTGGGTCTCCTGACAGAGTTCAGCTAATATAGTCTGGAGGGTCCAGGTCATGCATTCAACTTTCCGTGAGCTCTATGGCCTGTAAGAAGTGTGAAGCTTGCGCTGCCTGTCTTGGATGAAACTGCTTCCTTCAGTGAGCAGTTCCAGTTCTGGGTTCTGGAGGGGAATGTCCGTCAGGTCTGGCCTGCTCGAGTAAATTTCATCTATGACCTCCTCACAGTTATGAGCGGGGATTCCTGCTTCCGTAGGTAAAAAGGCGGCAGGGTTTAGCATCCGCACAGTCTTGAGTTGGACCCATGGGTTTTCGTAAAGCAGTCTTTGATAGTGAATTATCCTGGAGTTGGTCAGTCACTTATGCTCCTGGCTGCTCATCAGGGCAGTAACAGCGTGGGAAACATTTACATTTATATTTTGTCCTCAGGTAAACTTATCTGCTTCCCTGACCAAAACCCCAGTGGAAGCTAATGCCTGGAGGTGTGGCAGCCGCCCTGCGGCCACTGGATCCCCTCGTTTGGGCAGGTATGAGATCAGGCGCTGCCATGACCCAGCTGGTTTTGTGAGGACCCCCAGTGCAGTGTGATTTTTCTCCTGTACAAAGAGGCTAAAGTCCCGTGTCGCATCTGGCAGCCCTAATGCTGGAGCGCTGCTCAAGAGTCTCTTTATCTCTTTGAAAGCTTCTTCCTGTTCATGGGGTCCTTACCAGACCCTGCTGTGTCTTTAAACAAAGGCTTGCAATTTCAGAGAAACCCGGATCTGGCAGAATCCGGCAGCCCTGAGGAACGCATGGACTTCTTTCTTGGTGTTCCGCCGAGGTATTGAACAGATGTCTTGCTTCCTCTCATGTCCGAGCGCCCGATGCCCTTTTGAGATGACAAACCCAGAGGTACTTGACCTCCTGTCTGCAGATCTGAGACTTTTCCCATGACGCCTTGTACCCTGTGGTGGAGAGGAGAGCCAACAGGACTTTAATCCAGCAGCCCCCTTGGATGCGACTGTTTGCAACAAGTCATCCACGTACTGGATAGGATGCAGCTGAAAGTTTCAGCAGTCCCCTTGGGTGGGGCTGGTTGCAACAAGTCATCCACACAGGATGCAGCTGAAGTTTCTTCCGGAAAGGCAGCAAGGCCCGGAGCCAGGGCTTCACCAAACAGGGTAGGTGAGTTTTTCAAGCCTTGTGGCAGTCGGGTCCAAGTCAGCTGTGTCTTTCTCCGGGTGTGTGGGTCTTCCCATTCAAAGGCAATCAAGGGCTGGCTGGCTGTTGACAGCTGGTGGCAGAAGAATGGGTCCTTGAGATCTAGGCAGGTGAACCAGCTTGCCTGAGGGGGTAAGAGACGCAGGAGAGTGTGGGGATTTGGGATCACTGGATGGATGGTGTTCACTGCAGTGTTGATGGTGCAGGGGTCCTGGACAGGGCAGTAATCATTCCCTCCAAACTCTTTGACTGGTAAGAGCGGAGTGTTCCAAGGAGATTGATGTTCAATTAGGATCTTGGCATCTCATAGGCGCTGGATGTGGTTTTGAATTCCCAGGCATGCCTCCCATGGTACTGGATAATGCTTCTAATAGGAGTGGCTCCTGGTCTCAGGTCCACTACAATGGGGGCATGGTTTTTGGCCAAACCTGGGGGCCCCTTCTCTGCCCAGACATCAGGGAATTCTTTTAACAGTCTGGGGGGATTTATTTGTTCCCTCCCTGAGGAATAGAGACGCCATTCATCTTCCCTGGGCATGGTCACAGCCATCATCAGAGCCAGTTGTCTCCCCAGGGTGCGGCTCTCAGGCTTTCTGGGGGCAAAGGTGACTTGTGCCCCCAGCTTTGTCAGTATGTTTCTACCTGGCAGGGGAATGGAGCATTCCGGTAAGCAGAGACATTCATGAGCCACCAGATGGCCCTCTAGCTGACATGAACAGACCTTGCAAAACGAGCAGGCTGCCATGTCCCCTGTGGCCCCAACAATAGTTGCTCTTTGGCCTGTGCAGGGAGCCACAGGTGTGGTTACCAGAGTGCTCAGCTCCGGTATCCACCATAAAAGTCATTGATTGGCTCCCTACTTTCATCAGTGACCGTGGGCTCCTGGGGGCTCAGGATCAGGTAGCCCGAGGTTCCCTAGTCTGATTCTGCTCCGGCCAGGCTGATACGGTTTTGGATGGCTGGTTCAGGTTGGCACCTTTCTTTGTTGGGTTGACTGAACTGCTTTGACCCTTTAGATATCCCTCTTTGATGGGGGCACTCATTTTTCCAGTGTCCGGTCTCTTTGCAATAGGCTCACTGGTAGTGGCGTAGTGGTGGTCTCTTCTTATTTCCCCCTTTCCACGCGGGGACAGTCTGTCTCACTTGATCTGAGCTCCTCAACACCACTGCCAGCAGGGCTGCTTTCTGTCTCCCTTTTGACTCGGCTTCTCATTGGGCTTCACGGTCTAGGATCACAAAGACTTTATTTGCTACCTCCAGGAGCTGTGTGGCACTCATTCCAGTGAAACCTTCCAGCTTTTGGAGGTTTTCTTGGATGTCTGCACAGGGTTAAGCCACAGAGGCAGCATTAATCATCCATTGATTCTCAGGTGTCTCAGGGTCGAACGGGGTGTATGTCCGGAACTCTTCACACAGTCTTTCATAGAAATTGGTGGGAGTCTCATCCACTTTTTGGATTATCATTGTAATTTTGGACATACTGGTGGGCGTTTTGGCTCCTGCTCGAAGTCCATGTAGAAGGACATCACAGTAGTGACCCAGGGTTTCTTGTCCTTCTCTGATATTGAAACCCCAATTAGGTCTCATCTCTGGCATCATTTCTCGTGCCCAACTATCTACATCGAAGACCTCTGTGGTCAGGTGGTGTGCCTCCTCATTCGTCTCGGGGTCCCTCTGCTCCAACTTGGCCAAGCAACCACCAGTCTGGTGGCTCAAGGGGCCAGTATGGCTGGAATCTCGCTGGGGCCTCCAGAAATGTTGCAGAAACCAGTATTCAAGAACCCAAGCACTACACTCAGAAAGTTGAGAATTCAGGTTTATTATGCTGGTGGTCCCAGAGGAATTAACACTCCAAGGTCTGATCCCCAAACAAAGGGGCTACAAAGCTTTTGTACTTGGACATGCATGATTAAGTTGGTTTTCAGGGGCTGGGCAATTGCAAAGAGCAGGACAAGGGTGAGTGAGATAAACTCCAGTTCCTAGTATTGTGAGTCCCCACTTTCTGAGACTACATGACCTACATGATCCAGACTTTGCAAGAAGCAAGCTGAGTTACAGTGGCAGAAGGAGCAGGAGGTTATGTAAAATTTTAACTTTTCCTCTTCACTTATGTAGTAAGATGTTCTGTTCCAAAATTTTATAACTATGTTCAACTTCCAGTTAGACATTATTGATTAACTTTTAATTTAGAAGAGATTCGAGTTAAGGATAATGTTAGTTTTCTCTTCATGACAATCTTGATTCATTTTCTTCCACCTGTGAGAATAAATTTTATAAAAGGTGACATCCAGGTACTCTTGATTTCTGGCTTCCATGTGGTTTTGACCAGTGACATACACTACCAGAAAACTAGAAAGCAGGAGAAGGAAGAGGCTGGGTATTTATTTCCTTTTCTCCTTTATACCAGGTCACAGTTTTGTAAGTTGTTGTGTTCATCTAGGTAAGACAGTCTTTTTGACAGGCGACCCCTTCTCTCAACAGACTCCAAATCATTGTTTCTTGCCCTTGCCCATTCAGCTATAATGCTACTAATGACCCACAGTTGCTCATCTCTGAGCACCATTCCTCATTGGTTCTGTTAGCCTTGTCCACACATCTATAAATTATTCTTTCTTATACTCTCTTTAATTAAAATTTTGAAGATGAAATTGTTTTCTGGTGGAATATTGAGAGAGAAAATAATTGCCAGCAAGGTTGACTCAAGAATCAAAACCTTAAAATGAAACTCTGAGTTTTCTTGTATGTAATTGAATCACTGCATGGACAATATTGACACTGGTAATTGATGTTACATGGTGGCAACAGATATTTTAAATAATAACCATTTGTGGCATCAGATGAAGAGTCAGTGGAGGGCAAGTCAATTAGGCGACAAGGGAAAAGTGGCACTTAAGAGTCTGTATTTGCTTTTTTCTGCATATAATAGCCTTTTGTCTAAATAAAAAGATGAAAATGGAATATGAATGGCACGAGTGGACCATGCTGGTCCGTGCTCATTTTTATCTATGTGCATTTTATTCGTCCTTCTTTCCACTGCCATGTGCTTTAGAAGGTTGTCTTCTACAGATTGTATCACTAAATATCTTTGCTACCTGGCTATTATATTAGTATTATCTCCCTCAATCAAGATTCATCTCTATGTTACCTTTCATTGAACTCTTTAAAAGTCTTTGTTGTGCTGTTTCCTGCCTTGATACTGACTGATAAGACAAACTCCCCAACATACTAAAAGGAAGCACTGGATCTTCTTGACTTTGCTCTTTGTAAGTTATATTGTCTTGGGAGACAGGGAGTCTGAAGTATCTGGTTCCTCTTTTGAGGAATCTTTCTGTGACTCTGTTTTGTTTACTGTTGGCAATGAGCCCTTGTTGTGTGAACTGCACATCCATATCCAAGACTTGGTATGGTATCTGGACAACAGGGGCCTCTTAGATTATGGACTTTATAGTATTTCTGGGAACAACTGCAGCAAGCTGTTATACTATGAGAAATGGAAATGGCCACATATCATTTTCTAAAAATGGTGAGAAAGAAGAGAACACACTCAGAAATTAAGAGATAATCAAAACTCATATATCTTAGTTCAAGATACTGGATGACTATTGGTAAAGAGAAAAATCCCTGATTCTGACAAAGGTGGGAGTTTCTTTATCTGTCCAGTTTCTGGGAAACATTTCAAGTTGCAGGAAAGGGAATAAGCTATGAAAAACATAAAGACTTCCTTTCACAGTGTTTGAGAATCATAATAGCTTGGGAGAAATCCACTTTGAAGCATCAGTATTGGCTACAGTGAAAAGAGCTAACAGTACAGCAGTGGTAGGAAGGGGACTGTGTACCATTTTTGGTATTTGCAGCATCAAAAGAAACAGTCAACAAGGGCAGGGAACAGGTATAATCTTGCAAAGACCTTAGAAAGAGAAATTTCTCAGTAAAGTTTTAGTCCTAGTGTCTGTAATATTGGTTGAGGGGTTAGAGTGAATACCATTGCAACTGCTAACACTTTTGGTTTGGTTTAGGGATTCTCATTAGAAAAGACTCTGATGCTGGGAAAGGTTGAAGACAGGAGGAGAAAGGGATGACAGAGGACAAGATGGTTGAATGGCATCACCAACTAAATGGACATGAGTTTGAGCAAGCTCCAGGTGATGGTGAAGGACAGGGAAGCCTGGAGTGCTACAGTCCATGGGGTCACAAAGAGTTGATATGACTGAGAGATTGAACAACAAGGGATTCTGTTATAGATATTGACTGTTACAGCAATATATTGAACCACTACTTGTGCTGGAAAGTGTATAACACTTGGTATACTTTATTTCATTAATGCTAGCAACTTTTCAAAGTGCTTCTATGCTTATTTTATATATAAATAAATTGAATATGAGTAAATTTTATTAACTCATCTAAGTTACAGACCTATTAGGTCCATAAGTCTAGACTAAAAACTTATCCTCAGAAGTCTAGACTCAAAACTTATTCTTAGCATACAATCAATTCTCAACATTCTCACTGGCTAAGGTCCAATATTGGTCAGAGATTGTGTTTTAGAGGAAATTTATTTTCTTTCACTATAATGTTTCCCTTGGATTGTTTTAATATTTTATTGCTTTTTCTTTTTTTCTTATAGCAACTATATGCATCTTCCATCCCAGGTGGAATGAGGACAATTGCAGAGAGGCTGAGGCCAAGACATAAAAAGAAATAGAGCAAAGAGAACAGAAAGTGAAAGATCTGACAATAGCTTAATAGCTTTTAGGCCGGATTCAGGCAAAATCTAGTTGGTTTGCATTGTTTTCTTCAGTTGGTCTCTGGTATGTTTCTGTCACCTGTGACAAAGGAATGCCAACTGTGAAGTTCTGAAAAGATAATGATCATTATCTTGGGAGTCTGAAACATTAGCCTAATGACATGCTAATTAAATTGGCTGCTTTTTGCTGGTGGACTGGCTTTTGCATTGGTTTTATTCTTTAGATATTTCCTAGTTTATGCAAACAAGAAAACAAAACATGTTTTCTTTGTAATTATTACCAAACATATCTTATTGATAAGATACTTTAAAATCTTTCCTGTGATAGTACAGAACTCTAATATATTCCTAGGATTAGAGTTCTTTATGAATTTTTACCACTTAAAAACCTTTTTTAAGGGATGGACCTTCTGTTCATTAAAATACTAAACCTGTGCCTAAGGCTTCACTCTCCAATTTCAGGCCTTAGAATTGATACCTGATTTTTGTCTTCCTGTATCTCTGAATAGCATCTCCTGAATATCTTATTACCTTTGTCCTTCCCAGTCTACTAGTCTCAACATCTTCAAACTTTCTATGATATTTTTTGGATGTGAGCTCATCTTTTTCAACTCAACTACTGTTAGCTACTGTTGACTTTATAGCTTTTGTGCTTGCCATACCCAACTGATTAAGTATTATTTCTCTCTGCCTTTTCTTCTCCTACTCCTGACTCTTACTCTGACAGTTATTGTTTCCAATCTCCTGAATCAACAATTATAGTACATAATGCACTTTTTCCTCCATGCAATCCTTCCTAATATTCTGATAGTTCATTTGGCAAGTAAAAATCATTATGGCTAGTCTTTTTTTGCTAATGGAAGAGAAACATGACATTAACTTCTCAGATGGGTTTTAACAAAACGTATTAAGATTTTTTCTACCCCATCAACTTATGGACTAAATAGGTGTGTGTCTATGTTTGTGAACACACTGATCTTCAAAAGGTTATGAATGAGAGCTGGATCTGATAACACAAATTAAATATTCAATTTATAAACTATTCAATTGGCTGCTAAGGGAAGTGGTGGCCAGGAAAATAAGGCAGTGTTATCAGATCCCAAAGTTATTACTTGTTAGGCCACGTAAAAGAATGTAGCTACAGGAAGAAAAAGTTAAATGAATCTTAAATCCCTTGTCCACATCTACTTTTTAAAGATTTAGGCTATGAGAATAGCAGATAATTTTCCAAAGGATTACTGTATAGAGGGTGGGACTGTAAGTCCTACTCCTTTTAAGCCAACCAAAATTGAGGAGTGGCTATCACCCCAGGCTTTATGAAAGGGGTTTCACAGATACTGTCCAGAGGACTTGGCCTGCGTCTCCACTAATATCCAGATGTTAGTGGATCCATATGCAATTCCACAAGGAAATGAAGACACTGAGGGATAGGCTAGCTCTCTGTTACCCAGTGAGCAAAAGTAGACGTGGCTTTGCTGGATCAGACATGACCAAGTGGGAGAGAGAGAACCTCCCTGCCTGCAATAACTTCTGAAGTGGAAGCAATAGCCAAATTAAGACCAGGATGCATTTAAAACAGTAATAACAGCAACAGAAACAACAGGAAAACAAGATCTGAGTGAGGTCTTGCACAAATCATGGAACATGCAGTTTGTTGTTTCTGGTGGGGAACAAAGGAATCTAGGAAAGAGCCAAAGAGAGAAGGAGTCATATTGAAACATCTGCTCTGCCCAGAAGGTACATAACCAACTTGAAAGAGAAAAAAGAAAAAAAATAATGAAGGAAGAACTTCTTCCATAATGTGGTTGGGTCTCATCCAATCAACTGAATGCTTTGAAGGAAAAACACTGGATCTTCCAAGGTAGAAGGGATTCTGCTTCCAGACGACCTTGAACTCTAGCTGCCATGTCAACTCTTCCCTGGGTCGCTAGCCTCCTTGGCTGCCATGTAGTTTTCAGATTTGCTAGTAGCCAAAATACAGTAAGCCACTTCATTAAAATAAATTTCCCTCAGTCTATGTAGATGTATACCATTGCTTCTATTTCTCTGGAGAAGCCTGACTAATATCTACCCGACTTCTGAACTTATTCTTTCTTCATCTCACCGTGGATAGACGGCAGAAAATGAACCTGCAATTTTTTTTTTTTTTTTACTTAACTTGATGGGGTGAGGAAATGGAAACATGAAAAATGGAAGAAGGACAATGTTCACTTTCCTCAGGTTCTCACTAATTAAAGGACCCAGGTGATGGAGACAATATTTACTTTATATCAGTTTCAATTAATATTGGACATGGACATTTGTACAGACCTTTTTACTGAAGGAAAATGTACATTCAGAAAGATGGTTTCTCTTATAAATGTACAGTTAGCTCAATTTTTAAAAATGGAATTCAGTTATGCAACTGGCATCTAAATTAAGAAACAGAATGTTAGCTGTACTCAGATAAAATTTCAAAGGTAGAAACAAACAAATACATTTGCTTTCTGATTATAACCCATGATACATAATTATTTAACAAATAGGTTGTAGAGTCAATATTTCCATCTGATTCTTCAAAATGCAAAAGGAACAAAGTGCATGCCCATGTGTGTTTTTGTGCATGTGTGTGTATTCAATAATAAAAAGCTAGCATTTAAATTGAGGATTTGATTTTATGCTTTAGATCTCTCCTGATAATATATGCTACATGTTCAACATAATGTTCAAAAGGAATTCAAATATCCCTTATCACAATTTTTTACTAAATTCAAGCATTTTTTTTTATTAACTACCATTATTTCTCTCAGCCAAACAAAACACGTATCAATTCAGTAAAGCAAACTCTGTGAATTGAAGGCAGAAATTCAGTGAATCATAATTTATTTTCCTGATTTTCACTGAATTGGCTTAATTGCTGAAATGTCTTGTCACCATATAGAAATAGCCTCTTAATTTATGAATCAAGCTTTCTTTTTCTTATCCTAGGTAGTAATTAATAATTGTTGCTGTGTGGTTTTCTATTAGTGTAATGTGATAATTAAAGTAATTAAAGAAAAATCACTTTTTCAAAGGACAGAACACTATAATCCATCATAAATGAGTAGTAAGTGTCCACTATTTATTAACCAGTTCCTGTAATTAATTATTTAATCAAGGCATGGCTTAAAATACCTAATAACAAATTGAATTTCGTGTCTACAAATATCTCATGCTGATTTAGGAAACATTTTCTAATAAATTTCTGCATATTTTGAAAAACCCCAAGCAAGTTTTGGATTATGATTTTTCATTAAATTTAAGCCCCATAAAAAGGTAGCAAGGAATGAATCTGTAAATTGCCTATTAGTTAGCATAGCTCCAGGCACACATGCATGTTTATTAAATATTGTTTGGTAATTTCATGATGGAAATGAGGAAATTAATAATATATAGCACAGTAATTGTGGCTTTAATATTTTTATAGAGAATAAATAAATTGAGTAGTAAAAATAACATTTACTATTATACAAATGTTTATGGAACACATTCATATTTTCCAGTCCATTTTCTATTATTATACCATTTTACAGATGAAGAAACAGGCTCAGTAAGATATTACCATTGAAGGATCCATGCTTTGTTCACATTATAATAAATGAGATAGTTTTATTTTAATTAGACATACTCACTATTGTTTCCCTAATAGCAGAGCAAAGTGACAGATGCCTCAACTACAAAGGCTGCAGGATGAGGACAGGAAGAAAACAATTTCTAGCTTAAGGCATTGAATTAGTCCATTTCTACCTAAAATGATTACTCTGTTTACTAAAAATGTGAGTTGAGACTCAAATCCTAGCATTAAATGAATTCTGGTTAATTTACAAATTCCAGGAAAAGAAAATGGAGAAAATGTAGCAAGTGTCAAACTGGTTGTGGATTTATTCCTCTAATTTTTTGCACCGATTTAAATGGGCTGGAGTTGTTATGGAATTAGCCCAGAAATGAGAATTTGCACAGAATCCTAATTTACAGACTCAGGTACAGTCCAGCCTTTAAAACCATCTTTCTTCCTCTAGTTCTGATTTATGTCTGGTCCTTAACAAATATGGAACATTATGTTTCTAAACATACAGTTTTTTTAAAAATCTAAGTTATAGAATGAGACAGAACTTCGGTGTTCTGTGGAATGCTTTTTTTAAAGGAATTGCTTTACAATGGTGTGTTGGCTTCTGCCATACACCAGTGGGAATCATATATATATGTCCCCATCCTCTTGAGCCTCCCTCTCACCCTGACCCTGTGGAATTCTTTACACCGTAATTTTATTATAAAGCAATCTGTTGAGGATATTAGGTACAGGTATTCTGCTAAATTGTATGCTACACTGTCAAAGAGGAAAATAGTACAATTAGCAAGATAAAATAAATAGTTTAGCAAAGTGACATCATAAAATAAATAAAATAAACATACAAAGACCCCTGAAGTGTTAGAAAGTGTTAGTCGCTCAGTTGTGTCTGACTCTTTGCAACCCCGTGGACTGTAGCCTGCCAGGCTCTGTCCATGGGGATTCTCCAGGCAAGAATACTGAAGTGGGTTGCCACGCCCTCCTCCAGGGGATCTTCCCAACCCAGAGGTCGAACCCAGGTCACCTGTATTGCAGGCAGATTCTTCACCATCTGAGCCACTAGGGAAGCCCCAGATACTCTTATGCATTCCTTGTAACTCAGATGGTAAAGAGTCTGCCGCAATGAGGGAGACATAGGTTCAATCCATGGGTCGAGAAGATTGCTGAGAGAAGGGAATGGCCCCCCCAGTATTCTTGCCTGCGAAATTCCATGGACAAAGGACCCCGGTGGGCTACAGTCCATGGGGTCGCAAATAGTTGGACGTGACTGAACTACTAACACTTTCACTTTCACATACATAATTAGGAGTTATAAAATATAATGAAAAAGTGATTGTGTTAATACATTTGTAAGAACCATATAAGTCATAGTAAAATATAAATTTATTAAGTAAAACTTGGGCCCCTGGTGAAGATAGTTACTAAATTACGAGATGAAACAATAAATACTATTTCTTGCATTAGTGTATGTGTGTGTATATATATATATACACACCCATATATTTTTTTCATCTCAAAACAATGCTGGTGATTTCAGGGCCACCCAGAGGAAAAATTAAGTGACAATAAATATAACCAAGAATCTTTTCTAAAGTAGGTAGATAATGGGGGCTCCAGTTCAGTTGCTCAGTCTCATGTCCTACTCTTTGTGACCCCGTGGACTGCAACATGTCAGGCTTCTCTGTCCATCAGCAACTCCTGGAGCTTATTCAAACTCGTGTCCATCAAGTTAGTGATGCCATCTAACCATCTCATCCTCTGTTATCCCCTTCTCCTCCCACCTTCAATCTTTCCTAGCATTAGGGTCTTTTCCAATGAGTCAGTCCTTTGCATCAGGTGGTCAAAGTACTGGAGTTTCAGTTTCAGCATCAGTCCTTCCAATAAATATTCAGGACTGATTTCCTTTAGGATTGACTGGTTGGATCTCCTTGCAGTCCAAGGTTCTCTCAAGAGTCTTCTCCAACACCACAGGTCAGAAGCATCAATTCTTCACTGTTCAGCTTTCTTTATAGTCCAACTCTCACATCCGTACACAACTACTGGAAAAACCATTCTTTGAATAGATGGACCTTTGCTGGCAAAGTAATGTCTCGGCTTTTTAATACACTTTTTAATGGGAACTACAGGCATATATTGCTAAAGTTGTTTTGTTTCAATAACAGGGTGAAGTGAAGTCACTCAGTCGTGTCTGACTTTGCAACCCCATGGACTGTAGCCTACCAGGCTCCTCCATCCATGGGATTTTCCAGGCAAGAGTACTGGAGTGGTTTGCTATTTCCTTCTCCAGAGGCTCTTCCCGACCCAGGGATCGAACCAGATCTTCTGCATTGTAGGCAGACGTTTTACCATCTGAGCCACCAATGGGGTAGACAACTCAAGCCTGTCTTACGCACTTCATGAGGTTCTCACAGCAAGGGTATAGGGTGGTTTGTCATTTGCCTCCTCCAGTGGATCACGTTTAGTCAGAACTCCCCGCTATGACCCATCCATCTTGGGTGGCCCTATGTGGCATGGCTCATGGCTTCATTGAGTTTTGCAAGACCCTTTGCCATGACAAGGCAGTGATCTGTGAAGCTTACATAATAAAATATATTCATTTCCTTAGCAACAGTTAATTTTATTATTGTTATAGCTTACATATCACATTCAACATTATTATTTAGAGCCCTCCAGGTTCTTGTTAATGAAACAAACAAAGAAAACAGATATGTAGGTTTTAAATGATTCTGAAACTCTTTGCTTAGTTCTTTCCCAATCAGCATTAATACCTAAATTAAAGAAGCAGTACAGGTTCAGAATCACCCAGTAAACTGGTTAAAACACAGAATGCTAGAGTTTCTGATTCAGCTGATGGTTTAGAGATGGGACAAAAATATGCACTTCCAAAACTGCAGATGTTGCTAGTCCAGGGAATGCACTTTTTGGACCACTGAAGGAGAAACTGCACTAAAGTAAAGAGTGCTAGGTTAAAAGATTAATTCCATCCCTTATTGGTACTGCAGAAGACTTAGTCTGCTTGGTATCAAATCTATTCCAACCTCATTTTCTCAAGTGTGAAAAAGGGAAAATGATACCTATAACAAAGCATGGTTGTGAGATTTAAGTTAGACTAGTACATATTGAAAACACTCAACACAGTATCTGAAAAATGACAGATTATACAATAAATATGATTTCCCATTTTCTCTGTAGTAATGGGTGTTTCAGTGTTTTTCACTGTATCTTAACTTTCTTTTCCATTCCATTTATTAATGATTTCCTGATGCTAGATTTTAAACATGTAATACTTTAAGTGCTGAATTTAAAGTATTAGAAAACTCTTTTCTAGGTACAGTAAGTCTCCTATATACAAATGAGCTCCATTCTGAGTGTCTTCATAAATCCAAGTTGTTTGTAAGTCCAACAAAGTTAGCCTGGGTACAGTCTGTACTATAATAGGTTTATAATAAAATAATGCATAAAAATAAACAAAAATAAAGAAAATATTTTAAATCTTACAGTACAGTACCATGAAAAGTACAGTAGTACCGAACAACAGCTGGCAAACAGGGGCTGGGATTGAGTGAGCAGGCAAGAAGAATTACCAACTGGAGGAGAGAGAGGAGGTGGGAAATGGTAGAGCTTGAAGGATTGTCAGCAACAGGAGGAGGAGGGCCAGCTGCAATCTCACTCATGCCTGACGCTGACGGCACAGGTTCTGGTTCCTTATTGGATTCAATTCTCTCTGCCCTCTTGAAAAAATGATCCAGTGATGTCTGGTTAATAGCTCCTTTTTCTCTTCACAGATGATGTGGTAGCACTGGATTGCATTCTAAATGGCTGCTGCAATCTTCATGTACTATGCTGTTTGGGTCCTGTACCTTGAAAATCAACAGTGCTTCCTTTATTTTGCAAATAAAGAAAATCCCCTTGACCTTTCTTGTGCTGTGAGTCTCTTTGGTTCTTCAGCTACGTCTTCTTCCTCTTGTCTGTCTTTGTCCTTTCTCTGAGACTCCAATTCCATCAGGTTTTCATTAATGGCTTGGACTTTCCTGTTGGCTCAGACAGTAAAGCGTCTGCCTGCAGTGTGGGAGGCCCGGGTTCAATCCCTGGGTCGCAAAGATCCCCTGGGGAAGGAAATGGCAACCCATCCAGTATTCTTGCCTGGAAAATCCCATGGGCAGAAGAGCCTGGTAGGCTACAGTCCATGGGATTGAAAAGAGATATACATGACTGAGAGACTTCACTTTCACTTTCTTTCTTCATTAGTAAGTTCCTCATGGTGCATATCAAGGAGTGCAATGATCCCGATGATCTTGATGCTCTTGCAGATCTTCCTTGAAATAAAGATACTGTATTACTGTACTGTGCAATAAAGTATATAAACACACAAGCACTTGTAGAGGATGCATGCATGTGACAAAGCACGTGAACTAATTTACATGATTGAACATGCAAATGCAACTTTGCATCTTTGAAAGTTTGCCACTTGAAGGTTTGCCTGTAGGGCACTTAACATATAGGAAAACAAATGACTTTAAAAGTTTCAAGAGTGTTCTTCAAGACTGTACAAATTTGAAAATTCAAGTTTTATCATAGTTGTTAAACCCGAAATATGTGTAAAATATTGCATCATTTATAGACTCTATTTCTTCCATTTTCACTACCGCTCATAAGACTCTAAATGATTTTTTCAAATATTCTGGATATCAATTAAGTTATTACTTAATTAATTAATATTACTACATAAAGAAAAAAATTTTTTTAAGTTTTGCAAATTAATAAATTGATAGACCTGTAATAGACACAGAAAGAAGTTTTATTTAGAGATTTACACAAAGTTATATTTTTAAACTATTGCCATTTTTACTTAGTAATTGATACACTTGTTTTAAAAACAGAAAATATATTTTCACGAAAATAAAACATATCTTCTATTCACT
The DNA here is from genome assembly GCF_023699985.2 of Odocoileus virginianus. Lineage (NCBI taxonomy): Eukaryota > Metazoa > Chordata > Mammalia > Artiodactyla > Cervidae > Odocoileus > Odocoileus virginianus. Next base: position 18,374,216 of record NC_069704.1, read on the forward strand.
ATAAATATATAGTTTATGTCTTCATTGATGTTTCTCTGTCTTCTGTATGTGTGTGTATTAAGACAACAGAGAGAGAAGATAGACTTTCAACTTGTTGGACTGGGGTCAGTTATAAACTAGTAAATTTGAAAAAGTCAGTTTAATCAGGGAATCTTAAAAATACATTATTTCTATCAAACTAAGTTTCAGTTCAGTTCAGTCACTCAATCGTGTCCGACTCTTTGCGACCCCGTGAATCACAGCATGCCAGGCCTCCCTGTCCATCACCAACTCTTGGAGTTTACTCAAACTCATGCCCATCGTGTCGGTGACGCCATCCAGCTATCTCATCCTCTGTTATCCCCTTCTCCTCCTGCCCCCAATCCCTCCCAGCATCAGGATCTTTTCCAATCAACTCTTCCCATGAGGTGGCCAAAGTACTGGAGTTTCAGCTTTAGCATCAGTCCTTCCAATGAACACCCAGGACTGATCTCCTTTAGGATGGACTGGTTGGATCTCCTTGCAGTCCAAGGGACTCTCAAGAGTCTTCTCCAACACCATAGTTCAAAAGCATCAGTTTTTCGGTGCTCAGCTATCTTCACAGTCCAACTCTTACATCCATACATGATCACTGGAAATACCATAACCTTGACTAGACAGACCTTTGTTGGTAAAGTAATGTCTCTGCTTTTTAATATGCTGTCTAGGTTGGTCATAACTTTCCTTCCAAGGAGTAAGTGTCTTTTAATTTCATGGCTGCAATCACCATATGCAGTGATTTTGGAGCCCAGAAAAATGAAGGCTGACACTGTTTCCACTGTCTCCCCATCTATTTGCCATGAAGTGATGGGACCAGATGCCATGATCTTAGCTTTCTGAATGTTGAGCTTTAAGCAAACTTTTTCACTCTTCTCTTTCATCAAGAAGGCTTTCCAGTTCCTCTTCACTTTCTGCCATAAGGATGGTGGCATCTGCATATCTGAGGTTATTGCTATTTCTCCCAGCAATCTTGATTCCAGTTTGTGCTTCTTCCAGCCCAGCATTTCTCATGATGTACTCTGCATATTAGTTAAATAAGCAGGGTGACAATATACAGCCTTGATGTACTCCTTTCCTATTTGGAACCAGTCTGTTGTTCCATGTCCAGTTCTAACTGTTGCTTCCTGAACTGCATACAGGTTTCTCAAGAGGCAGGTCAGGTGGTCTGGTATTCCCATCTCTGGAAGAATTTTCTAGAGTTTGTTGTGATCCACACAGTCAAAGGCTTTGGCATAGTCCATAAAGGAGAAATAGATGTTTTTCTGGAACTCTCTTGCTTTTTCAATGATCTGGCGGTTATTGGCAATTTGATCTCTGGTTCCTCTGCCTTTTCTAAAACCAGCTTGAACATCTGGAAGTTCATGGTTCACATATTGCTGAAGCCTGGCTTGGAGAATTTTGAACTTTACTTTACTGCATGTGAGATGAGTGCAATGTGGTAGTTTGAGCATTCTTTGGGATTGCCTTTCTTAGGGATTGGAATGAAAACTGACCTTTTAAAACTAAGTTTAGACATACATATTTACTGATTCAGCCACACTCTAATGTAGGGCCAAGGGAAATTCATAATATTTAAGCTGACTAGATGAAATTTCACTCTGTTATCTCATAAGCCATACTCTTATTACATGCTCTAGAATCCAAGTTTTAGGTTTTAAGATGGGTGGAATGTTAAGAGTAGAAGCATCCTGGAGTTTTATTACTTGTTATAATATTTTAAAGATATTTGTAAAATTGCTTATGATATTTTAAAAGTTGTATTTACTGTGACTTTGCAAAATATTCAACTTAGGACTCATAGGAGTTGAAATTTTTCATATTAATATTTTATAATATCAGAATACCTAGTACCTTATTAAATTATGTCATCAAAATAATGAGTATAGCTGTTAAAAACAGTGTTAGGAATAAATACAAGGGACTTGCCTGCCACTTACCTGGTAATTGCAGAAATGTAATATATACTCCTTGTTTTGGTACAATATATGATGATATTTTTTAAATTGGACCCTGATACTAGGAAAGATTAAAGGGAAAAGGAGAGATTAAATGTGGCAGAGAATGAGATGGTTGGATGGCATCACTGACTCAATGGACATGCATTTGAGATGCGAAGAGCTGACTCATTTGAAAAGACCCTGATGCTGGGAAAGATTGATGGCAGGAGGAGAAGGGGACGACAGAGGATGAGATGGCTGGATGGCATCACCGACTCGATGGGCATGGGTTTGGGTGGACTCCGGGAGTTGGTGATGCACAGGGAGGCCTGGTGTGCTGCGGTTCATGGGGTCGCAAAGAGTCGGACATGACTGAGCGACTGAATTGAACTGACTGATGATAATATTTTTTAAATTGGATGCTGATACTAGGAGAGATTAAAGGCAAAAGGAGAGATTAAACATAGCAGAGAATGAGATGGTTGGATGGCATCACTGACTCAATGGATATGCATTTGAACAAACTCTGGTAGATAGAGAAGGACAGGGAAACTTGGTGCTGCCATTCATGGGGTCATAAAGAGTCGGACATGACTTAACGACTGAACAACACAAGGCAGAAAATGAATATATCAAAATATTTCATGGCTATTATTACTTATTGTACTACAATCCCTCACTTTTAAAATTCCTAATTTTGATTAATTTCCCTCGTTGGTGTTTATGTGTTGTTGATTAACTTCTGAAAGTGCATGGATATACCTTTCAACGTCTCATGTATCTGTGAATGTTTTTCCAGTGTAACTTGTGAAAAGTTAAAAAGTGAAAGTGTGAGTCGCTCAGTTGTGTCCAACTCTTTGGGACCCCTTGGACTGTAGCTCACCAGGCTCCTCTGTCCATGGAATTTTCCAGGCAAGAATTCCCTTCTAAAGGGGATCTTCCCAACCCAGGGATTGAACCTGGCCTCCAGGGATAAACGCGGTCTCCTGCGTTGCAGGCAAATTCTTTACAATCTGAGCCACCAGGGAAGCCCTGTAACTTGCATACAAAGGTTAATTCAGCTCTGTTAAGCCAAATAAATATATTTATTTAAAAAGTATTTCCTTTCTGTAGCTCTATAGAAGAGGAAGTGTTATCTTTTTACTTTAGGTGTTGCCATGGGTATGTTTAATACACATTTCTTTGTAGATTCATTACTTTATCTTTCTGGATTACTATAAACACTTGGAATATATAAATATTCATACACATACTTTTACTTATTTCAAATAACTTGTTTAAATCAACAGTAGCTGTGTTTAAATTAATTCTGCTATGTATTTAGTTATAGATGCTAATCTTTCTTGAGAGATGATACACTAAAGTGCTTTTCAGCACAGACTGCAGAGTCTGACAGCCTCAGGTTTAATCCTTTCTATATCAACATAGCAACTTTGATCTGAGGCAGTTGATCTCTTGGTGTTTTGGTTTTCTTGTCTGTAAATGGGCATGATAATCCTAACTCTCAGCCCTAGAGTTCTGTGAAGCTTAACTGATAAACAAATTTGTCCAGGGCAAGCTGACCATGGCAAGCAGAATTTAAGCGACATGCACAATATAAGCATAGGCTTTAACTTAACTTCTTTGCCTCATGAAAACTTATTTTTTCAACATTATTTCTTCCCTTCTTATACTGTATTCTTCTTGATCTGTTCTTGATGCCTCTAAGCTATTTTCTGAAGATTGAAATTTTCTCTCTGATTTGAATTTTTACAGTATCCAGACTTCTGTTTACTACTTTCTTTGAAGTTCTTAATTGGTAATTGTGTTTTTAATTTTTATGCTCTTTTTACACTTCAAATCTTCTCTCTCTGTGACTGCATGATTTATTTAAAAGTAACTATTTTCTCAAGCACTTTACATCATATGAATTTTAAAGTTTCTTCAATTTAGAACTTGTTCTCAATAAATATTTCAAGACATAACAGTAGAATCTGAAGAATGATACCCAAATGCCAGAAATGTGAATGACTTACAGTCAAGAGATTTGCAAATTAAATTTAATTAAAGAATAAACTGAGTCATAAAATGTAAAAAAGGAAGAAAAGAAAAGAAATTAGTGGACTTGCTGGCAAAATAATTAAAGCCAATCTCCACAAGCTCCACTAAAACTTAGAAGAGCCAGTGAATGAAATGCTGGTGCAAATTCCAGTTATTGGAATTTCTTGCCTGGAGAATCCCACAGACATAGGAACCTAGCAGACTACAGTTCATATGTTGCCCAGTGTTGGACATGACCGAAACGACTTAACATGCATGAATGCACTCTAGGCATATGGGATCTTAGTTGCACAATCAGGGATGGAACTTCTGCATCAGAAGCACAGAATCTTAACCACTAGACTGTCAGGGAAGTCCCCCCATGTAGCGTTTTTGAGTGAAATTTATCTTTTCAAATTAGGGAATGTTAACAGAATTTAAGCAGATTTTTCTGTACTAAATTCTTTATATAAATGAGATTTTAAAGTTAACTTTTGATGACTGATTTATATGTTCCCATCTGTATTATGTCTAGATATTGTTTATAATTTCTGGAATGTGGGTGGTTCTGTTCCTAGTTTCTCCCTGACTTTAGCATTCCACTGACTGACTGAGTGTGGAAATGTATATAAAGGTATTGGATGTTTCTGTTCAAGTCACTGCATTTCCTTGAAGTCCCATCCAGCTACTTCAGTCTTCCACATTGAGCTTTATCTCTATATTGATCTATTTTCTAAGCAATTTGTTTTGGTATGTTGCTTTATAAAAATGATTCTTGAATTTCATTTGGAACAAATAAATAAAAAATTTCATAAAATGTAGATCTCACTACTATGGTAAATCCGCACCCCCCCATACTACAATTAATATTTTAAGTTTCTTACAATGAAAAATATTTTTATAGGCCTGTTGTGTTATTAAGTGATTATTGTATCTGTTCATAGATCACACAACTGCATGTGTACACCTCATTTATGTCAGTAAGTAGGGTCGATGACATATTTTTGTTCTCCCTAACAATATGTTAATAATTTTTGCTGTAAGAACTTACAGTTTTTAAGCAGAAATGAGGTTAGTAGAGTGGCAAAGCTGGACCTTCATAAGTACTACCAAGTAGTTGGAATCATTTATCTCAGTTTTTGGAAACAAGAAAGAACAACCTGATCTGTTGCTTAGTTGTCTAATTATATGTGGACAAATATATTTCTACAGTTTTTCAAAAGTTCTATAGAAGGAATTTTTTAAGCCAGGGCTATCAGATTGAAATATGAAAGTCACAAATATGAACCATATATGCCATAGAAAATTTTCTAGTCATCACATTGAAAAACAAGTAAAGTTAATATTAATAAATCAAAAATTAATATTTTACTTTATATAACATGTTTGAAATATGTAATAAATATTAAACACTGATGAGATTTTACTTTTTTAAAAATATACATTCAATGCAGTCTACTATGTATTTTATACTTACAACACATCTCAATTTTGTCTAGCCAGATTTCAAGCACATGATTGCCACAAAAGGTCTGTGGCTCCCATACTGGGCAGTGAAGTTTTAAATCCTTACTAGAAAGAATGGATAAAGTACAGAAACCAAGATATACTTCTCCTTCACATGTTTCTGTTACTTCATATTCCAGGGAATAACCCATCGTTACTTGTCTTCATCTGCTGTAACCATGTAGCATTAATTGATACTATAGTCCTCAAAGCCATACGGTGTATATCTCAGGGAGGTGGGAGAGGCTGTGAGATAATGAAAGAATCTTTGTGTTCAAGGGGTTTTGAGCCACCTGATGTGAAGAGCTGACTCTTTAGAAAAGACCCTGATGCTGGGAAGATTGAGGGCAAGAGGGGAAGGGGACGACAGAGGATGAGATAGTTGGCTGACATCGTCGACTCAGTGGACATAAGTTTGAGTAAACTCAGGGAGATAGTGAAGGACAGGGAAGCCTGGCGTGCTGTAGTCCAGGGGATTGCAAAGAGTTGGACACAACTTAGCAACTGAACAACAAAGCAAAACAAAACCAGAATAAAACACCAACTACCTTTTGGTCAGGGACACATGGATCTGTCCCTCTGATAAGTATACATATGAGAAAGAGTGCTATAAAAGGTGTGGTTAAAAATGTCTTACTATGTTTTCACTGAAGTGCTTGTTCTGCTTTAGGACTCCAACCTCAGCTTTGATTCGGGAATGTTCCTCTTCGGGACTGGCAGACAATTAATTAATATACTTACTTTCTAATGCTGTTTCAATAGTGTGTTTCCATCTATTGCTTCTGCGAGTGGTTTAATAGGAAAAGAAACAGGAAACAAACATAATCTGAAAGGCTGTGTCATAATTCTTAATAAGCTAGAAAAAACATTTTATCATATGAAAAGGTGCCTTGTTGCAATATTTATTTCTATGTTTTTTTCAAGTTCAGTGACAATGCAATGATGATCTTTGCTACCCTTTCCTTTATCCTGAACAAATGTGTAATCCCTTGCTCAACTTGTAAAACATATGCTAACCAACATTATTGAGTGGTTTTCTAATACTACCTTCTAATTCTTCTTTTTTTAAGTTTTAAACATCTTGTTCATTTTATTTTCGTGTTTATCCATAGAGAAGTGATATTCAGGGAACTTCTTTCTCAATAAAATACATGAATATGTAACCAAAGAAGTAATTATTCAATGAATTAATCATGCCATTATGTTTGGTAGTCAGGCATGTTATATAATTTTTTTGATGTGAACCTCAATTGGGAACAATCTATCTTATCTGTCATTGCAATGAATTTTATTAAAAATTAAAAGTCTCCAATCTGTAATAAAGTTAAAGATCAAGGACATGTCTAATAATATTTTATTCACACTGCAGCTGTGCTTTGGCCTTTACATATTTTACCTGCATAGTAGTTTGCCATTTTCAGATTAAAAAATCCTATTTTAGACTCAAATCTTTATACAGAAGCAACTCAGAAATAATAATTTAATACTTACATATTTTTATCAAATATTTAAAAGCAAGCTATTTGTTAATGACTATGTGATACATTTAGCAAGATGATCAGAAGTGACACTATAAAAATATTAAGCAGCATTTTAGTGTCTATAAAATAAAGTACAAAACAGTACTAGATCTCTAATAAGAGCCTAGAAAGGTCTACTCTGGTGTGATATCACGGGAAAGGACAAGATTAATTTAAAACTGACTTGAATGAAGAGTGTACCACATACAGCATTAGATTTGAGCATCCCTTTTCATGGGCTAATCCCTAGAGAAACCTAAAAAAGTATACAGTGACTGCTGGCTTTGCTTCAAAGTCATTTGGTTTTTTTATTTTTGTTTATTTTTTTTCCATTTATTTTTATTAGTTGGAGGCTAATTACTTTACATCATTGCAGTGGTTTTTGTCATACATTGAAATGAATTAGCCATGGATTTACATGTATTCCCCATCCTGGTCCCCCCTCCCACCTCCCTCTCCACCGGATCCCTCTGGGTCTTCCCAGTGTACCAGGCCCGAGCACTTGTCTCATGCACCCAACCTGGGCTGGTGATCTGTTTCACCCTAGATAATATACATGTTTCGATGCTGTTCTCTTGAAACATCCCACCCTCGCCTTCTCCCAGAGTCCACAAGTCTGTTCTATACATCTGAGTCTCTTTTTCTGTTTTGCATAAAGGGTTATCGTTACCATCTTTCTAAATTCCATATATATGTGTTAGTATACTGTAATGGTTTTTTTAATATAAGTTAATTCCTTGTAGATCACAGTGTTTTAGAGCACAGGAGTGATTATTTAATTCAACCAATACAATGAAATTTGCTGAGCTGTTCCCTCGAGATACATAAATAAAGCAGAATCATTACTTCAAGGTTTTCACAGTCCAAAGCAGAAGGCAGACAGATAACGGAAGATTTTCAATAAAATGTCTAAGTACATTGAATAATAATTTCAAAAATTTACAGTTAAGTTTACCGTTAAAATTTAGTAGTCATTGAATGTTTTCTTTGGGCCATGACTGTAAATGGCATTCTTTATATTTTATCTCAACAAATAAAATATGGTTGATATTATAGTGACCATTTCATAAACTAGAAAATAGAATTTCAGACATTTAGAATACTCACCCAGGTGACCAACCTAGTCAAATGAGAGGTGGAGCATCTGTCAAATTTTATGACTCTGGTGCCCATGAACCTCTTAAACTTTTATTCTGGAATAATATGCTTCCTATCGTTCTATTTCCTGTTAACATATTGTTTCTTTTATGAAATTAACAATGATGGCAGACAGTGATTGAGACTACTTTTTCCTTTTAAAAAATCTTAATTGGCAAAGTAAAAGCTAGCAACACTATGCCAGTACTTTAATTTTTATTTTTAAAAATAGTTTTAATTTATACATCCTAAAGCCTGGGAATCCTGCTCTAAATTAAATTAGAGAAATTTTTCTTTAATGGGTGGGAAAAACTCACTTATTTTCCAGCCTGTATTACAGATCCTGAGGCTGCCTATCCATTACTTTCTAACAGAAGATCAGTTTACAAACATTGTTTGATTGCAAAAAAAAAAAAATTCTTAAGAAGAGCATCTTCTCTAAAGATTAGTTATGATAGTTGTCTCGTTACTCACCACTTCTCATCAAGGATGGCTTTGAATCTCAAATTGGTCTATGTCTTTTTTAAGGCTTCAAACAAACCTGACCCAAATGAGTATAACTAGACAGCTAGTGTGGAGAGGACTTCAATTAAATGTTTATGAGCAGGAAAAAGCAGATGTTATCTAATAACACCTATCTAATAACACTGTTCAAGGAACAGTCTGGGGGAAACCTGTAGCCTTTTGGATGTACCTGCTGAAAGCAGCATCTGGAGAGGCCACCTTTACATTCGGATGCACATTGGCATCTATGTCAAGTAACTTATATATCACACATAAGATCAACAACAGCGTGCCGTTTTGTACAAACCCAATTTTTTAAGGAATGTACCACATTTCTTATATGCTATTTTCTAATCAAATTTTCATATTAAATTTGTCACACTCTGGTAAGAAATCTTTGATAAATTTAATGAATTAAGATAAATGTCCCAGTGCATCATGTTCACCTACATGATTTATATGTAAAAACCTGCCTAATTCAACTCTCAGAATGTTATGTTTTGCCCCAAGCTGACAGTGATGGCAGGGAGGTCAGAGTCACATCTCTTCCCATCCTCAGCTCCACACCTGTCCTTGTTAAGGTCAAAGGGAATCTTGAGTGCTAACCGTGCCTCAGGAGGATGAGGCGGCCTGGCTGTTTCTGGAGTGCCATGGACAATGAGGACAGCAAAGGAGCGTAGTGGGTGGAAAATAAACTGCTGGTGAATCACTGACTCCGGAGATATGCCTTCTTTAAAAAATATTTTTGAAAATCAGCAGTGTAATGTTGAGGTTTACCTAAGGGGGTGGGATTACCATCCCTACCGCAGTTCTGTCTCCACGCTACTTACAGTAGCTTCCGAGGGCAGCAACCCCATCGCGTGAGAGCTTGTGAGAAATGCAGAATCAGAATGTTTTGAACAAGATCCTAAGGTGATTCATATAAATATTGGTTTAAGAATCACTGTTCTGTCCCATATTTTCCATCTTCTAAATTCCAGCTCATATTAGTTTTCCTTATTCTTGCATGCTGAGATTCTGTACCCATTGATGGTATATATTCTGATCCTCTGACTCTGGGGTGTTTGTGCTAAGAGGTAGCATGAGTAACTTGTGGTGATAAAAGTTTAGCTCTGATTAATCTTATTTTCCCCATCCTTCTTGAGTGAGCCTAAATTAGCCCATTGCTACAGTTCAGTTATCATTACAATGAAGTTTGCCAAGTAATTAATATCCATCCTTCTCATAAGCACAGCTTTACAAAGTCGTGAAATTTAGTCCCATGAACATCTTGTATCAAGTTCTGTTGAGCATCTCTGGTAGGAGATATCCTCAGCTGTATCTGGGATCATGTTCCAATATTTGGTCCTTGGCAGTGTTTTAGACATTGCTGAAACTTTTCCTGGGTCAGCTTTAGGCATGCTAATTTGCTAAGTCCCAGGAGGTAATTTGTTGATTTGTCACAGCTATCTTATTTGTGACCATCTGCCACCTTAGGAGCACGTTAGTAGAATTAATTTGTGTCTATTCTGGAAGTATTTTTTGGAGGGAGGATCCTAACTATCTTCACTCCTCTGAATGAATTTGACACATGAATTTGAATTAGGATATATGATTATTAACTCCCACGTTCCAGCTCTGAGTTGGGTCTGCCCTAATGGGTTATTCCCTAAGGGTAGCCAATGCTACTTCCTTTTCTACTAAAAGTGAGATTTACATCAGGGAAGATTAGGAAGATGCCTGCCGATATTCTCTGCCAAATGGGGTTTACTAGCAGAATTTTTCTATAAATAGTCCCATTACTATTTTCTCTAACCAAGCTTGGTTCTTCCTTTTCTGTAAAGCAGCTGCATTGTAAACAGCTCTTTTCAAAAGCCTCTTGCATTTATAACACATGTGAAGAAGATTTGTCTCTTTCCTGGTGGTCAGAATTTGATTTGTCTACACCACAGATGTTCTTCGTTTTTTTTTTTTTTTTTCCATTTATTTTTATTAGTTGGAGGCTAATTACTTCACATCATTACAGTAGTTTTTGTCATACATTGAAATGAATTAGCCATGGATTTACATGTATTCCCCATCTCGGTCCCCCCTCCCACCTCCCTCTCCACCCGATCCCTCTGGGTCTTCCCAGTGCACCAGGCCCGAGCACTTGTCTCATGCACCCAACCTGGGCTGGTGATCTGTTTCACCCTAGATAATATACATGTTTCAATGCTGTTCTCTTGAAACATCCCACCCTCGCCTTCTCCCAGAGTCCACAAGTCTGTTCTATACATCTGAGTCTCTTTTTCTGTTTTGCATATAGGGTTATCGTTACCATCTTTCTAAAGTCCATATATATGTGTTAGTATACTGTAATGGTCTTTGATGTTCTTCGTTTTATCGGAAACTCACTTGATTCTGCCCAGCAGATAGCTGCACACCCTGAAGCACTTTCTGTTTTAATGCTGCAAATGTCTCCCAAGCCTGAGTGGCTCCTTGACAGTGTTTTACACTGCCCTGACGCGTAGTCCTGTTAGTGTTGTAACATCTCTGTGGTACAGTCTAGCCATGATTTTCTGGCAATTCAGTTGCCACGGGTATCCCCAGTTTCAGATGTGATATAGTCTCAGCACTTGCTCTGTTGTTTATCTACAATGCAACCTGTGCCCCGAACCTGTATACCATAGAACCCGTATAATAGAATCTACAATAGAAGAGCAGATTCTATTCTACAATAGAATCTACTGATAAAGGGGGTTCTTTCCCAGTAGATAAAGGAAAATATGGGCTTCCCAGGTGGAGAGCTGGTAAAGAATTCACCTGCCAAGGCAAGAACATTCTTTGGCATTGCCTTTCCCTAGGATTGGCAAGAGACGCGAGAGATGCGGGTTTGATTCCAGGGTAGGGAAAGTGAAAGTGAAGTCGCTCAGTCGTGTCCGACTCTGCCACCCCATGGTCTGTAGCCTGGCAGGCTCCTCCATCCAAGAGATTTTCCAGCAAGAATACTGGAGTGGGTTGCCATTTCCGTTTCCAGGGAATCTTCCCAACCCAGGGATCAAACCCAGGTCTCCCATATTGCAGGCAGATTCTTTACCGTCTGATCCACAAGATCCCCCAAAGTGAGAAATGGCAACCCATTCCACTATTCTAGTCTGAGAACTTCTATGGACAGAGGAGCCTGGCAGGCCACAGTCCATGGGATCACAGAAAATTTGACACGACTGAGCACACACAAAACACAGGAAAACATGCATTCTGAGCAGTCCTAATACTGATCTAAGACTTCCTATACCCTTTCTGCAAAACCTTTGATTTTAAAAGAAAGTTTGTGTCAATGGATAGATAATGCTTTCACACTAGTTTACTTTCAGGGTTATTCCTTACTTATATTTAGGAAAAATTGGGAGTAATTACTCTATGCAACTGTAAATGATGCCCAACTTTCTATCTGTAACTTCTAACCAAGAATAGTCAAGACAAGCAGACCTAAGAAAAGCTTCTAAAACCTTCTTTTTATCTTAAAGTGTTATTCTGTGAACTAACACAATCAATATTGTGTAAATTTAGTCTTTCCTTCACCTTTCATTAACCTTTCACCAAATAATTTAGCAGTCACTTGTGAGAATAAAATCTTGGATGAAATCTTGGGTAGTAATTTAGCCTAAGATGTAGATGGATGTAGCACTGGAATTTAAAAGAGTCCTGGGCAAGCCCCACCGGTAACCTGTAAGCTAGCTTGGGTCATCCTGCCCTTCAATGTTCTAATTATAAACTGGAAAAATTCTGTTCTACTTGGAATGTATGTATGTATAAAGGCACAATGGAATATTTCTTTTGTTTTACTAATTAAATAAAGTAGGAAAACCTACAAAATCACAGCTTTTCTTTTTTCTTCAAACTTTTTATTTCATATTGGGGTATAGCCAGTTAACAATGTTGTGATATTTTCATGTGAATAGCAAAGGGACTCAACCATACAAAGACATGTATCCATTCTCCCCCAGTGCCCCTGCCCTGCTCCCCCACCCCCACATCGAGGCTACCATATAACATTGGGCAGAGCTCCATGTGCTACACAGTAGGTCCTTGTTGGTTATCCATTTTAAATATAGCAATGTGTACATGACCATCCCAGACTTCCCCCAGCAACTATAAGTTTGTTTTCTAAGTCTGTGAGTCTCTTTCTCTTTTGTAAGTAAGTTCATTTGTATTATTTCTTTTTAGATTACACATGTAAGGAATACCATGCAATATTTTTCCCTCTGTGTCTGATTTACTTCACTCAGTATGATACTCTCCAAGTCCATCCATGTTGCTTCAAAGGGTTTTATTTCATTCTTTTTAATGGCTGAGTAATATTCCATTATATGTATGTACCCCATCTTCTTTATCCATTCTTCTGTTAGTGAACATTTAGGTTGCTTCCATGTTTACTATTGTAAACAGTGCTGCCATGAGTATTGGGGTGCATGCATCCTTTCAGATTATACTTTTCTCTGGATATATGCCCAGGAGTGAGATTGTAGGGTCATATGGTGACTCTATTTTTAGTTTTTTTAAGGAACCTCCATACTGTTCTGCATAGTGGCTATACCAATTTACATTCCCACAAAGAGTGAAGGGGGGCTCCCTTCTCTCCTCACCCTCTCCAGCATTTATTGTTTGTGGATTTTTTAATGATAACCATTCTGGCTGTTGTCAGGTGATAACTCATTGTAGTTTTGACCTGCATTTCTCTAATAATTAGTGATGTTGAATGTCTAATAGTTAGTTGATGTGATGGCCTATTGGCCATCTCTCTGTCTTCTTTAGAGACATGTCTATTTAGGTCTCCTCCCCAGTTTTTGAATGGGTTGTTTTGATGCTGGGTCATAAGCTGTTTTTAAATTTTGGAGGCTAATCCCTTATTGATCATATTTGCAAATATGGTCTCCCAATATGTAAGTAGTCTTTCTGTTTTGTTTTGTTTTAAAATTATTTCCTTTCCTGTGCAAACACTTTTGTATTTAAGTAGGTCCATCTTGTTTATTTTTTCTTTTATTTCCATTATTCTGAGAGATCGATTGAAAAAGATGTTGTGATTTATGTCAGAGAGTGTTCTGCTTATGTTTTCCTCTAGGAGTCTGGTCTCATATTTAAGTCTTTAATCCATTTTGAATTTATTTTTGTGTATGAGTTAAAGAATGATCTAATTTCATTTTTTTTTTTACATGTGGCTATCCAGTTTCCTATCACCATTTGTTGAAGAGACTTTCCAATATTGTGTAGTCTTGCTTCCTTTTTCATAGATTATTTGACCATAGGTCCATGGGGTTATTTCTAGGGTTCTATCCTGTTCCACTTATCTATATTTCTATTTTTGTGCCAGCACCATAATCTTTTGATGACCATAGCTTTGTAATAAGAGTCTGAAATCAGGGAGCCTGATTTCTCCAGCTCCAGTTTTCTTTCTCAAGATTGTTTTTCTATTCGGGGTCTTTTGTGTCTTTATACAAATTTTGAATTTTTTTTCTAGTTCTGTGAAAAATGCCATTGTTAATTTGATAGGGATTGCATTGAATCTATAGATTTCCTTGGGTAGTATAGTCATTTTCACAATATTGATTCTTCCAATTCATGAATGTATTATATCTTTCCATCTGTTCATATCTTGTTTTTCACAATACTGATTCTTCCAATTCATGAACATATTATATCTTTCCATCTGTTTATATTTTCTTTGATTTCTTTCATCAACACCTTATAATTTTCAGAGTACAAGTCTCTTGTCTCCTTAGGTAGGTTTATTCCTAGGTATTTTATTCTTTTTGATGTGTGAGTTTTTAAAACCTTCAAAATCACAGTTTTAAAAATTTCATAAGTGAGATCAAAGAAACCTACTAAACTAAAATTCTGAAAGTGACAAGCTCCTTTTGGGTGTGGGGAACAAAAACAGACATACTGCACTCATCCTTGATGAAGAGGAAGGAAGGGAAGTATGTTGCTACAGTTCAAGTAGGAAGATAAAATATTATCTTTTAAAAAGAGTAGGGTATGTGCTGGCTGGCATGTCTTTGAACCATCCCTGGGAGCCCTAGACACCCTAGGACATGCAAATACCTGCAGCTCTTTCTAGTGTGCCTTAAAAGAACACATATATGAAAGACTGGAGGCAAGAGAATTGAGATACTCTTAAGGTACCTGTACATCAGGCAGGCTGATAGGAGCAGAATGAATGGAACTCCACAAGTACTCCAGGTCTTCAGAGAGTATGAAGTGGTGACTATCTGTGTCTAGAGAAGTGATGGGAGAGCTGATGAAAGAGACCCCCCACCCCCACCCCCTTGAATTCTAGGCACTACAGAACAATACAGATATCCTGGGTTTTTCCCTGAGTATGAATCATGGTCAGACATGGCTGAAGAGTGTCAGGAGTATTGAGAGAATTCCATGAGTCATAGGTACATGGGTCTTACTGAAATATAAGGACCACCATGAAAATTGAGAAACCCCATAGGCACGTTGACACTCAAATTGAATATATGGCAGCAGGACTTCTATTGCTTGGGCAGAGCCAGAAACCCGAGAAAGACCTGGAAGTAAGGCACAGGGGATAGAATGTTGGCCGAATCATGGCCTCCCAAGGATATTTAAGGATTTCTCAGGGCCTTCCCCAGTGGCTCTGCAGTAAAGAATTCATCTGCAAGGCAGGATGCACAGAAGTTGCAGGTTCAATCCCTGGGTCAGGAAGATCCACTGGAAGAGGAAATGACAGCCCACCCTAGTATTTTTGCCTGGAAAATCCCATGGACAGATGAGCCTTGCTTGCTATATAGTCCATAGGATTGTGAAGAGTTGGGCATGAATAAGCATGTATGCAAACACACACACAGGTGTCCGCAGGGCTATAGAATCTGCCAATGCAGGAGACATAGGAGGCATAATCCCTGTGTTGGGAAGATCCCCTGGAGAAAGGAATGGCAACCCACTTCAGTATTTTTGCCTGGGAAATCCCATAAACAGAGGAGCCCAGTGGGCTACAGTCCATGGGGACACAAAAGAGTCAGATATGACTGAACACACACATGCACACACACACACGCACACGCGTGCACACACACACACACACAAGAAGATACTTAAGTCCTATACCTTAGATAGGAAGAGGAACTTTGCAAATGGGATTGGTTAAGTATACTAAAATGGAGAGATTATCCTAGATTATCCAGCTGTCCAATATTATCTTAAGGGTCCTTATAAGTGAATGAAGGAGGCAGAAAATCAGAATTTGAGAGAAGATATGACCATGAGAATAGAGATTTGGACTGATTGTTCCCGACTTTGAAGGTAAAAGGGAGCCATGAGCCAAGAAAAGCTGGTGGCCTCTAGAAATTGGAAAGGAGTAGGAAACAGATACTTGCCCAGTGCATCAAAAAGGAATACAGCCATGACAACACCTTCATTTTAACTTCAGTTCGATTGCTCAGTTGTGTCTGACTCTCTGTGACTCCATGCCAGGCAGGCCATGCAGCCTCTCTGCCAGGCCTCTCTGTCCATTAGCAACTCTCAGAGCTTGCTCAAACTCATGTCCATTGAGTTGGTGATGCCATGCAACCATCTCATCCTCTGTCATCCTCTTCTCCTCCTGACTTCAATCTTTCCCAGCATCTGGGTCTTTTCCAATGAGTCACTTCTTCGTATCAGGTGGCCAAAGTACTGGAGCTTCAGCTTCAGCATTAGCATCAGTCCTTCCAATGAATATTCTGAGTTGATTTCTTTTAGGATTGGCTGGTTTGATCTCCTTGCAGCCCAAGGCACTCTCAAGAGTCTTCTCCAGTGAGATCTGTTTCAGACTTCTAAAGCCCAAAACTGTAACATAATAAAATTTTCATTATTTTAAGTTTCTTGGGCTCCCCTGTTGGCTCAGAGGATAAAGTGTCTACCTGCAATACAGGAGACCTGGGTTTGATCCCTGAGTCAGGAAGATCCCCTGGAGAAGGAAATGGCAACCCACTCCAGTATTCTTGCCTGGAGAATCCCATGGATGGAGGAGACTAGTAGGTTACAGTTCATGGGGTCACAGAGAGTTGGACATGACTAAGCGACTTCGTTTCACTATATGCCTCTAAGTTAAAGTAGCTTGTTATATAGCAGCAGTAAACTAATGCAAGACCTGATGAAATCTAAGAGCACAATAAAAGAGCTTAGAGAAATCATTCAACCATCCCATATCTTATGCTGGGTATGAGGCAGCAGCTGCCTATTGCTGGAGAGGTGGGGAAAGCCAAGTTAACAAAGAGAGGTCACCTAAGGTATACATACATGGAATCTGCTGAAAGCTGAGGCAAAGGCAGGAGAAATGAAATCCCTTAAGTTTCCCAGAACCCAAAATATGCCAAAGGAGAGGTTTTTTTTTTCTGTCATCAAATAATCTGCAGTCTGTAGTAAACTGAATCTAACTAAATTTACCATAAAGCCTACTCCTCACTCAATACAAACCAGATTGAATCACTTCCCTCCCCCAATCTGTCCACCCATCTGCCTACAAGAAAAAGAGGAATGTTTATTTCTGAGCATAAATATTATCTACTTTAACCTTTAATGTTATACTACATATAATTTTAACACTCAATTTAAAAAATATAAGCAGTCTGAAGCTACAAGAACATATGCTTTGTCAAGAGAAAAAAATGTCCATAGACAGACTCAGAGATGGACAAATACTAGAATTACCAGATAAGTGCCATGAGAACATAACTATAATAAACACATTGAAAGAGCTAGTAGTAACAGTGGATAACATGCATGAAAAAGACATAGAGATGGGAATTACAAAAAAGAGAAAAATTAAAATGCTATATATAAGAAACACAATATAAAAATAAATATATTTTTGGATAGGCTAAAATCAGTACACTAAACATAACAGGGGAAATGATCAGTAAGATTCAGTCAAGTCAACAGAAATGACCCAAACAGAAACACAGAGAGATAAATGAGTAATGGATAAGCAGTGCATCTGAGATCCATAAGGACACTATGAAACAGTCTAGAGTGCACATAACTGTATTTCCAGAAGGAGAAAAAAGAGAAAGAATGGAGCAAAAGAAGTGTTTGAGTGTATATTGGCTAATAACTTTTCAAAACTCAAAATACTTTAGTCATATACCCAAGATGCTTATAAAACACCAATTAGGGTATACTGACCAACTACAAAAATAACCATACCTCCGGACATCAATGTAGACACATTGCCACAGATGAAGATAATGACACAATCCTGAAAATAGAATAAAATATATAGTACATAAGGGAAACAACAATATGAACTATGGCTGAACTATCTTCAGAAACAACATAAGCCAGAAGGCAATAGCACAGCATCTCTAATGTGCTAAAAAAAAAATAATAATAATCCTATCAACCAAGATTTCCATATCAAGCAGCACACTCTTCAAAAATTAAGGCAACATAAAGACATTTTTCTGGACCAACAAAAATTGATTTTATTTCTATAAGATGTATAATACAAAACATGCTAAATAAATGCCAAAGGACATTAAGCCAAAAGGAAGTTATGTAGATAAAACCAGGCATTTGTGTAAGAACTGAGAATCTTAGGAAGTACTTGGCAAATGTGACAGGAAATAAAGAAGCTATATTTTGAAAAAAAAATCCTCTTTCTCAAAGTAAATATATCTATTTAAAGATTGTTAACCATTTAAGAATACTAAGAATATAATATAGAGTTCATAATGGGTGTAGGTGCAAAATATATGAGAACAAAATGTTAAGGGTGGGAGGATCATCTTTGAAAGTGCATTGTTATAATAATCTTGTATTGTTTATGAAGTGATGAAATACTTTTTAAGGCAACTGGTGATAATTTAACAATGCATACGTGGAGCCCATATTATGAAAAGTTAGTACTAAATAAATCACACAAAGTGGCATAACTATACTGTCAAGAAGAGGTAAAATGGAGTTCTTAAAAACAAAACAAAAAAATTCTGACAACAGAAAAGAAACAAAGATTATGACCAAAAGAAATTAAGCTGTAAGAAGACAGACTTCAACCTAAACATATGAGCAAATATATTCAATGTGAATGGACTAAGCACCTTTAACTGAAAGGCCTAGACTGTCAAACTTGATAAAACACAAAGCAGTCGATTGGACTAACTGACCAACTACATGTTTTTTATAAGAAATGCATTTCATAAGCACTGGCAGTTTTAAATGTGGAAAAATATATTAATTACATAAATATAAATAAATGCATAATTAATCTGGCACAAGCCCGAATCATTTGGGTGGAGTTCACTTATCCAGGGATATTTTGGGGTATATGTCTCCTCTTGTCCTCTCATGGACCAAGTCCATGCATCTGTGGAACTGATTCAATATATATGAATCATTTTACCATATATAGCATGTTGTCACCTGTAGCATTATGTTGTGATATGTTGAAAAAACTGAAACAACCTAATTTCTTTACTCAGGTTAAGCCATGATATAGAAGGTTAACAGAAAGGAGTTTTTCCAAAAAGGAGTAGCTAGAGATGTTGGAGGCTGTTGATAGGCAGTCATTGAAGTGGTTATGTTGGCGAGAGTAACAGAAGACAATTGCTAACTTTGGAGCTGATATGGGGCAGAAATCAGATGCCATGAAGTTTCTAACCTCATTTGGACTCTAGTTTTCTTTAATCATCTTTAGATAATCTTTAATCCTCAGTCTACTGAAATAACTTTTGCCTTGTTGCTACTCACAGTATAAGGCTATTTTCATAAGTCTGCATTCTTTGCCAAATAGAAGATTTAAATATAGTGGCAGTCAAATTTCTAAGAAGAGTGAGGGTAAGAATCACACAGAGGTGACAGTATGGCCAAGGAGCAGCGGTGAAGCAGGACAGAGGATGCCTGTGAAGGGAGCTTACAACATGCTCTAAAGTCATGGCAAGGGAGGTGGTTATAGGACTAATAGTTGTGGAAGTGGTGGTGGTGATAGAGTTAAGAGAGGCTATAGAGTGCCTCTCTTCTTTATGTATAAACAAGAAAATATATTGAGAATAATTGGGGTCAGAAAGGGATTTGTGGCTTCCCTGGTGATTCAGAGAGTAAAGAGTCTGCCTGCAATGTGGGAGACCTGAGTTGGATTGCTGAATAGGGATGATCCCCTGGAGAAGGAAATGGTAACCCTTTCCAGTATTCCTGCCTGGAAAATCCCATGGATGAAGGAGCCTTCTGCGCTACAGTCCATGAAGTTGCGAAGAGTCAGACGCAACTGAGTGACTAACACACACACAGGAAATGATTTACATATAGAGAAAGAATCCTGGGACGTTGAATTGTAACTGAAGCTAGAAGTACGAAGTTGTTGTTGTTTTTTTTTTTAGTGCATATCGATAGAGCTATTTGGAAATACAGATGTACATATTTTTCTTAACCATTATTCTCTATAGGCTGAAAAGGCCCAAAAGCAATGTTGCCCCAGTAGCAATGAGCACAGTGAGTGCTGAGATCTTTGTTTCTAAATACCAGCCTCCACTGAAAGGAATCAGAACGCCTTATAAAAGTGGATTATTCTAGGACTGGGTCAGAGAAACAACAAGATGAACCTGGAGTGTGTTGTGAAATGCTAAAAGAAGATGATCTTTGCCAAAGGGCAAAGGAACAATCTTGAAAGAGATCTCACTCACCAAATACAGGAATATTTGACCAAAATATGTGCTTTATTATTGGCCATCAGTAATAGTGGTAATATCTTCTGAGTTGCCTGTGGATACTAAGGCTGGAGGATTGATTTGTTAAGGAAAAGAATATTCACAGTCTTACAGTATCACCTCACAAAATACGTAATTAAAAAGGAAATACAGTTCTATTTCCAGCTTTTTAAGAAATCTCCACACTGTTTTCCATAGTGGCTGTACTAATTTGCATTCCCACCAACAGTGTAAGAGGGTTACTCAGCCATTAAAAATAATTCATTTGAATCAGTTCTAATGAGATGGATGAAACTGGAACCCATTATACAGAGCGAAGTAAGCCAGAAAGATAAAGACCATTACAGTATACTAACACATATATATGGAATTTAGAAAGATGGTAACGATAACCCTATATGCAAAACAGAAAAAGAGACTCAGATGTATAGAACAGACTTGTGGACTCTGGGAGAAGGCGAGGGTGGGATGTTTCAAGAGAACAGCACTGAAACATGTATATTATCTAGGGTGAATCAGATCACCAGCCCAGGTTGGATACATGAGACAAGTGCTCGGGCCTGGTGCACTGGGAAGACCCAGAGGGATCGGGTGGAGAGGGAGGTGGGAGGGGGGACCGGGATGGGGAATACATGTAAATCCATGGCTAATTCATTTCAATGTATGACAAAAACCACTGCAATGATGTAAAGTAATTAGCCTCCAACTAATAAAAATTAAAAAAAAAAAAAAATAAAAAAAAAAAAATAAAAAAAGGAAATACAGTCACTCTATGGTAGAGAAACCAAACAGATAATAACTTGACCAAGTGTTCAAGGTTAACATAACCAGTGATAGGATGGGTCAGCATGATGTGTCTCCTGAGGTGATGCCCTAAAAGAGCATATCACCTCCATGATATTCTAGCCTAGAGCACATGGCTTGAGATAGGTAACAAGGAAACATCAGATGGACTCTGGTTGATCATTATTTTATCATATGAAGTGTCTGTATTTTTTTTTTTTCCTGTGAAAATAGGAAAAGGCTGAAAAACTGTTCAGGATTGAAGAAGACTGCAGAGACTAGACAATGTAATGCAATGCATGATCCTGGATTGATTCCTAGACTAGATACGTAAAACAGACATAGTTGACAACTGATGTCTTTGAATTTGGTTCTGTGATCTGGATGGTAGTGTGCTATTGATGTTGATTTTCTGATTGGAAGGACTGAAGAGATGTTATATATGAGTAACTTCAGGTAAAATATTTACATACTAGCATGTTTGGAAATAATGGGCAATAAATCAATAGGAGAGATAAATAGAGAGTTAAATGTTAACAATTAGGGAATCTGGACATATGGGACTGTTTGTATAGTTCTTAAAATTTTCTGCAAGTTTGAAATTAATTCAAAATGGATTATTTAAAGTAAGTAAATATAGTAACCTCCTACATAATTAAAAATAGCATTTCTGTGATGTTTGATTTATTACTAATAAATTGGGATAACCTACTCATAAGATAGGATGGATAAACCAAGCAATTTAATATGATAAAATAAACCAATTAAATATGATAAAATGAATTAGTGAATACTGTTTTCTGAGCAAGCTGCTAGGCAGTAAGATGAAGATAATTTAGATAAATATTGAATACATATATTTTTAAATTCAAAGAATTACCTTGTAGCTTTGGGGATTTTTTAAATTAAAACTTATCATTTGAACTATATTTTGTTGCTAGAAATAAATAACTAACATTTAAAACCTAGAAGGCATGACTTGGAATTTAGCCAGACAACTGGAACTGAAGACAATATATTCCAGTGACAGCATTGGAATTAGCTTTTGCCTCCACATGTATTATTTTACTTGTATATTGATTGACCAATTCAATCAAAGTGGAAGCAACAGTCATACGCTTCATGTCAGAAAAAATGGATGAAAATTAATGGACTCTGCCAAACAATCCTGTCTGTAACATGGTGCTAATTAATAATACGACAGCTATTTCTCACCGTCAGACTGATCAAATTTAATGAGAGCTTTTGAAACACTGGCACCATCTGCATATTTATTTTGTTCCTAAACTCACGAAGAACTGGGTAAACGACATCCAATACGAACAATGTTAGGTTAGGGTGAAAAGTATTTGGAGAAAAATAGGAAAGATGAAATATTATAGGTCAGCTGAAAATAGAAGAAACAGGACATGGCAGCAATCCAGTATATGAAATAAATAAGATTACACTGAATCCTGGGTTTGTTGAGGAATCATAAAAGAGTAGGAATCATAGTTTTTTAAAAAATGAAAAGAAATATAATATTAAAGACCACTATTAAAATAACACAAAACAAGCTCCCAATTTGTAAGATGATTATACAAACTTAATAAATATCTACTAAAACTGTGAGTGATACTTATGATTGTGAAGAATATGAGAGAGAATATGAGACATTGTGTCTAATACTTTTGAAATGAAGTGAAAGTCACTCAGTCGTGTCCACCTCTTTACTACCGCATGGTCTGTATTCCACCAGACTCCTCTGTCCTTGGAATTCTCCAAGCAAGAATGCTGGAGTGGATAGCCATTTCCTTGTCCAGGGGATCTTCCCCACCCAGAGATGGAACCTGGGTCTCCCGCATAGCAGGCAGTCTTTACCATCTGAGCCCCCAGGGAATTAAGATTATTTTTAACTAAAGCTGAGAAAGTACAAGAATTGCAGAAATGAAAAAAAAAAAAGCATGTGAAAGATTCTTTTATTTTAAAAAGGAAAAAGAAAACACTTCTTGTTCTGAGATTAGGGGAAAGTAATTGAAAGGAAAACTAATACTTCAGCCAATTATTGGGCATTAGTGCCTTGTGGAGTTAATTCAATACAATGCATAACCTTTACTATGTGAAGGCAATAAGATTGATTTGGAATTATAAAGCATGTGTACTGAGTCTTTTATAAAAATAATGGTTATTGACTGGTAATTGTCCAACCATACTCTCTGTCTCAACCTTATAACCATTTATACTCATCTGTTAAAGAATACATTAGTTAGAATCTGCATCACTGGCCAGTTTTAGAATCAGGTCTATGATTGAGCTTCATCAGACTGCTGCTTTCATTGATTCAGCTGATGCTTGTCACAGGACAGCCTATAGGGCAGTGGTACTAAAAATATGATCCGCAGACTAGCAACATCACTGCAATTATCTGGGAACTTGTCAAAGTGAAAATTCTCAGGCTGTACCCCAGACTTCCTGAATCAGAAAAGGAAAGGGGCTGGCTATCTATGATTTGTTAAGATTTCCAAGTGATTCTGATGCACAGGCAAGTTTGAGAACCACTCCTATAAGATAAGTTGTTTGTTTTCTAATTTGTCCATGATGGTGGAGGAAATAAGAGTGGTTAGTAATTTCTTGAAAATATTTCTTGATCATTTGAATTCACAGGTCATTTTTAATCTTCCTATTGACAAAGGTTTCTGTTGCTTTAAAAAATGTGCCCTTTACTTGGCATACCCTGACCAGTACTCCTAGGAATTCCTTTCACTTTGTTGGACAATGATAGAGAAAGAAAAATAAGCTGACACAGAACAAACATTAAAGTTTACAGATTATTCATTAAGGCTAAAAGTCTTCAAAATCTCATTAACGTTGTCTGACAGTAATTTCAAAATGGAGGGAAATGGGCCAGGCTTTTCTATCTAGAAACCAAAGTGTTCTTTTTGTGTTCTTCTGTTATTCCCAATATAGGGCTCTATTATTAGTTTTTAACAACTATTGTTTCCCCCTAAAACACAGAAGATTCTCCCCAGCAATGCTGCTTTTTTGCCTCCTGGTACTGCAACCCTCCACTCCACTGTGCTCTCACCGTTTCCTTATTTTGCTTCTTCCCACCCAGCTCCTTATATAAAACTGCTTACAATGTGTCAGTTATCATGGTATACAAAACATATTTAGCCTTCCCTCCAGTGGCATTTAGTAAATAGTTCCAGATGTAACCGGGTTACCCATTCCTTTGCAATGGTGATCAAGTAATAACTGACATATAACAGGAGCTAATTTTTGTGCAAGGCATCATCCTAAGAATTTTACTTCCACCTGTGAACTTAAAATGTAGGCAAAGGACTTGATAAAGAAACAAAATCAGAAAGTAAAAAAAAAATGAGAAAATTTTCTAAACAAAACAAAAAATACACAGAACACATTTACAAGATCAGTAGAATTATAATTACTTATATCAGCACAACAATTTATACCTTCAGACATAATATTTGAAAGAAAATTGTAAGATAAATATGTTTTAAGGAAAGCCAAATATGGCATCTAAAGGATTTTTTTTCCATGTGACAAAGGACTGTATATATGTTAATATATGATGTGCATTAACATAGATGTGACAAAGGCTTATAAGTATGTACAAAAAAGGAAAATATTGGAAGCTATTTCACCAAATTTTTTAAAAAGTTAAATGTCAAATCAGTTTCCTGTAGCAAAAAATGTATTCCCAAACACTCATTTGTATTTTCCTTTCTCCGGATTTTTGTTTCACAGATATTTTCTTTAGAAAGACACATCTTACTCCAATTGTTTATACCTCTTTCATATCTCTTTTCATAATCCCATACAGCCCATGGTGTACGTTGGTTTTAGAGTAAATAAACTAAGTATTTCTAGTGAATATTTAAATAAGAGGCTTTTAAAAAATAAAAACATAGTTTGTTTCTATAATGCTTGGAAATCCATTTTTTTTCTAATTTAATGTCTTGGCCCTATCACTTACTATGTGATCTTAGAAAAGTTACTTTAGGGACTTCCCTGGTGGTCCAGTGGCTAAGACTTCATGCTTTCAATGCAGGGCGCCCGGGTTTGATTCCTGGTCAGGGATCCGACATGCCGCAACTAAATTTGCATGCTGCAACTAAAGATCTCACAAGCTGCAATGAAGATGGAAGATCCTGCATGACACAACTAATATCCAAGGAAGCCAAATAAATAAATAAACATTAAAAAAGAAAAGTTACTTTACTGCTTTATGCATGAGTTCATCTATAAAATGGAGAAAATAGCAGTTTCTAAGTCATAGATTTTTTAGAGGAACAATAGGGCTAATATGTGTTAAATGCTTAGACTAGTATCCATGACATTATAAGTTCTTAGTTATTGATGGCTATTATTATTGTTATTATGATTATTATCAGAAAATGAATATAGAAAGTCCACAGCCTCAACTAATAATTGCCTTTGTATATATGTAATGGAGGGTTATAAGCTATATTGTAGCTAACTTAATGAACTTTATGAACTTGATTTTCTACTTTGCAATGAAGGCTGCAAGCATTCTTATATGTTTTTCAGGTAATGCCATGCACTCTTGGTGATGTATGGAGTTAAAGGCTATTAATTTATACTTTAAAACAGCTAGGTCAGCCAATACTAAACAGTGAAACTTTCAATGCCTTGGCCCTAGTCCTGTTTCCCCAGCTCTGTGTAGCTAGAATTAAATCATATACCTATATGTAGGTTTCCATGCCAGCCTTTGATCCTAACTCTAATCAGCTGGGACTTGAAGTTATTTCCTCTGATCTGAGGGATGAGGTGAATCATTTTCTTTTGCCTCTTCTTCATTATAAAGACAACTTCTCACCAGCCAAATCCAGAATTTCAAACTATCTGAACTTCAACTAGTGTCAAAGCCTGAATAACCAGAGGGCTCCAAATATGGTACCTATTCCTACTTTTAGTGATTCCCTAGGAATATGCTTCTTCCTGGATTCTTTCTTCTTAGTTCTGGTCCAGTTACCCTGCCAACTAACACAAGATCTTCTGAAAAATTGAAGTTTAGATCTAAATATCTTCCATGGACTCATACTAAAAGTTATGTTGGTCTTTGTTTATGCCAATCATGTTCTTCAGGGCCAGAAATGTATCAGAAGCTCAGAATCTTTAGCACACTTCCCTCCTAATATCACCCATCTGACAAGATTCCTCAAACTTTAACTTTTGCTTTAATTTTTCACTGTCCTCCAAAGCCTATTTAATAGAATAGCTTCACAAACGAAGTTGTGGGAGCTTAGATTTAGACTCCTCCAGACATCACAAATGCTCATGATTTTTCTCTTTCCTCCTGAAGAATAACATAATGTCATTTGTTTGGCCTTTGGACAGCTGTCCCAGCCCAGAGCATACATCTCTACCTGTTCCGTTTTGCTATTTACCTCATTTGCCGGGAACATACCACACTGTATGTTGTTGGTGTTTTAATTGTTAAGTTGTGTCTGACTCTTTTGTGGCCCTACGACTGTAGCCTACTAGGCTCCTCTCTCCCTGAGATTTCCCAGGCAAGAAAACTGGAGTAGGCTGCCATTTCCTTCTCCAGGGGACCTTCCAGACCCAGCGATCCAACCATGTGTCCTGCATAGACATGGGAATTCTTTACCACTGAGCCACCTGGGAAGCCCTTATGATAGATATACATAGATAATAAAACCTAATATATTGTTACAGTCAGTGCCTTAAAGTATAGTGGAGTATTTCCCATACTCTACTTATGAGTGGTCCCAGCAGCCTTGAGAAACTTAATTTGTACCATCTTCTATGATGTTATACAACTACATGGAGGTAGAGGGTACTATTACTCTTGCTGCACAAGAGATTTAGCAACAACAAGCTGGGCTTTACACCCGGCAGGAACTCTACAAAAGGCTGTTCAATAACAGAATGAACATTAGTCTTAGTTTAAGATCTGGTTCTCTATATAGAATATTTCCCATTTGTGTCTTCTGGCTAAATTCTTAGCAAACACAGTAGAAATTCCTAGATGTAATTATAGTTCAAAGGGTGTAGGGAAGGAAATCTTTCACTTTTAATTAAAGAGTATCAGTTCCTGTTAAGCACCAGCCGGGTGTCTATCACTCACTACAGGAATTTAAATCAATAATTTAGAGAAGAATTAAAACATCAGCCAAAGAAAGAAGAGGTAACTGCCCTAGGAACTATTATTGGCAAAAGCTAGACGATGTAATCAGATCAAACCAGGTTCATAGTACTCTTAGTCATTTGGGAAATGAGCAATACATATCTATTGGGCATTCAAGTTTATTAGAGTTAGAAGTGTATAAGAAGAATAAAATGATAGCTTATTAGCTTGTCAGTAAAGTAACATATAGAAAACAATTTGGGGCATGCTAAAAAGGTCAAATACATACATACATATATAAAATTTTGGGGCATGCTAAAAATGTCAAATACATACATACATATATAAAAACATATATAAAATTAGAAATACAAAACAAACTGAAAAGGATTATAGTAGCCATAACATATATATTATGTTTCATTCAGAAATATTGTCTTAAAGAAAAAAAGCAGATATAGTCCTTTCAGCATTTTCCATATTTGCAA
Organism: Odocoileus virginianus; assembly: GCF_023699985.2. Classification (NCBI taxonomy): domain Eukaryota; kingdom Metazoa; phylum Chordata; class Mammalia; order Artiodactyla; family Cervidae; genus Odocoileus; species Odocoileus virginianus. Next base: position 18,401,906 of record NC_069704.1, read on the forward strand.
AACAGAGATGATGTTAATGTCTAATAAAAAATGACTTAATGATTGCATTACAGAACCACTCAATTAAATGTAATGCAGTGAATATAATTTATACAAGCAATGAGCAAAAGTTGAAAAAATATAATTTAAAATATGTATGTTAATTATAAAAATGTAAATTATGTATGCATATAGACAAATACCAAGGAAGATTATGCAAAAAGATGAAATCATTCACTTTCAGTACATAAATAAAAAATGATATATTTTTCTATTAGGTATCTTCTATAACGTTGTTAACATTGAAATTTAGACATGTAAATAGATTGTTACCCTATTTTCAAGATTTTTCATGATATTTTCAATCTCTAACTCTTGTAAGTCTCTATATGACTTCTTTGCAAGTTGCTAAAGTGGGAAGCCATCTTTAATTTTCAAATTTAGAGTTAAGTTGGGATCTTCATGTGAAAAATATGTTAATACTATTTCATATATTTATACATATTATATACAGTATATATTTTTCCAAAGATATAAGTTGAAGTATATATTATCTTCTCTTCTTTTTTCCTTCTGCAGAGTATTAAGGCTTAGCAACACATCTTAATTCAGACAGATTTCAAATATTGCTTCATTAACAATCTCACATTTGACATTCTTGCTGTAACTGCAGTGTGTATTATGTCAAAATATGCTCTGTAACATCCCTGGAGACTCAGTAACTGTGTGCTTTGCCTGTAACCTGGGCAAGTATTAGTATAATGTCTGATATAACAGGGACATATTTTCTTTGAACATTTTTCATATACTATTTGATATAAATATCATAGTGAATTTCTTCTGAAACCATCAATGCTTGGATGAAAATAATGTGCTTATAAAAATATATTAATATGAGAAAATATTATTTTATACTAAAAATGTAAAAATTTATTCATGATTTTATAGCCACTTAGAAAAAATATAAATTTTAATCCTCTTTCCATATGTTATATTCAATTATATTTCATAAAATATACTAAATTTCAAGGAGGTATTATGGACCCTTGGCATTTCTAGAAGAACACATCTGTAGGAAATATTTTTATTGCTTTATTTTTCTTAATTGATGTAACTAATTTCAAAATGTATTTGGGGGCTTTTTAGAAGAAACTTACAAGTATGCCAAGAATAAATGTACAGCAGCAAAAGGAATCAAAAATTAAAAGAGGAAAATGAAAAAAAAATATATATTCTTCCTAAAGGAATCTGCTTGCAATGCAGGAGACCTGTGTTCAATCCTTGGGTTGGAAAGATCCCTGGGAGAAAGAAAGGCTACCTACCGCAGTATTCTTGCCTGGAAAATTCCATGGAGTGCAAAGAGTTGGACATGACTGAGTGAATAGCACTTTCACTTTCAAAGGAAGTTGCAATTTAAACTTAATTCTATTTATTATTCTATTTATAATGACCAGAACAGAAAGGAACATGATGGTTTACAGAGTTCTAATTTTAAAATATTTTCATATGTGCAAATATTTTACTAGACCTAATCTTATAGAAGAATTTAGTGCAGATTTCATACCATATGATCCTTGCCTATCTTAGCAAACAGTACCAAGCTCAGGCCCAAAACTTGAAGTCATCCTGGTCCCCTCTCTTTCTAATATATGCCAAATCCAACCCATCAGCAAATCAAACAGGTATACTTTCAAAATGTATCCATAATCTTATTTTTTCTAACCACATTTACATCTCCTAGTCCAAGACATCATCTCTGAACTGGATTGTTTCCATAATGTTTTAATTGATCTTGCTTTGGCACTTACTCCCCAACAATTTATTTTCATCACAGCTGATAGAGTGATTCTGTTATGCAAAGAACAGATAGATCATTGCATTCCTCTTCTAAGAACACTCTGGTGGTGCTGTGACTAAAGGGTTATAAGGCCCTACATAATTAGGCTCTTACTACTTCTCTCTTAAACATCTACTTTCTGTTTTGATTATTTTGCTCTAATTGCACTGAATTGTGTGCAGTTTCTCAGATCCACCAGGCATTTTCCCACCTCAGGAGATGTAACATTTTCCCCCCTCTTTGCTTGGCATGCTGTCCTCAGAGAGCTCCATGCATATCCTGCTCCCCCACTCCAGTTCTCTTCTTAAAGGGCATTAATGAGTATGACCATCAATTATAAAATCACACTCCTCTCCCTTACTTTCTGTTCTCTTACACAGCCTTACTTTTCCCTCTGAAGAATGTGTTACCATATACTATTTGTATAAATACAGTTAATTGTTTATTTGTGATAGGATGTGGATACGGAGAAACCAGAAGAGTGAAAAAGAACTCCTATTCTGGTGCTTTGATTTTGTTGAAGTAGCCAAATGGGTTTAAAATGGGGAAACCCTAAACTTCCACACATTTCCCTAGTGGATACTTTAAGCCACTTAAAAATAGAATCTCATCTCAACTCTCAATTATGCAGAAATGGCCTAGAGAGGTATCATTGTGCTTTACATATTAGGTAGTATCTAACCATATGGAGATCATATACCTAGGCACAGCTGTCTTGTTTTGGGTTATTTGTAATGTTCATGGATCTTCTAAAATATTTACCCTCTAATCTGAAGAGACTGAGTTTTCTTCCTTCTTCTACACTTCCTTTCTTCTTCCATATATATATTTAAAAGTACCAATAGCCCCTTTCCTTTTCTGAATACAGAGCTGTATCTTGCAGACTGAAATCTTGCAGCCTCTTGCAGTATGTCTCAGCCTCTCCAAAGTTGGGCAAGTTTTGGCTTTGAATATTCAGAATCACTAGTTTTGCTTCCTCCTTTAGTCTTCTGACTCCCACTTTCTCTGTGCTGATAGAGAAAGTGAATCCATTTTCTGTTCTTGGTTAAGCCACAGCCTACTTTCCAGTATGGATCATGTGACCTTTGGGCTAGATAGAACCCTGTCTCCACCATTATTCTCTGATGGGTGAGAAACTGTTAAGATGAATTGTTTAAACTGTTCTATTATAGCTTCTGATTACATAATGTGAAGTGGTAAAAATTTGCACATTTGTTGTAGATAGGCTTTTTCCAGTAACCTGTTGGTTTATGCCTATCTTGAGATACAAAATATTGTAACAATGGCCTTTCTAAGCTGAGTTTTATTGAGCATTATAGAGGTGTCATATGCCTTTTCTGTTACATGTTGTTATGGGGATATCTTATAGTTATGAACTGTAATTGGGCAGAATCCCCCTCCCCACGCCCATGTCTTCTGCCTGCTTTTTGTTTGTAGAAAAGCTATAGTCTCCCAGGCTTTCCTGACTCACAATAGATCAATGGAACAAAATAGAAAGCCCAGAGATAAATCCATGAACCTATGGACACCTTATCTTAGACAAAGGAGGGAAGAATATACAATGGAAAAAAGACACCCTCTTTAACAAGTGGTGCTGGAAAAACTGGTCAACCACCTGTAAAAGAATGAAACTAGAACACTTTCTAACACCATACACAAAAATAAACTCCAAATGGATTAAAGAGCTAAATGTAACACCAGAAACTATAAAACTCTTAGAGGAGAACATAGGCAAAACACTCTCTGACATAAATCACAGCAGGATCTTCTATGACCCACCTCCCAGAATATTGGAAATAAAAGCAAAAATAAACAAATGGGAACTAATGAAACTTAAAAGTTTTTCACAACAAAGGAAACTATAAGCAAGGTGAAAAGACAGCCCTCAGAATGGGAGAAAATAATAACAAATGAAGAAACAGACAAAGGATTAATCTCAAAAATATACAAACAACTCCTGCAGCTCAATTCCAGAAAAATAAATGACCCAATCAAAAAATGGGCCAAAGAACTAAACAGACATTTCTCTAAAGAAGACATACAGATGGCTAAAAAACACATGAAAAGATGCTCAACATCACTCATTATCAGAGAAATGCAAATCAAAACCACAGTGAGGTACCCTTACATGCCAGTCAGGATGGCTGCTATCCAAAAGTCTACAAGCAATAAATGCTGGAGAGGGTGTGGAGAAAAGGGAACCCTCTTACACTGCTGGTGGGAATGCAAACTAGTACAGCCACTATGGAGAACAGTGTGGAGATTCCTTAAAAAACTGGAAATAGAACTGCCATATGACCCAGCAATCCCACTTCTGGGCATACACACCGAGGAAACCAGATCTGAAAGAGACACGTGCACCCCAATGTTCATCGCAGCACTGTTTATAATAGCCAGGACATGGAAGCAACCTAGATGCCCATCAGCAGACAAATGGATAAGGAAGCTGTGGTACATATACACCATGGAATATTATTCAGCCATTAAAAAGAATTTATTTGAATCATTTTTAATGAGATGGATGAAACTGGAGCCCATTATACAGAGTGAAGTAAGCCAGAAAGACCAGTACAGTATACTAACACATATATATGGAATTTAGAAAGATGGTAACGATAACCCTATATGCAAGACAGAAAAAGAGACACAGATGTACAGAGCAGACTTTTGGATTCTGTGGGAGAAGGCGAGGGTGGGATGTTTCAGAGAGAACAGCATTGAAACATGTATATTATTTAGGGTGAAACAGATCACCAGCCCAGGTTGGGTGCATGAGACAAGTGCTTGGGCCTGGTGCACTGGGAAGACCCAGAGGGATGGGATGGAGAGGGAGGTGGGAGGGGGGATCAGGATGGGGAATACATGTAAATCCATGGCTGAAAACAAAAGTAAATGGCTGAAAGGATGTGAACAATTAGTGACAAAAATTCCAGCTAGAATGGTCATGGTTTGGAAAATGAAAAACAACAATTCAAAACCCATTGGATGTAGCAAAAGCAGATCTAAGAGAAGTTTATAGCAATGTGAGCTTACCTTAGGCAACAAGAAAAATATCAAATAAACAGCCTGACCTTACACTTAAAGCAACTAGAGAAAGAAGAACAAACACCATCCAAAGTTCATAGAAGGAAAGAAATCATAATGAACAACAACAACAACAAAAATTAAATAGAGACTAAGAAAATAATAGAAAAGATCAATGAAACTAGAAGCTGGTTCTTTAAAAAGACAAACAAAATTGATAAACCTTTAGCCAGACTCATCAAGAAAAAAAGGAAAAGGGCTGAAATCAATAAATTAAAATGAGGATGAACTTAAAACCCACACCACAGAAAAACTAGGGACCATAAGATACTACTTATTGTTTAGTCACTAAGTCATGTCTGATTCTTTGTGATCCCAAGGAATGTAGCCTGCCAGGCTCCTCTGTCCATAGGATTTTCCAGGAAAGAATACTTAAGTGGGTTGCCATTTCCTTCTTCAGGCGATCTTCCCGACCCAGGGATCAAACCTGCATATTCTGCATCGGTAGGAATTGGCAGGAGGATTCTTTACTGCTGAGCCACCAGGGAAATCCCCATAAGAGATCATGACAAGCAACTAGATGTCAATAGAATGCACAAGCTAGAAGAAATGGACAAATTCTTAGAAAGATCTAATCTCCTGATTCTGAACTAGGAAGAAATAGAAAATATGAACAGACCAATTGCAAATTCTGAGACTGAATCTATGATTTAAAAAACTCCCAAAAAACTAAAGTCCAGTACCAGATGGATTCATAGGCAAACTTTACAAAACATTTAGAGAAGATGTAGCACCTATCCTTCAAAACTATTCTAAAAAAATTGCAGAGGGAACACTTCTGAATTCATTCTATGAGGCCACCATCACCCTGATACACACATACACCCCCCAAAATAAAACACCACACACAAAAAATTATAGGCCAATATCACTGATAAATATAGATGTAAAAATACTTAACAAAATACTACAAAACTGAATTTAATAATACATTAAAATGATCATACACCATAATCAAGTGAGATTTATCCCAGAATTGCAATGATTTTTCAATGTCTGCAAATCAATCTGAGTGGTACATCAGATTAACAAACTGAAGAAAAAAATAAAATACATGATCATATCAATAAATGCAAGAGCTTTTGGTAAAATTCAACATCCATTCATGATTAAAAACTCTCCATAAAGTGAAAATAGAGGGAACATAGCTCAACAAAATAAAAGCCATATATGACAAACATAGCTAATATCACACTCGATGGTGAAAAGATGAGAAAACATTTCCTATAAGATCAGCAATAGGACAAGGATAGTCACTCTCATCACTTTTATTCACCATAGTTTTGGAAGTTGTAGACACAGCAATCAGAGAAGAAAAATAAATAAAAATAATCTAAACTGTAAAAGAAGGAATAAAACTGTCACTGTTTGCAGATGATATGATACTATACATCAGTTCAGTTCAGTTTGGTTCAGTCGCTCAGTCATGCCCAACTCTTTGCAACCCCATGAATCGCAGCACGCCAGGCCTCCCCATCCATCACCAACTCCTGGAGTTTATTCAAACTCATGTCCATCGAGTCAGTGATGCCATCCAGCCATTTCACCCTCTGTTGTCCCCTTCTCCTCCTGCCCCCAATTCCTCCCAGCATCAGGGTCTTTTCCAATGAGTCAACTCTTTGCATGAGGTGGCCAAAGTATTGGACTTTCAGCTTCGGCATCAGTCCTTCCAATGAACACCCAGGACTGATCTCCTTTAGGATGGATCAGTTGGATCTCCTTGCAGTCCAAGGGACTCTCAAGAGTCTTCTCCAACATCACAGTTCAAAAGCATCAATTTTTCGGCGTTCAGCTTTCTTCACAGTCCAACTCTCACATCCATACATGACCACTGTAAAAACCATAGCCTTGACTAGACAGACCTTTGTTGGCAAAATAATGCCTCTGCTTTTTAATATGCTTGTCTAGCTTGGTCATAACTTTCCTTCCAAGGAGTAAGCATCTTTTAATTTCATGGCTGCAATCAACACCTGCAGTGATCTTGGAATCCAAAAAAAAAATAAAGTCTAACACTGCTTCCATTGTTTCCCCATCTATTTCCAATGAAGTGATGGGGCCAGATGCCATGATCTTAGTTTTCTGAATGTTGAGCTTTACATCAACATTTTCACTCTCCACTTTCACTTTCATCAAGAGGCTTTTCAGTTTCTCTTCGCTTTCTGCCATAAGGGTGATGTCATCTGCATATCTGAGGTTATTGATATTTCTCCTGGCAATCTTGATTCCAGCTTGTGCTTCTTACAGCCCAGCATATCTCATGATGTACTCGTATATAAGTTAAATAAGAAGGGTGACAATACACAGCCTTGATGGACTCCTTTTCCTATTTGGAACCAGTCTGTTCCTTGTCCAGTTCTAACTGTTGATTCCTGACCTGCATACAGGTTTCTCAAGAGGCAGGTCAGGTGGTCTGGTATTCCCATCTCCTTCAGAATTTTCCACAGTTTATTGTGATCCACACAGTCAAAGGCTTTGGCATAGTCAATAAAGCAGAAATAGATGTTTTTCTGGAACTCTCTTGCTTTTTCTATGATGCGCAAATGGTGATTGTAGCCGTGAAATTAAAAGACCCTTACTCCTTTGAAGGAAAGTTATGACCAACCTAGACAGCATATTAAAAAGCAGAGACATTACTTTGTCAACAAAGGTATGTCTAGTCAAGGCTATGGTTTTTCCAGTGGTCATGTATGGATGTGAGTTTTGGACAATAAAGAAAGCTGAGCACCAAAGAATTCATGGTTTTGAACTGTGGTGTTGAAGAAGACTCTTGAGAGTCCCTTGGACTGCAAGGAGATCCAACCAGTCCATCCTAAAGGATATCAGTCCTGGGTGTTCATTGGAAGGACTGATGTTGAAGCTGAAACTCCAATACTTTGGCCACCTGATGTGAACTGGTGACTTTTTGAAAAGACCCCGATGCTGGGAAAGATTGAGGGCAGGAGGAGAAGGCGACATCAGAGGATGAGATGGTTGGATGGCATCACCGACTCAATGGACATGGGTTTGGGTGGACTCCGGGAGTTGGTGATGGACAGGGAGGCCTGGCGTGCTGCGGTTCATGGGGTCGCAAAAAGTCAGACATGACTGAGTGACTGAACTGAACTGAGGGATCTGGTTACAAGCTATGAAATGATCTTATCTCATCTTTAAGTGGTTCCTTCTGGCAATCCTGACAAAAGATTCAGGTGTCAACTCTTACTATTCCTATAAATTTTTATTTATTTTCTCCTCTGGCCAAAGATATAATTTATCACAATACATTCTTTTTATCTCTCTCTCTCTGTGGTTACTGTGATTGGCTGAAGGAACCACATTCCAATCTGATACCCAACCACATACTTGACATCTCTGGATCTCTAGGAGGAATCTCAAAATTAACATAAACAGAAATTTTTTCCCCCCTCCAGCTTTATTGAGGTACATTTCAAAAATTAAAATGATATATATTTAAAGTATACAACATGGTCATTCGATATACAAATTCACTGTGAGGTATTTACCACAATCAGTTTAATCAACACATCAACTACCTCATATAGTTACCTCTTTTTTGGTAGTAAGAATGCTTAAGATCTACTCCTTTAGCAAATTTGAAGTATACAAAATAATAGTATATTAACTATAGCCACCATGTTATGTATTAGATCTGCATAATTTACTCATCTTGTAACTGCAAGTTTATATCCTATGACCCACATCTTTGCATTTCCCTTACTCCCCAGCCCATGGCAACCACCATTCTACTGTTTCTATGAAGCTGACATTTTTGTTTGAATTGCTCCTATGTCAAACCTGTATTTGTCATCTTACTAAATATTAATAAATGGTGCCCGCTGTTCAAATTGTGAAAGACAAAATCTTAGGCATCATCAATGGAGGTATATTTCTTAGTGCTTTTGCTGTCTTTTGTCTACTTAAATGCCTAAAGTTGGAGACTTAAAAGGCTTAGTCCTAGACCGTCCCTCATTCTTGACCTAAATTATCTCACTAGGAAAACCATTGACTCCTAGGGCTTTAAATGTAATCTGCAATATATATTATCTGCCTTCCTTTTCTTTCTTTCAAAATTGGCATCCAAAGCATAACCAAGTTCCTACAGTTCTACTTTCAAAAGATACTCAAAATTTCTCTCTTCATTTTGCTTACTCTGTGATGATCCTAATGCAGGACACTATTATTTCTTTTAGGAACTGCCACTATGGCCTCCTAACTGGTTCCTCTGCTTTTGGTCTTTCTCTAATAAAATTTATTCTCTTTATTCAAGAAAAAATTTAAAAAACAAAATGAATGTTATTCATTACATTATATTACTCTCTGCTTAAAAGCTACCAATGGCTTCTGATTATATACATAATGAAATTCAAATTCCTTATACCGGCCTACAGGGCTGTATATGATCTAGCCTCTCTCATGTTCATTGATCCAATTTCTTACCATTTTCTTCTTTATCCTCTAACTTTAGTCAAAGAAAACTATTTTTTTTTCCCTCTTAAACATAACAAACATGTTCCTTATCTGCAATCTCTGGTTTCCCTATGAGAAATGCTTTGACTCTAGATACAGAGGACTCCTCTTCCAACCAAAGTAAAATAATTCAACCTCTTTTACCTCCATTTACTATATGGTATAACATCCTGTTCTATTTTTATTACAGCACTCTCTGGATTGTCTTTTTTTTTTTTTTAATTTTCTGCCAACATAATGCTAGGGTGTCAGTATAATAAGTGTTAAATATCTTGTATGTCTTGTTCACTCATCCATCCACAGAATCTACAACAGGGTCTAGCATTGAGTAGGAACGCAACTTAGATTGAAGTAAATTAATGAACTATATGTCATTAACCTCTATTGTTCCTGAATCCTCACATTCTTCAGAGTTTACAAAAGACTGAAAAAATTAAATTCAACATATTAAATACTATAATAACTTAAAAAAAAACAACAAAAAACTGACAAGCCATTTTATTTCTATTTTCATTTCTAATTGTATAATTTTGATGTGTATATGGCTTAAGTGCTATTAATCATTGTTTTGTATCACGAGTCTCCAGCATGTTTGGTTCAGCATTCCAAGGAGAGGTGTTTGGATACTAAGTAAGCCTCAAAAGGCTCCAGACTGTCTCTTTTGGGGCATAGATATATTGTGGGGCATTATGGCAGAGCTGTGTATGCAAACTATCTGCAAGTGAAGTATGTTAATGTTGAAGCTATATTTTCATGAGTTAGAGAAGAGATGATCAGTTGAGTGAGGCAATAGAAATTCTCTCCATCTCTTTTGAAGTTTGGAGGTAGTTTATAAAGATTAAGCTTCTACAAGTCTTCTGGAAATTTGAGCAGTCTCTTTTGCCCTGTTTCTTCACTAGATTAAGACACTGACTTTTCCAACATAATCCTAGGACACTTATTCAGCATGAACTCCCAGGCGTCCAGGGATCCTCCACTTTACTTCAAAATCCTGACCCCACTCTAGTGATATCCTGAGTTCTCACAGGTACAGTTACTTTATTCCTATGTTCAAAAGGAAATTAAAAAAAGAAAAATGTCTAAACAAGCAACTGATAACCCTCCTGTCCTTTTGATTCTTTCATAAGCAGTCTTGTTGGCTCATTAAATTCAAAGCCATGAGTCATTAAAATAAAATTCCTCTTTCTTCAAGGTCAGATAGCATGAAATATTCCCAGAAGGTGAAGGAGACATCTTTGCATTATGACCCTCTAATACATCAAAATAAAGAAATGAAAACAAACCAGTTCTGCTATATTAAAAGTCGTATTTCATATTTCAGCCATATTAAAACAGGCTGAAAGTTGATGCTATTAAGGCTGAAAAAAATCCTTCCTTCTCAGTGTTGAGGAATAGAATAGAATGAGCCAAGTAGAGGGGGATAAAGAGAATTTAGCCCTGCCCTTGGGGAGTTGCAGAGCCAAGGGTTTCTTAAAGGATGTAAAGAAGCCCCCCTTATCCTATTGTTGAGAGTGCAGAACTGGCATTGGTTGGTGTTAACCAGCTCAGTACAAAATGAGATTCAAAAGGAGTTTTAAAAAATTATATCCACAGGAAGCCCTGAAGCAGCACATTTAAAACAATCCTGCACTCCTAATTCAGAAGACGAGTATGACCAAGGCAAAACAGGCGGATCAGCAGTTCCTACTCTCTTGGTTTCCCTGAAGGTCCTCATAAATGAGACAGACCCTTTCAGAAATGGATTCTGACTGAGGCCTGATGCCACAGCACACTATATCATCCTAACAGGCTGGGACCTTTCCCAGGGGCTTGTCTTAATGATAATGCCACACTGGATGATGCAATACAGCACATACTCCCTTAGGAAGTTGAATCAAAGTGTGGTATTACAATATTTCATGAGATTCTCATTGATTTTTAAATCTTTATAATTTCTTTATTCATGCAAAGGAAACTCAGGGAAATTTTAAATTACTTCTCCTTAATTATAATCATATAGTAAAACAGACAAGAGATTTGGAAAAAAGAGTTTTGTATCAGGACTCATTTTCATCCCTTATCAGTTGACAATGGGTGGATAATGGAGGATTGGGCTTCCCTGGTGGCTTACGTGGTAAAGAATCTCCCTGAAAAGTGGGAGACCCGGATTCAATCCCTGAGTGGGGAAGATGCCCGAGAGAAGGGAATGGCAACCCACTCCAGTATTCTTGCCTGGAGAATCCCATGGACAGAGAAGCTTGGCAGCCTACAGTCCATGGGGTCGCAAAGAGTCGGACACAACTGAGTGACTATGCTGCTACTCTTAATGGAGGAAAGTGAAAGTGAAGTCGCTCAGTCGTGTCCGACTCTTCGCGACCCTATGGACTGTAGCCTGTCAGTCTTCTCCATCCATGGGATTTTCCAGGCAAAAGTACCGGAGTGGGTTGCCTTTTCCTTCTCCAGAGGATCTTGCCAACCCAGGGACTGAACCCAGGTCTCCCGCATTGCGGGCAGACGCCTTACCCTCTGAGCCGCCAGGGTTGATATCTAATCAGTTGATGACCACAGCCAAGTCACTAAACTTTCCTGAACTCCCACTCCTTTATCTATAATAGGAATGATAATAAAAATAATTCTCATGCAGGGTTGGTGTGAGACTTAAACATTATGCATAATTCCTTTGTATACTCTAAAATCATCTTACAATTGTTATTCATGTATAACTTCCATAATCTCTACTAACATTCTGTAAGTGCAGGAGTTAGTGCCTACAATTCAAATATATGGACTATGATCTACTAGCATTCTATGAAGGTCACAGAATTTCAGTCTCTGGACTGGAACGCACTTGAGCAACATCAAACCAAAGCACTCATTCAGCAGTTCAACCTTCTCTACAAAGTCCGTGATAACTTGAACTTGAACTTCTTCAGTTAACAGGTAACTCACTACTTCAGAAGGCTTTAATCATTTGTCAGCACCAACTGTTGGAAGGGACATCTTCATCCTGAGCTAAATGTGATTTCCTTCTAACTCATTCAATCATTTTAGTACTACTCCTGTTTTTCATATAGTCGATCTGTCTGTTTTATATCAATCTTTACAATACAGAGTAAAATCCCCTTTCAGCAATATATCAGTAGTTAATAATTTGAAATTTCTAGAAAGATAATACTTTTACTTCATACCTGTAGTAAAATTGGATAAAACATACTCCATTATCTATTTTTCCCATGACAAATTGAATAGAAGAGTGGTTATGTACACCATACTTTACCCACTCCCATAGATGTTACAGGATTTAGTCCTATAATCTCAATATGTGGGAGATGTGTGCATAAAAGTTAGTTAGAGGATAAGCTCAAATATTGCATAAATCAAAGATTTTGGAAATCAACAACTTAATGAAAGAGCTTTACTCAGAGGATGATGATTTCAAATTGCCCATGCTCATAGCTGGCAAGGCAACTAGGTGCAAAGAGGAACTATTACATACATCCTGACATTTCTTCATTTTATTTATGCAAAGATACTGCACTGCTGATTGATTGTGCTTGCATATTTGACTGAATAGCTGATTTTGTGACTTGGAAAAAATCATCTTTGAGAATTTTAATTTCCATCTTGTAAAATTGAGTGATAGTGGTCGAGTCGGAATAATTACTTAGTATTTATTAGATGTAATTTAAATGGCTTATTTTGAGATATATTTAATAGCAATGTATCCAGGATTATAATACTAAAACAGGAATTAATAAATAGTATTTCAATCATCATAGACTAACAGATATTTAATTTCCAGGGAATTTATTTCTTTTGAGTTAAGAAAAAGATACTCTAAATTCATATTTTCTTATATCACAAGATGTTCTTCCTATCTTACAATTGAGAAAAGGAAGCTCAAAATAATTAATTTATTTAGCTCACATTGGTAGTAAAGGAAGTGTCAATTAAGCAAATGACTGCTTAGTATCAAGATAATTACCCAACACTGCTTCTGATACAAGGATATATGTATATATTTTTGATTTTTGATAACTTTATGCATGGTTTGTACATGTGGACTGTTTTATTTTCTTACATCTATAAACCAATTTATCTTTATTTGGTAGTGAAGGCTTAAATATGGGAGGGATTATTTCTACTATAACTGTGTTTATTAATATAATACAAATAACATTTTATTAATGTTCCTGGCACTTTTCTAAGTGATAGAGACTTGGAAAAGATCAAAACAAAATCAAATTAAAATTTACAGTTCAATACAGAAGGTAAAGAGGAGCTTTTCAAAAGCACAATTCATTCCATTTCTACTAATAATTTATTTGAAAAATACCAAACCTGACAAAAAATGAAACCACTTTGATATTTGAAAGCAAAATAATTGAGTTTATTCATTCTCACCCATTCAGAGTCAAATTTTTAGGGTATAATGATTTATGCTTCTTATATCTTGCCCACCTCACTCTTGTTTGCTGGTTGGATATATTTAGCACTTCTATTCCAATGACATTATCAAGGTGACACTTAGTGGCTCTTCCTTTCAACAGTCAATGTACTGTACCAAAAATTATAAATATGTTAAAATCTTATGCTATGTTTTACCTTGAGGCTGAGTTCAGTAGGTAAACTCAAACTAGAAAATACTTCAAAGTAAACTTGAAATAAATAGCTTTCCATTAATCATATACTACATATATGGTATCATTTTTCTTTTCATTTAATTCACCTACATGTAACAGTACACTTTTTGGCAGTGGAAGCAATAGAATTAAATTAATAGAAGAATTGAATAATACAACATTTTATCTCTGACTATTATAAATACAGTCTATCTGTTCTTTTCAGGGTTAAATATACCCTTATTTTAAATGCAGGCGGGCAGTGGAAAATAAATTGTCTTTCCCCACCACCATTTTACTTCTGGGCTTTTTCTGTCCTGTTTTAAAAGAGTCTCAGATATGTGACTCCTGACTCCATTCTTTCTATAATAAAATGCTAAATCTGGTTTAGTGTGATATTATGAATCTGGAGATACAACCACATTTTCTCAAGAACCTATTAAATTCAGCCAACAGCAACTTATCATTAAATGCTTCAAAATAAAAATGTAGTCGGCTTCAAAATGCATAAGCATCTTGTGTGTATTGCAAGCCTTAAATATAATATAAAAATTGATAAGAGAGTAATATAAACCAAGCTGTTTTTAGTCAGGCAACCTTTAGTAAATACCTCACTTCCCATCTCCCACACTATCACTTTTGAATAACTGCACAAAGAGTATTGCTTCAGTATTACTAAATTTAATTTAACTTATATAAAGGCATTTAGTGATACATATCTTACATACAATATGATTTACTGATTAATACATTCAATTTTAAAATTCAATCTATATTGTTAAATGCAAAACAGTGTGGTTGGACATATAAACATATGTTAACCAATGAGAGAATATAGAAACATGTCATTAGATCCAAATATGTGACCAATTATATTATGAGTCTAGTAATATATAGAGCTGGCCAAAAAGTTCATTAGGATTTTTCTGTAAGATGTTACAGAATGAATTTTTTGGCCAACCCAATATATTGAAATTGAAATTGAAATTTAAAGTATATATCATTCATAAAATCAATCACAGTTCTCTCAGAAAACAAATTAATTCTGTTTGTGAACATCACAAAAACTATTGCTTCCCTAGTGATTCAGATGGTAAGGAATCTGTCTGCAATGCAGGGAGCTGGGTACAATCCCTGGGTCAGGAAGATCCCTTTGAGAAAGGAATGGCAACCTACTCAAGTCCTATTCTTGCTTGGAGAATCCCATGGACAGAGGAGCCTGGCGAGCTACAGTCGCAAAGAGTCTGACACAATTGAGTGACTAGCACTTTCAAATAAATTTTATTTTGTCAAACTATTTAAAAATTATTTTGGAAACAAAATTTGATGGTGGCTTAATGTTCCACCAAGTGAGATATCTCTCAAAGTGTTGTCCAGGGACCACCTACAATAGGATCTTTTGGAGGTACCTGAAGCAGAATTTGTGGGATAGGGGCTCAATAATATGCATTTTACTCCGAAAATTCTTACATGTTCAATTTTGAGAAGTCATAATTGATTAAATATTTTAAAATCTATTTAACTATGTTTTCATTCTTCTAGACAGGTTGTTTCCAAGGTGTATATATATATATATACATACATATATATATATATGTATATATATATACACACACACACACCCCATATATATAAACATTTATCAAATAATAGCATAATTGACATTTATCACATACCATAAAAATCCCCTCTTTAAAGCATATTTTAGTATATTCATGGAGTTGTACCATCACCACTATTTAATCTTGGGATATTTTCAGTACCCTATAAAGAAATTTTGCAGTCTTTAGTATGCATTCCTCACCCTCACCTCAGGCAATCATCTATCTACTTTCTGTCTCTATAGATTTACTTTTTCTGGATATCTTATTTATGGAATTGAATAGTATGCTGTCTTTTGTGACTTGCTTCTTTCATTTAGCGTGCTTTCAAGTTTCATCAATGTTCTGTCACATGTATCAGTACTTCCTCCCTTTTCTTATTACTAAATAATATTCATTTATTGATTATATCACCTTTTGTTTACCCACTCATCAGCTATGGATATTTGGCTTGCTTCCATTTTTGGCAATTATCAATGTGCATAAACATGTTTGTGCATGGCTTTGTGTGGGAAAATGTTTTTATTTCTCTTGGGTATATACCTAGGAATGGGGATGCTTAATCATATAGTGTCTCCATGTTTAACATTTTGAGAAAATACCAAAATTCACTTTAGAAAATTCTAAAGTGATGCACCATTTTACATTTATATCAGCAAAGTTGGAAGGTTTCAATTTCATCCCCATCAATTCCTATGTCTGTATTTTTTGGTTTAGCCATCCAAGGAGTAAAAATTTGTATCTCATTTTGGTTCTGACTTGCATTTTCCTAACAATTAATTATGTAGGCATCTTTTTATATACTTTCTGGCTATTTGTATATCTTCTTTGGAGAAAATATATTCAATTTTTTGCCTATTTTTAAAAAATGTGTTGTTTTCACTTTTGAGTCCTAAGACTACTCATGTATTCTGGATATAAGTCCTTCATCAGATTGATGGTTTCTAAAGATTTTCTCCCATTCTGTGTTTTTTTTTTTTTAACTTTTTTGATGGTCTTGTTTGCAGCACAAGAGTTTTAAATTTTGATGAGATCTAGTTTACCTAGTTTTTTATTTTAATATGTTCTTTTGGTGTTATGATCTGTAATACAAGGTAATGTCATCTGCAAATAGAGGTAAATGTATGTCTTTCCTTCCAATCTGAATACCTTTTATTTCTTTAGTTTATCTAATTTCCCTAAATATAGCTTATAGTACAATTTTGAGCAGAAGTAGTGAGAACATATAATCTTCCAGAATTTAGGAAGAAAATAGTCTTTTACAATTATGCATGATGTCAGTTCTGGGTTTTTCCTAGATAACCTTTACAGGCTAAGGAAACTTCTCTTCCACTTCTAGTTTGTTGACTATGCTTTAACATGAGCCCATGGTAAAACAAGTGCTTTATCAGTAATCAATGGAAATGCTTATATAAATGCTATCCCTTTTTTTTTTTTTACAAACATAGTACATTAAAATGATTAGTTTTCAGATGTTTAATCTGCCTTGCATTCTTGAGACAATCTTACTTGGTTACTGTGTACAATCCTTTTTATATGTTGCTGAATTTGACTTCTTAGTGTGGACAAAAAATGTTCCCTGTCATATTAGTAAACAAAGGATGTTGTGGCCATCAAGCCATCAGCCACTGCAGCTGCCCTGACTGTGTGTGTCCTGAGCGATTCAAGATGGAGAAAAGTAGGAAATTGGCCCTAGATAATTAAGGTACATATCAAAGGAATTATTTCAAGGAGCCCAGACTCTTACCTTCCCATACAGAGAAAAATCTAAATTAATTAACTTGAGATGTTTGGTTTTCTTAAATAAACACTAATCGTTTGATATTCTGACTGCCTGGTTTTTGTTGAAAAACTATATAACCAGGTGCCTCATTAATTCTTTGAAATAGTCCCTTTCAGAGATATCTGAGAGAGGCTGCCTCCTGGGCTTATGTCTTCAGTTTGTCTGCTAAATAAAGCATAATTCTCAACTTTTAGGTTGTATTTTTTTTTTTTCAGTTGACATGAGCATTTTGTTGAGAATTTTTTCATCTTTGTTCATATTGAATATTGGTCTCTGGTGTTCTTTTTTTTTGTGATGTGTCTGGTTTCTGTTTCAGAGTAATACAGGCTCATTTGAGGCTTGGGAAATATTTCCTTCTCTTTTATTTCTGAGCTAAGCTTGTGAAGAATTTGGATTAATTATTCTTTAAAAACATGTAGAATTCACCAATAAAGCCATTGGGAGGAGAACTTCTCTTTCTGGAAAATGTATAGTTATAATTTGAAGTCATTACTTATTATAGATATATTCAGAATTTCTTTCCTTTTTTAAAAAGCCAGCTTCAGTAGTTTTATCTTTTGGGGAATTCATTTATTAAAGTTATTTAATTTGTTGGCATACCATTGTTCACCGAATTCCCCTAAAATCCTTTTTATTTCTATAAGATCAGTAGTACTGTCAATTCTCTGATTCTTGATTTCAGCAATATGATTTTTCTTCACATTTTTCATCATTCTAGATAAGGGTCTGTCAGTTTTGTTGATCTTTTCAATCAAATGACTTTTATTTCACTGATTATTTTCATTTTGGTTCTCTCAGTTTTTTTCTATGTATGCATAAAGATCTGCACATGTGTGGGACCTTCTCAGAAATAGCAGAGCTTTACAAAGCCCCATGTGGGCAATTTGTTTCTCAGATCTTTTCTTTTAAGTTTTTGACCAGGATCTTGTTAGACCTAACTCATATCATAGACTCAGGTAACTATGATGTTTTACAATTGCTGCTGTTTTCAACAAATGCCCTAGGCTAGGTCTGTTTGCATTGAGAAAGCTCAAAAAAAGATTAAATAATAGCAACGCATTGAGTATGGGAATTTTCATCAGAGCTTCAAGGTAAACCAAATAGTTGACAATGCTCTGGGGATGGGACTTTTTGAGGCGTTCTAATCATGTACTTCTGCTTATGAATGCAGGGTTGATGGTCTTCATTATTTCCATAGTTGTAAGCTGTTTCTTTGAAGATAGCAAGTGGAGAATTGGAGTAGACTAAATTAAAAGGCTACAAACATGGCTGTTCTTCCCGAGGTTTGGCAGCTTTTATATATTAAAGGATTCTTAAGTTACTGGATATTCTTAATAATCTGAATTTTGAAAAGTTGATTTTGACTATTTTTTTGGCCAGTGCTTTCATAGCTTTTAATAAGGAGGGTAACTATAAAGATTATCATACTGCCATTTCAGCAGTCCCTCCCTATTTCAGGCTATTTATTCAAGCTATAACTTTTAAAAAGAAACAGCAGGTAAGAAATATGAATCATTTTAGATGTTTTATAAAAACTGCAAACTTTTTTCTGTAAAAGTTTATTCCAGTTTACACTTTCATTAGAAATAATATGACGAGTGCTTCTCTTACTATCATCTCATTCAGTTCAGTTCAGTCGCTCAGTTGTGTCCGACTTTTTGCGACCCCGTGGACCAGCACATTCAGCTTTCCTGTCCATCACCAACTCCCGGAGCCTGCTCAAACTCATGTCCATTGCATCAGTGATGCCATCCAGCCTACTCATCCTCTGTCATCCCCTTCTCTTCCCGAATTCAATCTTTCCCATCATCAGGGTTCTTTTCTAATCACTCAGTTCTTTGCATCAGGTGGTCAAAGTATTGGAGTTTCAGCTTCAGTATCAGTCCTTCCAATGAATAGTCAAGACTGATTTTCTTTAGGATTGACTGGTTGGGTCTCATTAGCGACCGCAATAATGAACATTTATAGCTTGTGTGTAATGCCTAATTTTTTCCCTGCACAAGTTTTACTTTTCTTTTTTGTTAACAATAGCTCCTTTCTTTTTCAAAACCACATCTCTCTATTCCTGTTAGTGTTTCTATTCAGTGTTGCCAACCGCATTACTTCCTTCCTTTGAATATAGTGGGTGAGACTGAATATGTTCTAGAGTTCAATATTGCTGCTTAAAGGATAGTCTACATGGGTAAAATTTAAAATCCAGGAAGTTTAAACAAGACCAGCATCTCAGAAAGTCAGAAGAGTTATGCACCAGTTATCTGAAATATTTAACTTGTGATTTTTACATATATTAACAAGAGAAAAATAATGCAGAAGAATATAGACTGATTAGGATTAGTTTTCTCAGAAAGAGACTTAGACAGGGTTTTAGGGACTATGGTTTGGGTAAAAGCAAAATAGGAATAGTTATGAGATGAGTTGTTTAAGGGTAATCAGATTTAGTACTTTTATCATAGATACGTCTATTTTAGATATGAGAACAATACTTGCAGTGAAAAGAATATGTGGTGAGGAGGTGTCCAAAAGAAGATTGATAAAATAGAGAGAAGGACTGTGATTTAGGTGCATTCTGTTTTTTTAAGGGTATATCAGTTATGGGAAAAAAATCAAATGCCTGAATTCTGGTCATGTAATTAAAGATTTCCAGAGAATCTCACTACTGCCCCCCTCCTTCATAATGAGAAATCTGTGACACAGCAGGAATTTTTATGTTCCCAATGACATCAATTGCTTCTAACCCTACTTATATAGCTGAGAATTAAAAGCCTGCTCTGACTGCCCTCATCAAGGATCAAGGCTCTTACAGCCTGTTGTATCAAGAAACTGTTCTTCTATGGCTGATTTCTCTTTAATTTAAATTTTGGTGGCCTGTTTTTTTATTTTATTTTTTCTGTTTTTTTTTTAATCATTTAAAATTCTTAGAGTTTCTTAAAAATTTGCTTTTTGAACTTTATAAAACCTTTTAAGGGTGATATTTTCCAGAGGCTGAAATGTAAACTTACAGTGCTGTTCTCTATACTACACACTACTTAAACTGATATGATGTTTAGATATTATTACATCATTTTTATTTCTCTCTTACATGAACATGTAAGCATTATATTTAATATCAGTGATGCTCATCACTTTCAAGAGCACACACAATGGTAAAGGATTGTTCAGTTCAGTCACTCAGCCATGCCTGACTCTTTGTGACCCCATGGACTGCAGCACTCAAGTCTTCCCTGTCTAGCACCAACTCCTGGAGCTTGCTCAAACTCATGTCCATTGAGCTGGTGATGCCATCCAACCATCTTGTTCTCTGTTGTCCCCTTCTCCAATTGCCTTTAGTCTTTCCCAGCATCATGGTCTTTTAAAATGAGTTAGTTCTTCACATTAGGTGGCCAAAGTAATGGAGTTTCAGCTTCAATATCAGTCCTTCCAATGAATATTCAGGATTGATTTCCTTTAGGATTGACTGGTTGGATCTCCTTGCTGTCCAAGGGACTCTCAAGAGTCTTCTCCAACACCACAGTTCAAAAATATCAATTCTTCAGTGTTCAGCTTTCTTTATAGTCCAACTCTCACATCCATACATGACTACTGGAAAAACCATAGCTTTGACTAGACCGACCTTTGTTGGCAAATAATGTCTCTGCTTTTTAATATGCTGTCTATGTTGGTCATAGCTTTTCTTCCAAGAAGGAAGCGTCTTTTAATTTCATGGCTGAAGTCAACATCTTCAGTGATTTTTGAGCTTCCCAAAATAAAGTCAGCCGCTGTTTCCACTATTTCCCTATCTATTTGCATTGAAGTGATGGGACCAGATGTTATGATCTTAGTTAGGTGAAGGATTGTACTTCACCATTTTTGTTTGTTTGTTTGTTTGAAGTTAAATGTGGCCTTATTTTGGCCAATAAAACTTAAACAGTGGTATAATGTGGGTCTCTTCTGGGTGGAAACACTTAAAAATCAAGGCACAATTTCCAGCTATGTCTTTTTCTTATAGCGGATACAAAGATGGTATGGACAGTGGAATCTTGTTCAGAAATAGTCACATAAAATAAGAAACAGACATGTTGTTTTAAGGCACTAAGATTTTGGAACTGCTTTAACTATAGAAAAATATAACAGAACCTGACTGACTATAGAAAGAAATTTTCTTAATTTTTAAAACTGATTCAAATTTATAAAGATGAAGAGTATACAAAATGCCTGATATAGAGCACAAAATTACTAAAAAGTAAAGATGTAAGCTGCATTTGTCAGGGGAATATTTATTGTTATACACACGAGGTGTCATGGTGCTGTACCTTGAAGCAATTAATTTTCATAATAGATTCCAACAATTTTGATTGCAATATTCTGTCAGTTGAGGGCCTCAGAATGCTGGCTGCATTAGAGACACCACAGTTGCCAATGACATAAGACTTGGGCTCATAAACTAGAGAGACAAATGAAAACATCATGCGCAACTTTAAGATGTTGGATGGATCAAAACTTCCATAAAAATATAAAGATGTACTTAATAAAAGTGACTTGGCAAAGAATATGCCTAGGGAATAAGTATCCTGCAGCAAATACATTGCCTTTCAATGAAAATAAAAGTGAATAAGACAAATGCATGTTACATAATAGTAACCTTCCAAATTAAAAGAAATATAGTTTGCACCAGATTTTCCCCTTTATCTGATAAGCTAAGGGTTATCAAAAATTCATTAGTAGTAAACTTGATTTAAAATGAGATTAGTATTTATGTGTAAGAGAGAGAGAAGTGTATATATATGTTTTGCTTTTATTGTGCTAAGAACTCTTATCATGAAATCTACATTCTTAACACATTTTTAAGTGTACAATATTCTACTGTTAAACACTGCATAGGCACATTGTTGTAAAACAGATCTCTAGACCTTACTCAACTTGCAGAAGTGACTCTGTTTCCTTTGAACAGCAATTCTTCATTCCCCTCACCCCGCCATGCAACCACTACTTTATTCTCTTCCTCTATCTATATGTATTTTACAATTTAATATACCTCATATAAATGGTATCATATAATATTTGTTCTCCTGTGAGTAGTTTATGAAACTATCATAATGTTCTCAAGGTTCATCCTTGATGTGATATATGGAAAATTTTATTTCTTTTTAATGCTGAATAGTATTCTATTGTATGTATTTTCTTTATCCATTAATTCAACAACATTTATTTAGATTGTTTCCACATCTTGGCTACTGTGAATAATGGTGCAGTGAACAAGGAGTGCAAATATCTCTTAAAGATCCTGATGTAAATTCTTTGGATTTTATGTACAAGTGATATTGATGGATCATACAGTATTTCTACTTTGTTGTTGTTGTTGTACTACCAACAGTATATAAGGGTTCAATTTGTCCATGTTCTCACCAAATGTATCTTTTTTAAAAACATGACGGGCATTCTAACAGGTATAAAGTGTTATCTCATTGTGGTTTTGATTTGCTTTTCCCTGATGATGAGTGATGTTGAACATCTGTTAATTTATCATGTAGTGTTTGTAATAATCACTGTTTGTGATGTGGACGAAGCAAAAACTTTGATTAATTTATTATTGTTCTAACTTAAACACTTTGAAAAAGCACAAATTAAAGTAGTAGATTCATTCATCTAACAAATACTTACAAGTTCCTAGTGTAGGTGAAGGATTACTTTTCATATTGATTACTAAGTAATTTGTAGGAGTATGTATGTAGTGAAGAGAGTTAGAATAAGTCCTTCAAAAAGTACTTGAGCATCATTTTAAAAAGGAACACTCTCTTTTCTGCTTTTGTTGTTAAATCATAGCAGGAGTTGGAAACCAGTATTTGAATTGCTTTTTTCATAATAAGAGCTAAAGTTTCTTAAAATAGCCCTAAATACATCCTTGAACTTCTTATTGGAACAGTGTTTGACACTCTAGTATATGGGCTTTATTTATATGATGTTTCGAGTGACATATTGGTAAATAATCTGTTAAAACAGGAAAAAAATGTTTATCTAACAATTTGTCAATCATCTTTTTAAAAATACAACTCAGTTTCATTGATTTTTCTGTTTTGTTTTATTCCTAATTTCCCCAATTTCTATTCTAACCTTTATTATTTTTTTCCTTTACTAACTTTAGGCTTAATTTGTTCTTATTTTCCTAGTTACTTGAGGTGTAGTTTATTTGAGATCTTTTTACATTTTTATTGTAGGCATTTATTGTTAAAATTATTATCTTAGTACTGCTTTGCTGTACCTCATAAGTTTTGATATTTTGTCTTTTTATTTTCAATTATCTCAAGATATTTCCTATTTTCCCTTTGACTTCTCCTTCAACTTATCAGTTGTTTAAAAACATATTTGTGAAATATTCAATTTTACTGCTGTTATTGATTTCTTGTTTTATTATACTGTGGCTGGAAAAGATAACTTGATATGATTTTAAGTTTATTATACTTGTTTAGACTTGTTTTGAGACCTAACATGATTGATCCTGGACAGGAATGCATATTCTGTTGCTGTTGGGAGAATATTCTCTATATCTGTTAGGTCCTACATCTTTAAACTAAAATAGATCACTATATACAGTTACAGTAAATAGTGCAGTATCATTAATCATTAATTCTCAAGAGATTATGATGTCAACTTCAACATATTCAAAATTGAAGAACTCAAATTAAACTGTTATCAAGACATTGAAGAATGACCTGCTGTAATGATTACTATCTAGTAATGCAGTAAATGTCTGCCTCTTAATGTCTCCCATCTTAATGAGACATACTCCTATCATATAGGGCATATCCATATGTTATTATTTGACACTTAGTAAATTAAGTATTTTAGTATTCTCATTGACTCCTTCAGGGATTACTGCCTTGTGGTGACAAAGGGACTTGGGTAACTCAGTGAAGTCATGAGCCATGCTATATGACCCAAGATTGATGGGTCATATTGGAGGGTTCTGACAAAACTAAGATTATGGCATCCAGTCTCACCACTTTTAATAGAAGGGAAAAAAGTGGAAACAATAACAGATTTTGTTTTCTTGGGCTCCATAATCAAAGTGGATGTAGACTGTAGCCATGAAATTGCAAGATGCTTGCTCCTTGGAAGGAAAGCTGTGACAAGCCTAGACAGCCTATTGAAATGCATAGACATCACTTTGCTGACAGTGATTTGTATAGTCAAAGCTATGGTCTTTTCAGTAGTCATGTATGGATGTGAGAGTTGGACTGTAAAGAAGACTGAGCACTGAAGAATTGATGCTTTTAAACTATGGTGCTGGAGAAGACTCTTGAGAGTCCCTTGGACAGCAAGGAGATCAAACTAGCTAATCTTAAAGGAAATCAACCCTGAATATTCATTGGAAGGACTGAAGCTGAAGTTGAAGCTCCAATATTTTGGCTACCTGATGCGAAGAGCCAACTCATTGGAAAAGATTGAGGGCAGGAAGAGAAGGGTGCAGCAGACGATGAGATGGTTGGATGGCATCACTAACTCAATGGACATGGGTTTGAGCAAACTCCTGGAGACAGTGAAAGAAAAGAACCTAGCGTGCTTCAGTTCACAGGGTCGCAAACAGTCAGGCATGACTTAGCAACCGAACAACAGCATTCTCATTGATGGTGGATGATTTCCATGGAAATGTTACTCATTATTCCAACTTCCATGTAAAATATACAGTTTATATAGTACCAGATTAGATTGGCTGAACAACATTCAGGAAGTGCCAAAGTTAAAAAGAAAAATATATGCATGTAAATATAAACAAATTATTATTTACTTAATCTGCTTGGACATAATAGATATAAAAAGAGACTAGGTTGAATGGAATAAGACATAGTTATAAATACTATCATGCATTTCAAAACACAAACCAAAAGCACTATAGCTGGAGCACTCTTTTCATAAACTAACAGTGAAACTAGAATTTACATGTGCTTACTATTACTCTGTGCCAGGCACTGTTCTAAGTGATATATATATATATATATATATTTATATATGATAATATACTTCATTTAATCCTCAAAACAGCACTGCAAGTTACCCACTATTATTATCACCACTTCAGTTGTGAAAAAACTAAGTTTCAGAGAGAGAAATATCTTGTTCAACTTCGGATAATTCAGAATAGACAAAACTTTGATCTGTGTCTTGCTCTAGACTTTGGTCTTTATAATACTTAGCTTGTCTGAGGTGGTCATTAATGCTTAAGGATTTGAACCTTGCCAGAGAAAACAGAATCTTTCCTAAATTTCTGTATACAATGGTTGAATAAAATAGCCAATAGATACTTAATGTCACCAAACCATAAAAACTCAATAAACCAGAAACCATAAAACTCAATATCTATGCTCTGTCCCAACTCTTCTTACAGGAAAATATATTTATTACCCATTTTTAATTTTGCATCTGGTCAATTAAAAAAACTCTGAGAAATTTAAGCTAAAGAGCTCTTCTTTACTTACTTGTATCTTTACTGTATCTAAAAGGCACAACTGAAATGTTATGGCATTTGGATGCAATTCTGCATAGCATCTGACACCTCCATTGCAGTTCATCTGTTTTTAACTTTCCTTGTTTATTTCAATCATGCAAAATAAATTATGTGAGTGTGTTTGATGCTGTTTCAATTTGCCATCTCTTTATAAAAATCCAATCAATTATTTCCCTATGAAAGGCAGAATATGGACAATTTTCATCTACTTTATGTTTTTATATAATATTTAAAGATCCTTCAATGGGATTTTATTATATTTCTTATTAAAATAATTTTAAATGTTATATGAGTCACTAGTGGTATTTTGGGAGGCTTTCTAGATATTTGAGCTGAATCTTGAAAAATTGATATAAGAGCGAGAAACTAAAGCAAAAAATAAAAGGAGAGACTTTGTAAGAAAAATATATACAATTTACAAAACCACAGGTTCATAAATAGAGTTATCAGGCCTCTAACCTTTGTTGTTATTTATTAAGTCATGTCTGACTCTGCAAACCCATGGACTGCAGAGTGCCAGGCTTCCCTGTTCATTATTTTCTGGAGTTTGCTCAAATTTATGTTCACTAAATTGGTGATGCCATCCAACCATTTCATCCTCTCACCCTTTCTCTGCCTGCTCTGTCTTTCCCAGCATCGAAATGTTTTTCAATGAGTTGGTTCTTTGCATTAGGTGGCCAACATATTGGAGCTTTAGGATCAGTGCTTCTGATGAATTTTCAGAGTTGATTTCCTCTAGGATTGACTGGTTTGATATCTCCTGTTGTCCAGGGGACTTTCAAGAATCTTCTCCAGCACCACAGTTTGAAAGCATCAATTCTTTGTCTCTCAGCCCTCTTTATGGTCCAGCTCTCACACCTGTACATGACTACCGGAAAGACCATAGTTTGACTATATGGGCCTTTGTCAGCAAAGTGACGTCTCTGCTTTGCAATAGGCTGTCTAGTTTTGTTGCAGCTTTCCTTCCAAATAGCAGGTGTCTTTTAATTTTCTGACTGCAGTCACTGTCTACAGTGATTTTGAAGACCAAGAAGATAAAATCTGTCATTGTTTCCACTTTTATTTGCCCTTAAGTGATGCGACTGGATGCAATGATCTTAATTTTTTAAATGTTGGGTTTTAAGCCAGCTTTTTCAGTAACTAGAGAAGATAAGTAACTTCAGTAAGACCTGTGGTCAGTAACTATATAACTTTTTTTTCATTTATTTGGAGGCTAATTACTTTACAATATTGTAGTGGTTTTTGCCATACATTGACATGAATCAGCCATGGATTTACATGTGTTCCCCATCCCGATCCCCCCTCCCACCTCCCTCCCCACCCCATCCCTCTGGGTCTTCCCAGTGCACCAGCCCTGAGCACTTGTCTCATGCATCCAGCCTGGGCTGGTGATCTGTTTCACCCTTGATAGTATACTTGTTCCAATGCTATTCTCTCAGAACATCCCCCCCTTGCATCAATACAGTATACTAATGCATATATATGGAATTTAAAAAGATGGTAATGATAACCCCATATGCAAAAAAAAAAAAAGAGACACAGATGTACAGAACAGACTTTGGGTCTCTATGGGAGAAGGCAAGGGTGGGATGTACAAATTTTAAATCCAGATACTACTATGATACATTGCACCATATGAATTTAAATGATTAATAATATTAATTATTTATATTACTAGTAAACATATACTTAGTACTTGGTCATTATTTTTTATTGAATGGCCATGGCTTCCACTTTTAAAAGGCAATTAGCAAAAATAAATATAGGAAATATATTTCAATTAGCATCATGTTTTATGGTATAAACATATATTAAAAAAATGAAACATTCAAGCAAGCATCTTCATTTTGAATCCACAGTATATAAATTATTTAACTATGTATTCAATTTTAAAATAACACACTAGTTGAATTAACTAAAACAAATAGTTATTTTGATTTCTATAGATATAAGACACAGATGTAAAACTCACTCAAAGTTTAAAAGTCATTTGCTGACAGCATTTCATTGTCTTCAGCCTACACGTATAAAAGAGCTGGAAATGTATATCTCAACTGATTTAAAATAAAGCACTCTCAAAAACACAGAATGATAGCTTTTGTTCTCTAATGAGTACAGCCTATTTTGAATATTTTAAAAATTAAACAGGAATCTTGCAGTAAATTCTCATGAAAATTATATGGGTATAACACATCAATAAATTATCTTAAAATGAATTTTATTATAAACTGAAATGCTTTTCTCAGATAGAATTCATCTTGAACGGAATTATTTTCTGTTGTGAACAATATTTGAGTGGGAGCATAATTAACAAATAAAGAATGCAAATGAGTCATTGAGTTATTAAGGATATTATACATTTGGATTGGGGAAGTTTTGAGACTTCTTAATATGTGTAAACTAGCAAGGGGTTCTAGTAATTCACCAGATTTTTAAAACTTATAGATTCATGAAGGTTATATTGTTACAAAATAGTTAATATAGATGGTACAATGTATGTTCAGCTTGAAAGCATATACTTTTTAGTATCCTTCCTCTCAATCACTTGTTTTGTGGAAGTGTGGAAATAGTTCAGAATACCTCTTTGTTCTGTCCTTAGTGAATTCCTGGCACCTAATGTTAAATATTACTTTATATTTTTTCCAGGTTGTTTATGTTTTTACCACATAGGTAGTTTAAATATGCTTTTACTGCACAAATTCATGATTTTTTTCTTTAACAGTGTGTCATCCTACTCTGGAAGTTATCATTGAATGATTTAGAGTATACTGAAATGCAACACGGCAGAATTTCTCAATCTCATTCTTGAAACGTAGTTACATAAATAAGTATATTGAATCATCTAATTCAAGAAATCAATGCAAAAAATTATCTTTCCTTATCATTTAAAAGATGTAATTTTATAATTAAGTCTCAAAAGATCATTCCATGAACAGCCTTCTTGAAACAATTCACTCATATTCCACAACTCAATTGCAATTAAAACTATATATCTTTAAAAGTTGTAAATAAATTATTCTATACAAATATTATATTTCTATTTTATGTACTGTGTTCCACAAGATACTTAAATGAAGTAAATCTTATCCAGGTATAAATTATTACTAAACTGAAGTATATTTGAAAGATCCAGATTTGCTACTAGATTTAAGAAAAAATTTATAATATTTCATTTTATCTGTCAAGCATAATAGTAATAGTCAAGTTTCAAACTTATTTCAACATATGTTATGAATTTTATTTAAGAGCTCTCAGGATCTATTTTATATTCTCATTTTAAAATGCTGTAAAACATGGGAAGTAAGCATCTCACTGTTAGTTCAGTTCAGTCGCTCAGTTGTGTCCAACTCTTTGCTACCCCATGAACCACAGCACACCAGGCCTCCCTGTCCATCACCAACTCCGGGAGTCCACCCAAACCCACGTCCATTGTGTTGGTGATTTCACTGTTAAAGACTTCCTAATTAAAGGTGGAGACTGGGTGGGAAATTGGGTTTGCATTAGCCATGAATTTCCTTTACCCTACCACTCCTGAAATATTTCCTGCTTTCATACATGCCCTACTCTATTTAAGCTTATGGTTCTTTCTGATCCCATTTGTTGGCTGATCTAGAATCTGTCCTTCCACATAATCTTATATTATCCTTTTCTTTTGTTCTGTCAGCTTTCTTTTAAACTACAAATATAGGTAGGCATTTAAAAGAAAGTTGATTACATATGTACATGTAGATAATTTATATCTAGGGCATGACATGACATGTTTGGCCTTAAAATATTTCATGAATGAATGATTGTTTGGTTTCGATAAGCTAAAAATATTGGATTGGCCAAAAAGTTCATTCTAGTTTTTCCATACGATGTTACGAAAAAGCTCGAACAAACTTTTTGATCAACCTAATGTATGTTGCCATGCTTTTCTGATCGTCAGACCTGTGTTTCAAACTGTTTATTTGGTATTTTTCAATGTCTATCCCTAAATCATACTTTTTAAAGTCCAAAACTTACCTAATTATCATACGCTGTCTTCATTCACATCTTCCAGTGACTGCCATTTTGGTGTCTGCTAACCACATTAATGAAATCTTTGGCCAAATTAAAGGTGTCTGACACAGGTAAGAAACCTGAAAGTCACATTCTTGCTTTCTTGACCCCAGGCCCAAAGTCAGTGAGTCACCAAGTAATGTGAATCATCAATTTTTAAAAAAAGTCTCTTATATTCATTCTCCTTGCTCTCAATATCTACTTCTGTTCCTGCATTTCAATCACATAATCTCTCCTATGGGCCATATCAGATGTCTACCTTTTGGACCCCTGTCTTCTTCTGCTCTTTCAACTCTTTCACTTTTAGAATTTACCCTCCGCAAGCACAGGCTTTGCAGTGCCCATGGCCATTTGCTGAAAAGTCTGTGGTAGCTCTCCATGGTGTTAAAAGCCAAAAAGGCTTTTAGTGATTTGGCTACTAACTACTTTTCATGGTTCTTATCTGCCATGCCTACAGATGCATCTTATGCCCTAATCATAATATATTATTCACACGACCTAGAGATCTGTGTAATTTATATACTGCTATACTGTAATATATTTAGTGCCTTCTGCTAAGAAAGCTTTTTTCCAAAGTTTATTTATTCTATCTCAAAACTTTTCCCCCCAAACCACTGCCTAAGCATCTCTAGAATAACATGAACAATATATAAGTATCAAAATGCAAACAACAGAGGTGAACTCAATGGGTTCAAAACATCAATTGACCGTATTTGTGTAGTATATACATATAGACTGTCTTTTAAAAAATCTATCTTTCCATCAATTCCACATATTTTTCTTAAATGGCAGTTTGTAGTCTATCTTGAACCAGGAAGTATGATTCCTCCAACTTGGTTCTTCCTCAAAAGTGTTTTTTTTTTTTCCCCCAAAACAAACATATTTTTATTGACGTATACTTGATTTACAATGCTGTATTAGTTTCAGGAGTAGAGCAAAGTGGTTCCATTTTATATACACACACACACACACACACACATATATATACACACATACATACACGCATATGTGCTGTACTGTGCTTAGTCACTCAGTTGTGTCGGACTCTGCAACCCCATGATCTGTAGCATCAGACTCCTCTCTCCTGAGGATTCTCCATGCAAGAATACTGGAGTGGGTTGCCATGTCCTCCTCCAGTGGATCGTCCCAACCCAGAGATCAAACCCAGGTCTCCCACAATGCAGGCAGATTCTTTGCTATCTAAGTCACCAGGGAAGCCCAAGAATACTGGAGTGGGTAGCCTATCCCTTCTCCAGGGGAACTTCCCAACCCAGGAATAGAATGGGTCTCCTGTATTGCAGACCAATTCTCCACCAGCTGAGCTACCAGGGAAGCCATATATATGTATGTATATATATCCTTTTTCAGATTGTTTTCATTATGGGTGTTTACAAGTTATTGAATATAGTTCCCTGTGCCATAGAGTAAGTCCTGTTGTACATCTATTTTATTTACAGTAGTGTGTATCTGTTAATCTCAAACTCCTAATTTATCCCTCCCTCCCTTTTCCCTTTGGTAACCATAAGTTTGTTTTATATGTCTTGGAGTCTATTTCTTTTTTTTTAATTAATTTTTACTGGAGCATAGGTGATTTACAATGTTGTGTTAGTTTCTTCTGCAGAGCAGTGAATCAGTTACACATATACATATATCCAGTCTTTTTCTCATGTAGGTCATTACATAGTATTAAGTCAAGTTCCTGTGTTATACAGTAGGTTCTTAATTAGTTACTTATTTTATATATAGTTGTGTGAATCTATTTGTTTTGTAAATAATTCCACTTGTATCATCTTTTAGATTCAATATGATATCTGGCTGACTTAATTCACACTTAATATGATAATATGTAGATTCATTCACATGGCTGCAAATGGCATTTTTTAAAACTTTCTTTAATGACTGAGTAATATTCTAATATATCATACTATATCTTCTTTATCCATTCATCTGTTGATGGACATTTAGATTGCTTCCATATCTTGGCTATTATAAACAGTGTTGTGGTGAAGATTGGAGTGCACATTTCTTTTAGAACTCGAGTTTTCATTTTTTCCAGATATATACACGGGAATGGAATTGCTGGATGATACGGTAGCTCTATTTTTAGTTTTTTTAAGGAAACTCCATAATATTCTCCATACTAGTTGCATGAATTTACATTCTTACCAACAGTGTAAGAGGGTTCCCTTTTCTCCACACCTTTTCCAGCACTTATTATTTGTAGATTTTTTGATGATGTCCATTTTAACCAATGTGAGGCAATACTTCTTTGATTTGTATTTCTCTTATAATTAGTGAGGTTGAGCATCTTTTCATATGTCCTTTGGCCATCTCTATGTCTTCCTTGGATAAATGTTTATTTCAGTTTCCCAGTTTTTTGGACTGGGTTGTTTGTGTTTTTGATACTGAGCTGTATGAGTTGTTTCTACATTTTTGAAAATAATCCTTTGTCAGTTGCATCACTTGCAAATATTCTCCCATTCCATAGGCTGCCTGTTTTACTTAAGGTTTCCTTTGTTGTGCAAAATCCTTTAAGTTTAAGTAGGTGTCAAAAAAAAAATTAGGTGTCATTTGTTCATTTTTGCTTTTCTCTCCATTAATCTAAAAGATGAACCCAAAAAATATATTGCTACAATTTATGTCAATGAATGTTCTATTTCTCTAGGAGTTTTACAGTATCCAGTCTTCCATTCAGGTCATTAATTCGTTTTGTTTCTTTTTCTATGTGGTATTAAAGAATGTTCTAATTTCATGTTTTTTTAGATGTAGCTGTTCAATTTTCCTAGTATAACTTATTGAAGTGACAGTCTTTTCTCCACTGTATATTTTTTCATCCTCTGTCATAGATCTATTGACCATAATTGTGCAGGCTTATTTCTGGGCTCTCTATGATCTATATGTCTGTTTTTGTGACTGTGCTATTCTCTTTTGATGACTGTGGGTTTGTTATATAATCTAAAGTCAGGGAGTCTGATTCCTCAAGCTCTGTTCCTTAGAATTGTTTTGGCCATTCAGAGTCTTTTGTGTTTCCATATAACTTAAAAAAAAAAATTGCTTGCCCAAGTCTGTGAAAAATGCCATTGGTAATTGGATAGGAAGTGCATTTAATCTGTAGATAACCTTGGGTGGTATCGTCATCTCAACAATACTGATTTTTCCAGTTCAATAACGTGGCATACCTTTCCATTTGTTTTGACTTCACATCCTCTCATCAGTGTTTTATAGTTTTTGAAGTACAGGTCTTTTGTCACCGTGGGTAGATTTAATCCTAGGCATTTTATCAATATTCCATGGACAGAGGACCCTGGCAGGAAACAGTCCATGGGGCTGCAAAAGTGTGGACATGACTGAACAACTAAACAACCATTTTATTCTTTTTGATGTGATAGTGAATGGTGTTATTTCCCTATTTTCTCTTTCTGATTGCTCACTGAATATTTTAATTTCCTTGTTTTTTTATATAAATTTAAAAATTAGCTTGTCAATATCTACAAAAAATCCTGCTGGAATTGTGATCAGGTTGTATTGGTGGATTAACATTTACATCTTAATAATATTCTATCTTCCAGTTCATGAACAGGACATAATTCTCCTAGTTTACCATGAATTTTTAATCACTAATGGAATAGGTATTAGATTTTATCAAATGCTTTTTCTGCATCTATGAAATTATTCATCTTTTCACCTAGAGCTTTTAACATAATAATCATACATGTTTTATATCTTCTACCAGATAGTTTCAATATCTATGGTATATCTGAATCTGGTTCTTTTCATTGCTTTGTTTCTATACAATGTGTTGGATTTCCTCTTCTCTCTCTCATTCTCCTTCTTCTTCATCCTCTTCTTTGTATTATCATAAGTTATGAACAAACTTGATAACTTGTGTAGTTATCCCTGGAAACAGGCTCATCTCTTCCTTAGTAGCCTTCAGTGTAGAAAGTTGAATCAATCCATTCAGGTTATATTGTGTAGCAATATTTTTCACCTTTCGACTTCCTAAGTGGACATGAATATCCTATTTAACTTTTTAAACAGCCACAAAAATTGTTTAAAAGTATTTTTCAGACTGGTTAAATATGTGTAAATTTAATTTCATCTTAAATTCACAGTTTCAATATCTGTTTTTCACCAATTCTCCTTAGCATCAGATGTTTTGTGATTTTTTATACCTCAATTTTAATAAGGATATTTTATTTTTACTTGTTTTATTCCACATTTATTTTGTTGCTTTTAAGCATCTCTGAGCACTGAAGAATTGATGCTTTTGAACTGTGATGTTGGAGAATACTCTTGAGAGTCCCTTGGACTGCAAGGAGATCCAACCAGTCCATCCTAAAGGAGATCAGTCCTGGGTGTTCATTGGAAGGACTGATGTTGAAGTTGAAAGTTCAATACTTTGGCCACCTGATGCAAAGAGCTGACTCATGGGAAAAGACCCTGATGCTGGGAAAAATTGAGGGCAGGAGGAGAAGGGGACGACAGAGGATGAGATGGTTGGATGGCATCATCAACTCAATGGACATGGGTTTGGGTGGACTCCGGGAGTTGGTGATGGACAGGGAGGCCTGGTGTACTGCAGTTCATGGGGTTGCAGAGAGTTGGACACGACTGAGTGACTGAACTGAACTGAAAAGATCTATACATAGTCTGGATGCCTGATCATCTCATGTATATGCAAACATACACATATGCACATACATGTCAATATAGTCTATGCGCTTTCAAAAGTTGTTTATGATCATTGTTGTTGGATATATATGATGATGAAGAAGAAATATGCTTCAATGTATAACTGATTCACTGCTCTACAGTAGAAACTAACACAACATTGTAAATCACCTATGCTCCAGTGAAAATTAATTTAAAAAAAGAAATAGACTCAAAGAGACA
The DNA here is from genome assembly GCF_023699985.2 of Odocoileus virginianus. Lineage (NCBI taxonomy): Eukaryota > Metazoa > Chordata > Mammalia > Artiodactyla > Cervidae > Odocoileus > Odocoileus virginianus. The sequence continues at coordinate 18,436,668 of NC_069704.1, forward strand.
TAAAACAAATGTATGGTTACTAAAGGGAAAGGAGGGAGGGATAAATTAGGAGTTTGAGATGAACAGATAAGCACTACTATAAATAAAATAGATGCACAGCAGGACTTACTGTATGGAACTGGGAACTATATTTAACAACTTGTAATAAGCTATAATGAAAAAATCTGAAAAAGAATAAATATACACACAGTCATGTTCGATTCTTTGCTCTGGCAAGAATACTGAAGTGGGTTGCATTTCTTCCTCCAAGGGATGTATATATGTGTGTATATGCACACGTGGTGTCTGCGCGCTTTGTGCTCATTCATGAATTGTGTTTGGCTCTTGGTGACCCCATGGACTATAGCCCACCAGGCTCCTCTGTCCATGAAATTTTCCAGGTGAGAATACTGACGTGGTTGCCATTTCCTTCTCCAGGGGATCTTCCTGACCCAGAGATTGAATATGCATGTTTTACATCTCCTGCATTAGAAGGAGGATTCTTTAGTACTGAGCCACCTGGGAAGTCTGTTTACACAGATGTGTGTGTGTATGTGTGTGTGTGTGTGTGTGTCTGTGTGTCTGTGTCTGTGTCTGTGTGTCTGTGTATATACATACATATATATATATACATAATTTTAAGGTGTTTAATTGAATCACTGTTTCATTATCAGTTCAGTTCAGTCACTCAGTCGTGTCCGACTCTTTGCGACCCCATGAACTGCAGCACGCCAGGCCTCCCTGTCCATCACCAACTCCTGGAGTCCACCCAAACCCATGTCCATTGTGTCAGTGATACTATCCAACCATCTCATCTTCTGTCGTCCCCTTTTCCTCCTGCCTTCAATCTTTCCCAGCATCAGGGTCTTTTCAAATGAGTCAGCTTTTCGCATCAGGTGACCAAAGTATTGGAGTTTCAGCTTCAGCATCAGTCCTTACAATGAATATTCAGGACTGATCTCCTTTAGGATGGACTGGTTGGATCTCCTTGCAGTCCAAGGGACTCTCAATCAAGAGTCTTCTCCAGTTGTTTAGCTTGTGGGTTGGCTAATGCCAGGTCTCGGGGCTACCGAGGCAAAATACCAGCTGGCGCAGGGCCCCGTGGCCGAATGCTCCCCAGTATGTGTCTCCGTCCCCATGGTGACCTGCAGCTACCCCTCGCTTCTCCAGGAGAGGCTCCAAGACCAGCAGTTAACTAGATAATTCTACGTGACACGAAAATAAATTGTGCCTGGCTTACTGTTGTATTCACATGCCCATCAGCAGATCCTCGGTAGTGTGGAATACAGAAGAAGTGATAAAGATGCTACCACAGCCTTGACGTCTTTCCTTTGGAACCACAGCAGCATTACTTACCCAGGAATCTGTTGAGGAGTCTCTTCTGAGCAAGCCCTGTCAATCATTTCATGACAGCGTCCAGCCTCATTGACCAGATGGCCTTGGTACCCGAGAACCAAGTGAGAAACACTTCCCTACTGACTGACAGACATGCCTGCATTTCAGACGATGCTGTCTCTGGACTATTGAATGTGTTGTAAAAACCAATAGTCACATCCATCAAATATTCACAATCAGAACCCCTACATCTTTGTAGTGCCCCACTGTCTCCTTTTAGATATCATCAGTCATCCCTTGGAATCAGAGAACACTTACTGAGAACATTCTTGTTAAATGAATGAAAACAAAGACAGGTATCTTTGATACTAGATTCTCTGGATCTGAAACTTCTTAGAATGCATTTGGTAGATAACTGACTATCCTAAACTTTAATGACACTGGACTGAAAAATAAATCCTTGGGATTAAAAAAGCAAGAGGGAAAAAAAAGCATACAGTCATGAACTATATGAAGATAGAACTGTATAAGTCCATCAGCCAAGTTGATTTCAGTATCGTTTGAGGAGGAAGCAGCATAGAGAAGAACAACATGGGTTTCAGATGTCAACTAGATTTTGGTTCAAATTCCAGCACCTCCTTAACAACCTCTGTGTGAATTAAGGACTGCTCACTGCTGCCTGCATGGCTGATGGGATTTTAGGCTGGTCCCAAGGAGAAGACTCGAGCGGCTTGAAACCTGTCTCCTTCACATCCAGGACAGTGGCCTAGACTGACCCCTGAGCTGCCAGAGATGACGGCTGTCATGCCTGCGGACTCTAGAGCGATAGGAAGTGTGTCCTGGGGCTCTGGCCTCTGAACTTCTGCTCAAAGTCGGGAAAAACTACATGGAGAGATATCGGGATCAGTGGGCAATGAGGCCTGACTTCTCTGACCCTCATTTGCTATGTGACCTGGAGCAAGTCACTTCTCCCGAGAGCAGGACAAAGACTTTGGGTTGCAAGGATCATGTGCTCACCAGGCCAGGAAATCTCCAACTGTCAAAGGCCAGAAGAAACAGAGAAAGCTCTTTGAGCAGCACAGAGAGCTCTTCCAATGCAGGAGAGAACACAGTGACTAAGGCCTAGCGCATGGATGCCCCAGTCGGCTTCGGCATCTCCCGTGTCATCACTGGGAAACTGTTACTGGTTCACCGGTGTGCTGTCCTGGGGAGGATTCTGAGTCTGGGGCTGACCCCAGATGGCTGAGTGAGGTCATCAATTAGTGATGTCTGCTGTGGGCATGGGCTAAGAAAACCCTAAGTTGGGGGCTTCCCGGGTGGTTCAGTAGTAAAGAATCTGCCTGCTAATGCAGGAGACACAGGTTTGAGCCCCAGTCAGGGAAGATCCCACATGCCTTGGAGCAGCTAAGCCTGTGCACAACTATTGAGCCTGTACTCTAGAGCCCAGGAGCCGAAACTACAGAGCCCATGTGCCACAGCTACTGAAGCCTGCATGTCCTAGGGCCTGAGCTCCACACAAGGAAAGCCACTGCAATGAGAAGCCTGCACGCTGCAGCTAGAGGGGAGCCCCTGCTCAGTGCAACTAGGCAGAAGTTCAAGCAGCAGCGGAGACCCAGCAAAGCCAAAATAAAGAAAGAAATAGGAGAAAACTCTGTTTGCTGACACTGTCTATCGACTTACAATTACACATAAATGTGAAAACTCAGTGATGTCCGGTCTTCTTGTTTTGTTTTTTTTTTTTCACTCCTTGGATGTTATGTTTCATAATTTAACTTCTAACATGACAGTGGATAATTCTTTTACCATTGGACTTTGACCATTGGATTTCCTTTTTTTTTTTCTTTGGCTGCCAGGGAAAGGATGCACAGGGTGGTGAGCCCAGAAAGGGCTATTCTGAAGCTGATGAACTGAAAGTGACAGCTGTCAGAATGAAATCTGCAGAACAAGCAGCAAGCAGTCCGGGGCCATTTCCTGCCAGGATAAACAGCATCTTCCCTCCTCTGGCCAATTCCTGCCCGTTCAGCCTACTCAGTGCAACCTTAGCCATTGAAAATTGTAAGTTGATGGAGCCCATTATACAGAGCGAAGTAAGCCAGAAAGATAAAGACCATTACAGTATACTAACACATATATATGGACTTTAGAAAGATGGTAACGATAACCCTATATGCAAAACAGAAAAAGAGACTCAGATGTATGGAACAGACTTGTGGACTCTGGGAGAAGGAGAGGGTGGGATGTTTCAGGAGAACAGCATTGAAACATGTATATTATCTAGGGTGAAACGGATAACCAGCTCAGGTTGGGTACATGAGACAAGTGCTCGGGCCTGGTGCACTGGGAAGACCCAGAGGGATCAGGTGGAGAGGGAGGTGGGAGGGGGGACTGGGATGGGGAATACATGTAAATCCATGGCTAATTCATATCAATGTATAACAAAAACTACTGTAATGATGTAAAGTAATTAGCCTCCAACTAATAAAAATTAAAAAAAAAAAAAAAAAAAAGAGTCTTCTCCAACACCACAGTTCAAAAGCATCAATCAATTCTTCAGCACTCAGCTTTCTTTATAGTCCAACTCTAACATCCACACATGACTACTGGAAAAACCAGAGCCTTGACTAGACGGACCTTTGCTGGCAAAGTAATGTCTCTGTTTTTTAATATGCTATCTATGTTTCTGATTTTTTTCTACCTTAAGAAGATAAAGTTATAGACATAATAGACTGAAAAGAGTTCTTAAATCTGTGTTTCTTTTCTTTAAATCGTGTTATAATGGATTATATCCCTTCAACAATAACATCAAGTCATCCTATCTGAATTTGTTGACCAACTCTAGCTATTTGATTTGAAATACGTACATATAATAATATACTACATGTAACTTAGTATTTTTCTAGATGATTAATTCTGCTGCATTAATTTTTTCTCCATATTTAATACTATACTTATTTAAAAACTGGCATTATAGCTTTATATATTGTTATATTTTGAAGAAATTTCTCTCAATATTTCCATGTCACTGTGATATGAGTATTATTATACATTTTAATTTCATGAGGATATTTAGAATCAACCCAATCAACTTCCACAGAATCCATATGGATATATTGCTTTCAAATATATAAAATTTATAGATAATATTGGTAATTTAATTCACATACACATTCATACATATGTGTGTGATTTAGCATGTTTTATTTTGAATTTTTCATTTATATTCAATATTTGATTACCATAAAACTTTAAAAATTCTTATGTGACTATCTACTATTAACATGAACCCATCTTTCATATATATTTATCTATTACAGATTGCTACATAGTAACTTTATTCTAGTTTTCCTTAGACTCTTGTACTAGTCTGCTTAATAAGTTGAATTCATAAAATACATATGATTTCTGAATTTACCATTTGAATACTCAAAAAATATTGAATATTTCAATGAATATATAATTGTATAAAATATCCCATAATCCAAAATTATACTTCAATTTGCCTTTATTTTGTCTTTTCCAACATTATTTAACTTGCAATTATAATTAAAATTGCAAAATGACACTTAAACCTTTATCTAAATATGTACCAGTTGTGGGCTTAGTTGCTCAGTTGTGTCTAACTCTATGTGACCCTATGGACTGGAGTTTGCCAAGTTCCTCTGTTCATGGGATTCTCTAAGCAAGGATACTGGAGTGGGTAGACATTTCCTCCTGCAGGGGATCTTCCCAACCAAGGGATCGAAACTGTGCCTTCTGCATTGCAGGCAGATTCTTTACCATCTGAGTCACCAGGGAAGCCCCAAAGTGAATTGTTAGTAGCTCAGTCATGTGCAGCTCTGCGATGCCCACCAGGCTTCTCTGTCCATGAAATTATCCTGGCAAAAATGCTGGAGTGGGTAGCCTTTCCCATCTCCGTCAGATGTTTTGTGATTCCCTTCTCCAGGGGATCTTCCTGACCCAAGGATTGAACCCGGGTCTATTACATTGCAAGCAGATTCTTTACCATCTGAGCCATTCAAGTTAGGACTCTATATAAAAAAATAACAGAATATGTAACCCTAACTGGTAATTAACAATAAAGGGAGTTTAGGGACTCAGGTTACTTCTGGGTCTAGAACTATGCTTGACTTTATATGAAGTTGGATTCAGTGTTCAGTAAAGCCAGAATGGATCACATGTCTACCCTTCCTCCATTTCCTCCTTCCTCCTTTTCTCTTCCTTTTTTATTTTTATTTTTTTGATAGTTAACTTATCTGTGGTGAAGTATAAAACCTTAAGTATATAACTTGATTAATTATGGTGAAGTACAAAAACCTTAAGTATATAACTTGATTAATTTTTACATACATATTCAGCAGTATAATAGCCTAGATCATGATGTAGACTATTTCTGGCATGCTCAGAAGTTTCCTATCACCTCCCAGTCGGTATATCCCTCAAGAATAAAACTGCAATCCTTACCATATTAGATTAGTTTTCCCTATTCTTGAAATTCATATAAATGGGATCAGCACTCTTCAGTGTCTGGTTTTCTAAGGAAGTCACTTTTTAAATGATCCCTTAATTTTACAAATAGATGACATATTGCTCACCCTCATTTTCTCGCATCTTTACAAAAAGGTTCATTGCTAATCCAGTTTCCTTCATTTCTTCATGCCGTCAAACTTATGCTCTCTCCACAGTACACTGTTTCCTCTCTGTCTGCTTAACTATTTTGTTCTCCCCCATCCATTCTCCAGAATAAAAATACTTTCAAAATATAATCTCATTCACATTCTATCTAACATTAACCTTGTGTGTGTGTGTTAGCCACTCAGTCATGTCTGACTTTTTGTGACCCCATGGACTGCAGCCCTCCAGGCTTCTCTGTCCATGGAATTCTCCAGGCAAGAATAGTGGAGTGGATTGCCATTCCCTTCTCCAGAGGGTTTTCACAATCCAGGGATTGAACTCTGGTGTCCTGCATTGCAGGCAGATTCTTTACCATTTGAGATACAGGGAAGTCCTAGCCCATCTCAAACTCCTGAAATATAGATATTTCCAAGGAGTTCAATTCTCCTTCTCTATGATCACTCCCAAGGGACACTCAAAAGCACTACTAAATCAATGAAAATCTTTGTAAATCTTTTATACGTCTAGTTTTGGATCCTCAGTCATAGATGCAAGTCCAACTTTCCAAGTGCCTGCTTTACATTACCACCTGTATTTCCTTACCACTTTTCAAATGCTGACCATTAGCATGGTCGGCCTTCTCCTTCAAACCATCTTCAACTAATTTTTTGCCTTTGCAGATAATTGCACAAGACTTTTCCTGATATTAGATGCCTAGATCCCTGAGACATTCTCACACATTTTAACAGTTGCCAAGTCCTACAAATCTGTCATTTTAATGTATTTTTTCACATTTTCTTTCTTTTTATGCCTACAGCCATTATCCTAATTTATTTCTCTGTGACTTTGTACTTGGACTGCTTGAAGTAGTCTCCTTACTCTTTCTGCTATTTCAATTTTAATGCATCATACTCAGTCACATGCTAATTGTTATGTAAGAGAGTATCTGTATTGTCAGCCACAAGCTCTTGAACTGTAATTAAAATAATTAAAAATTGTTGACTTTAATTAAAAACAACAATATGAGCTTCAATCAAGACTCCTTAATTCTTGAGTTCATCTATAGATCCAGTAGCCCTATTTCATATCATTCATTCACTTACTTGTTCTTTTATATGTCAAGGAAGTCAACTTCAAAGTTGAAGATTTTTTGCATGTTTTGTTCATCATTAAATTCCCAGTCCCTAAAAGAGGGCTGAACTCATAACAAGTACTCATTAAGTACTGGTGAAAGAGAATGAATTATTCTATAGTCAAATGGGAATATTTATTCCCCAAAGACAATGAATGCTTTCATTTTTCTATTGTTGCTGAAGTTATACACCCTTAGTATAATGCCCTTTCTATCTCTTTTCACATCATAAAAATACATAAGTAAAGATAGATCCCAACTGTAGAAATTCTTTAAAGCTCTTTTTAATCACCCCAACCTAATGTCAGTTCCTTCTCCTTTAAATTCCCATAGCACTTTGCATCATTTTTATAGAACCTATAATACTAGACCCTTAAGACTCACTTGAAAAATTACTTGTCTAATCTCCCTAAAAGACATTACATCCTTTGAGGCCAGAAGCTCTATTTTAGGTATATTTAGAACCTTAACATTTAGTGGAATAACATGTTAATGGCAAACAGTCAATGCATACTTATTTAATTGGGCTAGGTATTATTTTATATTCAACATAAATTTGGCAGAATAAACCAGTGTTTATCATGCATGGAAATGTCAAAGGATGTTGTGCTTAATTTTCTTCTAACAGATTAATTTGCTTGTGTCTGCTAATAAACACCTTAACTACTATCCCTGGGAATGCAGGAAATACTAATTTTATGAATAGTTACCAGTGTAAACAACTCTGTGATTCCATGTTTAACATAGTATTCATTATTTTTAGATAGAGCTCATTAAGGAAGGATTGTCCTATTCTGGAAAAACAGTAATTCATGTTCTGCAAATATAAATGAAGTAGACTTCATACTGTTAACTAGTCTAAATTTCAGTTTGGTTGCTTAGCATGTTAATTTATACAAATGCATTCCAAATTAATGTGTCACATATCCAGCAGGTTTTGAGAAAATTATGGGAGCATGTTCTTTGTTAGATTTATATGGTGGATATGTGAATGCATAAATATACAACCAGAGTGAAAAAATAAGTTGTGGCACAATGGAACCCAGATAAAATGTGAGCAGCATTCGTTGATTCTGGAAAAGTGCTAAATACCTACATATATTTATGGGTAACAAAAATGTACAATTGGTCCAGAAACTGTAGTCCAGACCAGTTTGAGAAGAAAAGGCTTTAAAATATAACAGATAGTATTCACTTCCATGATCTGTAGGTAAGAAGAGCCCACACCAAGGATGATTCTAGATTCATTAGAAAAGTATTATTTAAAGTTAAGCACAGAATTAAAGTTAGTTTCTTCAATTTGAGGTGTTAATGGGGACCTTATGAGGAATAAGTGAGATAATGCAGTGCAAAGCACTAGTGGATACCCAAACCTTATAGTACTGTTTTTAGGCTCAATTAAAAAAAAAAAATCATTGAAAAACTGCTGTTATTTTTTTAAAGTTCTTAAAAAGAATTTTCTTTTAATTATTACAGTACTTACATGACTTTCAGCTTCCCTGGTCGCTCAGATGGTAAAGAATCTACCTGCAATGCAGGAGACCCAGGTTCGATGCCTGGGTTGGGGAGATCTCCTGGAGAAGGGAATGGCAGCCCACTTTAGTATTCTTGCCTGAAGAATTCCCTAGATGGAGGAGATTGGCAGACAATAGTTCATGGAGTCGCAGAGTGTTGGATACAACTGAACAATTAGTACTTTCACATTTATATGACTTTGAAAAAGCCATAATACATATTGTTAATAAGGTGCTGTTTTTCCTGCCAGTGAGTATTTTCCCTAATAATAGGATCAGCCTAATATATCTTGCAATTCAATATTAAAGTGTTCTTTCAGAAGAAACTACAGCATTTATTAAGGTTATTCCTACTTTAATACGGAGTCTTTCCACTCCTGGGTTAAAACCTTCTCTTTCCAAAGAGATCTAGGGTAGTCATTTAATCTACGTCTCGGTTTAAGTAACAGTAAGTGAATGAAATGGCAACATACTCCTGTATTCTTGCCTGGGAAATCCAGGGAGAGAGGAGCCTGGAGGACGACAGTCTGTGGGGTTGCAAGAGTCAGACCTGTCTTAGAGACTAAACTGTAACCACCATAAAGTGAATGGACATGGCTGTTGTTGATGATGTTGTAATGATAATGTTTTCAGTGAATCCTCCAAAATTTCACACACACACACACATAGACACACATGCAATTAAGATAATAATCTAATTTCTCATTAAAGGGAAACATTTGCATTTCACAAGCAATAGAACTTTAGTGTGGCATCCTGAATATACAAAATGCCACTGATAATTTAAGGGTTTGTTTTTTTATTTCCATATGTCATTCTTTAATCCAGCTGCAGATGAATTTGGCTGGATGCCCATAAGTGAGAGAAAATAGAAGATCACAGTTTAAAATATTTCCTTTATAATGACATTTTGTTGGCTGATTAATCTTCTCTGTTACAAAGCTAAATAACACCATATGTTAGCAGCAAGTTTATTGCTATAAGATACAAGAAAGATCTACCTCATGATAAATGATATGGATATTTTTTAGCTGAAAGTGAAAGGGAGAAAAAAATGCTGTTGGAATCTTGTTTCCAAAATCATTTAGGTAGTTTGATTATATGATATATATCATAGAAATGAGGGTGTCTTCAGAGATCAGAGGAACGCTTTATAAGTTAGGCCTTCTGAGTTAAGCCCATATGGGAAAACACAACTTTCCTTTAAATCTATGTGGATGGTGTTTTGGCAAAGTGAGACACTCTTTCCAACACAAGCTACTTGAAATTTAATTAAATACAATGCTTAAACAACAACAAAAATTTAAAATACATTTTTGATTGTGTATTAAAGCCAAATGAAGCTTAAGAACTAATTCTGTTTTATTTTCTGGATAGTTTGTATTTAAAATACAAACAGGAGCTAAACCACATTAGATCAGAAGGAAAAAATGATAGTATATTGGATTTTTTTTTCTAGTATGTTATTTTAGATGTTTCTCTGAAATCATTCAAAGTCATTTATTGAATTCCTACTGTGTGCTATTTTATAGATTCTCAAAATATAGTAGTGGTCAAAAATAGATATGATCTGTCCTCATAAAAATTATAGACTGGTTAGGGAAAATATGAATGAATGAATAAACAAATCATTATACCAATATAATATAACACTGTATAATATTACCCAATAATTACTAGTGATTTCAAAATAGATTATTACCATAATGAATTTCAAGCAATGAAATTGAAGTATATACATGCTACAAAAAAATCAAAATTAAGGAGGAAAAAAGTGAAATAAAATAAATGTTAAATAGCCCAGGAAATTCGTTCTTCCATTCTACCCAATAAACACATGAGACACATAAGCCTATCTTTTCTCAAATTCTCAGTTTAAGCATCATGCTCTGCTGAGTGTATTTCTATTATGTACAAAAATACATTTCATACCATCTGTAAAGGGAAAATCATTATCAACATTAATCAAATCAACATTAATTTATTCAATTATTTATTCACTACTTCAATTATAAATTCAGCAGAGGTATATTTAGTGAAGTCAATATAAGTTAAGATAAAAATTTGGATTTTGCTGTAATGCTGCCTGGCTTAGAACTTGGCTTGATTTTTTTTTTTTTTTAATTAGCTGGTGCCCTTTAACTTTATAATGTTAGCACATGCCTTATAAAATTTTGAGGGTTAAAGGAGAGAATTCATGGTATGAATTCTGCCAGAGCAGCTCCCAAAAAATCATGTCTTTATGAAATCCCTGCAGCTTGAGTATGGGTAGAATCTCTGACATGTTCCTCAGCCTGAGAACATGGTAAAGACAGTGGAATGTTACTCCCATGATTACATTTCCTTAGAGAGGACTCTGTTTTACTTGTAAAGAGAATCACTTTGTGACCTTAGAGAAACAAACCACAATGTTGTGAACTGCATATGAAGTCACAGAGTAAGAACCTACGGTGGCCTCCAGGAACTGAGGACAGCTTTCACTCACAGCCATTTAGGAACCAGGGTCCTTAGTCATGCACCTACAGAAAACTAATATTGCCAGCCAACTAAGTGAGCTCGGAAGCAGATTCTTTCCTAGTGAGATCTCCACATACAAACAAACCTTGACTACAGCCTTGTGAGACTTTCAACAGGGAACCCCACTTAAGGTATGCTCAGATTTCTGATCCACAGAAACCATGAGATGACAAGCTTGCAGTGATTTGTTATGCAAGAAAAGAAAACCAGTTTTACATGGAAGGGACTTAGAACAATGCCCTAAAAAAGCAAAGGGTTCAATAAATTGTAGCTTTTAAATCATATATTCCATGACCCAGGAATTTGACTAGTCACTTTTAAAAGGATGGATAAAATATAGTCCCTAACTTCTTGGAGTTTACTGTCAAGAGAAATACAAATAGATCTGATACAATATGGAGCTGTTGCTTGAATGGCAGGAAGCATGTGATCCTCTGGATCAGTTCAGTTCACTCACTCAGTCGGGTCCAGTTCTTTGTGATCCCGTGGACTGCAGCATGTCAGGCTTCCCTGTCCATCACCAATCTCAGAGCTTGCTCAAACTCATGTCCATCAAGTCAGTGATGGCATCCAATCATCTCATCCTCTGTCATCCTCTTCTCCTCCTGCCTTGAATCTTTTCCAGCATCAGTGTCTTTTCCAATGAGTCACTTCTTTGCATCAGATGGCCAAAGTATTGGAGTTTCAGCTTCAGCATCAATCTTTCCATGAATATTCAGGACTGATTTCCTTTAGCGTTGACAGGTTTGATCTCCTTGCAGTCCAAAGGACTCCCAAGATCCTCCCCCAACACCACACTTCAAAAACATCAGTTCTTCAAGGCTCAACTTTCTTTATAGTCCAATTCTCACATCCATACATGACTACTGGAAAAACCATAGCTTTGACTAGACAAATCTTTGTTGGCAAAGTAATGTCTCTGGTTTTTAATATGTTATCTAGGTTGTTCATAACTTTTCTTTCAAAGAGCAAGCGTCTTTTGATTTCATGGCTGCAGTCACCATCTGCAGTGATTTTGGAGCCCAAGAAAATCAAGTCAGCCACTGTTTCTATTGTTTCCCCATCTATTTGCCATGAAGTGATGAGACCAGATGCCATGATCTTAGTTTTCTGAATGTTGAGTTTTAAGCCAACTTTTTAACTCTCCTCTTTTGCTTTCATCAAGAGGCTCTTTAGTTCTTCTTTGCTTTATACCATAAGAATGGTGTCATCTGAGTCTCTGAGGTTATTGATATTATTCCCAACAATCTTGATGCCAGCTTGTGCTTCATCCAGTCTGGCATTTTGCATGATGTACTCTGAAGCTGAAACTCTAACACTGGCCACCTGATGCAAAGAACTGACTCATTTGAAAGTCAGTTGCTTGGAAAGATTGAAGGCAGGAGGAGAAGGGGATGACAGAGGATGAGATGGGGGGATGGCATCACCAACTCAATGGACATGAGTTTGGGTAAACTCCAGGAGCTGGTGATGGGAAGGGAGGCCTGGAGTGCTGCAGTCCATGGGGTCGCAAAGAGTGAGACATGACTGAGTGAATGAACTGAATGGAAACTCTGCATATAAGTTAAATAAGCAGTGTGACAATATACAGCCTTGACATACTCCTTTCCTGACTTGGAACCTGTCTGTTGTCTGTTGCTTCTTGACCTGCATACAGATTTCTCAGGACGCAGGTAAGGTGGTCTGGTATTCCAATCTCTGGAAGAATTTTCCACTCCCAGATGGGATCCTCTTGGAGTGCTTATAAATGAAGCAGAACATAACCTGGGATGGAAGGTAATCCAGGGAAACTGTTGCCTAACAAATCTTAAGTAATGATCCTTTCTATCACACACCTAATGATTAGTTTCAATGTATTTCTTCCAATAAAATATAAACTCCTTGAAGACAGGGATTTTTGTCTAAATTCCTGGTACCTAGATGAATGCCTCGTATATCGTAAGTGAAGTCACTCAGTCATGTCCAACTTTTTGCAACCCCGTGGGCTATAGCCCACCAGGCTCCTCCATCCATGGGATTCTCCAGGCAAGAATACTGGAGTGGGTTGCCATTTCCTTCTCCAGGGGATCTTCCCGACCCAAGGATCGAACCTGGGTCTCCCACATTGCAGGCAGATGCTTTAATCTCTGAACCACCAGGGAAGCCCTAGTATATAGTAAGTGGTTAACATTTATTTGATTAATGAATTCCAAGTCAATCAAATGGATGAATTTGTGAAGGGTCACAAGGAAATCAGGCAGGAAGGATAAATTAGGAAGGAGAGGCATCTGTAAAACATTGGTGGTCAAAGGGGCACTGTGTCCTGATAGCCATCAAGTCCCTTTTTCTCAAAAACTGACTCTCTGGAAGGAGGCCCCAGTACATGGGGCCATGGGGTCAATGCATGGATGTTCATTCATGTCTGCAAACACATGTACAGCAAAGTTGTGATGTATTTCTATTGTCATTCATGGCATGTAATGTTACCAGATAACAAAAATCACCTGGATGCTTATCATGATCTTTGAGAGAACAATAAAAATTAGATTTGTATTCCTTGGAAAGATTAAAAATCCATGCAGTGCAAGGGATCTACATGGACTTTAGGTCAGTACGGGACTTCTCAAGCATAAGCTCTAGATAGTTTATCTTCAGCACACACACACACACACACAATTGAAAGACTTGGATTTTTTCCCCTGTTTATCACTTCATTTCTCCCTTTTATTTATCATCCATCATGAAGCTAATAAGCCAGTACAAGTATTTCATATAACCTACACTGTCACAAAGGCAAAAGGTAAAAGCTTAGAGGTTGTAAGCTTTTTTTCCTGAAACTGTTTACCAGATAAAGAATTAGTGAGGGATAATATTGTTTTGCTAAATATGCATAAAGTTGAAACATACACTATTGAAATTCAGAATTTTTCTTCAATTGAGCAGTCAAAATTCATTATTTAAATTTTTCTTTAGGTCTGAAATTCAGGTGTCTTTATAATGTACCTACCCTATACTAGAATGCTGAAATCCTTCTACATCAAAGACATGTTGTGTTTTGCAAACATATTTTCATCAGTAATTTACTCTAGTGGAGAAAATCTCTTAATTCAAACCTTTCTACCTAACAGGAGGATTAAAAAATAATTTTAGATCAACTGCCTCAGTAAAACAATTAGAAATTTAAAACCACTGAGAGATCAGTGGACAGTATATAAGTATATTTTGGATGGGATTTGTATCATATGTAATAAGGATCTGGAAGTTCCTATGTGAAACACAAGTGTGAGCTTTTAAAACTGAAAGAATTATCAATCATGTTTTAATCTTACTCACTATGAATTTAATCAATGATGTATAACGTATGAGTATCATTTTGAATACTATATTGTTTAAGTATCATAGGGTGAAGTACAAATCAAAAATCAATTATCTTATTTAGAAATATTTAATAAAGTCAAGATTGCCAGGAGAAATATCTGTGACCACAGATATGCAGATGACACCACCCTTATGAAAGAAAGTGAAGAGGAACTAAAAAGCCTCTTGATGAAATTGAAAGAGGAGAGTGAAAAAGTTGGCTTACAGCTCAACATTCAGAAAACTAAGATCATGGCATCTGGCCCCATCACTTCATGGCAAATAGATGGGGAAACAGTGGAAACAGTGTCAGACTTAATTTTTCTGGTCTCCAAAATCACTGCAGATGGTGATTGCAGCCATGAAATTAAAAGACGCTTACTCCTTGGAAGGAAAGTTATGACCAACCTAGATAGCATATTAAAAAGCAGAGACTTTACTTTGCCAACAAAGTCCTGTCTAGTCAAGGCTATGGTTTTTCCATGGTCAAGTATGGATGTGAGAGTTGGACTGTGAAGAAAGCCGAGCACCAAAGAATTGATGTTTTTGAACTGTGGTATTGGAGAAGACTCTTGAGAGTCCCTTGGACTGCAGGGAGATCCAACCAGTCCATCCTAAAGGAAATCAGTCCTGGGTGTTCATTGGAAGGACTGATGCTGAAGCTAAAACTCCAGTACTTTGGCCACCTCATGCAAAGAGATGACTCATTGGAAAAGACCTTGATGCTGGGAGGGATTGGGGGCAGGAGGAGAAGGGGACGACAGAGGATGAGATGGCTGGATGGCATCACCAGCTCGATGGACATGAGTTTGAGTAAACTCCAGGAGCTGGTGATGGACAGGGAGGCCTGGAGTGCTGCGATTCATGGGGTCACAAAGAGTTGGACATGACTGAGCGACTGAACTGAACATTGTATATAAACAAATTAAAATTTCACACAGCAACAAAATAACTTACATTAAAATATATATGTAAATAACTAAATATAAAGTATTTTTATTGGCATCTTTGCTATTACAGTGGTTATTTTAACCTATGATATAAATTTTTTCCATCTCAGTACCTCGACTAGGCATTTCTGTACACACTAAGAAAGAATTAGTGTGAATGGAGATAGGATTGCAGCCCTGTCTCTGCCATCTATTTTATCTCCACACTTTGCTCCTTCCAAGTGGAAAGCAGGGAAATCCATGCAACCTTTAGGATTTCAACACCTGGAATATATGAGCTGCTTTTAGTGCTGGGCATCTGCTTCTCTGAGAGGGAAAAAACTCTGATGTGTGATATTTGCTATTCTCATAATGTATACTTCCACTATGGCTAATTTCAAGATGCCAAATTATTTAATAGTTATTGGCAACATTTCTGAATGTTTAACAGTCAGTTCTTTAGAGTCAGTAGGAACCCACAGGAGCCTGACCTGTGGGCATACCATAAGATACAGTCAAGTGCTCCATGCAGGGAGTTAGGAATTTCTAAATAGTAAAGTGTGGGAAATTAGTAGCAGGTCATGAGGAAAAAGGAGGTTAGGTAAGGTCCTTGAGAAGGATATTTGTCATATCAGCAAATTAGTATTTGTTTGAACAAATAAGAGATGTCAAAGGATTTTAAATATTTGACAAGGTCAGATTTGTTAGTTAAAAAATCATTTTGATAGTTATTTTGCATTTTGACAGTTATGTGGAATTCAGGTTAGAAAAGATGAGTCTAGAGGAAGGAGGACAACTTAAGTCCTGTTAAACATGATGGAACAAAGACTAATTTAAGATTTTGTTAGTGAAATGCAGTGGAGAAAATGCAATCTGAAAAGGTCTCAGTGAAGGGCTAGGAGGAGGTATCAGTAAAACCTAGAAGAAACCTGGTCTATAGACTGACATCCTCAGTGCTGATTCCAGGGAGACATGACAATATAGGCCAGATCCCAGAATTCCTACTGAGAGCAAATTACCAGTGCATTGCCAAGTGTATGGAGAAAGCATTCTGATTGGAGGAGTCAGTTACTCGAAGTGCAGAAATCATCAAAAGAAATAAATCAATTAGCAAAACCAGACCAAGATTCTGGTAGGACCAGCAAGACAGCTGACTTGATACATGTATATTCAGTACTTGAACTCAGGGTTAAGTAAAGTCCTGTTGAGGAATGGTCTGTTCTCACTCTCTGAATTGAGTCTGATGCTGTATATTTCAAGACTATTCAAGTGATACCATATTCAGAAATTTCTGAATCTAAGAACTGAGAGCTAGCTAGGCTGCGTTAGTACAACATCATCCTTGATAAAAGGAAAGGGAACCTTTGAGTTTCATAGAATATACTTTCCTTACCAAAGCTTACTCGATGGTGGGATCTAATTACCTGCAAGGGCATCATGGAAGCAGATTTATGGAATTATATCGAGACAAAACATTTTGGTGATTAGTTGTATTTTGAATATAATTAGTCACTAGAAATGATTTCATGTAAGTAGAAGAAGTATATTTTACTAGAATTTTGGGGATGCATATTTTTATACTTCTAAAGAGGATTTTTAAAAGAAATATGCTCTACCATGATGTACAGAGTTTTTAAATATTAGGAAAATCTTATATTCATGAGCACCAGTGAATATATCAACATTATACAGTGTAGGATAAGGAGGATATTTTCAAATGATTTCAAATTTTCATTGCATAAGAAAACTGTCAGTCGATAGTTATAATGATTTAAATATTAATGGATTCTAGAGTGGTTTTAGAGTAGTATTAAAATTAAAATCTACCAAAGTTGATATTTTCTGATTAGTATAAATGATATACAAAAAATGGAAATTCATATACACTATAAACTGTACCAGTGGTTTTGAAAAAATATGGCTGAATTGTTGTGCTTTTTTATTTAATATTTCTTATCTAACAACTTATAACAATACAATTAATTAGAATACTGATAAATAAATTGTGAGACGTCTTATGTTCTAGATAGACGAGCATCATTTTGAGAAGATGAGTGTCAGGTTAATTCTGTATGGTGGTTACTAAATAGCTGATCATCATAATTTTGGATTATGAAAAAAGTATGTCATAATGATGAATAGTTACAGTGGTATAGCCTGTTGTCAAAAAACAGCTAAGTAATATTCAATGCCATAGTAAATAGATATATATCAAGAATACATAAAGTATCATGTATCAAATATAAAGTTCCAAAATTTGCAGATGAACAAGAGAAAAATTTGCCTCTTGATGTTATAAACCTCACATGTTAGTAGAAACAAATACAAAAAAAATCAATATAATATGGAAGGGCTCTCTATAGTACATGAGGCTTTAGGCTTGAGTGAAAGGAATAGTTCAGTGTAGAAACTTCTGCATGGTTTAGGGAAAGGAGAGGTAAGAAAATTAGATTCTAACAGTAATTCTAGATTTATGGATTTTCCCCTTTTATACTGTGTGGCTTACCTTACTATCCTGCATTAACTTTCTATACTGCATTTCAATCTTGAACAATATTTTTCTGAGAAGTCTTGCTTAACCCAACAATATTTGCTAAAATTTTTTTGTTACAGAATTTCTCTCTCTCTTTTTGCAGCACATAACACATTTTAAGTTAATTACAGCTGGGAAAATACTGGGAGGTTGATTGCTTTAGAGTGATTAAAAATTAATTTCCTAATTCAAAATGCAACCAAGAGTAGTTTCTTTCCCTATGGGTTAGTTCTTATCTAGAGATCAGAGTCACAACATCTCAGAGGACAAGTACACCCTGGAGTTTTAATGTCTCCTTCTCCACATGTCCTCCCACACAGAGCCCTTTTTGGGAAAGAAGAAAAGGATTCTGTGCTCAGAGGAGACACAGGGCTGCTAGTACTGCCCAGCACCTAGACCCATGTGTGGCTCAGGCTGATGCTGAAGAGAGGAGAGGAGGTCATTAGGCAGATAGGAGCAGAAGAATGCTTGGGCTTTCTCATCTGCTCAGAGCAGTTTCCAGCTGACCTGACAGTATAGGGACGTTTAGTGGTGTATCAAATCTTATTCCAGAGAGAGGAAGGGTTCTTTATTTTATGCCTCTTATTTGAAACTTTATGTGATAGCAACTCTATGTAATAATAGTTATATAAAATTATATGGCTTAAAAGTAAATGTTGCTGTTGTTATACAGTCCCTGTGCAAAGCAAACAAATAAACAACAACAACGAAAACTCAAGTCACCATATTAAAATAACGGCATAAAGTTACTCATGATTTAGGGTTTGCAATCTTCAACTAATTGCAGGGATTGCTGTCCTAATTACTAATGACACATTGACGTACTGTGTGTCTATAATAAGAAAATATATTACAGGATGGCATTTTCTTGGAGGACTCAGGTGGCCTAAACAAGGAATACTTCATAGGATCCCTGATGATATAAACATATTTCCTCTCCTTTCACACACTCTTTAATCCCAACACTCTCCTCTTGCAGGTTCCCCTTCCCTTGTTTAAACAGATGCTGGCTTTGTCTTCAATGCCTTTGGGGAGAGGGTAAGTGTGAGTAGCTTAAGTAATATTACTTAATTTCCAGAAGATCAAGTTGAAAAAAAAAAGCAATAAACAACTTGAACAATAAACAAAAAAAAAAAAATAGAGGAGGTTAAAGGGTGTAGGGAAAATAAAGATTAATCAGGGGCACAAAATACCTAGTAAAAACACAAGAAGAATTTTCCAGTCTAGAAAGAGATACACATATGTTGTTTTTCCCATCCTAGATTAGAAATTGATATATTTCTCACAGGTGTGAGTTTTTACACATGTATCCATACTTGTTACATAATAATACATACTCTATTTATTTAATATATTGATTGTACTATGCAATTTAAAATATAGGCTGTATGCTTCATTAAAAGCATATAGAAAATACATTTTTGTATCTCTAGTGTCTATCACATTGTTTGGCCCATAATATATTATATGCTTAACACTGTCAGCTGATGAGTAAATTTTTCTTGTTTCATCAGTAATACATATAAATTTAAAGAATAAAGATATTATTCTGGATCTTGTCTATCAACATGACAAAGTTTGAATCCATCATTCTTTCTTTTTGTCTATGAATCCATCATTCTTGACGTTTCTTTTCTAGCTCTGTTGCTCCTCCTCCTAATATGCAGCTAGATAGATATTCAAAGGAAATAAAATTAGAGGGCCTCAAACAGGTATTTGAATTCCTGTGTTCATTAAACCATTATTCACTATAGCCAAGATATGGAAAAAACCTGTGTCTATTGACAGATGATTGAATAAAGAAAATGTGTATGCATATGCAATGGTATATTATTCAGTCAAAAAAAAAAAAAAAAAAAAGAAAAAGGAAATGCTAAGTAAAATAAGCCAGACAGAGAAAACTGATAGTGCATAAACTCATTTATATAGGAAAGCTAAAAAACAAATTTATAGGGGTATAAAGTAGAATGGCAGTTACCAGAGGCTAAGACATGAGAGAAATGGGGAGATCTGGTCAAAGGACACACATCTTCATTTACAAGACAAATAAATTCTGGGGATCAGAACATGCATACATGTATACCATGCACAGTATTATGATGATGGTTAAATATATTGTATGTGAATTTTGCTAAGAGAATAACTCTTAAGTGTTCTCCCTGCCCTCTTTTCTCAGTGGTAACTAATTGAGCTGGTGGATATGTTAATTAGTTTGACTGTGGAAACCATTCTACAATATATATGTATATCAAGTTTTCATGTTGCATACCTTCAAAAATATATACAATTTTATTTGTCAATTGTTGCTGTTCAGTAGCTAAGTCATGTCCTACTCTTTGTGACCCTATGGTCTGCAGCATACCAGTCTTCCTTGTCCTTCACTATCTCCTGGAGTTTGTTCAAACTCATGTCCATTAAGTCTGTGATGCCATCCAACCATCTCATTCTCTGTCTCTCCCTTCTCCTTCTGCCTTCAATCATTCCCAACATCAGGATTTTTCCAATGAGTTGACTTTCAACATTTGATGGTCAAAGTATTGGAGCTTCAGCTTCAGCATCGGTCAGTCCTTCTAATGAATATTCTGAGCTGATTTCCTTTAGGAATGACTGGTTTGACCTCCTTGCAGTCCAAGGGACTTTCAAGAGTCATCTTCAGCACCACAATTAGAAAACATCAATTCTTCAGTGCTCAGCCCTTCTTCATGGTTCAACTCTCACATCCATACATGACTACTGGAGAAGTCACAGCTTTGGCTGTATGGACCTTTGTCAACAAAGTGATGCCTCTGCTTTTTAATATGCTGTCTAGGTTTGTCACAGCTTTTCTTCTAAGGATCAAGCAGTTTTTAATTCTGTGACTGCAGTTACCATCTGCAGTGATTTTGGTACCCCTTCTCCCCAAATAAAACCTGTCACTCTTTCCACTCTTCCCCCATCTATTTGCCATGAAGTGATGGGACCAGATGCCATGATCTTAGTTTTTTGAATGTTGAGTTGTAAGCCAGCTTTTTCACTCTCCTCTTTCACCTTCATCAAGAGGCTGTTTAGTTTCTCTTTGTTTTCTGCCATTAGAGTGGTATCATCTGCATATCTGAGGTTATTGATATTTCTCCCAGAAATCTCTGATTCCAGCTTGTGCTTCATCCAGCCTGGCATGTCACATGATGTACTCTGCATATAAGTTAAATAAGCAGGGTGACAATATACAGCCTTGACATACTCCTTTCCAATTTTGAACTAGTCAGTTGCTTCATGTTCTGTTCTACTGTTTCTTCTTTATCTGCAAACAGGTTTCTCAGGAGACAGTTAAGGTGGTCTGGTACCCCCATCTATTTAAGAATTTTCCACAGTTTGTTAAAATCTTTAGCATAGTCAATGAAGCAAGAGTATATGTTTTTCTGGAATTCCCTTGCTTTTTGTATGATCCAACGAATGGTGGCAATTTGATCTTTAGTTCTTCTGCCTTTTCTAAATCCAGCTTACACATCTGGAAGTTCTCAGTCCCTCTTTCCCTTAGTTAAGCAGAGAGTAAAAGGAACCTAACAAGAAGTATGTGATTCTGTGTGTATGTAGTGAAAGTTTCTTACTGTATAAACTGAGCATGCTCACTTGCTGAATCATGTCCACCTCTTTGTAACTCCATGCTTTTTGCAACTCCATGGATTGCAGCCCACCAGGTTCCTCTGTCCATGGAATTTTCCAGGCAAGAACATTGGAGTGACTTGCCATCTCCTCCTCCAGGGGGTCTTCCCGACCCAGAGACTGAGCGCACGTCTCCCGTGGCTCTTGCCCTGCCAGGCAGATTCTTGCTCACTTAGCCACCTGATGTGTGTGCTAAGTCACTCAGTCCTGTCTGACTCTCTGTGGCCCCGTGGACCGTAGCCCATCCGGCTCCTCTATCCCTGGGGCTCTCCAGGAAAGAATACTGGAGTGGCTTGCCATGGCCTCCCCCAGGGCAGCTTCCCTATCAAGGGACTGAATCTGAGTCTCTTATATCTACTTCATTGGCAAGTAATTTTTTTTTTTTTTTCAAACAATGAGCCTCTTGGAAAGCCCCATAAGTTGAACCTTTTTTTTTTTTTTTAATTAGAACTTATACTGAGTTATGATAATGAGTCCTACCACTTGACTGGACTTCCCTGGTAGTTCAGCTGGTAAAGAATCTGCCTGCAATGCAGGAGACCCGGTTCAACTCCTGGGTTGGGAAGATTCCCTGAAGGAGGGTGTGGCAGTCCACTCCACTATTCTTGCCTGGAGAATCCCATGGACAGAGGAGCCTGGCAGGCTACAGTCCACGGGGTCTCAAAGAGTCAGACACGACTGAGTGACTAAGTACAGCACAGCGCATTGCTTGACTAGAGGGAAAAAATCAAACAAAATCAAGGGATTCTTGCTATAATTAATATGCAGAAAAAATTTTGTAATTAGCCTCAAGAATTATTAGAGAAAAAAACATCAATATAGATGGACTGCAGATTGTGAAACTGAGGAAAACAAACAATATAGTATCTTTGTTAAGAACTATGATATGCCCTTTATACATTCTAGGTAATTTAGTTTTCATTACAATTGTCCATAAATGTCTATTGTCACAGAAATTCTCTAAAATATATCCTTAAGATACAGATTAATAAAAAGAAAGCAAGTAAAACACACACTTCCTTGTAAAATAGAATACTTTTTATTTAAAAATTACAAAATGTAAACACTTTCTTGTAAATATGTATTCATATATTATGTACTATTTATAAATACATATTTTACATATATAGTATAAACACTTTTCTCTAAGTTATAGAATAGTTGTATCTCTTCACAAACAGATATCCTGAAAATGAATCACAAAATACGACAGAGAATGGAGTGATACTGGGAATTAAAGAGCATCTTAACTTTTATATTTTAGTTGAAACAAAATGTAAGCTATGCTTACTGAGGACTTGCCTCAATAACTGGGAGTTAAAAAACATCTTAACATTATATACCAGTTGAAGTGTAATGTGAGTCTAAAATTGGGCAAAATGTTTTGAGAATTAAAATTTTTAAACATATTTGAGGGGTATTTCAAAGGAGAAAAGGAAAGATATACCCATTTGAATGCAGAGTTCCAAAGAATAGCAAGGAGAGATAAGAAAGCTTTCCTCTGTGATCAGTACAAAAAAATAGAGGAAAACAAAAGAATGGGAAAGACTAGAGATCTCTTCAAGAAAATTAGAGATGCCAAGGGAGTATCTCATGCAAAGATGGGCTCAATAAAGGACAGAAGTAGTATGGATGTAACAGAAGCAGAAGATATTAAGAAGAGGTGGCAAGAATAAACAGAACTGTACAAAAAAGATCTTCACAACCCATATAATCATGATGGTGTGATCAGTCACCTAGAACCAGACATCCTGGAATGTGAAGTCAAGTGAAATTTAGGAAGCATCACAATGAACAAAGCTAGTGGAGGTGATGGAATTCCAGTTGTGCTATTTCAAATCCTAAAAGATGATGCTGTGAAAGTGCTGCACTCAATATACCAGCAAATTTGGAAAATTCAGCAGTGGCCACAGGACTGGAAAAGGTCAGTTTTCATTCCAATCCCAAAGAAAAACAATGCCAAAGAATGCTCAAACTACTGCACAATTGCACTCATCTCACATGCTAGTAAAGTAATGCTCAAAATTCTCCATCACAGTCTTCAGCGATACGTGAACCATGAACTTCCAGATGTTCAAGCTGGTTTTAGAAAAGGTAGAGGAACCAGAGATCAAATTGCTAACATCCTCTGGATCATCAAAAAAGAGAGTTCCAGAAAAACATCTCTTTCTGCTTTATTGACTATGCCAAAGCCTTTAACTGTGTGGATCACAATAAGCTGTGGAAAATACTAAGAGAAATTTTATTCTAATTGTGGGAATACCAGACCACCTGACCTGCCTCTTGAGAAATCTGTATGCAGCTCAGGAAGCAAGAGTTAGAACTGGACATGGAACAACAGACTGGTTCCAAATAGGTAAAGGAGTCTGTCAAGGCAGTATATTGTCACCTTGCTTATTTAACTTATATGCAGAGTACGTCTTAAGAGATGCTGGGCTGGATGAAGCACAAGCTGGACTCAAGATTGCCGGGAGAAATATCAATAACTTCAGATATGCAGATGGTACCACCCTTATGGCAGAAAGTGAAGAAGAACAAAAGAGCCTCTTGATGAAAGTGAAAGAGGAGAGTGAAAAAGTTGTCTTAAAGCTCAACATTCAGAAAACTAAGATCATGGCATCTGGCTCCATCACTTCATGGCAAATAGATGGGGAAACAGTGGCTGACTTTAGTTTTTTGGGCTCCAAAATCACTGCAGATAGTGACTGCAGCCATGAAATTAAAAGATGCTTACTCCTTGGAAGGAAAGTTATGACCAACCTAAACAGCATATTAAAAAGCAGAGATATAACTTTGCCAACAAAGGTCCATCTGGTCAAGGCTATGGTTTTTCCAGTGGTTATGTATGGATGTGAGAGTTGGACTATAAAGAAAGCTGAATACAGAAGAATTGGTGCTTTTGAATTGTGGTGTTGGAGAAGACTCTTGAGAGTCCATTGGACTGCAAGGACATCCAATCAGTCCATCCTAAAGGAGATCAGTCCTGGGTGTTCATTGGAAGGTCTGATGTTGAAGCTGAAAGTCCAATACTTTGGCCACCTGATGTGAAGAGCTGACTCTGTTCAAAAGACCCTGATGCTGGGAAAGGTTGAAGGCAGAATGAGAAGGGAACAACAGAGGATGACATGATTGGATGGCATCACTGACTCAATGCACATGAGTTTGGGTAAACTCTGGGAGTTGGTGACGGAACGGGAGGCCTGGCATGAGGCAGTCCATGGGGTTGTAAAGAGTCGGACACGACTGAGCGACTGAACTGAACTGAACTCAAAGGTAACGACAAAAATAAAAGATAAATCGAAAGTGTTACATGAGGGAGAGGAAGTGATGAATATTTATTTCAATTTTTTTTCCTCTCAACAGGAAGTGCATATAAAAGGAGGAAAGTGGAGGCAGTGACCAATTTCATTTTCTAGGGCTCCAAAATCACTGCAGATGGTGACTGCAGCCACAAAATTAAAGACAAGTTCTCCTTGGAAGAAAAGCTATGACAAACATAGAAAGCATGTTAAAAAGCAGAGAGATCACTTTGCCAACAGAAGTCCAAATAGTCAAAGCTATGGTTTTTACAGTAGTTGTGTATCAATGTGAGAGTTGGACCACAAAGAAGGCTGAGCACTAAAGAACTGATGCTTTCAAATTGTGCTGCTGTAGAAGATTCTTGAGAGTCCCTTGGACAGCAAGGAGACTGAACCAGTCAATTCTAAAGAAATCAACCCTGAATAGTGACTAGAAGGATCAATGCTGAAGCTGAACCTCCAATAATTTGCCCAACTGGTATGAAGACTCGATTGGTAGGAGGATCCTGGTACTGGGAAAGACTGAACGCAAAAAGAGAAAGGGTTGCCAGAGGATGAGATGGATATATTGTATCACCAACTCAATGGACATGAATTTGAGCAAACTCTAGGAGATAGTGGAGATCAGAGGAGCCTGGTGTGCTGCAGTCCATGGGGTTGTAAAGAATCAGACATAACTAAGTGACTGAACAACAATAACAGTACTGTAATAAACTACTTAATAAAAACTTCTAACAAATTCAATATAGTTATTAAATAGTTAGGATTCACATAGAATAGAAAATTCACATGGTTCAAATGAGAATTCAGTGAAGGATTTGGGCAGATTTCCAGGGAAGAATGAGGTAGATTGCATCATCCAAAAGTAACAGGAATGGGAAACTTACTACTTTTAAGGCCAATGTGTTGGAGTATTATTCTACCTCAATGACACCTGAAATGTTGGAGAATGGGGCCATGTGTTAGAAATCATAGTCAACTGGCAGAGTTATGCACTAGGAAGCCGATCTGGAGAAGCTTCTCTTCTCCTCTCTCCTCTTACTCTCTAATCTTTTGCTAGTGTCTCTTATTGACTAAAAAAATCATAGATAGCTAACAAGGGGGCCCAAGTGATGAATTGAGATGGAAACATCCTTCTCAGGCACAGAGTAGGGTAGAGAAAATGGGCATGGATCACAGTGGCAGAACAAGAGAGAATAATCACCAATAGAATGTGATGAACACTTTTGCTACTGTTTTTCTGAAGCTTTCATTACTCTCCAACATTCCTCTGAGTAACTAACATTATATAGCTATTTAAACCAACTCTATGAAGTTATGATTATTTTTATCTTCTGGTGAGGAAATTGAAGGACAAAAACTAAGAAATTAATTCAAATATATGTAACTTTTTTAGCTAGTGCATTCCTGGATAAATTTTCCTTCTCTCCAGGGCTAAATTTTATTTGAATAATCTAAGTGAACACTGGTCTTGTCTGATGGCTCAGATGGTGAAGAATCCACCTGCAATTCAGGAGATCTGGGTTTGAGTCCTGGCTTGGGAAGATACCCTGGGGGAGGAAATGGCAACCCACTACGGTATTCTTGCCTGGAGAATCCCATGGACAGAGGAGCCTAGTGGGCTATAGTCCATGGGGTCTCAAGTAGTTGGACATACCTGAGCAATTCGCATAGAATACAAAATTGAACAAAAGTGAAGAATGCAAAGAAATAGAGGACAGCAATAGAATGGGAAAGACTAGAGATCTCTTCAAGAAAATGAGAGATACTAATGGATTATTTCATGCAGAGATGGGCACAATAAAGGACACAAATGGTATGGACCAAAGAGAAGCAGAAGATATTAAGAAGAGGTAGCAAAAAAACAGAACTACACAAAAAGATCTTAATGACCCAGATAACCATGATGGTGTGATCATTCACCTAGAGCCAGACATCCTGGAGTGCAAAGTCAAGTGGGCCTTAGGAAGAATTACTGTGAACAAAGCTAGTAGAGGTGACGGACTGCCAGCTGAAAGATTTCCCATCCTAAAAGATGATGCTGTTAAAGTGCTGCACTCAATATTCCAGCAAATATGGAAAAAGTGGCAGTGGTCACAGGACTGGAAAAGGTCAATTTTCATTCCAGTCCCAAAGAAGAGCAATGGGCAATGCCAAAGAAAGCTCAAACTAACACATGATTGCACTCATTTCACACACTAGCAAGGTAATGCTCAAACTCCTCCAAGCCAGGCTTTAACAGTATGTGAACTGAGTTTTCAGATATACAAGCTGGGTTTAGAAAAGGAAGATGAATCTGAGATCAAATTGCCAATAGATCATATAAAAAATAAGAGAATTCCAGAAAAACATCTACTTTTGCTTCATTGACTATGCGAAAGCCTTTGACTGTGTAGATCACAACAAACTATGGACAATTCTTAAAGAGATGGGAATACCAGGTCACCATACCTGCCTCCTGAGAAACCTGTATGCAGGTCAAGAAGCAACAGTTAGAACTGGGCATGAAATAACAGACTGATTCCATATTGGGAAAGGAGTACTGTATAATGTCAAGGCTGTATATTGTCACCTTACTTATTTAACTTATATGCAGAGTACATCATGTGAAATGCTGGCCTGAGTGAAGAAAGAGCTGGAATCAAGATTTCTGGGAAAAATTCCAATAACCTCAGATATGCAGATGACACCACCTTTATGGCAGAAAGCAAAGAGGAATAAAGAGCCTCTTGATGAAGGTGAAAGAAGAGAGTGAAAAAGCTGGCTTAAAACTCAGCATTCAAAAACTAAGATCATGGCATCTGGCCCCTTAACTTCATGGTAAATAGATGGGGAAACAACAGAAACTGTGACAGACTTTATTTTCTTGGGCTCCAAAATCACTGTGCATAGTGACTGCCACCATGAAATTAAAAGATGCTTTCTCCGTGGAAGAAAAACTTTAACAAACCTAAACAACATATTAAAAAAAAAAAAAAAACCAGACATTACTTTGCTGACAAAAGTCCATGTAGTCAAAGCTATGATTTTTCCAGTATTCATGTATGGATGTGAGAGTTGGACCATAAAGACGATTGAGTGCTGAAGAATTGGTGCTTTTGAACTGTGATGTTAGAGAAGACTCTTGAGAGTCCATTGGACTGCAAAGAGATTAAACCAATCAATCGTAAAGGAAATCAACTCTGAATATTCATTGGAAGGACTGATGCTGAAGGTGAAGCTCCAATACTTTGGCCACCTGATATGAAGAACCGACTCATTAGAAAAGACCCTGATGCTGGGAAAGATTGAAGGCAGGAGGAGAAGTCTCCAGCAGAGGATGAGATGATTGGATGGCATTGCTGACTCAATGGACATTTGAGCAAACTCTGGGAGATGGTGAAAGACAGGGAACCCTTGCATGCTGCAGTCCATGGAGTCATAAGGAGTTGCACATGACTGAGGGACTAAACAACCACAAAATGTAAAATTCTAGAAAACAGAAGTTGAGGATGGCAGTGACTTAGAATCTTAATGCAGAATTGTGTCAAATACCATGAAGTGAGGAGATTTACAAGTAAACCTCAACAATGCAAAGTTTTGTGTTTTTTTTTTGAAGGTCATTTTGTAAAAGACAAATCCAGGACAAGATTCTACTTTATTTTTTTTTCCCTTTTTACTTTCAAATAGTTTATATTGGTAAATTAAGAAGCTGCTTTTTTAAAAAACACTAATCAGATATACTTGATTTAGTGTTACATAGAGTAGTGATGTTAAAGTTTTAAGTTCACTTTTCATTTCTATTTCAGGAAACTGCCATTTTTTTGTCTCAATTAATACCTTCAAAACTGTGTATTCATAAATATAGCACAAACACATCTCAGGTGTATGACAGTACTTTACTGGAATCAATCATTTAGCATAACAGCAGATGGTAGCAAAATCTATGTTCTGAAGTATATTCTTATGACCTGTGAAAATGTCTTATTAATCAAATGACAGATCTTTACATTCATTTCTTTCCCTTTTTCTAATGTTTTATTTCTCATATTTTTAATTCTTGGTGTCCACAAGTTACTTAAGAACTTCCATACTTGAACTTTCAAAAAAGAAGAAACTCAAATTATGATGGAATACTTAGGCTTTTGTTTTCATTTTAAATATTTTATTCACTTTAAGATTTTAAAAGAGGAACAAATTCACTGCATTAAATTTATAAAATAGAAAAAAAATATATCAAAACATTTAAGAGTCGCCTTACAGAGAATGTTTACTCAGTGATAGTAACTTATCAGGGATGATTGATTGCACTGAAGGCTACAACTGATGGTCTCCCAATAAATACACTTTTGCCAGGGAATATTTTAGGCTCCTTTGTTCTTTGCTGAGTCTTTCTCTGGGATGGCCTGTGAACTGCTCTCCTCAACAGAATGCAGTGGAGGAGATGGTATGCCAGTCTGTCTCCACCTCAAGAAACCCTGAGGACTTCCTTCCTCTCCCTTGAACTCCTGCCTTTGCCATCACATGGACACTGCTCTGCTGCAGGAGGAGACACTATGTGAATCAGAGCTGCGCTGCCCAGTTATCCCAGCCCAAGCCCCAGACACAGAAGAAAGCTCAATAAATGCAACCACAGATGGCTTAGCAGCTGAGCATTAAGGCAGAAGCCCAACCAAGAGCTGAAGAATCACCAAATGGCCCGTTAACTCCTCTAATTCTGGTGTAATAAGTACTTACTCTTTTAAGACATTGGTTTTTGTCGTTGGATACACATTTAATGGGAATTCCCTGGTGACTCAGATGACCACCTGATGCGAAGAACTGACTCATTGGAAAAGACCCTGAAGCTGGGAAAGATTGAGGGCAGGAGGAGATGACAAGAGGATGAGATTGTTGGATAGCATCACTGACTCAATGACTTTGAGCAAACTATAGGAGATAGAGAAGGACATGGGAGCCTGGCATGCTGCAGTCCACAGGGTCAGAATGAGTCAGATACAACTTAGTGACTGAACAACAATACATATTAGTACATTTATATCAACATAAACATATGGGCTTCCCTGGTGGCTCAGTAGTAAAGAATCTGCCTGCCAATGCAGGAGACATGGGTTCAATCCCTGGATCAGGAAGATCCCCTTGAGAAGGAAATGCCTCTTTCTTCACTCTGGAAGAAAGTGAAGCAACCCACTGGAGCAACCCACTCCAGTATTCTTGCCTGGGAAATCCCATGGGCAGAGTAACCTGGTGAGCTATAGTCCATGGGATTGCAAAACAGTCAGACAGGACTCAGCAACTAAACAACAATAATGTTTACAGGCACATTCACCATATCTACTTCCTATATGCATGTTATATTTATTTCTTTAACAGAAATAATAATAATCACTACAACAACTCTTTCACTGAGTGTCTTCTATTGCTGTACACTTATGTAGTTGTTTTACATATAATTTTTAATTACAATAAAATAATGAAGGTCTTATTATTACTTTCATTTCACAAATGAGAAAACAGTGATTCTGGGAAGTAAAGAGACTTCTAGGTTAGTTCCATTTACCAACTGCTGCCTCCACTTTTGCTGGAGACTCCCTGATAATACTATTCTGACTCACCAATAGCAGTGCTCACCGCACTGGTCTCTGCCGACCGGGCCACTTTCTGTTCTCTCAGAGATAAACCACTGAGTCAAGATCCTCTCACTTTGTTGTTAGCTAAGCTAGAGAACTGTTTCCATTCCCAGGGTCATTGATAACATAGATTTTGGCGCTCCTGACCTCGCAGCTCTAACGAGGGTTTCTTCTCATAAATCCAACCATGCCTGATTCTACCAGATCTGAACTGGAGATAAGGTTACTTTTCTAGAATCAGACCTCTTCCACACTTGGAAATGCTATTGATATTACTAATCCAGTTCCTCTTGGCTAGAGATTTTGAGACAAACATCAATCTTCTACCTTCTAATTTCTTCAAAGTAAAAACAGATAATTCTCTTTGGCTGCATCATCTTAAAGTTTGTGGTATGTATATACAGCAGAACATCCTGGATCCAAATTGTAGGAGTAACAGACACTATCTTATTGGACATAAATTAGGTATTTTTTTCCCCTGGTTCAACTGTTTACTATTAACCTGAATTGGAACTATATCCTAAGAACAAGGTATGCAATACATGCAATTGATACTTGGTGTGACTAACCTTTTGGAAATTCAAACCTTAGGTCAGGAAACTCTAAGCATGCCACAGTGCCCCCAAGCAGGAAACATGTCTATGTATGCCAGCATTTTATTTATTTTACCATTTCTTTCTCATGAGGCTTTTCAGTTCTCTTGTGTAACTGTAGATGAAAGTAACTACCTTGAAGAAGAAATGCCATCTCATTTCAAAAATGAAGCTTGATATAATGATGTAATGAAAACAAAATCACCTACAAGTCTATACCTACTTATAA
Source organism: Odocoileus virginianus (assembly GCF_023699985.2). Lineage (NCBI taxonomy): Eukaryota > Metazoa > Chordata > Mammalia > Artiodactyla > Cervidae > Odocoileus > Odocoileus virginianus. The sequence continues at coordinate 18,467,926 of NC_069704.1, forward strand.
ACATTGCTAACCTCTTTCTATCCCCTTTTATGTATCTCCTTCTAAGCACATTCATTTTAATAATATTAGTCTATCAAAAATATGATTATCCATAATAAGTGGGGCACTCGCAATGGAAGTGTAGTAGTGAATGAGTGTTTCCCTTGCTTCATGCACCTTCTATTCTAGTAAGGGGAAATAATAATATGCTTGTTAACAAATTGGCAAATGATAAAATATCAGATGCTGAAATGTTCCATGTAGAAGTAAATGGTTTAATATCACTGGGCATGACCAGAGGAGCATGATGCTTTACTAGGTTCAAGAAAGTCTGCAGAGAAGGTGTTATTTTGGGTAATTACGAGTCTCATTATATTAGAATGCAAATTTATTTTAAAAAATTAATCATGTAAAACAATATACATATGACATACTTGCAGCTGTGAAGTATTAAAAATGAACCCTATGAACCCTCAACTTATTTAAGAAAAGAAGTAAAATCATTCCTTTTTGTTTCTATTTCAGCTTGTTGCTGTTTTCTCACCTTGGCTAATACCTTCAGATCTGTGTTACCGATACAAGTGCATAGAGATCTCAGAGGTATAAATGTGCTTGGGTGGGACTTACTGCACACCTCTGAATTCCTAGCTTGCTTTCTTACCTGCTTACATTGTTTAACTGATTATTCTAATCGCCACTTGATATCTAGTCTCAACTCCCATCACCCATTGTATAATCCTGAGATAAAACTTCAGTCTTGGTTAAATCCGACTCTGTCATTAACAGCTATACCTGTGGTTGGAGTAAAACAGACAACCATGCACCACAGTCTAACTTTTAAGTCACAATGATAAGTTTACAGTGTCTGAAATGCTGACAAACAATTATGATGTATTTCTCTAGTCCATCCCCATTCTTCCTCACCCTGTCTCAGTGAGTTCATATCTTGTCTTCTCTGCTTAGGCATCTCCCATGACCGCTCTGATACTCTTTGTTGATGACATTACCCGTTGAAAAAACAGAAACAATCAGAAAAGATAGTCCTCAAAAGACCTGGCACTATATCAACTTACCTGTGGACATCAGTGTCCAAATACTTTCCCATTTATTGCTTCCCATTTATTACTGTGAATGAACTGTGCTCTATGGCCAAGGTCAACCCATCCACCCATGCAGTAGATCACATCTCCTGTCATCACTCTCTTTTCAGTTCATGGCTTTCATTTTTTTTTTCTTATCACTTGAGCATCTAGCAACAACACAAAAACTGCATTTGTGTGGGGTCCCAAAGTGTAGTGACTTCTTTGCTCTCAGAGCCCCAGTGTATCTAATCTTTCATTCTTCTAGAAGTGAAACCCTTACATGAGAACTTACAACACTTTTTTTTTTAATTCCCAAAAGCATGGCTTGTAAAAAGCTGTCTACTAATATGTAAGATAACAACAAATATCTTATCCATTCAATTGTTAAGTGGTTTATTTTACAATTTGTCACCATTATATATAGAATTGTCACATCCATATCTTTTCAGATAAACATCCATAGTTCCTAATGATAAAATAATTGAGCCACTGGTAAGTCACATTTTTATGGCTTTTCATATATTTTGTCAAGTCAACTTATAGAAAAGCTGCAACAATTTCTTTGTTTATTTACTTAATTTTACTGATTCATATACTTTATTTTCCTTCTTTTGACTTTGAGGTTAATAATTTTATATAATCAGTATGTCAGAGAAAAAAAGATAAGCCAGTCAAACATACTTAATGTAGACATAAAGCAACTAAGGACCCCCTTTTGTCTTTTAACCTTTCTACTAGCTTATTTAAGTAGTTGATCCACTGCTTTTTTTATATATTTGCCTTTTCAGTGGATTTTTTTCTGTCAGTATTTTCTTATATTTGTTATAGTCTTTCATTTTCATTTAAAGAAGAAACTTTAACCATTTTTGTTATTGTGGTTTAGTGGTCATGAACTCTTATTTTTGCTTCTCTAGGGAAGTTTTATCTTTCCTTTAATTCTGAAGGAGAAACTTGCTGGGTAGTTATCCTAGTTTGAGATTTTTTTTTTCTCCTTTTAGCAGTTTAACTATATCATCCCACTTCCTTTTGGTCTGCAAAAAACCAGTTGATAGCCTTTGCACAGGGTGGAGGGCACCCCTTGTATATGACTCTTTGATTTTCTCTTGCTGTTTTTAAAATTCTCTCTTTAGCTTTCTCCATTTGAATTGAGGTATGTCTTGGTGTGAATCTGTTTGCGTTCATCTTGCTTGGGACTCTGTTCTTCCCAGACCTAGCTGTCTACTGTTTTCTTCAGGTTTAGGAGGTTTCAGCCTTAATAGTATCAAATATATTTTCTACCAATTTCTCCTTCTGGAATCCTATAATGCTAAGTTAGTACACTTGATGTTGTTTCAGAGGTCCCTTAACCTATGCTTATTATTCATTCTTCTATATAATCTTCTAATTCATTTTGGCGTTTTTCACTTCAGTTACTGTATTACTTATCTGTGATTGGTTCTTTATTTTCTAGTTCTTGTTATAATTCTGTCTGTGTTCCTCCATTCTTTTCCTGAGTCAGTGAGCATTTTTATTACTATTGCTTTGTCATATTTTCACATGGTAAATTATTTACCTCAATTTCATTAGAATTTTTTAATCTGCATTTTTTTTTTCACTTGAAGCATATTTATTCCTTTTGGTTCTCATTTTGTGTGATTTTTTTTCTGTCTCTATAAACTAGGCAAAACAGTTACCGATCCCAGTCTTGAAGCTGTATCCTTGTGTGGGATTATACTAATGCAATCTACTTTGGTGGGAGAGTTGGATATGAAATGAGCAGAGCCAGGCCACATCTTCTCCTGGGGGTCAATAATGGCCACTGTTGTTGTGGGAGCTACAGTTGGAGCAGAGGATTTAGAACCAGAGCCAGGTGCAAGTCAAGGCTTCCACTTGGTTCAGTGTGGATGCAGCCCTACTGGGGGGCAAGGCAGGGCTTAAGGGGCCAGAGGAGGAGCCCCAAGGTAATATGGCTTCTCCCAGCATAATAGCAGTCTCCATCTCGGTTGGAGGCATAGTGGGGCCTCTAAGGCTGGAAGATGCACTTCTTAGCTGGCTCCATTTTCTTCCAGCTATGTGCATGTGTCTCGGTTAGAGGCTGTGTTGAAGCTCAAGTTACTGAAGTGCGCTTTTGTACTGGTTTTGCATTTCTCCAAGTGTAAATGCATGCACATGTGGTGACAACAGTGATCTCTGCCTTTGTAGGGAACAGCACTGTGGCAGGAGGAGATAGAGCAGGAGTCTGGGCGGTGGATGAGGAATGTGCTGGGATGGTCTCGGCAGGCTGGATGAAGCAAATTTCAAGTTGCTGCTTCTGCACTGGGATGAGGAGCAAGCAAGTCTGTGCACATGCTTTTCAGGAGCTTTCTGCTTCTTACAAATTTCTGGTAAGACTCTCTAGTTTTCAAATAAGCTAAGGGAGTTCATCTTCAAGTGTTAGACCCCAGGACCAGGGTAGCTAGTATGGAACAAACTTCTCACTCCCTATTGAGGATCCCTGAGCCTTTTTCTTGCTGTATCTATTATCAGATCTTGCTTTTAATTTTCTGTTTATTTCAAGAATTACCTTGGACCATCTTTTTAAAATATGGTTTCCTAATGCTTACTTGATGAATTTTTAAAAATATATTTCTAGTTTTTATCAGATATATGGCCTACATAATTTCTGTCTCATGCAATTTATGGAGTCATTATATTTATATTTTAATTATATCAGTGTGGTGATAAAAAAGTTTACAAAATACAGCAAATATCTCAACATGTTTATTAATCATAACATCTGAGTACTCTATCTGTATTTATGTTTGTGTACATATGAGCTATTCCTCCCTTCTTTATTCTGTTTTCATCAACTTCTCCCTGACTTATTGAGTTGTCCTCTATATTTTCAAGAGCTCTGCACACACATTTTTGTCTCTTATCTTTTTGTAATGGATTATAAACTTTATAAAAAATGTAAATTATTTTCTTCCAATTTAATGCTTTTTACTTCAAATTCTACTTTGCCAAACTCTAATTATGTGAACGCTACTTTATTTATAAATTTATTTATGTAAAATTATTTTCTGAAGTTTTAGTCCAAGTTGTTATTAACATATTGATATATTTTTAAAAAAGTGACTTTTAAAAGTATTTTTTTATAAATGCATATTCCCACAAGTTGTACATATAACTTCAATTTACATACCAAGGTCCAAAATTTAGTCAGATGGCTACATATGTAGGGTCTATGACAATGGACTAGACAATGGGGTCTCTGAGTGTTTGTGTGTCCATTTAAAGTGCCAGCAGGAGATGAGACTGGTGAGAATGGATACTGGGGCATAATAAATAAAACTGACAATTACACTAGTTACACAATGGAAAATTACACTACCACAAATAATACTCTGTGCTTTCTAGATGATTTTGCCTTTCCTTTCCCCCTCAAATATCCTCTATTTTCTTAAACTTATTCTTGAACAAAACCATACCTGAGTATGGTTTTGTCTACAGAAAGGGTGTAAAGATTGTTTTTGACCTAGAAGTCAGTTCTAAGTAACTAGAATCTGGGACTCAGATATACAACTGGAAATAATACTCCCAATTTAAACTTTAGGCTTTAACATATATGAGGCCATATACTCTTAACAAGTTTTTTGACTTTGACTCAACTGAGTCCACGAAAACAGTAATTCACAGCAACTACTGTTAGACAGTTCTGATAGTAATTGCACGTGTGTGTGTTCATTCACTTTAGTAGTGTCCAACTCTTTGTGACCCCATGGATGGTAGCCCGCTAGGCTCCTCTGTCCATGGAATTTTTCAGGCATAAATACTGGAGTGGGTTGCCATTTCCTCCTCCAGGGGATCTTCCCAACTCAAGGATCAAACTTGCATCTCCTGCACCTCCTACATTGGCAGGTGGATTCTTTACCATCTTGGAAGCCCTCTGATAGTAATTACTACCTATAAAGCTACTAAAATCTGGTAAGTTTTTTCTGGTAGTAATTACTACCTATAAATAACTATCATCTAGGATGAAACATCTCCGAGATATTTGGAAAAAACAATGGTAAGATAAATTGTTTCCTGATTGCCTCAAGTATCATTGCTTAGGTAATTCAGTCTCATTTTCTAAGGAAGGAAGCAGGTAGTGAAGGAAGTGTGAAACATAAGACATCATGTGTCTTATAGAAATTAGGAACTTTTCTTTTCCAAGTCATACTCTTGGACACGTTATGTCATCTCTTTCAGTTCGAAGTTCTGTGTGTGGGATAATAAAAGCTGTTACTCAGTATGAACTCTAGTATTATTGTATGTTATTTGATGACATGATTTAGTAAATTATAAACACTAAAAGGATTGAATCACAAAGGATGGTTCTAAGTAGGTATGCTATGCTATGCTATGCTAAGTCACTTCAGTCGTGTCTGACTCTTTGTGACCACTAGGACTGCAGCACACCAGGCTCCTCTGTCTATGGGATTCTCCAGGCAAGAATGCTGGAGTGGGCTGCCATTTCCTTCTCCAGGCTAAGTAGGTATGGAGGCTAATAAACAGTGTAAATTATCATTAGCAGGAGAAGTAACTCATGTAATGAAAACCATAGAAAGATTTAATGAGAATATACTCTGTATCAAGTGATACATTTGGCACTTTGTAACATATAAGTATTGCTGACTTTATTTTCTTGGACTCCAAAATCACTGTAGATGGTGATTGCAGCCATGAAATTAAAAGACACTTGCTCCCTGGAAGAAAAGCTCTGACAAACCTAGACAGCATATGAAAAAGCAGAGACAGTACTTTGCAACAAAAGTCCATGTAGTCAAAGCTATGGTTTTTCCAGTAGTCATGCATGGATGTGAGTTGGACCATAAGGAAAACTGAGTGCCAAAGAATTGCTGCTTTTGAACTGTGGTGTTGGAGAAGACTCTTGAGAGTCCCTTGGACTGCAAGGAAATCAAGGCAGTCAATCCTAAAGGAAATCAGTCCTGAATATTCATTGGAAGGACTGATGCTGAAACTCCAGTATTTTGGCCACCTCATGTGAAGAAGTGACTCATTGGAAAAGACCCTGATGCTGGGAAAGATAGAAAGAAGGAAGAGAAGGGGACGATGGAGGATGAGATGGTTGAATGGCATCACGGACTCTATGGACATGAGTTTGAGTAAGCTCTGTGAGTTGGTGATGGACAGGGCAGCCTGGTGTGCTGCAGTTGCTGCTGCTGCTAAGTCGCTTCAGTCTGTGGGGTCGCAAAGAGTGGGGCATGATTGAGTGACTGAACTGGGTTCATTCATGTAATTAAAAGAAGGGAGAAAATGAGAGAATAGACATATGGTAGAGGAAGGCAGAGAAAGGATGGGAAATGACATATTTCAGAGCATAGAAAGAGATGCAATAGACTAGTTTAAGAGAATATGTAATTAGGAGCTGAAAGGAAATATATGTACATATGGGTTATCTTGAAATATGTATTTAGATCCCTTTCATATCCTTTGAAAGAAATGTTAGACATGAAAAAACATTTAGGAAATGCTCTTTAGAAAGTGAGATTTTAGAATACTGCAGTACTTCAAGATTGATCCTAATAGAACGCAAGGCTGTAAGTGATAATCATGAAGTACTTGATTACATAAAGTGGTGCTTATTTCTTGCTGTGGGATTTGCAGAAAGTTTGTGAAAAATGGTCGAGCAAGTTGGGCAGGATTTGCATAGACAGTGTTGTAAATAAGAAGTGCTTCCAGTACAGGAGCTACTTGGACTAGCACTGATTTTGAAGACCTAGTAACCAATCATTTCCACTAGAGAGATAAATGTATTTATATATTAGTTATCTTACCTTGAACACTTGATCAGGTTTAATCAAGGTCTTTTTCTTTTCACTTCTAATTATATTTGTTTTATTTAGACAAACGATCTCAGTTGCTAGAGGCAATCTTTATTTCAAATAGATTGCAGATTTAAGGTGGACTATAAGACTAGAGTTAGCATTAAGTTGTTAAGCTTATTTGTAAAGTTGGTGAGTTCATGTACAGCTTAAGGGAACAATTTCATTACCCAGTTGATATGTCTTATGGTGGCTTAACTGGACACACTTGCTAAAACACCCATTTTATATAAGTTTGTCGCTATCATAAACTTCAGAGTTAATATATCTATTTCTGGGAGATTAAATAAAAAATTGTGGAACTACTGACTATCACACTGATTGTAAACATAATGGAAAGAATTGTAATTATGACAAACACAAACAGCAAATGTAACCTTAAAACTTAAAAGGTGCATTACTCTAAACTAGATAGTTTCTGCATGATATTCCTATGTTCATTAAACTCTATGATCTCAGAATTATATATGATCTCCAAAGTGTTTGTCTTTACCTAATTGAGATATTTAATAAATAGCCCAGAATTTAAAGTCACATAATAGATTTGTTCTTCAACATTACTAAAATAATTGGTTGACTAAATAAGAAGAAGAAAAGAAAGGAAAGATAGAACAAAACGAAAGGAAGGAAAGAAGGGAGAAAGGAAGGAAGGAAAGAGGAAATGAAGAAAGACAGATGGGCTCCACTATTTGGTACACAGTAATCTTTCATATAAAATAAACTCTGTGCTTATAGCTATTTTAGCTATGACTGAATAAAAAAGTTAGCCTTTAGCTTTGGCTTGACATGCTCTGTTTTATACAATGGGAACAAAATTATATTCTTTTGACTGTCTCTGAACAAAGCAGAAACATAATAAGGTCTTTATTAAATCCAATTGCACTTTACAATATGCCCTTTGTATACCATCACAATTGAAAGTCAATTATTTTTAGTAGGAAACAAACAGAACCTCTTGAGTATTGCATGTTATTTGGTCACTGAGTTTACTGAGAAAAAAATAAGGTATGGAATATATATTTTATATGATTTTTAAAATATTTTTTAATATGATTTCACTTACAATAAATGTATAAATAAGTTTTCTCAACTATTTATTTTTGTGAGCTTGTAACAAGGATCCCAAGTTCATAACAAGTAAACTGAAAATTGGCTGAAAATATAGCACTGACCTTTGCAGAAGTAACCAGTGATTAGATCTTAAATATGCTTTAGGGACACTGAAATCTGTGGCATTTTCCTTGTAAAATGTGCTCATTAGAAGTGTAAAATGGCTTTCCCTGTGTGTGGGGTGTCTGTCTGGTATTCAAATTTGGTCTTTCAGGTGAATTAAAAAATAAAATAAAACTAACAAATAGATGAATGAATACCTGCATGGATGAAAAATGGCTTCAGATATTCTTTCTAGTGAATTTATCTAAACTGTAGAGGTGAGGAAGATGCAGAAGCTTTCCGTAGTAGAAAGTGATAAGATAAACTTTTTTTGCTATATTATCTATGCTTGTTCAAGAATATTTGAGAAAACTGGAGTGGCATGATTTATTGGTATACAACAAATGTTTTCTCTAGTGAACAGGTTGTAAAGTGATTCATGTGATTTTTTTTTTAAAGAAATTTAAATCAGGAGCACTGACCTTACTGAACAGAACTAAAAAATATTATTGTAATATGAGAATGCACAATTAGAACTGATTGATGGTTGTAGCATTTTGAAGTTTTGCTTGAAGAGGAGAGTTTATGCATTGCCTTTGCTCATTCCTAGTCTATTGAAGACAGTTACCTGGCAAAGACCACAACTTAGAGTTTGTGGCAGCCATGAAAACATTCTTCTGAGATCTCTCACTGCAGAAAGTGCAATTGACTAATGGTCCTAGCTACTGTGCTTTGAAATGCATCTCCACATTCATGCCAAAACTATTTGCCTGTCCTAGTCAATGGTTGAGAATGGTTGAAACTTCAAGTCTTTCTAGGAGACACAGAACTACTATGATGGGCAACTTTGACTCTAAAACACCTGAAAACCTTGTTGAATCATTATTTACAACTGCACTGCAGTCGCAGATGCTTCCATTCAACTTTCCTTGTTTTCTTTTTTCCTTCAATCCATCATACCTGCAGTGCTTTGCTTTCTGATCGCCCTCTCAGTCTCTTAGGACCCATCTCCTTCTCTTTTGAGTGTTTTTGTTCTCTACCAAAAAAAAAAAAAAAATCTTCATGTTTAATCTTGTCTTAGTGTCTTTTACCCACATAACCTCAAGGCAAACATAATATTTTATATGCCCTTGATTAAACTTGGGTGTCTGGGTCACACCAACTTGGTACCACTGTACCAACAGAAATATAGAAAAAGCCATTATTCCTGGAGTTATTTATTCATTCATCCTGGAATCCATTCATTCTTTCCTACTTCCTTCTGCCCTCAGTCAAGAAAAGGTCAAGGGTCAATGCATTTGCTCAAATATAGATATCCTTTTCTAATGTAATTCCCAATGATAGCCATGAGTATGACGTGACTCTGATACTATTGTAGCCTAGAAAGATCAATAGTCTTTCACTTCTGATTTTGAATCCAGTCACATTAAGGAGAGTCAGAGGAGACTGATATTGTTTATTGTAACAAAGAGGTAGGTTGGAAGAACAAAGGCACAGAACGTTTAACTATAGTAGGTCTGAAGACCTTATGGAGGAAGCAACCTCATTTCAAATAACGTATTAACTGGGCCATCAAGTAACAACTTATCTCAATTATTCAGGCTATTCTAGTATTCATTAGGTGTACCAATACTGGGTAGGAGATCTGAACTACAGTCTTGAGATTGTTAGTAATGTCAGGAGCCCTAAGTGCTTATCATCAGATAGATGTCAAAAGATTTTCAAGATGTTAACATCTCAAAAACAAAACAAAACAAAAACAAAGGGCAATATGATTTGGGGGGGGGGTTGCTGATGTCTTTGGTATGCTTCTGCTATTTCTTGTCAAGTGATTAAAGCTATCATAAGATGAGGTGGACATGAAAATGTCTTCCTTCGAAAAACTACACATGATAATATCTTGAAATGTTCTAGTGCCAGCCATTTATGAAGCTGTGTTTCACAAAGATTAAACAATTCTCATGCTTTTGAAAAGCAGACTGATAGCTGAATTTATTCATTTATTAATTAATTTACTTATTAATCAGCATGATTAATAAGTTTTGTGATGAAATTCCACAGTACTATTCAAATCCCTAAAGGATGATACCATCAAGGTTTTGCATTCATTATGTCAGCAAAGCTGGAAGACCCAGCAGTGGCCACAGGAGAGGAAAAAGTCAATCTTCATCCCAATTCCCAAGAAGGGTAATACCAAAGAATGTCCTAACCATCAGACAGAGTCTACTCATTTCCCTTGCTAGTAAGGTCATGCTTAAAATCTAGCATGCTAGGCTTCAACATTATGCAAAACAAGATCTTCCAGAGGTAGAAGCTGGGTTAGAAAAGGAAGAAGAACTAGAGATCAAATTGCCAACATTCTCTGGATTATAGAGAAAGCAAGGGAATTTCAGAAAAACACCTATCTCTGCTTCATTGACTAGGCTAAAGCTTTGACTTTGTGGATCATGACAAACTGTGGAAAGCTGTTAAAGTGATGGGTTACCAGATCATCTTACTTTCTCTCCTGAGAAACCTGTACACAGGTGGAGAATCAACAGTTAGAACCCTGTATAGAACAACTGATTGATTCAAGATCAAGAAAGGAGTATGGCAGGGCTGTCTGCTGTCACCCTATTTGTTTAACCTATACACTGAGCACAGCACAAGAAATGCCAGGCTGGATGAGCTACAAGTTGGAATCACATAAGTGGGAGAAACATCAACAACCTCAGATATACAGATGATACCACTCTAATGGTAGAAAGTGAAGAGGAACTAAAGAACCCTTGCTGAGGGTGAAGGAGGAGACTGAAAGAACCGGCTTCAAACTAAATATTACAAAGACAAAAAAACAAAAAATACTAAGATCATGGCTTCTAGCCCCATGACTGCATGGCAGATAGAAGGGGAAAAGGTGGAAGTAGTGACAGATTTCCTCTTCTTGGGCTCTAAAATCACTGTGGATGGTCACTGCAGCCATGAAATTAAAGGACAATTGCTTCTCGGCAGGAAAGCTATGACAAGCCTAGACAGTTTGTTGAAAAACAGAGACATTACTCTGCCAACAAAGTTCCCTATAGGCAAGGATATGGTCTTCCCAGTGGTCATGTACAGTTGTGAGAGCTGGACCATAAAAAAGGCATAATGTCAAAGAATTGATGCCTTCGAACTGTAGTGCTGGAGAAGATTCCTCAAAGTCCCTTGGACAGCAAGGAGATCAAACCAGTCCATCTTAAGGGAGATCAACCCTGAATATTCACTGGAAGGACTGATGTTGAAGTTGAAGTTCCAGTATTTTGGTCACCTGATGCTAATAGCCAACTCATTGGAAAAGTCCCTGAGGCTGGGAAAGATTGAGGATAGAACTAGAAGAGGGCATCAGAGGATGAGATGTCTGGATGGTATCACCAATGCAATAAACATAAACTTGGGCAAACTCCAGGAGATGCTAAAGGACAGGGAGGCCTGGCATGCTGCAGTCCATGGGGTCGCAAAGAGACAGACTTGACTCGGCAACTGAACAACAAAAATGACAATTAATCAGTACACATAAATAATTCAAAATATTTACCATTGAGTGTGTGTGAATGCTCAGTCACTACAGTCCTGTCCAACTCTTTATGACCCTATGGACTACAGCCTGCCAGGCTCCTCAGTCCATGGGATTCTCCAGGCAAGAATACCGGAGTGGGTTTCTGAAAGATTCTCCAAGCAAGAATACTGGAGTGGATTTCGGAAAGATTGTTGCTGAACAATAAGACGCCGGGATTCTTGGCCTCTGGAGGAGACGAATACAATCTGGGGCCAGAAGCGAGGCTGGATCGCTCAGAGCTTGTGTAATAAAGTTTTATTAAAGTATAAAGGAGATAGAGAAAGCTTCTGACATAGGCATCAGAAGGGGGGCAGAAAGAATACCCCCCTGTTAGTCTTCAGCTGGATGTTATATAGTCACTAGCAGTCTGTTAATGAAAAGAAAGGAATGTCTTAAAACTCAGAATGGCACCAGATAATTCATCCCAGGCCATAAAACGATTGACTTGAATCTTGTAGAAGGGCAGATTACCAAACAAATAGTTTCGTTTACATAGATTAGGGGAACAATATCTGAGTATAACATACTGGTCTGTCAAGTAGTTTCTGAGCCATTTGGCGGAATTTACAGAGTCTGGGTAAATGCATAGCACATTAACATAGCTTAAGACAGACATTTCCATAAGAAAAAAATGTATTGGTTAACTCAAGGTTTCAGAATAGTTAGCTTCAGGTGAAACCAGGTGTCATGGCAACACAGCATTTTAAGAGAAACCTCCTTTTAAATTTGTATAGAGAAGGAAAAAAAAATCTCTAGTTTGTTTCCTCCTGCCACTTAAGAGAGATAAAAATGTCTGACACTTGCAGCCTATTTCCTCCGTTTGGAGACCCCTGGCCTTCCTGCCTGTTACCCTCTCAGTTTCCATGCCTTCCTCCAGAGGATCTTCCTGACCTAGGAATTGAACCTGGGCCTCTTGCACTGTAGGCAGATTCTTTACCACTGAGCAACCAGGGGAGTCCATTTATCAATTAGTATGTATAAAGTAAGGGATTATAATAGGCTAAGGGCTGTAGTAGACAACAAGATTCTTTCAGTCATTCTATCAATCAAGACTCTTAAACAGGAGTCCTGAAATGGTAACAAAATTTATGAAATCTAAAACAGCAAAGATAATAAAATTTTTAAATTGCTGAGCCATGTTAGCAATCTATAAAATATAGAATCAATAAATAATTGAATGTTATTTTGAATATATTTATTCAGTAGTGATGGTTCATTAATGGGAACAATCAGTTGTGGCAAAGATAGACTTTTTGATACACTGATGGTCAGTTTCTTCTTGGGATAAATAAAAAGCAATGCATCAAAAGTTAAAATGGTCAAAACTTGAATATCACTTGTACTCCATATAGATTCTGAAAATCTATACTAAGGAAAAGATATTGACTATAGAATAAAACTTCATGTTCTACAGTGCAATGTTTATTATTTTAAAACATAGAGTTGAAGCATTTTTAGAGTATTAATGCAATAGTCATTATGGAAGATTAGTAAATGTGCAATTCTTCTGCCTTTGAAAATGATGTATGGAGAATTTGTAATGTTTAGATTAAGTAAAAAGCATTTTAAAATTAAAGTAAAATGTTTAAATTAGGTAGAAAAAATAAAATCCAACTGTAAAGTTTGTGACAGGATGAGCTTTAAATTTTTGAAAATACATGCTTAGAACAAGAGAATAGCACTTAGAATCTTATGTTCACAACAACTGTTTCTGGGTGAAAAGTTATATATGATTTACTTCTCTTTAACATAACTTTCCAATGTCACATATGGACATCATTTTCATATATAAGTGAAACATTTTAAAAAATGGAAAAAATATTCTCCAGTAAAGGAAAATTACATTATGTTACTTTTGTTAAGAACTACAAACTAAACTGAACTGGAAATTATGCCAAAGTAGATTTAAAAAAAAGTGTAGAAATGATTAAATTTGCTTCTCCATGTACTTATGACTCAAAAAAAATTTATCCATTTTTCCTTACTTTGACAAAACACAAAGGAACATTTATTGTATGTTTCCTAAGTTAAGCAATATATGATAGGTTTTTAAAACAATCAAATCTTTTAAACTTTGACTTTGTTAATACACATGTAACATTTCAGGTTCATGTATCACTAGTGATACACATGGAAGTTTTTTTATGTCTCATCTAATCTGCAATGCCATCCATCACTTTCATAGATCCAGGACCTCCAGCAAATCTAGGCCTTTGGATTTTGTTATTTTTTTTCTCCAGTTAACTTTATTAGTGTTGATCATACCTGGCTTTACTAAGATTCAATTGGCTCCTTTAACTTTGGCTTTATTGACCTGGAATAGACAGCACCAGGTGATATCTTGGCTAAACTGTATTTTTAGACAATATCTTATGCTCTTAAGAAAAGAAAATAAGGCATTATATGAATAAGTTAAATGAACCTACCACAGGAAGAAGAATAAGGTAATATGAGTAATGTTTCAAATAATTATATGTTTAGTTTAAGGTTAGATTTAGGGAAAGTTGCCTTAGTGTGCAATTACATTGGGCATAAAGTTAAACAGAAGGGAAGAGTTTAGTAGACAAAAAGATAGAAGCTGAATATATTTATGAGAGTTGGTGAAATTGATGAAACAAAATCATGAAATAGATAAAAGGATATAGGAATCAGTGCACATGTAGAGAGATTGTCCTGGGACAGAAAGAGAAAGAATCGAAAGAGAAGAGAAGGAATTAACAATACATTTAGATGCAAGCACATTTCTAAATGTAGTTGGGCAGCTTACTTTGTTCATAATTGGTTGTTTTTATGTTCCCTATGAAGAAGGAAGCCATTTAAATAAAAGGAAAACTAAGTAGGTTGAAAATTTGAAGCTGCTGATGACATTCTTATAAGAAGGAAAATGGGTAAATAATGGAGATGGTTAGGGAGAAGATAAGTACTTTTTGAGCATGCATTACTGATGTTTGAAGGGAATCAAGATAGAGTTTGTCTTTGATGTATGTTGGCATCTTGCATTAATGAAGAACAATGAATTATTTCACTTAATTAAGCTAATGTTAGTGTGCAATACGTGATAGATACTTTGCTAAACACTAAGATGAAAAACAAATTACAAATAAGATTTGATCTCACATTTCAAGGACCTGTCTAAACAATACAAAAGTTAGTCATATAGATAACTAAAATGAAAAGCTGAAGAGTTATGCATGCATGGCAGTTGTTAAGACCATGAACTTTATCATCAGAGTATCTAGATTGAAGAGGAGCTCAATTCCTTTATAGCTCGACTTACTTAAATAGTCCCTTTAACTTGTGTGCCCTTTGTTTCCTTCATCTCTAAAATCTGTCTAATAGATCAAATAGCTGGAACATATATGTGAATCACTTTATGTCTAAAAATATATGAAAATATAACTTTCTTCTTTTTTTTTAATTGAAGGATAATTGCTTTACAGAATTTTGTTGTTTTCTGTCAAACCTCAACATGAATCAGTCATAGGTATACAAATATTCTCTCCCTTTTGAAACTCCCTCCTATCTCCCACTCATCCCACCCCTCTTGATTGACACAGAGCCCCTGTTTGCATTTCCGGAGCCATAGAGCAAATTTCTGTTGGTCATCTATTTTACATATGGTAATGTAAGTTTCCATGTTATTTTACCATACATCTCACACTCTCCTCCCCCCTCCCCATGTCCATGAGTGTATTCTCTAGGTCTGTTTCTCCATCGCTGCCCTGCAAATAAATTCTTCAGTACCTTTTTTTAAAAATATTCTGTATATACACATTAGAATACAATATTTATCTTTCTCTTTCTGATTTACTCCACTCTGTATGATAGGTTCTAGGTTCATCCATCTCATCAGAACTGGCTCAACTGTGTTTCGTTTTATGGCCGAGTAATATTCCTTTGTTATATTTACCACAACTTCTTTATCCATTCATCTGTCAGTGGACATCTAGGTTGCTTCTATGGTCTAACCATTGTAAATAGTGCTGCAATGAACAATGGGGTACATGTGTCTTTTTCATTTTGGTTTCCTCAGGGTATATGTCTAGGAGTGGGATTGCTGGGTAGTTTTATTCCTAGTTTTTTAAGGAATCTCCATATCATCTTTCATAGTGGCTGTACCAATTTACATTCCCACCAACAGTGCAAGAGTGTCCCCTTTTCTCCACACCCTCTCTAGCATTTATTGTTTGTAGACTTTTTTATGAGGGCCAGTCTGATTGATGTGAGGTGATAACTAATTGTAGTTTTGAGTTGCATGTCTCTAATAATGAGCAATGTTGGGCATCTTTTCATGTGTTTGTTAGCCATCTTTATTTCTTCTTTGGAGAAATGTCTCTATAGGTCTTTCCCCCACTTTTTGATTGGGTTGTTTGTTTTTCTGGTATTGAGTTGTAAAAGCTGCTTGTATATTTTGGAAATTAATCCTTTGTCAGTTGTTTCATTTGTTATTATTTTCTCCCATCCTGAGGGTTGTCTTTTCACCTTGCTTATAGTTTCCTTTTCTGTGCAAAAGCTTTTAAGTTTAATCAGGTCCACTTGTTTACTTTTGTTTTTCTTTCCATTGCTGTAGGAGGTGGGTCATAGAGGATCTTGCTTTGATTTATGTCATTGAGTGTTCTGCCTATATTTTACCCTAAGAGTTTTATAATTTCTGGTCTTACTTTTAGGTCTTTAATCCATTTTGAGTTTATCTTTGTGTATGGTGTTAAGAAGTGTTCTAATTACATTATTTTACACGTAGCTGTCCAGTTTTCCCAGCACCACTTACTGAAGAGGCTGTCTTTGCCCCACTGATTATTCTTGACTCCTTTGTTGAAAATAAGGTACCCATAGGTGCGTGGGTTTATTTATGGGCCTTCTATCTTGTTCCATTCATTTATAATTATGTCTTTGTGCCAGTACCATACCGTCTTGATGACTGTAGGTTTTTAGTACAGTCTGAAGTCAGGAAGGTTGATTCCTCCAGCTCCATTCTCCTTTCTCAAGACTGTTTGGGCTGCTGTAGCTAGAACTTCCAGAACTATGTTGAATAATGGTGGTGAAAGTGGATACCCTTGTCTTGTTCCTGATCTTAGGGGGAATGCTTTCAGTTTTTTACCATTGAGGATAATGTTTGCTGTAGGCTTATCATATATGACCTTTACTATATTATGACTATACAGTGGAAGTGAGAAATAGATTTAAGGGACTAGATCTGATAGACAGAGTACCGAATGAACTATGGATGGAGGTTCATCACATTGTACAGGAGAAAGGAATCAAGACCATCCCCAAGAAAAAGAAATGCAAAAAGGCAAAATGGCTGTCTCATGAGGCCTTTCAAATAGCTGTGAACAGAATGGAAATGAAAAGCAAAGGAGAAAAGGAAAGATATACCCATTTGAATGCAGAGTTCCAGAGAATAGCAAGGAGATATATGAAAGCCGTCCTCAGTGATCAGTGCAAAGAAACAGAGGAAAACAATAGAATGGGAAAGACTAGAGATCTCTTCAAGAAAATTAGAGATACCAAGGGAATATTTCATGCAAAGATGTGCTCAATGAAGGACAGAAGTGGTAGGGACCTAACAGAAGCAGAAGATATTAAGAAGAGGTGGCAAGAATACACAGAAAAACTGTACAAAAAATATTTTCACTACCCAGATAATCATGATGGTGTGATCACTCACCTAGAGCCAGACATCCTGGAATGTGAAGTCAAGTGGACCTTAGGAAGCATCATTATGAACAAAGCTAGTGGAGGTGATGGAGTTCCAGTTGAGCTATTTCAAATCCTGAAAGATGATGCTGTGAAAGTGCTGCACTCAATATACCAGCAAATTTGGAAAACTCAGCAGTGGCCACAGGACTGGAAAAGGTCAGTTTTCATTCCAATCCCAAAGAAGGGAAATGCCAAAAGATGCTCAAACTACCACACAATTGCACTCATCTCACATGCTAGTAAAGTAATGCTTAAAGTTCTCGAAGCCAGGCTTCAACAATACGTGAACTGTGAACTTCCAGATGTTCAAGCTGGTTTTAGAAAAGGCAGAGGAACCAGAGATCAAATTGTCAACATCTGCTGGATTTTTGAAAAAGCAAGAGAGTTCCAGAAAAACATCTATTTCTGCTTTATTGACTATGCCAAAGCCTTCAACTGTGTGGATCACAATAAACTGTGGAAAATTCTGAAAGAGATGGGATATCAGGCCACCTGACCTTCCTCTTGAGAAATCTGTATGCAGGTCAGGAAGCAACAGTTAGAACTGGACATGGAACAACAGACTAGTTCCAAACAGGAATGGGAGTAAATCAAGGCTGTATATTGTCACCTTGCTTATTTAACTTATATTCAGAGTACATTGCAGAAGATGCTGGGCTAGATGAAGCACAAGCTGGAATCAAGACTGCTGAGAGAAATATCAATAGCCTCAGATATGCAGATGACACCACCCTTATGGCAGAAAGTGAAGAAGAACTAAAGAGCCTCTTGACTAAAGTGAAAGAGGAGAGTGAAAAAGTTTGCTTTAAGCTCAACATTCAGAAAACTAAGATCATGGCATCTGGTCCCATCACTTCATGGCAAATAGATGGGGAAACAGTGGAAACAGTGTCAGACTTCATTTTTTGGGGCTCCAAAATCACTGCAGATGGTGATTGCAGCCATGAAATTAAAAGATGCTTACTCCTTGAAAGGAAAGTTATGACCAACCTAGATAGCATATTAAAAAGCAGAGACATTACTCTGCCAACAAAGGTCCATCTAGTCAAGGCTATGGTTTTTCCAGTGGTCATGTATGGATGTGAGAGTTGGACTGTAAAGAAAGCTGAGCACTGATGAATTGATGTTTTTGAACTGTGGTGTTGGAGAAGATTCTTGAGAGTTCCTTGGACTGCAAGGAGATCCAACCAGACCATCCTAAGGGAGATCTGTCCTGAGTGTTCATTGGAAGGACTGATGTTGAAGCTGAAACTCCAGTACTTTGGCCACCTCATGCGAAGAGTTGACTCATTGAAAAAGACCCTGATGCTGGAAGGAATTGGGGGTAGGAGGAGAAGGGGATGACAGAGGATGAGATGGCTGGATGGCATCACCGACTCGATGGACCTGAGTTTGAGTAAACTCTGGGAGCTGGTGATGGACAGGGAGGCCTGGGTGCTGTGATTCATGGGGTCATAAAGAGTCGGATACGACTGAGTGACTGAACTGAACTGAACTGAACTGAATACCTTGATTCATGGACCTAACATTCCAGGTTCCTATGCAGTATTGCTCTTCACAGCATTGGACACCATCACCAGTCACATCCACAGTTGGGAGTTGCTTTCTATTTGGATCCGTCTTTCATTGTTCCTGGAGTTGTTTCTCCACTCTTCTCCGGTAGCATTTTGGGTACCTATTGACCTGTGGAGTTCATCTTTCAGTGTCATATCTTTTCGTCTTTTCATATTGTTCACGGCGTTCTCAAGGCAAGAACACTATAATGGTTTGCAATTACCTTCTTCAGTGGACCACGTTTTGTCAGAACTCTCCACCATATATAAACATATATACATAAACATAAACTACATCTATAAATCTCTCCTCTGGTGTCTGAGATGGCAAAGAAATATATTTTCTATATTTCTTTATTTTTCTTTCAATGTAATGACATTTTGAAATACTTGTACATGGTCTTCATAGTTATACTTTTAAGAGTGAGCATTATTTCTCACCTAATGCTTGATCATTAGAATATCTTGAGATGAGTATGTAAATTCTTATAAATTCAAGAGATTCTGATTCAGAAAGTCTAAGGATCAAGAGCCTGTATTTTTAAAAAGTATCACGTGTAGCTCCTTTTAGTGGGCTTTATATGAAAAACAATTACTCTAGTTGAAGAACATCTTTTAATTAGTCATTTATCATTGTAGGGTAATCATATTTTGGCTGAATATTTTCCCATTATTAAAACAAATCACAATGGACATTATTATAGGGATATTATTTTATAATTATTTCCTTAGGAAAAATATTTATAATTTAAATGACAGGACTCAAAGTTTTTTTTTTTTTATCATTTTAAGACTCTCAATGTCTATTGCAAATTTATTTTCCATAAACTCCTAGTTTAAACTGCTTTAAAGTTATATTTAATTATTTAGTTTCCCTGAAGGCTTATAGAAATATTGAATATCATGTTTTGAAAAATTTATCAAAGTTAAATTATGCCTCTACAACTCTATTTCTTTGACTACTTATAGAAGTTTAAAGAGCTTAAAGATACATATCTTTCCTACATATCCTTTTTCAAATTTTATTATTTTTATTTTTAGTTGATGGTATTCACATAGTTATATACATCATTGGTTCATGTTAGTTTTCATATAATTTAAAATATATACCAATTATTTAAATAGATGCTTTCAAAATCAGATAATAGATACAAATGAAACTTGCTTAAATTATAAAGAAGTCATGCTTCTCCCTTAAGAGTCCAAAACGTCCAAAGTTCCAGAATTAAGAAAGGCACTAAATGGGTAAGTTTAGATCTCCAGCTTGGCTTCTCTGTGATAATCCTAACTCCTCCTTTCCTAGCATGTTGACTCAAACTGGGGGCAGTTCTGGGTGTTGCATCCAGAGACAGTAACTTACAGGAGAAAAGAGGTCAGCTCATCCAGTATGTAGTTCTTGGGAATAAGCACACCTTTGTGAGAAAATTGCCAAAAGACATCCTCTGTCATTTTCAAGAATTAGATCACCTTACTTATTTAAAATGAGGCATTAGTGGAAGAAATATGATATTAAAATGTTGCTGAACCATGAAAGACACCTGGATTCTTGGCCTCCAGAGGAGAAGAATTCAATCTGGGTCTAGAGACGAGGCTTGATCACTCAGAGCTTTTGTGTAATAGAGTTTTACTGAAGTAAAAAAGGGACAGAGAAAGCTCCTGACATAGACATCAGAAGGAGGCAGAAAGAGCACCCCGTTGCTAGTGTTAGCAATGGAGTTATATACCTTTTAATTAGTTATTACAATGAATCAAAAGAATGTCTCAAGTTTGGGAAAATATTACCAGACCCATTTCCACAATTTACATTTTAGGATAACAAGATTAGAATTTAGCAATAGGAAGATCCTACCAGACCCACTCCCGTAATATACATTATACATTCTAAAATAACAGGATTAGCCAGAGGTTTTCAGGAAGGAGAAACTGTCCTCAAGCAGGATACATTGTTGTTGTATAGTCCCTGGCATGGAGTTACGCTGAGCTGTGTAATTGACTAAGACTACTTTGGCCAACTCATGCGAAGAGTTGGCTCATTGGAAAAGACTCTGATGCTGGGAGGGATTGGGGGCAGGAGGAGAAGGGGACGACAGAGGATGAGATGGCTGGATGGCATCACCGACTTGATGGACATGTGTTTGAGTAAACTAGAGTTGGTGATGGACGGGGAGGCCTGGCATGCTGCGATTCATGGGGTCGCAAAGAGTCGGATATGACTGAGTGACTGAACTGAACTGAACTGAAGGAATGTAGATAAAAAAACGTTTGCCCTTTTCTCCTCCTTGAGAATTCCAGACCCCTCTCCCCTTGGGGACTCCTGGACTTCTTATCAACCTACCTAGGAATTGACTCTCTCAATATCATATTGGGTGACTCTAAATGGTAGCTTATTCTAAGGACAAGGATAGAATTATGCATAAGTTATGAAACTTATGTGATTTCCAGATAAAAGAAGGAGAGAAAAGACTTTCTTAACAATTAGAGAAATAGAGGAAAGCAATAGAATGGAAAATACTAGATATCTCTTCAAGAAAATTGGAGATATCAAGGGAACATTTCATGCAAAATGGGCACAACAAAGGATAGAAATGGTATGGAAGTAACAGAAAAAGAAGATATCAAGAAAAGGTGGCAAGAATACATAGAACTGTACAAAAAAGATCTTCATGACTCAGATAACCACGATGGTGTGATCACTCACTTAGAGCCAGACATTCTGGAATGTGAAATCAAGTGGGCCTTAGCTTCACTGCATAAAAAGCAGGTGGAGAGGATGGAATTTCAGCTAAGCTATTTCAAATCCTAAAAGAAGATGCTGTTAAAGTGCTGCACTCAGTGTCAGCAAAGGTGGAAAACTCAAAAGTGGCCACTGGACTGGAAAAGGTCAGTTTTCACTCCAATTCTGAAAGAAGGGCAATGCCAAAGCATGTTCAAACTGCTGTACAATTGAGCTCATTTCACATGCTAGCAAGGTTATGCTCAAAATCTTTCAAGCTAGACTTCAGCAGTACATGAACCAAGAATTTCCAGATGTACAAACTGGATTTAGGAACCAGAGGAACCAGAGATCAAATTGGCAACATTCATTCCTTATAAGAAAGCAAGGGAATTCCAGAAAGACATCTACTTCTGGATGGATCACAACAAACTGTGGAAAATTCTTAAAGAGATGGGAATACCAGACCACCTTACCTGTCGGCTGAGAAACCTGTATGTAAGTAAAAAATCAACAGTTAGAAATGGACATGGAACAATAGACAGCTTCAAAATTGGGAATGGAATATGACAAGGTGTATATTGTCACAATGCTTATTTAACTTATACACAGAAGACATCATGTGAAATGCCAAGCTGGGGGAATTACAAGCTGGAATCAAGATTGTTGGACGTATATCTGACAACCTCAGATATGAAGATGCTACCACTCTAATGGCAGAAAGGGAAGAAAAGCTAAAGAGACTCTTGATGAAAGTGAAAGAGGAGAGTGAAAAAACTGGCTTAAAACTCAACATTCAAACAACTAAGATCATGGCTTCTGGTCTTGTCATGGTGAATATATGGGGAAAAAGTGGTAACAGTTACAGATTTTATTTTCTTGGGCTCCTAAATCACTGCAAATGATGACTGCAGCCATGAAATTAAAAGACACTTGCTCCAAGGAAGAAAATCGATGACAAACCTAGATGGCGTATTGAAAAGCAGAGACACCATTGACAAAGACCCATAGAGTCAAAATTATGTTTTTTTCCAGTCGTCATGAATGGATGTGAGAGTTGGACCATAAAGACGACTGAGTGCTGAAGAATTGATGCTTTTGGACTGTGGTGCTGGAAAAGACTCTTAAGAGTGCCTTGGACTGCAAGGAGATCAAACCAGTCAATCCTAAAGAAAATAAACCCTGAATATTCATCGGAAGTACTGATGCTGAAGCTGAAGCTCCAATACTTTGGCCACCTGATGTGAAGAGCTGACTTATTGCAAATGACCCTGATTCTGGGGAAGACTGAGGGCAGGAAAGGGGGACAGCAGAGGATGAGATAGTTAAATAGCATCACTGACTCAAAAATGAACATGCATTTAAGCAAACTCTAGGAGATGGTGAAAGACAAGGAAACTTGGCGTAATACAGTCCATTGGGGTCACAAAGAGTCAGACACTACTTACTGTGTGAACAATAACAAACTGGATTTAGTAAGTAAAAATAAGGAAGTGGGCAACAAATAATGCCTAATAATGCTTCCTATTAATAACCATTCATAGGTAAATTATCTTTTTTTCCTAGTTTCAAGTTTTGATATTATATTTTCCTGATTACTAAGGAAGCATGTCACTCAGAACTCATATAGAACCAGACAGGAGAACCTAGCTGTCTAATAGCCTACTGCTACTGCTGTGAACTCACTATCACGCTCCTGCAGGCTAATCCAAGTCCATGACTAAGCCAGTATGCAGGAGGTATTAGTGCTGTATCCTTCCTCCCTAAAGCTGAAATTTTCCAACAGGTAGCTTCTGCTAATGGACACCGATTGTCTGACTTTTTCACAACTTTTCAAGAATATGAGACTCTTTTTGCCCAGTCCATTCTTCCCTTTCTCCTCTCACAGTTATCTGATTGAAGTGGGGTCTAAAGACTCTTCTAGCCTACTGTCTCCTCATCCCTCACAATAGCTTTCCACAATAAATGTATTACACTTCTAATTCTACTTTTGAGCACCCAAACAAACTGACATATTTAATCATTTGATCCTTTCCATGATGTGATATTTATGTAAGGTATTCCACCTCTATTGATACTTATTTATTTATTTAACTGTTGAACTTATTTAAAGGATGTGTGCTTTGCCCCAAACTTTGTTTCACAACATGAAACTTTGTTTCACAACATGTTTATCAAAATAAAATAAAAAGTTTAGTTTTCTCAAGCACTCAGAGCTTTAAAAGGAGAATTAGACAGATGAATACATAATGATGATACAAAATGGAAAACACTCTGAAAGAGATACAAACAGAATTTGAAAATTCAGCGAAGGAAAACTCAGCACGAAAGTATTCATGCTGGTAGAAGTCAACATAGACTCTCAGAAACTTCCTTTTAAAGTTGAATTCCCTGGTGGAACATGGGCAGATGGGCTTTTATGTTGTATTACTTATGGCAGTTCAATTCAGTCACTTAGTCTTGTCCGACTCTTTAGTACCCCATGGACTGCAACAAACCAGGATTTTCTGTCCATTATCAACTCTCAGAGCTTGCTCAGACTCACGTCCATAGAGCCAGTGATGCCATCCATCTGTCTCATCCTATGCCATCGCCTTCTCCTCCTGGCATCAATCCTTCCCAGCATCAAGCTCTTTTCCAAAGAGTCAGTTCTTTGAATCAGGTAGCCAAAGTATTGGAGCTTCAGCTTCAACATCAGTCTTTCCAATGAATATTCAAGACTAATTTCTTTAGGATTGACTGGTTTGATCTCCTTGCAGTCCAAGGGACTCTCAAGAGTATTCTCCAACACCACAGTTCAAAAGCATCAATTCTCCAGCACTCAGCTTTCTTTATGGTCCAACTCTCACATCCATACATGACTACAGGAAAAACCATAGCTTTGATTAGATGGACCTTTGTTGGCAAAGTAATGTCTCTGCTTTTTAATATGCTGTCTAGGTTGGTCATAGATTTTCTTCCAAGGAGCAAGCATCTTTTGATTGCATGGCTGTATCACCATCTGCAGTGATTTTGGAGCCCAAGAAAATAAAGTCTGTCACTGTTTCCACTGTTTCCCCATCTATTTGCATGGAGTGATAGGATTGGAAGCATTAATCTTTGTTTTCTGACTTTTGAGTTTTATGTCAGCTTTTTTTCACTCTCTTCTTTCACTTTCATTAAGAGGCACTTCAATTCTTCTTTGCTTTCTGCCATAAGGGTGATGGCATTTGCATATCTGAGGTATTAATATTTCTCCTGGCCATCTTGATTCCAGCTTGTGCTTCATCCAGCCTGGCATGTCACATGCATATAAGTTAAATAAGCAGGGTGACAATATACAGCCTTGACACACGTCTTTCCCATTTGGAGAGTCCATTGTTTCATGTCCAGTTCTGCTGCTTTTTGACCTGCACACAGTTTCCTGGGCAAGAGGAAAGGTGGTCCATCTTTTTAAGAATTTTCCACAGTTTGTTGTGATCCACACAGGGCAATGCTAGTTATAACAAGGTAGATCCATATGTATGTGTGTGTGTTTGTGTGTGTGTATCTATCCATCTATCTATATATGTATAAAATGACTCAAACCAAATAGATATTTATTTTTCAGTTATGTAACTATTCAATTCTGATGTTCCTGGCTGTTGGAGGCTTTCACTTGGAATTCACCATTGCAGCTGGAGATGCGGGCATGTGATGTTGGGGATACAGTAAGTAATGAATAGAAGGACAAATGGAAATTGAGTGGGCAACAAATAGGGTCTAATGCTACAACCTTTCAGGCACAGTTAGCTAAATATACTTTTCCTCTCTGAATAGTCTGAAGAGTAGATTTTATATAAGTGGGGTGTCTATCAAAGTAAGCCACTTAGATATCCTTCAAGACAGAACTTGATGCTTCTAGTCAGAAGGGAAGGGGAGAGCAAGACCATGGATGGGATATTTTACGGGTGAGACTAGATATGACAGGTCTCTTTTGCTCACATTCTGTTGTCTGCGATCCAGTAACAAGAGTGTAAGGTATATCCAACTATGTGGGAAGGAGGGAAAGAGTGTACATGTGCCAGAGATGACAAGAAAACTCTAAACAGTCCCTTCCATACAGGTGAAAACAATGTGTATGATGGTACCGAGTTGTTAAAACTTCTTGGGAGTTTTGCAGAAGTAAAAATTCAATATACTTGGAATATAGGGTTCAGGGTAAAATAAAAGATAATAAAGGTAGTTTATTTAGTAATTAAACTCTCCAATTTATGCAAAGCTTTTAAAGCTTATTTTATTCTGTTAATTTTTTTATATAATTCAATTTTGGGGGGCATCTCATCTTATCTCTTTATCAATATTGCTATTTTTGTGACATTATTTTACTGTTCTAATTATTTCAGAAGCATTGCATTGCCAAGAGAGCTTTTTTTTAAGTAAGGCTATCTGGTATAATTATTTCTTAATTACAAACAACTTTGTAGATTTAAACTAAAGCTAACCAATGTCTATAGTTAATCCAACCTTCATTTGTTCAGGGTTACTTCAGTAAGAAAATTTACATTCTAAAGTTTTATTTATTCAGCAACACATGTCTCAAAAAAAAAAAAAAAATACAGAGAGAGACTAAAAAAGCAGGATAAAGAAAGTTCTCTGGCAAAAAAATAGGTTCCATTCTTCCTAGGATATGTCTTCACATAGACCCTCCCTAACATGAAAAAAGGCAAAATGGTTGTCTGTGGAGGCCTTACAAATAGCTGAGAAAAGAAGAGATACTAAAGGCAAAGGAGAAAGGAAAAGATATACACATCTGATTGCAGAGTTCCAAAGAAAAGCAAGAAGAGATAAGAATGCCTTACTCATGATCAGTGTAAAGAATGAGAGGAAAACAATAGAATGGGAAAGACTAGAGATCTCTTAAAGAACATTAGAGATACCAAGGGAACATTTCATGCAAAGATGTGCACCATAAAGGACAATAGCAGTATAAACCTAACAGAAGCAGAAGCTATTAAGAGGTGGCAAGAATATATAGAAGCACTATACAAAAAAGATTTTCATGACCCAGATAACCAGGATAGTGTAATCACTCACCTAGAGCCAGACATCCTGGAATGCAAAGACAAGCAGTCCTTAGGAAGCATCACTACAAACAAAGCTAGTGGAGGTGATTGAATTCCAGCTGAGCTATTTCATCTCCAAGTCCTACAAGATGATGCTGTGAAAGTGATGCACTCAATATGCTAACACATTTGGAAAACTCAGCAGTGGCTCAGGACTGGAAAAGGTCATTTTTCATTCCAATCCCAAAGAATGGCAAGGCCAAAGAAAGTTCAAATTACCGCACAGTGCATTCATCTCACATGGAAGCAAAGTATTACTTGAAATTCTCCAAGCCAGGCTATAACAGTACATGAACTGAGAACTTCCAGATGTTCAAGCTGGATTTAGATATGGAAGAGGAACGAAAGATCAAATTGACAACATCCATTGGCTCATAGAAAAAGCGAGAGAGTTCCAGAAAAAGCAACTACTTCTGCTTTCTTGACTATGCCAAAGGCTTTGACTGTGTGGATCACAATAAACTGTGGAAAATTCTTCAAGAGATGGGAATAAAAGACCACCTTACTCCATCTGAGAAATCTGTGTGTAGGTCAAGAAGCAACAGTTAGAACTGCACTTGAAACAACAGACTGGTTCCAAATTGTGAAAGCAGTATGTCAAGGCAGTTTATTGTCATCCTGCTTATTTAACTTATATGCAGAGTACATCATAAGAAATGCCAGGCTGGATGAAGCACAAGCTGGAATCAAGATTGCTGGGAAAGTTATCAATAACCTCAGATATGCAGATAACACCAAACTTATGGCAGAAAGCAAAGAACTAAAGAGCCTCTTGATGAGAGTGAAAGAAGAGAGTAAAAAAGCTGGCTTAAAACTCAAAATTCAGAAAACTAAGATCATGGCATCCAGTTTCATCACTACACAGATAATAGATGGGGAAACAGTGGAAACAGTGATAGATTTTATTTTCTTGAGCTCCAAGATCATTGCAGATGGTGACTGCTGCTATGGAATTAAAAGACACTTACTCCTTGGAAGAAAAGTTATGACCAACCTAGACAGCATATTAAAAAGCAGAGACATTACTTTGCCAACAAAGGTCCATCTACTCAAGACTGGTTTTTCCACTAGTCATGTATGAATGTAAAAGTTGGACTATAGAGAAAGCTGAGTGCTGAAGAACTGATGCTTTTGAGCTGTGGTGTTGGAGAAGACTCTTGAGAGTCCCTTGGACTGCAAGGAGATCCAACCTGTCAATACTAAAGGCAATCAGTCTTGAATTTTCATTGGAAGGACTGATGTTGAAACTGAAACTGCAATACTTTGGTCACCTGATGTGAAGAACTGACTCATTTGAAAAGATCCTGATGCTGGGGAAGATTGAAGGCAGGCAAAGAAGGAGATGACAGAAGATGAGATGGTTGGATGGCATCACCGATTCAATGTACATGGGTATGAGCAAGTTCCAGGAATTGGTGACGGACAAGGAGGCCTGGTATGCTGCAGTCCATGGGGTTGCAAAGAGTCGGACACCACTGAGTGACTGAACTGAACTGAAAATCACTGCATATGGTGGCTACAGTCATGAAATTAACACGCTTTCTCCTTGGAATAAAAGCTCTGAACAACCTAGACAGCATAATAAAAAGCAGTCTTTACTTTGCCAACAAAGGTTCATATAGTTCAAGGCTATGGTTTCCAGTCATGTTCGGGTGTGAGTTGGACTATAAAGAAAGCTGAGCACCAAATAATTGATGCTTTTAAACTGTGGTGTTAGAGAAGACTTTTTTTTTTTTTTTTTTTTAGAGATGACTCTTGAGAGTCCCATGGACTGCAAGGAGATCCAACCAGTCTATCCTATAGGAAATCAGCTGTGAAAATTCACTGGACGTACTGATGCTGAAGTTTCAATACTTTGGCCACCTGATGTGAATAACTGACTCACTGGTAAAGACCCTGATGCAGGGAAAGATTGAAGGCAGGAAGAGAAGGGGATTACAGAGGATGAGATGGTTGGTTGGCATCATCGACTTGATGGGCATGAATTTTAGCAAGCTCTGAGAGTTGGTATTGGACAGGGAAGCCTGTCATGGTGCTGTCCATGGGGTTGCATAGAGTCAGCATGACAGTGACTGAACTGAACATATTCCAATTTTTTTATTAATGAAGGAGTTTCAGGATACTATTTTACCTCTTATATTTCTTTCAATTTTTTTAAATTAGTGAGATATAAATTGTTGATACCCTTATACCCTATTGAGTTGGCAATAACAAAAGAAATCTTACAATAAAAAATGCTAGTGAGACTGTGAAGAATGGAAATTCTCATACCTTCCTGGTGAGAGTACAAATTGGTAAAAATTATTTTCAAGCACAATGTTGTAGTAATTTGTGAAACTACAAATACACAATCAAAAACCCAATGATTCTATGTTATCCCCTAGAAAACAAGTGTAGACATTTTCACAAGTGCAGACAGAAATTTCCATTTGGCAGATTTCAGAATGCAGGAAAAAAATCAGCCAAGATGCTATTCATCAAGTGGATGGATAAATAAAATGTGATATAACTAAGAAATGGAATTCTATACGGTAGGTAAAAGGTAGAGCTGTACTATATATTTAATATGAATAGATTTTTAAAACTGAAAACAATGAATGGGGAAAAGCAAGATATAGATTAATAATTTCTGTATCATACATTATGCCAACTAAAAATACAACTGTAGTAGAGGAAGTGAATAAATGGTCTTATAGATGGAGGAAAAATATAATTCAACTTTATCTGTAATACTGACATGTAATACATGTAATACATGACTAAAATACAAAGCAATATGAAAATATGTAAAAAACTGTCAATCATAGGATATGTGTATTTAGTCTATTATTCTTTCCAATTTTATATTTTTTTAATTTCTTAGAAAGATTTAAAATAAATAATTAAAAGCAATGTTAAAATGAGTGGATATATGTACATGTATAACTGCTTCACCCTGCTGTACAGTAGAAACTAACAAAGCATTGTAAATCAACTATACTCCAAAAAAATTAATTGAAAATAAAATAAAAAATGAAAATACATGATATGTCCTAACTGGAGTTAAAGTAGTGTGTTAATAAGTTATTGGACAAAAATATTATCAGTCCTCCTTGTGACCTCACATTTAGAGGAGTAAGCTATAATGTAGCTGGATGTCTGGCTAATATTCTTTTGAATCACATCTCAGAAAGACTGATTTAAATCTAATCTATTTGTGTGCAAAATTAACTTGTAAACAGAGTGCTCTTCAGCTCCAGGATGGAGGCTACATTTAAAAAACAAATTCTCCAGAATTTCAGCTCTCAGTGAACATTTCAGGAAACAAAGTTATTAAAATATATAAGATAATAATATTATATATATATATATATATATATATATGAAGCATAGGAATTCTTTCAAGAAAAGACTCCTTATTCCTTTAAAAAATGATGTGAAATTTAGCTTATGGTATTTTAACATCTATCCAGGCTGCTCAGAGATCTTTTTTTTATGTCATTATATATTTACAGTCATTGTTTCCAAAGCAGATGGATGAGGCTGTTGTTTTTATTAAAGGGGATAATATATATTATATAATATATATAACGATATAATATATATCATTACACAATAATATATATTATTGTTACACAGATTGTTATACAAAATGTGGCAAATATAAAAAGTAGTTATCATTATTGAAGAATTTTACCCATCCAATTTTATCTGCTGTAACTTTTTAAGTGAAGCTAAACTGCTTGTAATGCAATTCTTTCCTGTGTTCTTCCCTTTGAAGAAGCTAATAAAGAAAAAGAAGCTGAATCCTAATTGGGGTATAACAGGAGAGTAATTAATCTACACAAGAAAAATTTTGTTAATGTTGTTGACCATAATTTTGATATTTATGACCAAATATCATCATATTGACCATGATGATATTTTGCCTGCAATGGCTCCCTATACTCACAATAACTTTACCATATTAATAAGCTAGTTTAATAATCTTCATAAACAGTGTTTTTATTTCTTATTCTTTCTCTACAATATCCTGTTTTAGCCCTAGTTGTAAATTTGAATATCTCAGTGTCCCGAATGAGAATCCAGGACTGTGAATCTGAGAGCACGGGCAAGTGTCAAAGTTTTCATCTTATTTATTATTATTAATCTAAGCCGTCCAAAGTTTGTGCAGGGGAATACGTGGAAGGCTTCGCCTTCAGCTCCTCATTTACTAAGAAGCAAAAGACACCTGTAGGGTTCTGCTCCTCACTGGGGTGACAAGCACCCCTGCAGTGTCCTTGCCCGCCGAAACAAAGCAGAAGAAAGAGCAGAGAATAAATAGGTCTACCTCAGCAAAAGATGTTACTAGCAGAAACTGCTGTCATGTCAGTTGGCTCTCTTCTGAGAGCCCACAAATGGAATTTTTCTCGTATCAGCACTTATAGCACTAATCCATATTGTCCATCTTTCTGTTTGTTTCTCCCGTGAGCTATAGATCTAAAGGCAAAATTAATGTCAGGTTCATCTCTGCACCCCAGTTATTAGAGATGGAGATACAAAAATCTCACTAGACACTGATAACTTTTGTCTGAATGTGTGTAATGTGCTATGTGCTCAGCTGCGTCTGTCTCTTTATGGCCCCGTGGACTGTAGCCCACCAGGCTCCTTTGCCCATGGAATTTTTCAGGCAAAAATACTGGAGTAGGGTGCCATTTTCTACTCCCAGGGATCTTCCCAACCCAGGGATTAAGCCCATGTCTGTCTCCTGCATTAGCAAGTGGATTCTTTACCACTAAGGACCACCTGGGAAGCCTGTCTGAATATGTGTTAATGATTTAAAATCTTACTTTCTCCCAACCATTCCAAAGTTAACTCTGATTGTCCAAGTTCTTTGTTTATAATGATTCTTGAGTCAGTCTGAGATGAAACTGAAATAAGGACATTAGTAAACTCATTCTTCAGATGTGACTGTGTGAGCTAAGATTTGACACCATCTTGGTCCCTGGAGTCAGAACCCTCTTCTTCCTTCCTCATAAGTCTTCAAGACTCCTTTGATGCCTAACAAAGATTCACTGTAATGTTGTTTCTGCTAAACCAGTCTTGCTTAGATGGCGCTTTCCTCCAAACATTTACAGCAGTCATAAAAGAGATTAAAAAAAAAATAGGATCTGGCAGTATGAGTTTTATACATGGGGTGTAAGACTAAATAACAAAATACTAACCTAGGGTTACACAGGACTTCTAAGAGAGTGAAGAAGAAAAAGAATATTAAGAAAGCAGTATGACAATGTATGGAGCTTCCTGATAAGAAAGTAGAACAAGAAAGGTATGTGTCTAAACCATTTTTTAAAATAGAAAATGAGAGAATGCAGATAAGACTGTTAACATTTACTGAGATACTTCACTGTTTTACATACATTGATTGATTAAATCCTTACAATAGCCTTATGAAGCACTATCATTATGAATATTTTTATCGATGAGGAACCTAAGACACAGAGCCAATTAAGCAATGACTTGCCTAACAATCACATAAACTGGACACACAGTCAAGAAATTAGGGTCCAGAGTCTGTGATTTCAACCTTTAATCACCTTGCCTCATGCAGGGTTGATTCTGAGAAATGTATATTGCCAAAGGTAATAGTTAATGGTTTCCTGTTTCATTTGCTTCACTCAAATTTCAGCCACCCCTGTTTCAGTTGCTTCCCTAAAGAATACTGGTCAAACATGGTGTATAAAAATATCTCCTAAGCATCAGCATCACATTACCACTTCATCTTTCTTAACTTCAGTTCCAACCAAAAGATACTGATTTTGTCAGGCTATTTAACTATTTTGCTCTTTTGAAAAATACACCACCCTATTTTCTACAATGCTTGTTCTACCCTTTTTGTTCAGGTTATTCTTGATTAAATAGGTAGGTAATTTTCTTACAACTACCAGTTTATATTCACTTTCATCTTATTATACTCTTCATGTATCCAATAAGTCATAGTCCTTAAAAAACTCTTTTTATCTTTGCATGTCCAAAGTTTATAGTAGATTCTCAATGGTTATTAGTACTTAAAAGAATGATTGGGAGATTAAGACTAGGATGTTTTACCAAATGTAAATCTTCCAAGATGTCATGATTCTCAATTACAAAGTTAGACAATCAGGTTTGTACAGTGAGGAATTATGGACAATTTCCTGTACTAGGACTTCAATGTAAGTCTAATTATTTTTGAATATGCCAAAGATATTTCTGAAAAATAAAGAGATTATGCCAGTTTTATCCTATTTAGAAAAAACTTTGCACAATATTAAAACCTGATTTTAGTATCAAACTAGACAACCAATTAATGAAATGAGAAAATAAATTAACTAGATTTAATTAACAAAGGATTTTTTAAAATTAGCTGTTATTAGACATCATTTGATTGAATTTATTCAGATGGTCAGCTTGTGGATCCCTGCCTACAGGCATAGAAATGTTCTGATGATGAATTGGTGCCCATAAACATACTTCACTTTCTAAAATAGGTGATATGTAAACATAAGATATTTCTTATACCTGTCAGTAAAAGAAGGTAGAGAATGAGATATTTTATTGTTCCCATTCTCATGTTACTTTTTTCCCCTTCAGACAAACATGAAGAAAAGCATAAAAATAAATCTATCCACAAAATGACTGACTCACAGGATTCATTTTCACTGTAATCTCAATACACTATACAAGGTAAACAAAGCAATAAGATATAGAAGTCCCTTGTAAATGCGTTCTCCTATTTCCTCTACCTTGAGCTTCCATAAATCTGGGATATATAAAATTATTTCTATAATCAACTGAAAGAACTAAAATGGAACATATGCCTTTCTTTAAAAAAAAGTCTTGATTTTTCTGATTACAAAAGTAAAACATAGTTGAAAAATTCAGATAATACAGAGGAGCCTACATTTGAAAGTAAGGTTGCTGGGCATGGTGGTGTGTGCTTGTAATCCTAGCTACTTGGGAGGCTGCGGCTAGAGGATCACTTGAGCCCAAGAGTTCTGGGCTGTGGGTGAGCTATACCAATTGGGAGTTCACACTAAATTCGGCATCGATATGGTGACCTCTGTGAGTAGGGGACCACCAGGTTGCCTAAGGAGGGGTGAATCTGCCCCTGTCAAAAATAAGGTTCACAAATGACACCAAAGGCATACAAACATCCACTGTTAATAGTATAATGTATCTACTTCAAATTCTTAATATTAGTTCAGTTCAGTTCAGTGGCTCAGTCATGTCTGACTCCTTGTAACCCCATGGACTGTAGCACGCCAGGCTTCCCTGTCCATCACCAACTCTTGGAGCTTGCTCATACTCATGTTCATGGAGTCGGTGATGCCATCAAATCCTCTCACCCTCTGTCATCCCTTTTGCCTCCTGCTTTCAATCTTTCTCAGCATCTCAGCATCTTTCCAATGACTCGGTTCTTCCCATCAGCTGGTCAAAGTATGGGAGTTTCAGCTTCAGCATCAATCCTTCCAATGAATATTCAGGACTGATTTCCTTTAGAACTGACTGGTTTGATCTCCTTGCAGGCCAAAACTCTCAAGAGTCTTCTCCAACACCACAGCTCAAAAGCATCAGTTCTTCAGTGCTCAACTTTACAGTCCAACTCTCACATCCATACGTGACTACTGGAAAAACCATAGCTTTGAGTAGATGGACCTTTGTCAGCAAAGTAATGTCTCTGCTTTTTAATGTGCTGTCTAGGTTGGTCATAACTTCTCTTCCAAGCAACAAATGTCTTTTAATTTCATAACTGCAGCCACCATCTGCAGTGATTTTGGAGCCCAAGAAAATAAAATCTCTCACTGTTTCCCCATCTATTTGCCATGATCCCATGATCTTAGTATTTTGACTATTGAGTTTTAAGCCAGCTTTTCCACTCTCCTCTTCCACTTTCATCAAGCGGATCTTTAATTCCTCTCCTCTTTCAGCCATAAGGGTGGTGTCATCTGCATGTCTGAGGTTAGTGGTATTTCTTCCAGCAATGTTGATTCCCAGCTGTGCTTCATCCAGCCCAGCATTTCACATGATGTACTCTGCATATAAGTTAAATAAGCAATTTAGTGTTTGGTGCATAGACTTGGATTTCTGTAATATTGAATGGTTTGCCTTGGAAATGAACACAAATCATTCTGTCATTTTTTGAGGGTGTCCATGCCCCACAGGAGACACTCAGACACAATAAGGCAGGTCTGGCTTAGTCTCTGTGGGGTCTCTTGGTCCTGGTGTGCACAAGGTTTTGCTTGAACACTTTGAGCATCTCTGGCAGGTATATGGCTTTATTATAAATGCAATTTCACCTCTCTTACCATTTTGTTGGGGCTTATCCTTTGCCCTTGGATGTGGGGATCTTTTTTTGGTGGGATCCAACATTCTCCTATTGATGGTTGTTTAGCAGTGAGTTGCAATTTTGGAGTTCTTGCAGAAGATGAATGCAAGTCCTTCTACTCCACCATCTTGTGCTTAACATACACATATTATAAACACATAAAACACACACAATTTTATAAACACATAAAATTATTTATTTTAAAAAGAAACATCATTCTAGACCTACTCTCTGAAGCTTCTCTCTTTTTAGTATACTGGTACTTCCTATGTCAATGCTAATGCACCTACTTTCTATTAACAGTTAAACAGGATTTCACTGTCTAGATAGACCTTGTTTTCTGTAACCATTGTTTCAGATTCTGATAAAGTTGAAGTGTGCGTGTATGTGTGAACTCATGAAAAAAAAACTTAAAGGCTATATATTCCTATAACCCAATTGGTTAAAATATATTTAAAAACTGACGGATTTTGTCAAATTGTTTTCACAGAATTTTATATGAATTTATATCAGCATTCAACATTAATGTAATTATTCTTATGTTCTTCAACTTCTGGAATTTTCCTGGCTTTTATATAGTTACTTTAATTCCAAATAAATTTAACATTCAACTTAAAAATATTTCTGCTGTTGCTTATTACTTTCCTGTTATTAAATTTTCAAAAATAAAATGCAGAGTAGAGTTAATAGCATTTCATAACCAGAAATCAGGCATGCCTATTAATCAAGGTTTTATTAATATAGTGCAGTTAAATTTTTCTTTACACAAGAACTACATATATCTTATAATTCCACCATGTTGTGTTGATGTTATTGTGGCTATTATGCTACCATGAATAAAATGATTTCTTCTATTTTGTATTTACATATTGCACACTATATGCATAATGCATAACATATATTTATTTGTGGGGGTTCCCCAGTGTCTCAGTGGTAAAGAATTCCCTTTCCAATGCAGGAGACATGAGTTTGATCCCTAGGTCAGGGAAATTCTCTGGAGAAGAAAATGGCAACCCATGACTGTATTCTTGCTTGGGAAATACCATGGACAGAGAGGATCCTGGTGGGTTACATTCAATGTGGTTGTGAAAGACCCAGACATGACTCTGAGACTAAAACAACAACAACAAACTTATTTGTAGTCAACAACCTTAACTCTTATATTATAAAAATATATGCATATACTTTGGAAGAATATTTCAAGGTATAAAAGTCTTCCTCCAAATAATGTTACATTTGTCTCCTGATATTTATAAAACAATAGGTTATAATAATATATACCAACAAATAAATATATAAAACTGTGTTTTTGCTAACTTGTGTTCTTCTTTAATGGCACTGACTAATATTCAGAATGGTACATGGCATCAGTGAAGCTTTTTAGTTTTAAATATTATATAATAAACTGATTAGTCTTATCTAATAAATTTTGAACTGTACATAGCTGCATCAAATATTAAGATTTTAAACCTGGTGTGCTGCTGTCCATGGGGTCACAAAGAGTCAGACACAACTTAGTGACTGAACAACAGTCTGTGACTTCTTTTTATTATGTATTAGCTTCATATATTTACCCACCTTTTGTGTTTCGATGTTCATGTGACATTTAAATATAAATACTGACATGTGTATATTGTCTGATGATTTTCCATCTCCTCAAACTCCACTTCCTCCATAATTTAGAAGAATTGTAGCCTAGTTTTACTAGTGGTTACTTTCATGACATTAAATTAAATTATTCTCAATATCTCAATTATAAGGATGAAGAAATACTTGAACCAGTTCAGGTAGGAAAGTAAAAGTTACAGTAAATGTTTGAAGTAAAGAGCTCTAACAAAGGAATTTAGAGGTTTACACGGAACAGGAAGGGTGCGCCGGTGAAAGAGAGTGAAGCAACAGCAGGTCATCTCAGTTGCTCACGACACTAAAGACTCTCCACCCTTACTGAAGCCACACTCCAGGACCCCAGCTGCTCTTTTGCCTTTTGAGCAAGTTCCTCTCACTGATAGACTCTAATCCAGAAACAAACATGGAAAATGATTTGGGGGCATTTATTTCTAAATTTCTTCCCTGTGATAGAAAGAATAATGTAGAAGAGTCACAAATTGACAGTCAGTCCCAGAGAGTAAGGAACACTTGATATAAAAAATCTGTTACAATGAAGAATAAAATAATGCTGATTCCTTTTCCTCCTAACTACCTGGAATCCCTTTTCATCTTAGAATTTTATGGAAAGATTTACCCAAGCTATTATAAAAAACTTCTTTTACATTATGTATTTTATATTTCAAAAAAATGCATTATGTTAAACACATTATTTTGCTACCATAACTAACTTCATTTTGTTGTTGTTGTTGTTGTTGTTTTGTTTTTAATTCCATCTTTGGGCTTCCTAAGTGACACTAGTGGTAAAGAACCTGCCTGCCAAAGCAAGAGACATGAGGCATGGGTTTGATCCCATGGGTTGGGAGGATCCCCTGGAGGAAGGCATGGCAATCCACTTGAGTATTCTTCCTGGAGAATCCCATGCACAGAGCAGCCTGGTAAGCTATAGTCCAAAGGGTTGCAAAGAGTTAGACTCAATTGAAGGGATTAGCATGGCTGTACTCACATGTTGAGTGAGAAAGCTGTTATTTTTCATCTTGGTGCAGTGGTAAAGAATCTGCCTGCCAGTGCAAGAGGTGTGGGCTTGATCTCTGGGTTGGGAAGATTCCTTGGAGTAGGAAATGGCAACCCACTCCAGTATTCTTGCCTGGAAAATTCCATAGACAGAAGAGTCTGGTGGGCTAAAGTCCATGGGGCCCCAAAGAGTCTGACATTTCTGAACACACAAGTACTTTTAATTTGATTGGTTCTGTATTTACTGCCAGTATTCTATCACTTCTCCATTTCCAAGTAGTTTTTACTGAGATTAAATTTATGTTGACTAAAGTATATCTTCAGGTATATCTATTAAAGTGTGTAGATTATTTTATTAAGAATATTAGGTAATGTTTACTCTAGATTTCTGTTGTCTGTTTTTCATGTCTATAATTTCTAACTACACTTCAATGTTTTTCTCTTTTCTGTTTATGCTGTAATTCTATATTATTATAATTTTATCTCTTTTGTATGTCATTATTTCATTTCTTTTCAAAGATGTGAATTTTCAAATTTTAGACCTTTTACCTGTGATGAAATCCATGTCATGGATATCTGCCTTATAAAACATACAAGTCTACAAACTCAAAATAATGATATAGAGAAAGAACTGTATAAATATAATAAAGTATTTACTGAGGAGTGATAATGTTCATATAAGTATTTGTTGACTCAATTTAGAAATGTAACTTTTCTAGATTTCAACTTTACCCTTTATTTTTTGTCCGTTTTGAGAGATAGTATAATTAATAGAAATAGAAAATAAAATCGGCAATGGCTCACAGCTACTCATGGTCGAAAGGAGATAACACAGGTAGGAACTTCATTTAGTATAGACCTTAAATCAAGTATCTGTATTATACATAAATCCAGTCTGAGTTGTATTAGATACAAAACCACTGAAAGACCTTTTGGATCATATTTAAGGTAAAACTGGAAGATAATATCATATTTAAATAATTTAATTATAAAACTTAGCTTTTAAAAAACATTTTAAAGATGTTTAATGGTGGAATCAAAGGCTCAAAGTTTTGGTTTATTAAAGTGAAAAAATACTGTTAATCAGTAGAAGCATTTTATTTTTAATCACCTGTTAAGAAAGATATGATGACTGCTTTAAAATTATTGACTGCAACTTCTTTACTTTAAAACATGAAACGGTATCTTTGCTGATAAAACTTAACCAGAAATAGCAGCCTGCTCATCAAAAAACACTATTTTCTAGCATTAGTGAGTGAAATCTAGGGCAAGGACACTCACATAAATGTTAAAACAGGGTGTGCCAATTATACAGAATCTAAAACGATTCTTATGAATATTTAAATTGTGAAATACTTCAATTTTCAGCAACTTTCAACCTTCTGTTTTCCAACTACTATCTACCTAGTACCTTTGCCATTATGTAGGTGGTAGATTTCTGAGTTTGTTGCTCTTACATAAATACAGATGAGACTGACTATTGGAGGTTGTATGCAGCAGAGGAAGGTGAGTGAGGAACATGATTAAATAAATTAAACCTTATGAATTTAAAAACTATCTCACATGGAAATGGGATTAATCATACTGTTTATGCCCTTCCATGTAATTATGGGATTTGAGAAAAAATAAATGTACAAGTGAATAAGTTTTATAATTTGCTTTTTAAGGTTGCGCAAGTGGAATTCTCTCTTTAATAGCACTTAGTGATAAAGTGAACAGAAATGGACAATTTATATATTTTTGATAAATAAATACCTACAATCCTCACATTAACATCAATGACCTCTATATGTCATCTATAAACAGTGGCATGATAAAATAATATGGTTCTTTCATTAATTTTCCTTATGCCTGCTTCCTAGTTGAATCTCATTTTCTAAGGTAATCTTAGTTAAATATAGTTTGATATGTGGGGCATTTCTGTCCAGAGAATAGCTTCTGAATTATGCTTCCAAAGTTTTCTCCTAGCATATCTACTGTGACACCTGACTTCCACTTGTTTCAAGAGTCTCACATTAATGTAGAAAGAGGTTTCAGATATCAATAAAGTAGGAGACTCTTCTAGTATTATAGACGTCAAAGATGCTTACCTCATTGGAGTCTAAAACTCCAATCTTAATATCCTTGTTTCCAGTCTTATAAATAAGAAAATTCCTCTTAAGACTTCCCTGCTGGTCCAGGAGCTAAGACTCTGAGCTTCCAATACAGAGCCCTGTTCAATCCCTGGTCAGGGAACTAGATCCCACATGCCACAATTAAGTGTCCCTATGCTGTAACTAAACCTGAGCAGAGCCAAATAAATAAATAGAAATAATTTTTTTTAAAACAAAAAATCCTGTTGATACTTAGGCTTTTGTTTTGATTTAAAATATTTTCTTTTACAGTTTTAGCATGATCCATGTTGCTACCTTTGATGATATTTACAGTGAAGATCTATTTTTCTTTCTATGGAAGAGATAAATTAGATTTGTACATTATCTCTTACCAGCATCTAAAGAGTTGACCAGAAACAAAATCCAGATACACATACACTGAGTCCACTAAAAAACATTGAACTCCAGGAGATTGTCAAAATTAAGTACAGTAAGTCCCTTAGATACAGATGAATTCCATTCCAAGAGTACATTTGTTAAGTTCAATGTGTATGAAAATCCAACAAAGACAGTGTAGTTCAGTTCAGTTCAGTCACTCAGTCATGTCTGACTCTTCGTGACCCCATGGACTGCAGCACACCAGGTCTCCTTGTCCATCACCAACTCTGAGAATTTACTCAAACTCATGTCCATTGAATTGGTGATGCTATCAAACATCTCATCCTATGTCATACCCTTCTCCTCCTGTCTTCAATCTTTCCCAGCATCAGGGTCTTTTCAAATGAGTCAGTTCTTCCCATCAGGTGGCCAAAGCCTTGGAGGTTCAGCTTCAGCATCAGTCCTTCCAATGAATATTCAGATGCCCAGCTTATGCAATCACCTATATAGTTCTATATATAGAACTATATATATATATATATATGACTTATATTTATAGAACTTATATATATATATATTATATATAACATATACATATATACACATATGTATATATATAAAAATTCTGACTTAAAGCTCAGCATTAAAAAAACTAAGATGATGGCATTCAGTCTCATTACTTCATGGAAAATAGATGGGGAAACAATGGAATGAGTGACAGATTTTATTTTCTTGGGCTCCAAAATCACTGCAGATGTGACTGCAGCCATGATATTAAAAGACACTTGCTGTTTAGAAGAAAAACTATGACAAACCTAGACAGCACATTAAGCAGAGACATTACTTTGTAGACAAAGGTCCATCTAGTCAAGGCTATGTTTTTTCCAAGCAGTCATGTATGGATGTGAGAGTTGTACCATAAAGAAGTCTGAGGGCCAAAGAATTGATGCTTTTGAGCTGTGGTGCTGGAGAAGACTCTTGAGAGTCCCTTGGACTGAAAAGAAATCCAACCAGTCAATCCTAAAAGAAATCAGTCCTGAATATCCATTGGAAGGACTGGTGATGAAGCTGAAGCTCCAATACTTTGGCCTCCTGATGCAAAGAACTGACTCATTTGAAACGACCCTGATGCAGGGAAAGATTGAAGGCAGCAGGAGAAGGGGATGACAGAGGATTAGATGGTTGAATGACCTCACTGACTCAATGGACATGAGTTTGAGCTAGCTCTGGGTGTTAGTGATAGACAGGGAAGCCTAGCATGCTGCTGTCCACGGGATCACAGAGCCAGACACCACTGAGTGACTGACCTGAACTGATATAATTCTATACTGTAACAGCTTTATAATACTTTTTAAACAAATAACATATAAAAACCAACAAAAAGTAAAGAAAAAAAATTAGCATTACAGGACAGTGCCTGGAAAGTACAGTAGTACAATACAGTGGCTACTATACAGGGTCTGGCAACAGTCAAGAGTTACTGACTGAAGGAGGAAGAGAAAGTTACAGATGGTAGAGCTAATGGATCATCAATCATAAGAGACAGAGGGCAAGCTTCAACTTCACTGATGTGGATGAAATGCACGTTCACATCTTTGAAAGTTCAAAACTTGAAGTTTCGTACATAGGTGAACTTGCTGTAGGTCAATCATGTGAAAAGAGGAGTGGACTCCCAAAACTGAGCTATTCAGTTTATAAATCCCTGCAGGAGTTAAAGAACAAATAAACTGAGATGAACAATACAACAATTGGAGGGAAAAATACATTAGAAGGAATCAGTAGCAGAATAACTAAGGCAGAAGAACAGATAAGTGATCTGGAAGACAGAATGGTGGAAATCACTGCCATGGAACAGGATAAAGAAAAAAGGATCTGTTTCACCCTAGATAATATACATGTTTCAATGCTGTTCTCTTGAAACATCCCACCCTCGCCTTCTCCCAGAGTCCACAAGTCTGTTCTATACATCTGAGTCTCTTTTTCTGTTTTGCATATAGGGTTATCGTTACCATCTTTCTAAAGTCCATATATATGTGTTAGTATACTGTAATGGTCTTTATCTTTCTGGCTTACTTCGCTCTGTATAATGGGCTCCAGTTTCATCCATCTCATTAGAACTGATTCAAATGAGTTGTTTGAGACAAGTGCTCGGGCCTGGTGCACTGGGAAGACCCAGAGGGATCGGGTGGAGAGGGAGGTGGGAGGGGGGACTGGGATGGGGAATACATGTAAATCCATGGCTAATTCATTTCAATGTATGACAAAAACTACTGTAATGATGTAAAGTAATTAGCCTCCAACTAATAAAAATAAATGGAAAAAAAAAAAAAGAAAGAAGGAATAAGAAGAAATGAGGAAGGTCTCAGAGACCTCTGGGAAAACATTAAACACATCAACATTCACATTATAAGCATCCTGGAAGGAGAAGAGAGAGAAAGGGACTGAGGAAATATTTGAAGAGATTATAATTGAAAACTTCCTTAACATGAGAAGGGAAATTTAAGTCCAGGAAGTGCAGAGAGTCCCATACAGGATAAACTCAAGAAGTAACACGCTGAGACACGTATTACCCAAACTGACAAAAATTAAAGGCAAAGGAAAAATATTAAAATCAACAAGGGAAAAGCAACAAATAACATACAATGGTACCCCTTATAAAACTAGCAGCTGACTTTTCAGCAGAAACTGCAGGCCAGAAGGGAGTGGAATGATATATTTTAAGTGATGAAAGGGAAAACAGTACGACTAAAATAATCTACCTAGCAATGCTCTCATTCAGATTTGATGGACAAGTCAAAAGTTTTGCAGACAAGCAAAAACCAACAGAATTCAGTACCATCAAAGCAACTCTAAAACAAATCCTAAAGGAACATTTTTAGGCAGAAAAGAGGCCACAACTAAAATCAACAAAGTTATGAATGAAGCTCATCAGTAAAGGCAAGCATAAAGAAAGGTAGGAAATTGTCCAACACAAATATGATATCAAAATCTTCAAGTCACCTTGATGAGCATTTTAATTCTTTCTTTCTCTATTTTTTTTTTTTTTTTTTTTTTTTTGCTATTTCAGTAAAGCCATAATAAACAATTACTTACAAGTAT
This sequence comes from Odocoileus virginianus, assembly GCF_023699985.2. Classification (NCBI taxonomy): domain Eukaryota; kingdom Metazoa; phylum Chordata; class Mammalia; order Artiodactyla; family Cervidae; genus Odocoileus; species Odocoileus virginianus. The sequence goes on from NC_069704.1 coordinate 18,511,124, forward strand.
TTTTGTGGGCATATGCTTATCTTTATCTTGTATAAATGCCAAGGAATGGAACTGTTGAGTTATATGTTATACAAATACTTAAACTTTAAAATAAACTACAAAAATGTTTGTCAAAGTAGCTGCACCAATTTATATTTCTAACAGAGAAATATTAGAGTTCTAGGTACCCAGCAATCTAAGCATTTGATATTCCAGTTTTTATTCTTTTAGCAATTCTTGTGGTAATGGAATATCTTGTTGTCATTTTAATTAGCATTTTTCCAATAATAATTGATATTAAGTATCTTTACTTCTCCAGTTTTTAAAGAAATCTCCAAACTGTTCTTCATAGCGGCTGTACTAGTTTGCATTCCCACCAACAGTGTAAGAGGGTTCCCTTTTCTCCACACCCTCTCCAGCATTTATTGCTTGTAGACTTTTGGATAGCAGCCATCCTGACTGGCGTGTAATGGTACCTCATTGTGGTTTTGATTTGCATTTCTCTGATAATGAGTGATGTTGAGCATCTTTTCATGTGTTTGTTAGCCATCTGTGTGTCTTCTTTGAAGAAATGTCTGTTTAGTTCTTTGGCCCATTTTTTGATTGGGTCATTTATTTTTTTGGAATTGAGCTGCAGGAGTTGCTTGTATATTTTTGAGATTAATCCTTTGTCTGCTGCTTCATTTGCTATTATTTTCTCCCATTCTGAGGGCTATCTTTTCACCTTGCTTACTTCTGCTTGTTAGCCATTTGTCTTTATTCTTTTGTGAAGTAGCTAGTGAAGTTTGGGGAGATGTTTTCTTATTATTGTTATATGAATTCTTCAGATATTCTGGACATAAATCCTCTGTCTGATATATGTAATGCAAATAATTAATTCTAGTCTATGGTTTGCCTTTTAACTTTCTTAATGAATTTCTTTTTGAGAAGATAGTATTTTCTTTTAATGAAATAAACTTCTTTGTGGGAAGGTTTCTTAAATATGAATTTATTCTATTGAGTAGATGTAGGATGAAACACACCTATTTTACTTTCAGTCAGTTTTGGTAATCTGTTTCTCAGAGATTTTGTTTACTATAGTTAAGTGTAGAATTTATTGACATAAAGTTGTTCATGCTATTTCTTCACATGCTTTTAATGTCTTAAAGTATTGTAGAGATATACATATTTTCACTTTATAATGAAATTTCTTTCTTCGTTATGAGATTCCTACTTTATGTAGGGTTCAGAGAACTAGTTTTTGTATTTGTAATTTTCTTTATTGTTCACGTGTTTTTATTTCATTGATTTCTAGTCTTATCTTTAATTTTCTTCTACTTAACTGATATAAATATTTTCTTCATTTCTTATATAAATATTTAAAACTGTAATTTGCACACTAAGCAAAGCTTTAAATGTTGACTCAATGAATAAAAAATATTGTGCTCCCACCATCATACAATTTGATATGTTGTTTATAGAACCAGTCAACTCAAAGAATACTAAAAGTTTTTTTGTGATTTCTTTTTTGACTCAATGAAATATTTAGAAGTGTGTTAATTCCAAATATCTATCACATTTCCTCAAAGTACATATATAAGTACACAAACACACATATGCATATGTTGTATGTATATATACCTATATGTGTATATATGTATGCATATGTGTATATATATTCACATATGTGGATACATGCATACTCTGAGGATGCTGAGCTGACTCAGGAGTGACAGTGAGGAAGCCCAATTTTTCAGAAAGAATGAGTAGAATTAAGACAGCTAATTGTGAAATCTAAGGGAAGAGAACCTTTAAAATGAAGAGTGCCATTGAAAGAGACACATTCTATATTGTCAAGCAAGAATTAACATAAAAGTAAGGCCTCTAGTGTTGAATTTGACATCTGATTGGTTATCTCATAAAGCAGTGATCATTTGAGGCAATAAATCTTCTTTACTATGTATTCCATCCTTCCTAGTTCATTAAGTCTCCTGTCAACTGAAGGAGTAAGTTGCTCATGTACAAAGGGGTTCCTTAGCAACTGACCAGCATTGCTCCTGAACTGTGATTAAGAGGTCTTGGCAACTTTGTCAGATAGGGAACATCTGTAAATGACCTAAAGGAATTAAAGAAAAACAGAGGAATATGACATTTAGGTACTTTGCCTTTTCACTTGGTTTTCTCGAGACAGTAAAATGGGTGCATATTGTATGTGTGTATATTTTGTAATCACAGAAATGCACAGCTTGCAGTTTGTAAAAGCAGTTGCAATGTGACCTTGGACTTCAGCCATTTTTCCCCTAGATAAAACTTTGTCACCAAATATTTGGGGGGTGTGGATAACAGCCACCACTGAAAAATTAATAAATAGAAATCTCAATTAGATAGAGCTGGGAAAGCATAAGGTAAGCTCTCATGCCCTGCAATGATAGCAGAGCCCCAAAAGAAGAGTCCTCTTCTCTCCTGACAGGAACTCGGCCAGTGAAAAGCTTTGGACTCTTTACTATATCCCTTCCAACTTCATTTTCTCCTCTAAGAAAGTGTCTTCTCCCATTGCTATGTGGGGACTTGCACATGGCTTCCCAAGTTGCTCTATACTGATCCCAAATAAATCCATCTTTAATGGAGAAATAACTGAAAGTTGTTTGTTTCAGGTCAAAACAGCCAAAACAATGGTATTTTAATACAGGCTATGGTGGTGATGATAGTTCAGTCGCTAAGTCATGTATGATTCTTGTGACCCAATGGACTGTAGCTGAGTATTAATCAGTAAAACTCACTTTTCACAAATAAGAAACATAGGTGTTAGAAAACTTGATCTAGATAAGTGAGTTAATTAAATTTCTGGGCTAATATGTTGTTGTTTTCTTAACTTTTATTTCATTGCTTTTATTTTAATTATGTTAAATATAGCCCAAGAGGAAGGCAGTTGAATCCCTGATGTCACTCCAAATATTTTCTGATAAACTAGACACTGTTAAGTAGTGTTTGAAAACATATTCAAAATGATATTTATATTTACTAAGTGACATCTGAGATCGGATAATTTGTTGGGAGGCAAAGAAGATTAGCCTAGGGGATAGTAGATATTTGTCTTTAAGGAAATATTAGCTACAGGAATGAAATTATGAAATCAAACTGTGATTTTAATTGAAAGTGAGACAAGAGCATGCCTTTTTTTATGAATTGTTATTTAGTATGATTGAGCTATCTTGTTAGGCTTTTATTTCAGTCCTATAACTGTACCTTTGTTATACAATTTCAAAACCAATTTTTGACGCAATTTAGATTAAGAAAAATTATATGTTGTAGATAACTACCTGGATATTTTGGGATGCTAAACATTTCTGAACAGAAAAAAATTTCAAAACATCTAAAGTATGCATTCTTTGAGGCTTTCTGTTTAAATATGTGCATACATTAAATGAAAATGCTTTTACACATTTAACAGCATTTTACCTTGCTGTAATTATTGAATGCTTAATTTTAACATTTCAGATTTTGAAAAGTGTTTATTCTAAAGAGAGGTCAATGTTAGATATTTAATTTGTCCACAAAATTGTATTGTCCACAAAATTGATAACTGCTTATCTAATTAATTCACTTTATTTTTGCTGCTCCAAATTCTCTAAAAGTCGAGTACCTAACATTAGAAAAGATTAAAAAAGCAATATGAAAATTACTTAATTCATGAAAAAATAGTAAAATGAAGCATAGGAAGAATGAAAGGGCTGACAATAGTTAGGTATAGTAGTGATGAAGATTTTGTGTGTGTGTGTGTGTGTGTGTGTGTGTGTGTGTTAGTTGCTCAGTTGTGTCAGAATCTTTGGACCCATGGACTGTGGCCTGCATGCTCCTTGTCCAGGGATTTCTCAAGGCAAGAATATTGCAGTGAGTGGCCATTCCCTTCTCCAGAGGATCTTTCTGACCCAGGGATCAAACCCGGGTCTCCTGCACTGGGACAGAGTCACCTGGGAAACCCGAATAATGGCTCTGCAAAGACATAACATCTTTAGGCAACCTATTAAATATAAGAGGACTAACATTTTTAATAGAGGTGTTGTTTCATTTATGCATTTTCCTCCATTTTACAGGCAAGAAATGGAGGTAACCTGTGGCAGTTGTGATGGGAAAGGATTTAAATCACAGTCAGCTCGACACCTGCGCTACTGCTCCAGTCACACCGTAATGTAAGGATGTTCCCTTCCCAATCCTTCTCGGTAGCCTTAATCTGACTCGCTTTGACATACAATGCTAGTTAATTAACAGAGTTGCATGTTTTATAAAAACTTCAGAACTGTTGAAACCTCCTTGCCTGGAGGATTCCATGGATAGAGGAACCAAGTGGGCTGTAGTCCAGTGGGTCGCAAAGAACCAGATACGACTGAAGTGACTTAGCATCTATGCATACACTCACAGTTGTTAAAGACATTTCTGGAAGCTCATTGTAACCTCTCAATTGCCTTGAAATGTTAGGCCTCAGAAGATTAAAGTGCTGAGAACATGAAAGTGACATATTGAATGCCATATGTCTAGAGCGTGACTGTAGAATATTTCTTAAGTTGTGATCCTGAGGAAAATAGGTTGTTAACAGAGTAAAAACTCAAATGGCATCAACTTGATAAACAGCTGACATAGTCTACATTAGGCCATTTGATCCAGTTGGTATTTAGTGAAAGAACACATAGGTGTATAGATCAGAAAAATATCTACTTTAGGGGATGACCAGTGCAAATGTTTATTGCATGAAATAATGGCAGAAGTAGGAAGACAAAGGAGAAGGGAGGTCCCTAAAGTTGAATATAGGTAAGTCTAGTTGTCTGCAAAATTGTATCTGGAACTTGGTATGAAACAATCCAAAACCAAACAAAGCTTGTATAACTATATAGCAATTCCCTATTCCTTCTCAGTGTATTCTCTCTTTCTTCCATTGTATGGAAAATCACCAGACACTGCTCAAAACTTTTTATCAAGTCCTTGGGTTGATGAAAGCAAAATAAATTGATTCAGTATTCACAGTTATAAACTGATATTATCTCTTCAGATCCTCTGCACAAGACTCACTAGATAATTTGCGGGGCCCAGTGTAAAATGAAAATACAAGGTTCTTTCATTTAAAAATTAAGAATTTCAGAAAGTGAGAGAAGAACCTTAAACTAATCATGAGCCCCTGAGTGTACAGGTTGCATGTCCATGTAACTGACCCTGTTCTTGCATTAAGTCTTCTCTTATCAGTCGGTTTCCCAGCACACACACACACACACACACACACACACACACACACACACACACACATATTCTTTTCTTTGCATATTCCCATGTCCTGTAGAAGAGACATCTTTAGTGCCAGAAGATTGCATGTTTTACTAGTTAAAGAAGGCAAAGTTGCATCCATATTTGCCATGCTAAGCGTACAGAATTAAGAAAGGGAGTGTATATTTCTATTTCCCCATCACTCAGATTCAACTTCTTAGAACACACATAGGTTGCTTTAATTTATTATCTTCTTACAACCCAGGCACTGAGATTTCCTTTGTTTGGATCTGTCTTTTCCTGTTCAAGGTCACTGATTTATTGGTAAGGCCCTACTTATTTGTTGTCATCAGAGATTACCAGTATCTTCAAATCTCCTGTCTCTAGAAACACACATGTTATTAAAATGCTGTTCAAGAGAGCTTTTGATTCTTTTAAGTAACTACATTTCTGTGTATCTTGAAGGAAGGGTTTCTTGGAGAAGGGAAATTCAAAGGTATGAAGAATTTACCATTAATACTTTTTGAAGTGGGGCACAAAATAGTACATGGAATCCTGCAATGGTCTGTTTTAATTTTCATTTTGAAAGCTAATGGATATAGTAAGATAAAATAGTCTTAGCCTTCTATTACATTCTAATAACCTTAAAAAAAAAAGACCAAATTAAAAAACTCAGAAAAGAAGGATTCCTTTGCCATCTAAGGTGCAGAATGCTGAAAAGTTCATTGTACCCATAACAATAACAAGACAGGGTCAAATAATGAAAGCATCTCTTTTCATAATGACAGTGTTTTTTACAGAGAAAACAAAACAAAAATATATAATAGAACTACAAGAACAAATAGATTAGTTTATCAAGTTAGTAGGATACAGGATTAATATATAAAATAACATATTAGTAATAAAAAATGGAAATTGGAAAAAGTAAACACTGTTTACTCTTAAAAGACATAAAATACCTAGATATAAATCAAGCAAAATATGTAAAATTTAAGATGCTGAAAATTACAGTGTGTGTCTATACACACACACACACACATATAACGGTTTCATGGATTGCTGATGATAAAAAGATATCAAGTCTTATAAAATTAATCTATAATTTAAACTTTGGTTTTGTTGGTTTCTCTCTATTGTTTGCCTATATTCTTTTTATTTGTTTTACCTCTGAGATAAATAATTTCCTTTCTTCTGCCTATCTTGTGTTCTATTTGCTATTTGTTTTCTAATTTCTAAGAGTAAAAGTTAGGTTATTATGAAATTGTTTTTTCTTTTTTGATAAAGGGATTTAGAAATATATATTGTCAGTATGTAGTCATATGTATTAATATATATTTATTTTGTAATCCAACACTACTTTATTTTTGTTTTTCTGAAAATGTATAAGACATTAAAATAAACATCACAGTATGGACTAAGTACATGGAAAAATTAGGAAATCAATAGAAATTGATCTTTGGAAAACCAGATGTTGAACTTATTAAACAAAATTTTTAAATTATTATTTATATATGTATGTATATATATTAAAATTTTGTTTAATATATATATGTATATATATATATATATGTTCAAGGAAATAAGAAAATCTAGCAGTGATTTCTTATGAAACAGGATACCAATGGGAAATAAATAGGAATTATAAAGATAGAAATGCTGGAGCTGAAACATGCAACAACTAAAATGAAATACTAGCTAAAGGAGCACAGAAACTGATTTGAAATGGCAGAAGAAAGAATCAGTGAACTTGAAAATTGGTCAGTTGTGATTATCCAATTTAAGGAGAAGACTGAAAGAAAAACAGAGCCTCAGAGACCTGCTGGATGCTGTTAAATATCCAACATATGCATAAAATGAGTCACCAAGGAGAGGAGATAAGAAAGAGAAAATATTTGAAAAAATAATATGTGGAAACTTTACAGATTTGAAGATACAGTCATCTATACATCCAGAAGCTTAAATAAGATAAGCCCAAAGAGATCCACTCTGAGATACAACAAAATCAAAAAGTCAAAAATTACAAAGAGAGAATCTTGAAAGTAGAGAGAGAAATATCTCTTCATTTCAGATATACAAATGATCTGCAGTGACGTTAAAGTTGACTAATCATCAGGAAACTCTGATCAACTAAAGGCCAGAAGGCAGTGGGATGCCGCAGAGTGTTGAAAGGGAAATGTCAACCACGGATTCTGTATCTGTCAGAACTCTCCTTCAACAATAAAGGAGATATCAAGACATTTCTAAATAAATCCAGACTAAGACAGTTCACTACTATCTTAACTACCCTACAAAAAATAACAAAAGGAATCCTTCAGAATGAAATAAAAATACAGTAGATGGTATCTTGAATCTACATTAAGAAATAAAGACAACCAGGAAAGGTAAAAAAGGTACATAGATACCAGGGAAATATAAAAGATGGTATAACTCACTTTTATATGTAAATTTTTAATATCTCATTTAAAAGACAACATAAGGTAATAAACACAAATCTATGTTTATGAACACAGAATGTTTAAATATGCAATTTGTGATCGTAACAGTATAAAGGAAGGTGGGACTTGGAGCTGTATAGGAAATAATTTATATGTTATTGAAAATAGTTTGTTAATTTGAACTAGATTATTATAAAGTAAGATGGTAATTGTAGTCTCTAGAGGAATTACTAAGAAAAATTTCTAGGAGATATATATATAAAATAAATAATAAGAATGATAAAATAGTAAATTAAAATCTATCACAAAATGAAGCTGCAGCAGAAGAAATGAGGAAAACAGACATTAAGACATATAGAAAAATAAGGTAAAATGGCAGAACTAAATCTTCCCTAATCAGAAATTACAAGAAATATAAGCAATTTAAACTTTTCAATTAAAATGTAGAGATTGGCAGAATAGATTTTTTAACATACTGCTTGAAAGAGACGTGTTTCATATTCAAAGATATAAATCAATTTTACGTAATGTGCATGCACGCACAGATTCTTCAGTTGTGTCCAACTCTTTGCGACCCTATGGGCTATAGCTCCCCAAGCTCCTCTGTCTATGGGATTCTCCAGGCAAGAATCCTAGCGTGGAATGCCACATCCTCCTTCAGAGTATCTTTCCTACTGAGGGATCAAACCCATGTCTCCTGTGTCTCCTGCACTGCGGGAAGATTTTTTATTCACTGAGCAACCTGGGCAAATAGGGAAACAGTGGAAACAGTGACTGACTATTTTGAGGGGCTCCAAAATCACTGCAGATGGTGATTGCAGCCATGAAATTAAAAGACGCTTACTCCTTGGAAGGAAAGTTATGACCAACCTAGACAGCATATTAAAAAGCAGAGACATTACTTTGCCAACAAAGGTCCATCTAGTCAAGGCTATTTTTTTTTCCAGTAGTCATGTATGGATGTGAGAGTTGGACTATAGGGAAAGTTGAGCACCAAAGAATTGATGCTTTTGAACTGTGGTGTTGGAGAATACTCTTGAGAGTCCCTTGGACTGCAAGGAGATTCAACCAGTCCATCCTAAAGGAGATCAGTCCTGTGTGTTCATTGGAAGGACTGATGTTGAAGCTGAAACTCCAATACTTTGGCCACCTGATGTGGAGAGCTGACTCATTTGAAAAGACCCTGATGCTGGGAAAGATGGAGGGCCAATGAAGAATGGGATGACAGAGGATGAGATGGTTGGATGGCATCACCGACTCAATGGACATGGGTTCGGGTGGACTCCGGGAGTTGGTGATGGACAGGGAGGCCTGGCATGCCACGGTTGATGGGGTTGCCAAGAGTCAGACATGAGTGAGCAACTGAACTGAACTGAACTTGCATGAAATGGTCCCTTCGTATCTTTAATCTTCTTGAAGAGGTCTCTAGTCTTTCCCATTCTATTATTTTCCTCTATTTCTTTGCGCTGAGGAAGGCTTTCTTATCTCTCTTTGCTAGTCTTTGGAACTCTGCATTCAGATGGATATATATTTCCTTTTCTCCTTTGCTTTTTGCTTCTCTTCTCTTCTCAGCTATTTTTAAGGTCTTCTCAGACAACCATTTTGTCCTTTTGCATTTCACTTTCTTCTGAATGGTTATGATCACTGCCTCCTATACAATATCAGGAACCTATGACCATTGTTCTCCAGCCAGTCTATCATATTTAACCCCTTGAATCTATCACTTCCACTGTATTGTTGTAAGTGATTTGATTTAGGTCATACCTGAATGGCCTAGTGGTTTGCCCTACTTTCTTCAATTTAAGTCTGAATTTGGCAATAAGGAGTTCATGATCTGAGTCACAGTCAGCTCCTGGTCTTGTGTTTACTGGCTGTATAGAACTTCTCCAACTTTGACTGCAAAGAATATAGTCAATCTGATTTCGGTATTGACCATCTGGTGATGTCCATGTGTAGAGTCATCTCTTGTGTTGTTGGAAGAGGGTGTTTGCTATCACCAGTACGTTTTCTTGGCAAAACTCTTAGCCTTTGCCCTGCTTCATTTTGTACTCTGAGTCTAAACTTGCCTGTGCTCCATGAATCTCTTGACTTCCTACTTTTACATTCTAGTCTCCCATGATGAAAAGGACATTCTTTTTTTAGTGTTTTTCAAGCCTGAAATCCATGATAATTTTACTTTTCCAATATGCAATGCTGCATTAACACATGACAACAGTAATATCTTCTTTCTCAACTCTTTGAATTAATAATTTGTCCACTACTCAGCTTTATTCTAAGTGTACTCTTTACAAAACTCAGAACTATCTATTATTTGTTTCAATTTACCTGTTTTAGGTGTGACACTTCAGAAATTGTCTCTCATCCACCACGACCTATTTTTGACTGTAGCTGTAAGGACTACCTTAAAGACTGTCCTTAGCAATAATTTACTGAGAATGTTCCATGTGCCAAATACCATGGTAGATACTGAAAATATAGGGTAAATATGACCCACACAGTTCCTGAGCAATTATAATTTAGAGAAAGATACAGATAAGTTCCCAGGAAAGTGTAATGTTGTCAAGAATTGCACCTGATATAGATGATACAGGGAATAGAAACACAGAAAAGGTATTTAACTAAACCACTGAGAATGTGGATGAAGAAATCTTGGCAGTTATGAAAGCTTCCTAGTGGGGCCTGAAGTATGAATAGTAATTAGCCAGATGGAATAAGTCATAAAAATACATATACACAGGAAATAATATGCCTGAATGCCTGGAAGTAATAGAAAACATGAGAAGTTAGAGGAACAGAATATAATTTTATGTGCTATAGCATTGTGTGTGTGTTTATGTGTGTGCATGTATAAAGCCTACCCAGGGAAATACAAAGGTAAATGGAGACCAAATCAAATTATTTGTTTATAAAAATCACCTTTTGACATTGAAGCAAAATGTCTGATTGCTCACTTTATGGTACACATCACAAATCTTTTTTCCTGAAATCATAACTACCACATTGAGTCTTGTTCCTTAATACTAGGATCCTAAGAGAGCCCCGTTCTCACTTCCTACAGAAGGGAAAGCTTGAAAAAGTGAACACCGTAATGTTCATGTAAAATTGAAAGTAAAGCAGAAAATTGGCAAGTACCCTCTGTTAACATATTATCTGCTCCCTGTGTATTACTAACATGATTTCTCTCAGTAGCAGATATTAAGGAATAAAAAAATATTTTTTCAGGGTTTACTATCAAATCAAATCATAGATTCAATTTCCAACAAGTTCAAGAAGTACTAATAGAATGTTCTGCTTAGCAAAATTAATTCTAGCAAAACATATGCCCATAATACACTAGAAATCATATATAAGGCATCTGTTGTTGACTTATTTATTAGAAAATCACCTTTATTTACTGTTATGTTGCGAGTTGAGTTATAGAACTAAATAAATGTTTAGACATTCTCTTCTGGGCCTCCTTTATAAACTGTTGTCTGAATGAGACTTGTTTTTGGTGGGAATAATCAGTCTTATTTGTTTGGATCTACTTCTTTCTAAGATGACTAACTCATTTTGAATTTACATATTCAAATAAATAAATTTTCTTCTTACCACAATCCTGAGAGAGTCACATTTTAAAAATCTTTCATTGATTTCTAGCATTCTGGAAAATGGTGAAAATTAATAAGTCAAATTATTTTAAGTGTTTGTTTTGATTTACTGCTGTTTTTTGAGAACAATAGACTACTTAGTAAAATTCTTGAAAAGGTAACACTGCTTTTCAAGGAGCAGTGTAACTATTCAGTTCTATAATTTACTGTAAAAGCATGCATTGTTGCTTAAGTAAAATTTACATGTAGTATTTAATTAGTCCCCCAGACAAATTCAAGGTGTGGATTTTATTGATGTAAGTTTATTTCACTTAACTCTACATGATTGTCAGGGTCTGAAATATTAGTTATTTCATTTTTAAACACTGTGTTGAAGTAGGGTTTAAGTAATATTGGTGGCTAAAATGAAAGTTTTTTTTCAAAATTTTAAGCTTCTGAGATACAGAAATATGTAGAGAATATTTAAAAAATCCAAACCCTGTCGAAGCCCATAGCTAATGCACCCCTCCTCAAAAATATTAATAATTCATGGTCAATGAAGACCTATCTTTTGTAGTTGGCCTCCCTCCTCTGATTCTTTATTTCTTATATTCTCTTCATTGGGGTAGCTTTTACGCAGGGGTAAAAAAAAAAACAAAAAACAAAACTGTTCTCTAAGACAGTGCTCAGTATTTTAAGTCTTCTCCCTGAAGATTTTCAAATACCCATGGTTTTAGAAAGAGATCAGAGGTCACTTCCCAAAGTACTCACCAGACCAATAATTTAAGTAAAACACTTTCCTCCTCTAATGGCTGGGAGGCAGTGCACTGTGGAAGGAAAGCACTAGGCTAGTTGTCAAGGGACAAGAGATCTTATTTCAGGTCAAGAATAATAGAGTTTGCTTCTTTGCCTCAGTACTTTTTTTCTGTCTTTATCCTCATGGGTTTTGTTGGTGGAGGATAATATTTCTAGCTGGTGAAAGAGATTCAAAAAGTTTAGTAGGAATATCTGCAAGTATTATAGTTTCCATATAGGTAAATTTGAACAAATAGATGCTGAGAATTTTAATCCTGATAAAATTAATCCTGATTAATTTTGAGGTGTTCAGGATAACTGTTTTCTACTGCTCTGAGGCATTCATTACAGGGTTAGCTTTTCTAGTCTAAATCACCCATAGACACATGAGGGCTGTGGTTGACAACTGAACTAAGTACTTTTATTTGTAAATGATTAAAATATATTCTTTTCAAGTTAAATGAAGAAGAGATTTACTGAAGAGACATTTTAAAAATCACTCAACTGATGGTTGAGGGGCAAGCTCAGAAAATGGACAAAAGTACAGAAACACAAAAGTTTTGTCACAAAACCAGTCCACTGAGGAAACCTGTCTGACTAAGAGAGACTAAAAATTCAGACTGCACAACTGTCACTCCTTTTCCTAGAAACTGGATGCTGTGGCCACCATTGCGTCATCTTCCTCAATCCATTCTTTCTACTTATCTCATCACTAGCTCCCAATTTGGAGTCCTGGTCAGATACAGGTGAGTATCAGAGTCTCAGTGATGCTCCAAGGGCTTCTGCTGAAATTATGATGCCTACAAACCATGAAGTGATGTGTTTCTCTCTATAAAGCAGCAATCCTGTTTGCATGATTATCATTTGAAAACACATTTTGTCTTTAATTTTGAGCTGCTAGTGACACATTAGGGTCCAAATTACAAAGATATTGAAATGAAATAGTTTGTAAGTTACTGAGCAGCATTTACATTAAGGCTGGCATATAATTTATAACTGATATCCGAAAACATGTAAGTTCTATAAAGAAATTTGTTATAGAATGTACAATAGGAATGATACATTTTTTTATCTCAATAAAGGTAGTAATTCCATGAGTTGAAACATTCTTAGAAAATACCATTTTTTCTTTTTCCCTGTTGAATAGGTAAGAATGTTATTTTGTCTTGCTGTCTTATTAATATCTGCCCTAATAACAAACCATTTTAATATATTCTAGGGTTAAATATAAAAAGAGATGTATTACTATATAATTCTAACATTCGCTTATGTAGTGAAATACCTAAGTATTTTCTAAAGTGGAAAAAAAAAGAAATATTTGACAAAAGGCAAAATGACAGATTGGATTCTATTTGTATGTCAGAAATGATTTTATTTTGTGACCTTGAACAAGCTGCTTAAGTTCACTGCCTCATAATTTTCCATAAGCATAATGAGTTTATTATTACTTATTCCTCCATTCTGAAGATTAATTGAAGTGCTCTTTCAGAAAGATGATGTATATTAATCTCATTAGTGTTATTTTTAATATTTCATGTCTTCTTCCTAGGATACTTGTGTGAAAATACTTCCACAAGGCTTTCAAAGAAAGATCTACACTAATATCTGTGGTTATCATAAATAATAAGAATTGACTTTCACCTTGGAACTCATGTAATAAATAGTACAATCAATCACAAATGGTCTATACAGCAATTTTGCTCATTAAATTAAACAGTTCATTTCCCAAATTTTATGTTTGATAGAAATTGTTTTTCTGCCTAATCAATCCTGTTATCAACTGAGCAATTATCTTACCCATGGATATTCTAGATGTTGATCTGTCATGAGCTTTATGTTTTCTTCTGTAGATTAAATATTGTAGTTTAAAAAAATCTATATTTTTGAAATCATGTTTCTTTATAAGGAATCATTAACAGCAATGATTTGTCCACTTAGTTGTTTGGAGAACTTTCAAAAAGCAACTTATTTAATGTTATTTTCCTTTACAAATGAATAAAATATTGCCTCATTAATACTATAGTATCAGTCTTAGAATATATTTTTGATATTAAACATTTTGAAAAATTCATGGCCTGTAGAAAGGGTGAGGCCAAAAGCTATCAACATTGAAGTCTGATGTTGGCAATGGGGACACCTCTAAGCTCACTGATTATTACTTAAATTTATCTGAAACATTAATAGGTTAACAATGTTTACTTTTTCAGGACTCTTGACAATATTTATATACAAATTGTCTAACTTGTTCTAGGTGGGAAAATGTTTCCTTTAAAATTCTAATTTTAGAATTTGAAGATTTCTTTACTTGTTAGATAGAGTCTGAAGTGAAATTCAGTTCTATTCTTGAATTCTGTATATCATTAATGGTATTTAATGGCACTCATTTAAAGATTTTTTGGGGAAGAGGCTATTACTCAGCTTTATTTCACTTATGTGTAGCACAAGATGTGAGAATAGATAAATAATAACTGTTGCAGTGGAGAATGATGGATATATTTATAGGTTTGCTTACAGTTTACATGGTCTAGAGTCACAAAGAACCAACTTTCTTTCTTTCCAATTTACCTCTATTATTGTCACATTTTAACATTCTTACCATGGCTGACAATTAGCATATTAAAGCAGGAGAAAAATGAATCATATACCTTTTTAAAAAAATTAAAAATATCTACAACAGAATAAATTATCAATCACCATCCCTCTCAAATTTTGGATACTTCTATTTCATGAGCACCTATTGTATCCTAGATATTTTATTTAAAAAATCATTTATTTAATCCTCAAAGCTGCCAAGTATATTGTACAAAGAGCTTGTTCTGTTTGTTTGAGAAGAAGGAGGGAATTTGGCTAAATCACAAGTCACATGGCAGATAAGCGACATAGATCAAATTAAACCTCAGAGCCATTTTATTCCAAACTCAAGGCTACTTTCAGTTCCCTCTATTATTGGAGACTGGTAATCTCTGCAACTTTATCAAGTCATTTGTCTTTTAAAATCAGGAGAAACACAAGAGAGGATGACTAAAAGAGAGCAAAGGAGTGTGGATAGACCTAAACCAGATTATAAAAACTTGCCTGTCAATCTTAACACATTGACTAGGACCTTAGAGCTGAACTGAACTGAAAGTCTGCAGCATATTCAGTTTAGAAGTCTAGAGGCTTTGCACTTCAGTGACTGCCGATGTGTATCCAGATAAACAACAGGGTAAAGAAAAGTGAGCAGTGTGTCTTGGATTTGGAGATCAGGGAAAGTTACCCAGTGAACTACCTAGCAACTCCTATCTCATGTCCTATACAAATAACATTAAAATGAACAGTAAGAGAAACCTCATGTGTATGTGTGAAAAATAAGAAATGTCATATTGGTTAAAAGCATGGTCATTGGAGACACAAGTTACTGGAACACTAATGGAATCCTGTTGTGTCACAGTATTCACTCTTCTATAAAATGGGGATAATAATAAAAAATGTGGAAGTGGCAACTACTAAATTAATTGTAGTTTATTTTTTTTTTCTCTTTTTGTCTTAATGCTCCTAACTTCTCCTTATGAGTTAAAAGTAAGTGACAAGCACAGTCCAAAAGAATGTGTAAGGAATGAGTGGGAAGGATATAGATGGCTAGGTGATGGTAAAAGAGTTTATGGATTTATTTTTGTTAAATAACAACCATGGTTAGCACACACAGCAGGAAAGAGAACTCCTTCTTATTTCTTGACTTCCAACAATAATAATATTTATGGCAGAATTGTTGGAGGTTAAATGAGTAATGTAAAGTGTTGAATAATGTTAATATTACTATTTTAATCATCATATTATTAACATTAAGACATACACTATAGGGTTGTTTGGAAATTCAAAGAGAAAATATTAATAAATCTCTTAGCATAGTGCCAGATAATAATAATTATATTAATAATGTTACTTCTGACTTATGTACACAGTTGGGCTAATAGTGTCTCAACATACACAGTCCTCTGTGTTTAACTTTTTCATGTCTTCAAATCAGCAGATTGTTGATTGGTTTCAAAACTTACTAAATATTTCATGAAGCACTATCTGATTATTATGTTATGAGAGTAAAATAATGAAAGTGTTTATCTAACATTTAGCAAAGTGGTCCCAAAGTCTCCAATTTGGGAACATTTAGTTTATATGAATATAAAAATACATTTTTAAGTCTACTCTTGAAATTGAATTTTTCCTTTTCAAATGGTGTTAGCATTAATATTAGCTTCCAAAGTTCATAAACTGACCAGGTGCTTGTTCTCAGTTGTAGCTGCCAGACTGGGTCTCTGTTGCCTTCCTGCACATTTCTTCCCTGAAAATCCTCTGAGGAGAGTAAGAGATCCTGATACTTCAACATAGCTTCAAGTCTGGCAAGATTTCTTTCCCAAATCGCAGTGAAATAGCATTACTGAAAACTTCATTTTAAAACACTCCATATAAACCCCCGAGGAGTGACTTTTTAACAGGAGAGCAAAAATAAAAAAATGCGACCTAAGTTAAACTTAAAGCATTTTGCATTGCAAAGGAAACCAATAATAAAATGAAAGACATACTAAATGGGAGAAAATACTTGCAAATGATATGACTGATAATGTGTTAATACTCCAAACACATAAATAACTCATTAACTAAATATCAAAAAAAACAAGCTGATTAAAAGTTGGGCAGATGACCTGAATAGACGTTTTCCAAAAGAAGATATATAGATGACTAACAAACAAATGAAAAGATGCCCAACATCATTAATCACCAGAGAAATACAAATCAAAACCACAGTGAGATATCACCTCATAGTTGTCAGAATAGCTATCATCAAAATATCTGGGGCTTTCCTGGTGGTCCAGTGGTTAAGAATCTTCCTGCCAATGCCAGGGACATGAGTTTGATCACTGGCCCAGGAAGATTCCACATGCTGTTGAGTAACTAATCCCAGGGATCATGACTACTAACAGCCTATGAACCACAACTACGGAAGTCCACACACACTAGAGCCTGTGCTTAGTATCAAGAGAAGCCACCACAATGAGAAGCCTGCGTACTGCAACTAGAGAAATCCCATGCGCAGCAACAAAGACCCACTGCACCCCAAAATAAATAAATGAATAAATCTTAAAAAAAAGTCTATAAACAAGAAATGTTGAAGAGGATGTGGAGAAAAGGGAACTCTTGTACAGTGTCAGCAGGAATGTAAATTGGTGCAGCCACTATGGAAAACACTATGAAGGTTACTCCAAAAATTAAAAATAGAATTATCATGTGACCCAGCAACTCTATTCCTGGGTATATATAAAAACAAATCACTAATTTGAAAAGATACATGCACACCAATGATCATAGCAGCAGTGTTTACAATAATTAAGATATTGAAGCAACTTAGGTGTCTACCAACAGATAAATGGATAAAGAAGATGTGATACGTATAATGGAAACTTACTCAGCTATCAAAAAGAATGAAATTCTGATATTTGCAACAACATAGATAGACCTAGAGAGTATTATGCTTAGTGAAATAAATCAGACAAATATTGTATGCTATCACTTATATGTGGAATCTTAAAAATACAAAACAAATGGATGTATATAACAAAACAAAAAGACTCACAGATGTAGAAAACAAACTAGTGGATACCAGTGGGGAAAGGGAAGGTGGGAGGGGCAAGATAGGGGTATGGAATTAAGGGATACAAACTAACACATACAAAATAGATAAGCAACAAGTACAGTACAGGTACTGTATAGTGACAAGCACAAAGGTACAGCACCATTACTTTTTGCTAACAGTAAATGGAGTATAATCTACAAAATATTGAATCACTATGCCATAAACCTGAGACTAATAGAATATTGTCCATCAGCATTACTTAAATAAAATAAATGAAGAGGATGGAAGTAAGCTGAAAGTACACCAACTACAACCTCTATGGGAACTATAGAGGTTTACTGTCTGAATCTTCCTTCAAGAAGGGAAGTGCAGTCAGTTATTAGTTTCTAACTATAGTGCCTTCAAGACCCTCTTCAGTTTGAGCTGAGGTTACACCATCCAGAGGCGGCCCCAGTCAACACCTGAGAAAAACAGGGATCCCTCCTGGGAAACTTTCACTTGGGAGTTCCCCGTTGGGTTGGCCAACACTTCCTCAGATCTGCATCATGATCCAATTCATAGTCTGTGGCTCTTCCTGCCCAATTCTGCTTCTTCTAGCATTGCCTATCAGATCTGCATCAGAGTCTGGAGGCTTTCTCTGCTTAACTCAGCTTCTTCCCTCTTTTATGTTTTCCCCTGCAATGATTTACAGTAAGTCACTTGTATTCCAAATTCCTTCTCAAAGTCTGCTTCTGAGAGGACCAGTCAACATAGCTTCTCTGTCCAGTCATTATTCTAACGGTTTAACACTCAGTTCTTATCCCCACACTCAAAGGCAATGCTGTTTTGACTCCATTTATTACAGGGGCTTCCCTGTAATTTATTACAGGGCTTCCCTGGTGGCTCAGACAGTAAAGAGTCTGCCTGGAGACTGAAGGGGACCTGAAGGAGACCCGGGTTTGATCCCTGGATCAGGAGGATACCCTGGAGAAGGAACTAGCAACCCACTCCAGTGTTCTTGCCTGGAAAATCCCATGGTTGAGGAGCCTGGCAGGCTACAGTCCATGGGGTCGCAAAGAGTCGGACACGACTGAGTGGCTGCACTTTCACTTATTACAGGTGCTCTTCTGCTCATTGTTCTCCAGGCAAGCAAGCTCCCTTGGCGTTTCTTCAAACAATCAAAGTCATTCCTGCTCCAGAACTTCACCTTCCCCCTGATTGGAAAGCTCTTATGCTCTTAGCTAAGATTTGCATCAAACGGTGCCTTGTTATCATTCAGGTCTCTGATCAAATATCACATTCTTTAGTTTTGTCCAGATCATTTTTAAAAAAACATACTCCTTCACTCCATCATCAATAAATTTATTTCTGTAGCCTTTATAACATTATTAGCATTTAAAATGTTATAAGTAACATGGTTGTTTATTGAATGCCTTGCTCCCAAGAGATTAGTCTTTGCCTCTTTTGTCTACCACTGCCTCTCCAGAGTTTTGGAGAATGTTATAAAGAAGCAAGTTAGGTCAATCATATTTACTAAATTAATAATTAAATGAATCATTTTCAGCTTTGAGACTTAATTTCAACAACACCACCAACAAAAGCTATGTGTCTTAGAGAAGCTGTATAATGTCTCTAAGATGAGGTGGTTTTTCTATTTACTAGAAACAATTATAACTACCTCACAGCAAATTATGAGCATTACATAAAATTAAATGAAAGTGAAATACATTTGATGCTCAGTAGGCTCTCAAAGTAGGGAAAACCACTAGGCCATTCAGGCATGCTGTAATTCAAATCTTTATGATTGTACAGTGGAAGTGGCAAATATAGATTCAAGGGACTAGATCTGATAGACAGAGTGACTGAAGAACTATGGATGCAGATTTGTAACATTGTATATGATTCAGTGACTAAAACCATCCCCCAAAAAAGAAATGCAAGAAGACAAAATGATTTTCTGAGAGGGCCTCACAAATAGCTGGGGAAAGAAGAGAAGTGAAAGGCAAAGGGAAAAGGGAAATAATGCAGAGTTTCAAAGAATAGCAAGGAGAGATAAGAAAGCCTTCTTAAGTGAACAAAGCAAAGAAATAGAAGAAAACAATAGAATGGGGAAGACTATAGATCACTTCAAGAAAATTAGGGATACCAAGAGACTATTTCTTGCAAAGATAGGTACAATAAAGGGCAGAAAACAAAAGGACTTAAAACAAGCAGAAGAGATTAAGAGGTGGTAAGAATATACAGAAGAATTGTACAAAAAAAAGGTATTAATGACCCACATAACCATAATGGTGTGGTCACTCATCTAGAACCAGACTTCCTGGAGTGTGAAGTCAAATGGGGCTTAGGAAGCATCATTACGAACAAAGTTAGTGTAAGTGATGGAATTCTAGCTGAACTATTTCAAACTCTAAAAGATGATCCAGCTAAAGTGCTGCACTACATATGCACACAAATTAGGAAAACTCAGCAGTGGCCACAGGACTTGCAAAGGTCAGTATTCATTCCAATCCCAAAGAAGGGCAATGCCAGAGAATGCTCAAACTACTGTACAATAGCGCTCATTTCACATACTGCAAGGCAATGCTCAAAATCCTTCAAGCTAGGTCTTAACAGTACATGAACCAAATTTCAGATGTACAAGCTGGGTTTAGAAAAGGCAAAGGAACCAGAGATCAAATTGCCAACATCTGTTGAATCATAGAAAAAGCAAGAGAGTTTCAGAAAAACACCTAATTCTGCTTCATTGACTATGCTAAAGCTTTTGACTGTGTGGATCACAACAAACTGTGGAAAATTCTTCAAGAGATGGGAATATCAGACCACCTTACCTGCCTCATGAGAAACCTGTATGTAGGTCAAGAAGCAATAGTTAGAACTAGACATGGAATGATGGACTGGTTCTAAATTGGGAAAGGAGTAGGTCAAGGCACTATATTGTCACACTGGGTATTTAACTCTTATGCAAAATACATCATGTGAAATGCTGGGATGGATGAAGCACAAGCTGGAATCAAGGTTGCTGGGAGCAATATCAACAATCACAGATATGCAGATGACATCACCCTAATGGCAGAAAGTGAAGAGGAACTAAAGAGCCTCTTGATGAATGTGAAAGAGGAGAGTGAAAAAGTTGGCTTAAAACTCAACAGTCAAGAAACTAAGATCATGGCATCAGGTCTTATCAATTTATGGCAAATAGATGGGAAAACAGTGACAGATTTTATTTACTTGGGCTCCAAAATCTCAGCAGATGGTGATTGCAGCCATGAACTTAAAAAGACACTTACTTCTTTGAAGAAAAGCTATGACAAAGCTAGACAGCATATTAGAAAGCAGAGACATAATTTTGCTGACAAACGTCAATCTAGTCAAAGCTATTGTTTTTCTAGTAGTCATATAAGAATGTGAAATTTGGATCATAAAGAAGGTTGAGTGCTGAAGACTTGATGCTTTTGAACTGTGGTGCTGGAGAAGACTCTTGAGAGTCCTTTGGGATGCAAGGAGATCCAACCAGTCCATCCTAAAGGAGATCAGTCCTGGGTGCTCATTGGAAGGACTGATGTTTGAAGCTGAAACTCCAATACTTTGGCCACCTGATGTGAAGAGTTGACTCATTTGAAAAGACCCTGATGCTGGGAAAGATTGAGGGCAGGAGGAGAAGGGGATGACAGAGGATGAGATGGTTGGATGGCCTCACTGACTCTGGACATGAATTTGGGTGAACTCCAGGAGTTGGTGATGGACAGGGAGGCCTGGCGTGCTGCGGTTCATGGGATCACAAAAAGTCGGACACAACTGAGCGACTGAACTGAACTGAACTGAAGGCACAGGGGTGACTAGAGACTATTTATCCACAAACTAGAAAAGGCAGTAGATAGTACAAATGACTGTTGAACTCTGTTAAACTCTAAGTTCATTCCACTTTGAACAGCTAGTGGTCATTAGGCAGAATGGAATTTAAAGTGATGACCTAGAAATCAGAGGTAGTGTATAACCCGATATACATCTCTTGAGCCTCCCAGTCTGCCAAAAATTTTTAAAAACTCCTTTGATTTTGAAGCTACTATGTCATTAAATATCATTTTGTAAATTGCAGAGAAATATAACATAGACTGTATATATGCTTAAAAGCTTTAAATGTCACTGTAACTACTAGAGAGAGCAATAGTAATTTAGCAAAATCTGACTGCATTTTTTCAAGTCTGGGGATCAGACAGAGAGAAGTTGAAGAGAGAAAATGATTTATTTGTGTCTTCCCTAAAATTAGAATTGTCCTCTTCCCATATCCTATTCTGATCCTTCTACCATTCTATTTTACAATGCATATCATCATGTTTTATTACCCATTTAACACATAAGTAATTGTATGATGATGATAATGATACCGTGGCTTTCCCTCTCTTTTCTAGGGAGCTCTGCAGATAAATTACAAGCGATCGATTCCTGTTGAAGTGAATAGATGGCCTAGTTCTACTGCAATATTCAAGTTCTTTTCCCTTGCAGTCAATTCCCAGTGTCCCAGTGATTTATCTACCTTTGCTAAATTTCGTGTTCATGTTCTTTTTACCAGTGGCATGGAATTTTAATTAGCTTTTGATAAAATGTATTAGGGTACTTTCTAAATTAGGAATGGAGAAAACTTACATTTTTTTCTACCACTACATGTCAAGAATTTTGCAAACTAGTAGAAGCTAAAAAGCATTAATAGTTTGTGCATTTTTAACTAAAGATATATAGGGTTCAATGTGTGATAGTCCCTTGATCATATCCTGTGAAATCCTAAGCTCCATTAGGTTTCTCAGTGTAACACAATGTGCCAGGGAACACCCGAATGTCTGTTCATCTTTATTTTTGCCATTTTATTTAAAAATACTTTGAAAGAGAAAATTTTGCAAAAAATTGTAAGAAATAACTGAATATTTTCTGCAGATGTACTAATTTTTAACACCTTCCCACACTTGCTTTATAATCCTCTTTATAAAACCATACAGTAGCTTTATAAACCCATAATACTTCACATGCATTTCCTAAACCCAAAATTGTTCAATTACATATACAGCAATGTCTTATATTTTCTTTAGTGCCATTAATAATACAACTAGTAATTTTTTAAACTTTTTTTTTTTGTGCACCATTTATAAAGTCTTTATCTAATTTGTTACAATATTTTTTCTTTTCTTTTTTTTTGACCATAGATTATGGGATCTTAGCTCCCCAACCAGGGATAAATCAAACCTAGACCCCCTGCATTGGAAGGTGAAGTCAACCACTAGACCTAAAGGGAAGTTCCACAACTAGTAAGTTTATAGAATATTCATGAACCTTTGTTTTGCTGATGTCTCTCTATGAGTAGATTCAAGTTTTGCATTTGGGGCTGAACACTACATAAATAATGTATCTTTTTCAGAGTCTCACATCTGGTAGCATATAATCTTTATCTCTTATTCAAGATGTTAATTTTGATTGCTTGGTGTATTAATTATCTATTGTTGTAGAACAATGCATGCATGCTAGTTGCTTCAGTGCAACCTTATGGACTGTAGCCTGCCAGGCTCCTCTGTCCATGGGATTCTCCAGGCAAGAATACTGGAGTGGGCTGCCATGACTTGCTCCAGGGGATCTTCCTGACCCAGAGATTGAACCCACGTCTCTTACATCTCCTGTATTGGCAGGCAAGTTCTTTAACTCTAGTGCCACCTGGGAAGCCCCATCCTAGAACAGTAGGGCCATAAAATTAACATTGTAAAGTACACGCATTTATGGTATGACAGTTACATTGGATCTTCAGTTTGGACTCAACAGGGTCTCTGCTTCAGAATCTTTGCCATAATCAAGATGTCAATTGAGACTGTGATATCATTTCAAGGATCAGCTGCAAAAGGATCTCCTTCAAACCTCACCTGGTTATTAGCAGAATTCAGAATTGTGCAGGGCACAGGACTGAGCGCCTCAATTTCTTGCTGGCTATTGGTTTGAGGCTTCCTTCAGTTCCACAGAGCTCTCAATAGGCAGTTTCAACAACATAGGCAGTTTTGCCAACATCCATTGGATCATCGAGAAAGCAGGAAAGTTCCAGAAAAGCATCCGCTTCTACTTTATTGACTATGCCAAAGCCTTTGACTGTGTGGATCACAACAAACTGTGGAAAATTCTTCAAGGAATGGGAATTCCAGACCATCTTACCTGCCATCTGAGAAATCTGTATGCAGGTCAAGAAGTACCAGTTAGAACCAGACATGGAACAACAGGTTGGTTCCAAATTGTGAAAGGAATACATCAAGGCTGTATATTGTCAACTTGCTTATTTAACTTATATGCAGAATACATCATGTGAAATGCGGGGCTGCATGAAGCACAAGCTGTAATCAAGATTTCCAGGAGAAATATCAATAACCTCAGATATGCAGATGACACCACCCTTATGGCAGAAAGTGAAGAACTAAAGAGCCTCTTGATGAAAGTGAAAGAAGAGAGTGAAAAAGTTGGCTTAAAACTCAGCATTCAGAAAACTAAGATCATGGCATCTGGTCCCATTACTTCGTGGCACATAGATGGGGAAACAACGGAAACAGTGACAGACTTTTTGGACTCCAAAATCACTGCAAAGGTGACTGCATTCATGACCTTTGCTCCCTGGAAGAAAAGCAGAGGCATTAGTTTGCCAACAAGGGTCCACCAAATCAAAACTATGGTTTCTCCAGTAGTCATTATGGATATGAGTTGAACTATAAAGAAGCTGAGCACCAAAGAATTGATGCTTTTGAACTGGTGTTGGAGAAGACTCTTGAGAGTCCCTTGGACTGCAAGGAGATCCAACCAGTCCATCCTATAGGAAATCAGTCCTGAATATTCATTGGAAGGACTGATTGCTGAAGCTGAAACTCTAGTACTTTGGCCACCTGATGCGAAGAACTGACTCACTAGAAAATACCCTGACAGTGGGAAGGATTGAAGGCAGGAGGAGAAGGGGACTACAGAGGATGTGATGGTTGTATGGCATCACCGGCTTGATGGACATGAGTTTGAGCAAGTTTCAGGAGCTGGTGATGGACTGGAAGTCTAGCATCCTTCAGTCCATGGAGTTGCAAATAGTTGGATATTACTGAGTGACTGAACTGACTGATAGTTTCAGTACCGATCAATGTTTTCTTTACCTGAATACAGTTTACTACATTAATTCTAAAACAGTAATTTTCCAATTCACAGACTATTCTACTTCTGTTAGCATTCTATTATTAGAAAGGGCTTTATCACATACTTATATACAATCAATGTCTATTTATATACAATAGACATTGTATATATTGTATATGTAATATACAATATAAATATTTATTTATATACAAATCAATGCCATTTTCCTGATTGCCTTTAATATTTTCCTTTTATCTCTGATTTTCAGCTATTTAATTATTATGTGCTTTGCTGTGGTTTTCTTTACCCCAAATTTACTGTGATTTCTTGTATTGCTTTCATCTGTCCATGTATATTTTCTTCACATTTGGAAGAGTTTGACCATTAGTTTTTCATTATTCCTTCGGTACCAATTTCTAGCTTCAATGGCTCAAATAGACTATGTGATATTGATGTACAGCTTACTGAGGCTTTGTCTATTGCTTTAAATTCCTTTGTTCTCTTATTATATTGGAAATATTTAAAAATTCATTGACATTTTCTACTGTTGTTTCAAACATACTATTTAACCTGTCCAGTGTGTTTTCTTTCCCAGCTGTTTTATTTTTGATTTCCAGAATTCCTCTTGAAATTTTAATACAGTTTTCTCATCATATTGTGTTTTCCTCTATGTTTATTTAACAAATGAAATGTGTTCATAATAGTTCTGAGCACTCAACCCCTCTACCCATACATTCAGTGTTCTTCCCATTCTGACAGGTGGGAATGAAAATTATTCTCTGTACACTGTGGGAGTATTTTAGTGTTACTCTCCAGTGATTCTTTCCTCTTTCTAACCTAGTTTCCATTATACATGTGTGGATTAGTTTTCAGCCAAAAGTTGAGGAGAATCTTTTTAGATCTCCTAAGATTTGTATGAAAACATCTCTCAAAATAGCCCCCTTTACAAATACTAGCTACAGTGTCTTTTCCATATAATAATCTTTATCATCCCTATGGGTAAGACAATTGGTTCTCCTTAGGATAGCACTCCTTGCACTGGGACCTGAAAAGTCTTCACATAGTTTACCGGGGCATTCATGGAACTGAACTCACTTTTCTTGTCACACACGGTTCTGCTTTCTAAGGCCAGAAAGTAAATCTGGTTCTTCTGACAAAATCATAACTAGAAATCCTGTTATAATCTCTTTATATACGTGTATGTATATTATGTGATACAAATATTCACTTAAAGTTTTAATTTGTTTATTCATTAGTAATCATCAACATTGATTGAACCATTTTTCTAACACTTCACAGACACTTTTAATCCTCTCACAATCCTGATCAGATACACATTTTTTTTTTCAGTTTTTTAAATTTATTTTTATTTTTAAAATGCATTTATTTTTAATTGGAGGAAAACCACTTTAGAATGTAGTGTTAGTTTCTTCCATACATCACCGTGACACAGCCGTAGGTATATATGTGTCCCTTCCTTCTTGAACTTCCCGCCCGTCTCCCACTTTATCCCAGCCCTCTAGGTTGTCGCAGAGCACAGGGTTGAACTTCCGGAGTCATAAAGGTAATTCCCACTGGCTTCCTATTTTACATATGGTAATGTATATGTTTCAAAGCTACTCTCTCAATTTGCCCACCCTCTTCTTACTTCTATGTGAACAAGTCTGTTCTCTATGTCTAAGTCTCTATTGCTGCCCTACAAATAGGTTCATCAGTGCCATTTTTCTGAATTCTATATATATATGCATTAATATACAATATTTGTTTTTCTCTGACTTACTTCACTCTATAAAACAAGCTCCAGATTCATCTACCTCACTAGAACTTACTCAAAATAATTCCCTTTATGACTGAGTAATATTGCATAGTCATGTATGGTTGTGAGAGCTAGACTGTAAAGAAGGCAGAGCTCCAAAGAATTGATGCTTTCAAACTGTGGTGCTTGGACACCACAGGTAGGCCTGGTCAGTATCACATCAAGCTACCATCTCTAATCTATTTTCTACTATTTTATTTTTGAACTGTTATGTCAATATGCATTAAGTGTATCTAACCTATTGTTTTCATACTATATTAGTCAGGTTTATTTATCAATTTAACACATCATTTATAAAATAAATTTGGATTTTCCTTTATTTTCTATAGTTAAAGTTAGGTAGTATTAATACTATCTGTTCTCCAAAGATTTGTTGAATTCCCTTGTAAAATCATCTAGTACTAATACTTTAAAAATGAGATGTTCACTTGATGACCTTACATGTTTGTATATATATGTATAAATTGGTCTCTTTAATCTTTTAATCTGTTGTGATTGATTTTGTTAAATTGTATCTGGCTAGAGAATTATCTAGTTCATTTAATTTGTTCTTCATATTTATTGTATAGAGACATACCAAGTAGTAGGTAGAAATATAAGATTCAAAAAATTTCTTAAAGGTGGATGTTTTCTATGTGTCATTTCTTATTTTCTATATCTGTGGTGTCTCCTTTTTAAAAATTAATCAAGTTAGTTACTGATTTGTCAACTTTGTTAAAGGAACCATGATTTTATTTATTATATTAATGTGATCTATTGCTTTTCTGTTTTCTACCAATTATCAATTTATATTGTGTTTTCTTTTGGATTGCATTGTTGATCTTTTCTAACATTTTTTGTTAGGAATCTAACACCACTGCTTGAAATATATACCATGGATTTGATATGTATTGTTTTCATCATTATTTTTCAGAAATTCTCCATTTATTGTGTGTTGTGTTTTTTTTTTTTTTGCCTAACACCATTCAACAAAAGGTTTTCTTCCTCATTTTTAATTAATTTAGATATTGCTTAATCATTTTTAATTTATAGTTTATTACATTATCATCAGGTGGTGTTGTTTTTAATTATTCTACATTGTGGGATTTATTGATCATTTTCTGATGTAATATGCCATTTTTGGACTTCCCAGGGGGCGCGGTGGTAAAGAATCTGCCTGCCAAATCAGGAGGCGCAAGTGATGCAGGTTCGATCCCTGGGTCAGGAAACTACCCTGGAGTAGAAAATGGCAACCTACTCCAGTATTCTTGCCTGGAAAATTCCATGGACAGAGGAGCTTGGTGGGTTAAAGTCCACAGGGTCATAAAAGAGTTGGACATAACTGAGTGAAGGAGCACACACATGCCATTTTTAATGACTATGACACATCCTTCAGAAGAATATATCTATTTCCTATTATCACAATCTTATTTGACATATACCCTAATATCCCCTTATCTTTATTCTTTCTTATTTTTTAACGTCTTGATGTATCTTGCACTGAGAATCTTATGTTAAATTGTTTGGTATTTAATTACGAGAGTATTCACTTTTCTTCTCCTGTCCTCTGTACTTTCTGCTTCATATAGGTGGTTCTGGGTGCATAGAAATTCATATGCTATATGTATATTGTGAATTTTGGCTCAACAGTTTTACTAAATGTGTCTTACAGTGGATTGCTCTGGACCAATTTTCTCAAGTGCATGTGGACTTTTTTATAAGAACATTTTTCTTGTATTAAAATTTAAAGCATTATTCTGTTTCTTTTCTTCTTCAGATCACCCAATTATATATGTCTTCCAGTTTAGTCACTTTTGATCTGATTCTTTTAAGGATCTAATTTTTATTCTACTGGCCACTTTTCCTATTTTTCTTCAAATTTCCTTACTAAATTATCATTCAAATCTGTACTCTCTTGGGCACTTTGTAATTTACTTTTCATTTTAATGATGAGATTGACTTCTAATAATTTTTCTCGAGTTCAGTCAAATCTCATTGTATTTCATGCTGTGTTTTTTTAAAACTCAAATTGACTCTTAAGATTTGAATTACTGACTCCATTCTTGTTTAATATTTGTTCATGTTCACTTGAAGATTTGGAATAATGTATTATAAACATCTTTCATTTTGAAGTTCTTTATTATGAGAAATTTTTCTCATCTGATTTACACACTCTCTATTTGCTTAATACAGGGGTTGCATTCAGTTCGTCTGACTTTTGCCTATTTTTGATATTCCATCCTGTTTTATACCTCATCCTATGCCATTTATCTGAGAAGCACCATGTATATCTTTATAGCTCTCCTTCTCCTAGAAAAAAATAATGCTTTGCTGAGAGTGCCACCGCTGGTCTAGGTCTCTTTGAATCCCTTTCTATGTTGCTAGTATTATGAACTACCAACTCCTAGATGTGTGTTCAGCATTTGACTTTGGTTTTAAACTCTATCTTTCTGTCAATGATTTTTTTCTATGTTCTAACATCCTCACTCTCTTTGCAGTCTCCTCTCCCTACTTCTGGAACCAGAGAGCCTAGAATGCAAAGCAAAGAGGACCTTAGGAAGCATCACTACAAACAAAGCTAGTGGAGGTGATGGAATTCCAGTTGAGCTATTTCAAATACTAAAAGATGATGCAGTGAAAGTGCTGCACTCAGCATGTGAACAAATTTGGAAAACACACCAGTGGTCACAGGACTAGAAAAGTTCAGTTTTCATTCCAATACCAAAGAAAGGCCATGCCAAAGAATGCTCTATCTAGCACACAATTGCACTCATCTCACACACTAGCAAAGTAATGCTCAAAATTCTCCAAGCAAGGCTTCAACAGTGCATGAACCATGAATTTCCAGATGTTCAAGCTGGATTTAGGAAAGGTAGAGGAACCAGAGATCAAATTGCTAACATCCGCTGGATCATCGAAAAAGCAAGAAAGTTCCAGAAAAACATCTACTTCTGCTTTATGGACTACACCAAAGCATTTGACTGTGTGGATCACAACAAACTGTGGAAAATTCTGAAAGATATAGGAATACCAGACCTTCTGACCTGCCTCCTGAGAAATCTGTATGCGAGTCAAGAAGCAACAGTTAGAACTGGACATGGAACAACACACTGGTTTCAAATCGGGAAAGAAGTATGTCAAGGCAGTATATTGTCACTCTGTTTATTTAACTTATATGAAGAGCATATCATGAGAAATGCTGGACTGGATGAAACACAAGCTGGAATCACGATTGCCGGGAGAAATGTCAATAACCTCAGATATGCAGATGACACCACCCTTATGGCAATGAAGAACTAAACAGCCTCTTGCTAAAAGTGAAAAAGGAGAGCATAAAAGTTGGCTTATAACTCAACTTTCAGAAAACTAAGATCACGGCATCTGGTCTCACCACTTCATGGCAAATATATGGGGAAACAATAGAAACAGTGAGAGACTTTATTTTGGGGGGGCTCCAAAATCACTGCAGATGATGACTGCAGCCATGAAATTAAAAGACGTTTGTCGGAGAGTGTTTTGCCTATGTTCTCCTC
Source organism: Odocoileus virginianus (assembly GCF_023699985.2). Taxonomy (NCBI): domain Eukaryota; kingdom Metazoa; phylum Chordata; class Mammalia; order Artiodactyla; family Cervidae; genus Odocoileus; species Odocoileus virginianus. Next base: position 18,541,186 of record NC_069704.1, read on the forward strand.
TAGGAGTTTTATAGTTTCTGGTCTTACATTTAGATCTTTAATCCATTTTGAGTTTATTTTTGTGTATGGTGTTAGAAGGTGTTCTAGTTTCATTCTTTTACAAGTGGTTGACCAGTTTTCCCAGCACCACTTGTTAAAGAGGTTGTCTTTTTTCCATCATATATCCTTGCCTCCTTTGTCGAAGATAAGGTTTCCATAGGTTCGTGGATTTATCTCTGGGCTTTCAATTCTGTTCCATTGATCTATATTTCTGTCTTTGTGCCAGTACCATACTGTCTTGATGACTGTGGCTTTGTAGTAGAGCCTGAAGTCAGGCAGGTAGATTCCTCCAGTTCCATTCTTCTTTCTCAAGATTGCTTTGAGGCGGGAGAGGGGATTGGGGTGGGGAACACATGTAAATCCATGGCTGATTCATGTCAATGTATGGCAAAAACCACTACAATATTGTAAAGTAATTAGCCCCTAACTAATAAAAATAAATGAAAAGTAAAAAAAATAAAATAAATAAAATAAAAGACATTTGCTCCTTGGAAGAAAAGTTATGACCAACCTAGTTCAGTTCAGTTGCTCAGTTGTCTCTGACTCTGCGACCCCATGCACCGCAGCACTCCAGGCCTCCCTGTCCATCACCAACTCCTAGAGTCCATCCAAACCCAAGTCCATTGAGTCGGTGAGGCCATCCAACCATCTCATCTTCTGTCGTCCCCTTCTCCTCCTGCCCTCAATCTGTCTCAGCATCAGGGTCTTTTCAAATGAGTCAGCTCTTCGGATCAGGTGGCCAAAGTATCGGAAGAAAAGTTATGACCAACCTAGACAGCGTTTTAAAAAGCAGAGACATGTACTCCCCATCCCAAATCCATGGCTAATTCATATCAATGTATAACAAAAACTACTGTAATGATGTAAAGTAATTAGCCTCCAACTAATAAAAATTAAAAAAAATAAAAATAAAAATAAAAAGCAGAGACATTACTTTGCCAACAAAGATCCATCTAATCAAAGCGATGATTTTTCCAGTAATCATATGTAGATTTAGGAGTTGGACTATGATGAAAGCTGAACACCAAAGACTTGATGCATTCAAATTGTGCTGCTGCAGAAGACTCTTGAGAGACCCTTGGACAGCAAGCAGATTCAACCAGTCCTTGCTAAAGGAAATCAGTCCTCAATATTCATTGGAAGGATTGATGCTGAAGCTGAAACTCCAATACTTTGGCCACTTGATGCAAAGAACTGACTCATTGGAAAAGACCCTGATGCTGGGGAAGATTGAAGGTGGGGGGAGAAGGGGACAATAGAGGGTGAGGTGGTTTGATGGCATCACTGACTCAATGGACATGAGTTTGAGTAAGCTCCAGGAGTTGGTCACCAACTCCAGACAACGAAGCCTGGCATGCTGCAGTCCGTGAGTCAGACACAACTGAGCGACTGAACTGAACTGAACTCTCTCCTTCCTGGCATCCATTATTTACATTTGGTGGTTATTTCTTTTTAAATAATTGAATTTGTGAAGTATCTCTACCTTCTAGTGGTCCTAAGTGGTGAAACATGTTTTTATTTCATGTTTCTTCTGTTTTATTTTATTTGTTTATACTATGCTCATCTGAAAAGATATGTTGAGAAATTCAGAATTAGGCAGTTGCTATTATCCTGGAGCAACCAGTGCTGAATGGTGAGATAATAGGGCAAACATTACAAAATTTTAAAAAAAGCAACCATGGTTGATGGCATATCTTGTTCCAAATAAAATTATAAAAATATTTTGTGTGGTTTTTTTTTTTTCCTACTTAATTCTTGCTATGTTGTTGTTCAGTCTGTAAGTTGTGTCTGACTCTTTGCAACTGCATGGAGTGCAGCATGCCAGACTCCCCTGTCCTTCACTATCTCCTGGAGTTGCTCAAATTCATGTCCATTGAGTCTGTGATGCTGTTTAACCATTTAATCCTCTGCCACACCCTTCTCCTTTTCCCAACATTTCAATTTATAGATTTCCGTCCCCCAGCCCCCCGCCAGTTTTGCTATATATGTGCCTTGAGCAAGCTTCTTAAATTATCTTAATATTTCAGCTTTCTGAAAATAATAGTTAAATAAATGATATATTAATTGATCTGTTAAAAGGATTAAATGTATATAATTTACCTAGTTTTTGCTTGGAAAGCTAGTTTTTGCCTGACAAAACATAGGCACTTAAGAATAGCAGATTCCTCTTACACATTAGCTGGATATAATTAAGAATACAGTGCTCTGTGCCATGCTCTGAGTGTTGTGAAGTGGTGTGTGCCCACTGACAGTGATTCTTTTTGTCGTTGTTCAGTCACTCAGTCGTGTCCGACTCCTTGCAACCCCATGGACTGCAACATGCCAGGCCTCCCTGTACCCCACCATTTCTCAGAGCCTGCTCAAAGTCAAGTCCATTGAGTCAGTGATGCCATCCAAACATCTCATCCTCTGTCGTCCCCTTCTCCTCCTACGTTCAATCATTCCCAGCAGGGTCTTTTCCAATGAGCTGACTCTTCTCATCAGGTGGCCAAATTATTGGAGCTTCAGTTTCAGCATCAGTCTTTCCAATCAATATTCAGGGTTGATTTCCTTTAGTATGAACTAGTTTGATTTCCTTGCAGTCCAAGGGACTCTTAAGAGTCTTCTCCAGCACCACAGTTCGAAAGCATCAGTTCCTTGGCATTCAGCATTTTTTATTGTCCAGCTCTCAGATCCATACACAACTACTGGAAAGAGCATATCTTTGACTAGACACACCTTTGTAGGCAAAGCGATGTCTCTGCTTTTTAAATGGTGTCTAGGTTTGTTATTGCTTTTCTTCTAAGGAGCAAGTGTGTTTTAATTTCATGGCTGCAGTCACCATCTGCAGTGATTTTGGAGCCCAAGAAAATAAAGTCTGTCACTGTTTTCATTGCTTCCCCATCTATTTGATTCAACTAAAGAGTTTGGAAAAGCTTAGAATCATACAGAAATAGGCAGACTGTTAAAACAAATTCTAACTAAAAGAATAATCGAGGGTTGCTTTTACAACATGAAACAAAGGAAAAAGAAACAAGAATGAGAATTGCAAGCAGAAAATGGAATCTAGTTGCTTCTGCCTTTATGGAACATCTGAGTATGTGATAAAGACTGGGAAATCAATAGTCAACATGCCTACCTGGTTCCAATATTAAAGAGTGACTGAAAAATTTTGCTTTTTTATTTTTCAACTGAACCTTATAGATTTCTTTGCTTTAGTTAAGGGACATCATGGATTTTTGAGATTACATTTACTATGTTCACAGTTATAATAAATCAACACCTAGTGTGTAACATACGGTAAAAATGCATATAATATTTAAACTGATGTGATTTACATTCTCTTTAGGATTCTTGTGCTAGATTGTAGATTATATATGTTAAAGAGAGGAAATTACTTTTGACAATTCAATTTTAAAACTGTATTACGTCTGTCTTTCACAATAAACACTAGCTAGAATTGTGTCTATAGTGTGTATTTCTGGAAGTTCGTTTATAATCATTTTTAAATTAAAAATTCTAAAAAGAATTTATATTACATTAAGATTTTGAAAGAAACAATTTAGTTGGCTATTCCAATCTCACATTAATAAACTTGGTGAGTTTTTAAATGCACATTATCCACATTCCCACATACATATTTTGATCATTCTAATTAAATACAATTAAACTGAATAATGTGTATAGCTGGGAACCATCTGCCAACTCCTGATGTTGATTCACAATTTATTAACATTTCTTGAATAAAGTTCAGAGGCAGCTTTAGTAGAGAGTACTACAGTCAGCAAAACTAGGGTCATGTCCTGGAATTGCACTTTCTTCCTGGTTTAAAAAAAAAGGGCAATTCACTACGTCTCTCTGAGCTTTATATTGCTATTTGAAAGTAGTAATAATAATATGAATCCCATTCTATTGATGTGAGATTCAGAAATAGCATATATCATGAAATCTAGGTAATGTATAGTTTTAATTTTTTTTTAATACGAATACAAGATCTTAGCAAGGTACTTGCCAAATGAGGGGAGGAACTACATGAACTGACCTTATATTTTTACTTTAAAAGAAATTAAATACATACGATGGGTTGAATTGTGTTCTCCCTAAATTCATTTGTTTTGACCCAATCCCTAACACCTCCGAATGAAACCATATCTAGAAGCAAGATTTTAAAGCGGCGATTGAATTGAAAGGCGGTCTTTAGGGTGGGGCCCTAATACAATATGACTAGATGACTAGTATCCTAAGCAGAGGAAGCGACACCAGTGCATAAGCAGAAAGAGGGAGGACAACCTGCATGCTAAGGAAAGAGGATTCAGGAGAAATCAAGCTTCCTGGCACCTTGGTCTTGAACTTCCAGCCTCCAAAACTGTAAAACTACAAAGTTCTGTTTTTAAGCCATCCGGTTTGTAGTATTTTGTGATGGCAGCCTACCAAAGTAATACAATATCCTATTTACTCCTGTTTATTTCCATACACTGAAGCAAAATTTTGTTTCAGAACAAACAAACAATTTTTGTTCTTTTGCACAGAACAAACAATATAGAAAAGAGAAATAGTTCTAAGACTGTAATTCTTGTTGATGCAATTTCAGCTACATAAAAGTGTTATTTTACTGATAAGACTTCATTTTCCAATATTCCCTGAACTGCCTTTCTCATCTTTCCCAGGAAAAATTCCCACAGGTAATTTTTACTTAACAATTATGTTAAAAGGTCAAATCAAAATATCACTATTACAAGAAATTCTTGTTTTAGTTGAACACTGACCCTATGTGAAGTTTATGTGTGCATCTGCAAAAAAAAAAGGGAGGGGGGATGAATAACTGACAAATGCAAGCACTAAAATAATTTTTTTATTTTTCTGGTAGTATCACTTGTCAATAAACATGTACATGATTGCAACATGTTATAAAGAGTAAAGGTCAGTGCCTTATTTTTGATATATATTTGTTCATCTTCAATGCTTTTGCAGCATCTGCTTCATGGTAGTTTTCCTATGTCTGCTATTTCTTAAATCATCTTTGACTATCTCACAGTCTGCTGGACCTCAAGTTCTAACTGGTTAAAAGCATGACTAGTTAAAATCAATCATTGTCTCTTTTACTCAGTTCAGCTCTTCCATCAAATGTTTAGTGTTTTTCCTGAAGACCCTGAACCACTCATTTTAAAATAACTTGTATAACCTATTTAGACACACAGAAATATTTTCACTTCATTTTTATTTTAAATTACTGATAAGATTGCAAACTTTAGAAAATAACAGAAAGCTATTTTTCCTAAAACTCAATACTTAAAATCTAAGTTATTGGTATGAAGCAAATTGTTTAATAAACTTACACACAGAATACTCTATTTCAGTTTCTCTTTCAGACACTGTAAAATCTTAAATTCAAGAATAATCCAAGGAAAAAGTTTATTCACTATTTCAGCACACACATACACACACACACACACACACACACACTCATCCACCCATATTGCTGTTTTCACAGAACCTCTTTGTTCAAATTTTATTATTATATTTTAGTGCTCTAATCTCAATTCCTAACAGCTTCTTATCCTCCTGTCTTACCTTGCTTTACATCGCATACATGATGCTTACATGATCCAATTTCTTCTATCACATCTCTGATTCTATATTTTCCAAGCCAGTCACCTGAATGGTGAACAGTTTTTTACTTCAAATTTTCTAATTCTTCAATACACTTAATATAGCAACAGAGGGTTTTGCTTGTTTTGCTTAAAATAAATTGTATTTATAATTACATGAAAGCAAGGGCAATGAACATTAACAAATAATGATAACTTGAGCTCTTAAACTATTACAGTCTTGTCTGTGTCAAATTGCCTAACCATGTGTCAATCTGGTTAAACCTGTGCTACTTCTCTTTATGGTTCCACAGATTGTTCCAATCATATTAACCTGCCTCAGCTAAAGCTAAATTTCAGAGCATACCAACTGTTTGAGTTTAGCTTGACATTAAACAAAACAAGAAAAGATAAAAAGAAAACTGTAACATTTAGAATGTGTAAGTGAAGCAGTAGTCACTATGCTTGGAATATGTCATTGTTGGAGGCGTAGTAAGATATGCCAGCAGCTTATAGGTTATCCTTGTCCTTAGTCACTACATGTTCATCTCTTCTCCCCAACTTTTTAGCTCTGATGGCCAATAACAACCCAAAGCCCATGTCCACATACTTTGCTGTGAAATTATGAAAGCTTTCACTATGATTAGGCAATGTTTGCCTACAGAAAGCAAATATTTGGGTGACCAAAAATTGGCTACAATAGTGAAAGTAATGGGATAAATGAACATAAGGAGTATGATGGGTTTAATCTGTTACTCCTAATGACATTGAAGAACTTGGAGAAACAAGATGAAGAGCTTAGGCTTCTCATTATCTGCTCATACTTTGTTTGGTAAGGATACAAAAAGCTGATATGGTCTTCCCAGGTGGCACTAGTGATAAAGAACCTGCTTACCAGTGCAAGTAGATGCAAGAGACACAGGTTTGACCCCTGGGTTGGGAAGGTCCCCTGGAGGAGGGCATGGCAACTCACTCCAGAATTCTTGCCTGGGGAATCAGGAGCCTGGTGAGCTACAGTACTTAGGGTCACAAACAGTCGGACACAATTAAAGTGATTTAGCATACACACACAAAGCTTCTATAACTGCCCTAAAAGAAATCATTATGTGCTAATAACCATAGGATTGGCTCTTTCCAAAGTTAAACAATACTTTAATCCTAGAGAACACTTTATTATTCCACCAATTACAGTCATAGTCTTGCAGAGACCATTTTTTAAAGTTAAGGCTTTGATTGGGAAGGAACCCCTGAAATTTTTCTGGTGCCATTTGGACAATTTACAGTGATATGAGAATTTTGAAGTCTTACATTGTTTGACTCCCCTTTTCTGGTAGAAAGCAACATTTTTTTCCACATCTGAGGTGAAAGCTCTCCTGGATTGAAGATGTGCAAGGACCTCTTCTAAGGTAATCCTGTAACTGCTGCTCATCTATCTACACCACTTTTAATTGTTTCTAAGTGGGAAAAAAATTGACCAGTGATGAAAAATATACCGAATTGAATTGAGTAAGGATATTTCTGAGCAGAATTTTGAAAATGCAGTGTTTCAGTAAAGCTATTCACGTATTTATCTATCATCTGATATAGCATGATGAACTAATGAGAAACAATTAAACTTCTAATAAAATCCAGATAATACATTTCCATGTAAGGTCCTGTTTGGTCGAGGTAAACTGAGGTGAACAGATATGTTTCAAAATAAGAAATGGCTTGAGAGAAAAGATCAAATCCAGGCTCTGTCAGTAAAATATAGTCTCAGGGTTAAATCCCAAAGGTGTGGCCATAATGCTTTTTTAAGACCTCAGAAGGATTTAGGATGGTACCTCATCAATCCTCTCAGCTAGACACAAAGATTTCTAAGAATTTTATGGGCATTCTTTCTAGAACATCTCTTCTAAATAAGAGGGCTTCTAAAAATCTTTTAAAATATTACCTCTCAGCACCTTGAACCTCAGCCCAAGGTAGAGGAAAGCTTGTCTCAAAGAGATTTATAAGTATGACTTAGGTCTAATGGAATGGGCTGTAATTTGATATACAAAAATCTACAAAGACTTCAAAGTTGCCAGTTTGAAAAGAAAAGAACAGACACCATTCAAAATGCAAAGAGATCTTTGAATCTCCAACTTCCTCTAGGCAAGAACCAGTCAAGGAGAGCTAACCAAGGAAAATGGAATAATTAAGAGACTAGTGGACAAAGCTTAGTTGAGGAGAACCAAGGAATAGAAACACAGCTAATCAAGGGAGCAGGGGCAATTTTGAACCTGGTTGGATTTTAGCATTGCTATGGAGCAGAGACTTCTTTGTTTCTCCCATTCTGACACAATTTATTCTTCTGTTGTTGTTTGTTCAGTTTTCTTGCACCTGCTTTATAATGTATTGGAGAATGGAATGATTTGTATTTTATTTCATAAGTCTTTGGACCATGAGGAGATGTACATACCCAAGAAACTAATCTACACCCTGACCTCATTTAAAGGTAAGTGTATTTAGCTTCAAGTTGAGCCTTATGCAAAGTAGGAAAAGGCTTTGGGGCTTCTGTGTCTGAGTGCATTTTTTTGTGAAAGAAGAGTGTTAATACTTCAGCGCCAGGTTAAAAATGGTAGCTAATCTCTAAGGACAGTCTGTAGCTTGAAGTTGCCAGTAGAATACAGTAGGCGCTGGCATTTTGCCAGTTCCATTCTTTGAACTTGAAGAGGACTGACAGCTTCTGTTTCATCTTCCTTAGAACCTTTGCTTTTGGGAACACTAACCCTCCATGATGAAAGTCTATCTACTCTGCTGATAGAGACCATGTGTAAGAGACCCATGTTAAAAGCTTTGTGGGAAGAAGAGGCACTGTGATTACAGGAACAGGAGAAGAGATTTAATCATGCTAGCATCTCAGCTGAATGTCATAGTGATTCCAGCATCAGTTGAGGCCTTCATGAAACTTCATGACTCTGTCTGAGGTCCCCAAAAGCACTGCTGAGCTGATATCATCAACCAAAAGAATGCTGACGGATAATTGTGGGTGACATATTAATTCATTAAGTTTATGACCAGTTTGTCATACAACAGCTACCTGTTTTTTTTATCTTTTTTCTTGCTGAGACGATAAATAGAAGGTCTCACATTTATATTCTGTTTCTGAGGTTATATCAACAGTCTTCCATATTCCTAATTTATTCTGGTTGATAGATAACATTTCATTCACAGTGATAAAACTTTTTAGGATTATAGTGAAATCTAGACATGGGGTCAAAAATGTATATCATTTGTGTTTCTCGGTTACCTCCAAACACCTTACAGACATTGTTGAACTATGATATTTTCCATCAAGTTCAGACATGACTTTAGAAACCTTCACAACATAGTAGTTTCTAAAAGCAACTATTATAATAGTAGATTGATGTTGACATTGAAATATAAACCTCCCATACTTACAACAGAAGTATTTCCACTGATATCAGAAAAAAAATTACATATGTTTTCAAAAGTGTGACTTCATTCAGTTCAGTTCAGTCCCTCAGTCGCGTTCAACTTTGCGACCCTATGGACCGCAGCACACCAGGCCTCCCTGTCCATCACCAACTCCTGGAGTTTACCCAAACTCATGTCCACTGAGTCGGCGATGCCATCAAACCATCTCATCCTCTGTTGTTCCCTTCTCCTCCTACCTTCAATCTTTGCCAGCTTCAGGGTCTTTTCAAATGAGTCAGCTTTCCGCATCAGGTGGCCAAAATATTGGAGTTTCAGCTTCAACATCAGTCCTTCAAATGAACACTCAGGACGAATCTCTTTAGGATGGACTGGTTGGGTGTCCTTGCAGTCCAAGGGACTCTCAAGAGTCTTCTCCAACACCACAGTTCAAAAAGCATCAATTTTTTAGCACTCAGCTTTCTTTGCAGTCCACCTCTCACATCCATACATGTTACTTCATACTCTTCTTGAAATTCCAGCAAATGCAAGGGCCTAAAAATAATCAAGAGGTTTAAAAAAGAGAGAGATGCTAATCAATATTTTAGAAATATTATGATTGAATTTATTGCCCTGATGGCTCAAGCGGTAAAGAGTCTCCTACAATGCAGGAGAGTCAGGGACCTTGGGTGCAATTCCTGGGTCAGAAAGATACTCTGGAGTAGGAAATGACAACTTACTCCAGTATTCTTGCCTGGAAAATCCCACGGACAGAGGAGCCTGGTGGGCTACAGTCCATGGGATCACAGTGAGTCAGACTTGACTTTGGCATGCACGATAACTGATTGAATAACTGGTATTCTAGTATGTTAATTGAGAGAGAACAAAGTTTGGGCAAAAACTCTTAATTAGAGTGTATTAGAAATAAATCTTTAGATATCAATAGTTTGCTATTTCCCTTAATAAAAGAGGTAGATTAAAATGATGTCAATATATAAGAACATTATCAGGAAATACATAAGACTCAAAGAAGAAAAATCTGAAATTTCACTTTGCTATATAAGAATGGAATGAAATCAAAGCATACTAACTATCTAGATGGGAAGCTCAAAATCACAAAAATAATATTTTAAAATCAATTTTATATTAATGTGATTATAATAAAATAATAATGACAATTATTCTTGGTACCTAAAACATACTCCAAAATATTTTCTGAAATAATCAAGCATTTTTGGTGTTTTAATAAGCTACATAAATTCAGTTCAGTTCAGTCGCTCAGTCGTGTCCGACTCTTGGCGACCCCATGAATTGCAGTATGCCAGGCCTCCCTGTCCACCACCAACTCCCAGAGTCCACCCAAACCCATGTCCATTGAGTCAGTGATACCATCCAACTATCTCATCCTCTGCCCTCCCCTTCTCCTCCTGACCTCAATCTTTCCCAGCATCATAAATTAAGACAGTATAAAATAAACACAATATCTTCAGGAAGAGACAAAAAAAGAAAAAAAGAAACAGGATAGAAAAACCTAAAAATTACTCACAGATGATAAATATTGATAGAGGAAATTTGAATTATTTAATAACTGGTATAGGGATAATTGTTTAAGTACTGAAAAAATAAAGTCACATTGATATTGGCACTACACACCAAAATAATATTATGTGAAGACTATATGAAACAAACAAAAAAAATCATGAAATATAGGAAAAAATTGGGAAAATGAATGTATGATTTTAAGTGTTACTTAACATTTTATAAATAAAAGCAGAGAACAAACATATTTAGAAATTTTATTTCTGTAGTAAGTACATTTTGGTAACTCTACTTAGCTCTTAAGAGCTCTCCTTTCTCATGTAAGTGTCTTTCTGCACTGTGTTCACAGAGATGGAAATCTAGTCATCATATTTAAGATGATGCCATTTTTTCGGTCCGTTTCTAGAATAGTGCTTGGTAAATACAGGCATGAAATTGACAGATACTTGCCAATTAATGCCAAAGCAGGACTATTATATAACATAGCCCGGAAACCCTGGAAATTCATCTCAGAGTCTGTTGATTGCGTCCTTCTAACTGCAAAACACACCTAAAAAATGATGAGAAGATAGAAGTCATTTACTTCCCCCAAAATACAGGATACTTCATTCCCAGAGACAATTAAAATGTGGAGATAAAAATGCAGAGGCCAGAGATTTGAATGTCCAAAAATGGAGAAATTACACAAAAAATGTAGTGCATTCACACAATATATTAGTGTATTCAAGCACATACTCTAAGCATACTTAAGAACAAAGTAGGAAAAAAGCATACTATATACAAGCCAGACAAAAGAATACACTAATATTTATTTCATATTTTGAAAGCAAAATCTTGTATATTATTAATAACTTACTACATAACTGTTTAAAATAATAATAGTAAGAGTGTACTTCGATTATAGAATGAGGGTAAGTGAAACAAATGACAATAATCTTAAAAGGATAGACGGGAATATTTGGGTATTCTGTTATGAAGCAACCACACAATCAGTGAAATGTTATAATGTTAATTAAAAATGAATTTCTTTCTGATTTATCAGTTAGTAAGGGCTTCCCAGGTGGCTCAGTGGTAAAGAACCCGCCTGCCAACGCATGAGACAGAGTCGTGAGTTTGATCCTTGTGTCAGGGAGGTTCCCTGGAGAAGGAAATGGCACCCCACTCCAATATTCTTGCTGGGAAATCCCACAGACAGAGAAGCCTGGTGGGCTGCAGTCCATTGGTTCACAAGAGTCAGTTATGACTCAGTGACTAAACAACAACAGCTACTCCCAATTTTAGTTGTTTCATTCTAAAACAGTTTTCATGAAACTACACCTGTGTGTTAAACTATGAAGTATGTTGCAAATTTAAGTTTCTCTTATTAACATAGTAATACACATATATGACTTCTAGGTTTCATATATATATATATATATATATATATATGTATATTTAATATCCTTTGACCCATTTCTCCCATCTCCTCAACCATCTGCCTCTGGCAATCAATCTTTACAGTATATCTATGATCCTTCTTTTTTTGTGCTTGTTTTTGTTTTGTTTTGCTTAGATTCCACATATAAAGAGATCATAAGGGCTCTCAGGACCTGGGTTATTATTCAATCAACAATCTTTGGTTGGATAACTGAAAAGTCACACAAATTGAAGTATAAACTTAAATTTTACATATACCTTATCCACACATACATATGCATGCACAAGCATATATGAAGCCACATATTAATTCATTGACTAGGACATCATGTCTTTTTCAAAAACAAAGCATCTGCTTAGGAAAAAAGTAATTGCTATCATTGAGAAACCTGTATGCAGGTCAGGAAGCAACAGTTAGAACTGGACATGGACCAACAGACTGGTTCCAAATAGGAAAATGAGTACATCAAGGCTGTATATTGTCACCCTGCTTATTTAACTTATATGCAGAGTACATCATGAGAAACGCTGGGCTGGAAGAAGCACAGATGGAATCAAGATTGCCAGGAAAAATATCAATAACCTCAGATATGCAGATGACACCACCCTTATGGCAAAAAGTGAAGAAGAACTAAAGAGCTTCTTGATGAAGGTGAAAGAGGAGAGTGAAAAAGTTGGCTTAAAGCTGAACATTCAGAAAACTAAGATCATGGCATCCAGCCCCATCACTTCATGGTAAATAGATGGGGAAACAGTAGAAAGAGTGGCTGACTTTATTTTGGGGGGTCTCCAAAATCACTGCAGATGGTGATTGCAGCCATGAAATTAAAGATGCTTACTCCTTGGAAGGAAAGCTATGACCAACCTAGACAGCATATTAAAAAGCAGAGACATTATTTTGTCACCAAAGATCTGTCCAGTCAAGGCTATAGTTTTTCCAGTAGTCATGTATGGATGTGAGAGTTGGACTATAAAGAAAGCTGAGCACCGAAGAATTGAGGTTTTTGAACTCTGGTGTTGGAGAGTATTCTTGAGAGTCCCTTGGACTGCAAGGAGATCCAACCAGTCCATCCTAAAGGAGATCAGTCCTGGGTGTTCATTGGGAGGACTGATGTTGAGGCTAAAACTGCAGTACTTTGGCCACCTGATGCAAAGAGCTGACTCATGGGAAAAGACCCTGATGCTGGGAAAGATTGAGGGCAGGAGGAGAAGGGGACAAGAGGATGAGATTGTTGGATGGCATGGGTTTGGGTGGACTCCGGGAGTTTGTTATGGACAGGGAGGCCTGGAGTGCTGTAGTTCATCGGGTCACAAAGAGTTGGACACAATTGAGTGACTGAACTGAACTGAACTAAGTTCTTTTCTTCAAGATGACTGATTACAACTCTACATAACCTTTCCTACATAAACTGCAATTATATTACACAACCTATGACACAGACCTTAGTGTTTCTTTAAAAGATAACATTAAATTAAAAGCACTTTCAAAAATGTCTGAAAGAGAAATTGCCTAGATTTTTATGGATGTTTTTCCTAAACATTTCCTAAAATTAATGTTACAGGATTTTGGAGACAAACCTTTTCCAAACACTTCATTGAATATTCATAGAAACCCTGTCATATTTTCACAGGTATATTTTAGTTTTTGCATAATAGTTAATGAAACCATATGCTTGTTTGCATTAAAAACAAATAACCTCTCTAACGAAACATAATTAGTTTTGGTATGCATCACAACTCAACTGGTAGAATGGAAGTGTCCAGGTTATTGAATAGTATTCTATTTGTCTTGAGTGTTAAGTGTTTGGCATAGCTGGGAAGCAGTATTTATGTTAAATAACTGATAGTGTTAGTTAACTTCTCTCTCGATTAATTGTGGACCTGTGAGGAGAACTATGCACTCTGTACCTACTTGCTGTTTTTGGCCCACCAAATGTACCTTGTTCAGGAGTCTTGGCATTCTCTTTAGGAAGTCAATACATTCAATAACGAATATCCTCAGAGTTGGGTCTATGGTCAAAACATGAAACAGAAGTCCCCTTCCACATTCAGTTTCATTTGTATCTTTGTGTTCAAAAACATGTAAAGAGGCAAAACTGATTAAATAAACTTTAAGATTCTGTAAATGTTTTTAACATCTCAGTTCAATTATTCACTAAACTTTTGAAACTGAACTAAAAATTGCTGTGTTCACAGACAATACATTAATTCACTAAAAAGTAATCGAAGAACAGCACCATGTGGCTAATAAATCACTATTTATTTATTTAAATAGGCAATATAAGATCTAGAAGGAAAAAATAAATGCAATAATATGTTAATAATTCTCTCAGCCTTAGAAGGCTTCCCAGATAGTGCAGTGGTAAAGAATCTGCTTGTAATGCAGGAGACACAGGAGATGTGGGTTTGATCCCTGGGTCAGGAAGATCCCCTGGAGGAGGGCATGGCACTCCACTCCAGTATTCTTGCCTGGAGAATCCCATGGACAGAGGAGCCTGGCAGGATATGGTTCATAGCATGGAAGAGTCAGACATCACCTAAGCGACTGGGCATGCACTCGGCCTCCTTAATTAGTTGCTTAGTTGCTCAGTCATGTCTGACTTTTTGCGAGCCCATGGATTGCAGCCCACCAGGCTCCTCTGTCCATGGGGACTGTCCAGGGAAGAATGCTGGAGTGGGGTACCATGCCCTCCTCCAAGGGATCTTCCCAACCCAGGGATTGAACCCAGGTTTCATCTGAGCTATCAGGGCAACCCCATAGTCCAAGAGTGCTCATATATCCTAATATCTTGAAGATTTTACTTTTTTAGTAGCTATTTATAAATCTATATACTAAAAGCAAAAAAAAAATTACTTTTTTTTAACCTTAAGGTTAAAAATTCACAATGTTGAACTATGAAGTCATAACTTAATTAATACTGTAATTTTTACAATAATATGTATAAATATTTTTGTTTTTACTTATTCCACATTGAGGCTTTTTTGAAATATGCACTATAATTGAGAGTTATTTAATAAGATTATCAGCCTAAAGATTTCATAATTGAAACTCAAATTTGACTTATTTTATTATAAAATATTTAAATGCCCTATCTTGATTGCTGTGACAAGCATATATGATTCTGAGTTTAAAACCCAAATTTCAATGGATTACCGGCCTTGAAAAAAATGAAAGTATTAATATTTATACTACTGAAAATCTTTGTGCTAATGTATTCCTATAATATTTATTATTTGAGTTTTTTTTAGTTAATATACCACCTCAGTATCATATAGCAACTAATTTCATATATTGACTAAAATTATCCAAATTAAAAAAAATGCATCTTGAAGTTTCTATCTAAACTAGTTTCCCACACTCCAAATATTTATTGATAGCATATATTTTTTTGATGCAACTGGAAGTTCTCAGGATTGGCGCTAGAGGAACTTAGTCTATTCTGTCTGATTTCTGCAATCAAAAGTTGCTATAAACCTGGAAAGTTAATTTTTAAAATGCATTATAATTATTCTCCAAACAGCTTTATAAAGTGAAAAAATGCCAGGTTTAACATTTTAAATATCAAAACTAGAGTAGTTAAGAATTTTAGAATCACTTCATTTTCACAATACTTTTGGTTCTAATTTTCCAAAGTAGGTTACATTCAGCCCCTGCATTTCTCAAGAAGCAAGATGAAATCATATCTAATTAGTTATTCTGAAAAAAAGTGATTGTAATCATCTCAAAATATAATGCTTTCATAGGAAGTAAATTTTAGAATAATTGCAAGTGAGTTCATTTTAAATTAGTATTTTTGCTAAATCTAAGAAGTAGAACTTCTTTGGCATGGGTGGGTCACATAGAACTAGATCTGCATTGTAGCATTTTTAAATTTAGAATATAATTTTTCATTTTGCAAAACTCAGGTAAAATGATTATGGTTACTTACTGCAACACTGCACAAATACATACCTGGCCAAAAAATTAGACTATTAGAGTAATTTACATGAGTAAAAAGGTATAAAAACATAAAACAAGAATAAAATTCATGAAAAAACATAGCTCACTTACAAAGAAATAAATTGGGAAATAATTATATCCAGTATTAATGTAAATTGGACTCTCAACATTTTTTATATTGTTCAATATTACAGCAAAAGACTCAACTATCTGGTTGCAGCTTATTTTCCCACATTTGTCAGCACTTTTATCCTGCATTCCACAAAACTTATAATAAATATCCATGTATATATTACCCATCATCCCTCAGCATCATGTTCATTTGTCACTCTGCACATTATCACATACCACACAATATATAGTATTGTTAAGATGGCAAAACATTCAAAAGATCCAATAATGTAAGTTATAAGACCATATATATATATATATATATATATATATATGACCATATATAAGACCATATAATAAGTAATATTAATTCTATAGGTTATTAAAATATAAACATGTTTATAAGGTTTTGCTAATTTAAAAGGTGTTTAATATAACCTGAGTATCATGTTAATATCCTAATTTAAAAGTAATCTAATTTATGTTAGGGTGTACATAGAAGACCATCAAAATATATAGACAACATAAGGTTCAAATGAATGGAATAAAAGTTTTTATTTTTGGAATAAAAGTTTATTTTTTGTTTGCAATTTTCTGCATTGTTTAATCCATCAATTACATTTGTTCATTTTATAATAAAATAAAGTTAATATATTTATTAAAAATTTCTAAGATACATATTTTAAATTATATTTTCTGGCCTATTGACTGACATGTCATAAGTCCTGTCACAGAAAATGCTCTTATTTATGTAAAGGGAAATAATATATAATATGTGTTTCATTAGTGCTTCAATTCCATTTGTTTTCAGATGTACTTAAGAAACAAAATATTTTAAACTTTAATTCTGCATTCTCAGATAGCTCCAACTTATCTTGTCCCAATACCAGTTCTAGGACCAATTATTCTTCCTGGGGGCCATGGTGACTTTTATTGAAGAATAGTATTTGAATCTAAGATCTGGATGCTCAGGCAGTTCACTGTTACTCAGGCATCATTGCTTACAGGCCCTTTCAACTGACAAAGCAAGGAGATATTTGTATGTATAAAAATACATGTACACACAATAGCCTACCAACTCTCTAGACATATATTTCTATATGTAATTCTGTATATCTATATTAAGTTACCTGAATTCATACTGATGTCTCCAATTCTAATCTCTTTCCACATGGAACATTTTAGCCTGTGTTTTTACTTCTTTTTCTTATCTATAACTTTTCATTTCACCAAGTTCTTAACATTTGCTTTCATTTACTTAATTGTTCAATTATAATATACATATTCAGTGGTTTCTGAACTATTAATGCATACTCCCATGAGAAACAAGTTTATCCACAAAAACACAATGGTTATATATAATTTCTTTGTCTGTAGTCTTATGTTGATTTGTTTAGTTGCTAAGTTGTGTCCCACTCTTTTGTGACCACATGGACTGTAGTTCACTAGGCTCATCTGTCCATGGGATTTTCCAGGCAAGAATATTGAAGTGAGCTACCATTTCCTTCTTCAGGGATCTTTCTGATCCAGGAACTGAATACACATTTCCTGCTTGGCAGGTAGATTCTTTACCAGAGACCCACCTGGGGAGCTCCTTTAGTCTTATGCATGTGTGCTAAGTCACTTCAGTTGTGTCTGATTTCAAAAGTTACTTAGTAGAACCTTATTCCTCATCTCCCTTTAAAAAGTTTGTTTTATACATTTGTACTACATTTAAATTTTTGGTTACATTCTGCATTCCATCCTGAGATTCCCCAACCTAATTTATTTAAAAAAAATTTTTTTCTATTTATTTTTTTATTTTTTTTTTAGAATTTACATGATCTATTTATTCTTACAGTAACATTTTTTTTTCATTTATCTCTACCAGTTGGAGGCCAATTACGTCACAATATTGTAGTGGTTTTTGTCATACATTGACATGAATCAGCCATGGATTTACATGTATTCCCCATATTTTTAAATTTTATATACATCAAGGTTTATTTAAAGTTGTAATGTTCTGTGTAATGTAAAAGTCTTTGATTTTTGAAAAATGTCTAATGTCTTATGGGGCTTTCCTGGTAGCTCAGATGGTAAAGAATCCTCCTGCAATATGGGAGACCTGGGTTCGATCACTGGGTTGGGAAGATCCCCTTGCAGAAAGGCATGGCAACCCACTCCAGTAGTCTTGACTGGACAGTCCCCAAGGACAGAGGAGGCTGGTGGGCTACAGCCCATGGGGTCACAAAGAGCTGGACATGACTGAACGACTAAGCACACAGCACAATATCTTATATTCACCATTACAGTATTGTGTAGTATAGCTTCACTCCTCAAAAGTCCCTATGCTTCACCTATTCAGCCTCCTTCCTCCTCATCTTTAGCTCCCTGGAAGCCACTAATTTGTTTGTAATCTCTATAGGTTTGTCTTTTCCAGAATACCATATAATTGGAATCACAGAGTAATGTAGCTTTTTCAGATTGGTCTCTTTTACTTATTAATATGTAAATTCATCCACGTCTTTTCATGCTTGATAACCCTTTTTTAATCAGTGTTGTTATTGTTACTGTTCAGTTGCTAAGTTGTGTCCGACTCTCTGAGACCCTAAAGACTGCAGCACCTCAGGTTTCCCTGTCCTTCCCTATTTACTGGGGATTGCTCAGATTCATGATCATTAAGTTGGTGATGCTCTCAAACAATCTTATCCTCTGCTTCTCTCTTCTCCTTTTGCCTCCAATCTTTCCCAGCATCAGGGTCTTTTCCAGGGAGCTGGCTCCTTGCATCAGGTGGCCAAAG
This sequence comes from Odocoileus virginianus, assembly GCF_023699985.2. Classification (NCBI taxonomy): domain Eukaryota; kingdom Metazoa; phylum Chordata; class Mammalia; order Artiodactyla; family Cervidae; genus Odocoileus; species Odocoileus virginianus. The sequence goes on from NC_069704.1 coordinate 18,559,973, forward strand.
CATGAGAGCTTCAGCTTCAGCATCAGTCCTTCTAATGAATATTCAGGATTCATTTCCTTTAAATAATACTATATTAAATGGATATGCTCTAGCCTGATGGCTCAGATGGTAAAGAATCAGCCTGCAATGTGGGAGACCTGGGTTTGATCCCTGGGTTGGGAAGATCCCCTGGAGGGCAAGGCAACCCACTCCAGTATTCTTGCCTAGGCAATCCCCATGGACTGAGGGGTATTGTGGGCTACAGTCCACAGGTTGCAAAGAGCTGGACATGACTGAGCACCTAAGCACAGCACAGCACATATAGATATAGCAACAATTTGTTTATCCATTTACCTATTGAAGGATATCTTCGTTGCTTATGCTTGTTGGGAGTCATGAGTAAAGCTGCTATAATGGAGGGACAGGGTGGGAAGTGGGAGGGAAGCTCAAGAGGGAGGGGACATATGCATACATACAACTTACTCATGTTGATGTATGATATAAACAAACACAATATTGCAAAGCAATTATCCTACAATTAAAAAGAAAAAAAAAGTGCATGCAGATTTTAGGAGGAACATAAATTTTAAAATCAGTTGAATAATCACCTAAGAGTGCAAATGCTGGGTTGTATAGTAAGACTACATTTAGCTTTATAAGAAACCATCAAACGTTCTTTCCCAGTGAATGTACCATTTTGCATTCCCACTAGCAACAAAGGAGAGATCTTATTGCTCTAAAACATTGCCAACAGTTGGTATTGCCAATTTTTTGGATTTTAGCTTTAGTTTGCAGTTCCATAGTGACAAAATTTATTGAGTATTTTTGTATGTTGATGTGCCATTTGATATCTTCTTTGGATAAATGTCTGTTCAACTATTTTATCCTTTTAAAAATATGTGTGTATTGCATAATATTCCTTTATTTGTTGATCTTTATAATAACAAAAAATAAAGGACAAAATTTTTTGGTTTCATTGATTTTTCTCTATTGCTTTTGATTCTCTATTTAATTAATTTATTTCTTAACATTTATTTTACTCTGCCTTCTGCTTGATCTAAATTTATTTTTTTCTTCTTTTGTAGTCTTTAAGAGAAAGGTGAGGTTATTGATTTGACTTTTTTTTTTTCTTTTAAAATACAAGCATTTGCAGCTTTACATTTCTAAGCTTGAAAGCTAAATCTCACAAGTTTTTGCATGGTATGCATTCATTTTAATTCATCTCAAAGTGTTTTTACACTTCTGGTTTTATATCTTTCTTGATCTATTGGCTATTTAAGACTGATTTAAAGTTTTTCACAGATCTTTGAGTCTCTCAATGATCATTTTGTTAGTATTTCTAATTTTATCCCATTGTTTTAAAGAAAAAAATTTGTATTATTTCTCTTCTTTTAATCAAGGTTTATTTAATTGTTCTAGAATATTGCCTATTTTGAAGAATGTTCCATGTGCACTTGAGAAGAGTGTACATTCCACTATTCTTGGGTGAAGTTGTCTATAGATGTCTATTAGGTCCTGTTGGTTCATATTTAAGTCCTGTTTCATGATTGATTTTCCACCTAGTTCTATCAGTTATTGAAAGTAGGTTATTGGCATCCCCATCTATTGCTGTTTAACTCTTTCATCTCAGTAGGTTTTTCAAATTTCTTTTTACTTTTTTGCCAGGCCACAGGGCATGTGAGAATCTTAGTTCCCCAGCCAGGGATCAAACCCACACTCCCTGCATTGGAAACACAGAATCTTAACCATTGGAGCATCAGGGCAGTCCCGTATTTCAGTCATCATATTTTGGGGCTCTGTTCTTAGGTGAATATGTATATATAATTGTTAAAGAAGTCTGATAGATTTGCCTTTATAGTATTATAAATCTCTGTTTATTTATAGTGACTTTAACATTTTTGATTTAAAGTCTATTTTGTCTCATATTAATATAACCAGTGTAGCTTTCTTATGGGTGGTGGGTATTTGCATGATTTATTAATATCTTCTTGAAACCTTTTGAGGTGTACTTTAATTTCCATATGTTTGTATCTTTGAATCTTAATTGTGTTTCCTATAAATAGCATATAGTTGGACCTTATTTTTTATCAGTCTGACAATTTGCCTCTTGATTTGATTGTTTAATCCACTCATATTTAATGTTATCAATGACATAACAGTGTTTATAGCTCTCATTTTACTTTAAAAAAAAGTCTCATGTCTCTCTTCTTTATTTACTTACTGCTTTTTTACTATTAATTAACCATAAAATTCTATCATAGCATGTTAAATTTTTATTTTTTACTGTATCTTTTGAGTTATTTCCTTACTTGTTACAAGGCTTATAGTATTCATCTTAACTTATTATTAATAGAATTAGCTTCAGGTCTATACAATTTCAGAGAAGGCGATGACACCCCACTCCCAATACTCTTGCCCGGAAAATCACATGGAGGGAGGAGCCTGGTGGGCTGCAGTCCATGGGGTCGCTAAGAGTGGGTCATGACTGAATGACTTCACTTTCATTTTTCACTTTTATGCATTGGAGAAGGAACTAGCAACCCACTCCAGTGTTCTTGCCCATCTTGTGCTTCTTCCAGCCCAGCATTTCTCATGATGTCCTCTGCATATATGTTAAATAAGCAGGGTGACAATATGCAGCCTTGACGTACTCCTTTTCCTATTTGGAACCAGTCTGGTGTTCCATGTCCAGTTCTAACTGTTGCTTCCTGACCTGCATGCAGGTTTCTCAAGAGGCAGGTCAGGTGGTCTGGTATGCCCATCTCTTTCAGAATTTTCCACAGTTTATTGTGATCCACACAGTCAAAGGCTTTGGCACAGTCAATAAAGCAGAAATAGATGTTTTTCTGGAACTCTCTTGCTTTTTCGATGATCCAGTGGATGTTGGCAATTTGATCTGCCAACAGATCAAATCAACAGATCAAGGTTCCTCTGCCTTTTCTAAAATCAGCTTGAACATCTGGAAGTTCATGCTTCACGTATTGCTGAAGCCTGGCTTGGAGAATTTTAAGCATCACTTTATTAGCGTGTGAGATGAGTGCAATTGTGTGGTAGTTGGAGCATTCTTGCTATATAGTAAATCCTTGCTGTTTATCTAATTTATATAAACTAGTGTGTATGTGTTAATCCCATACTCCTAATTTATCCATACCCTCTTCTTCAATAACCATAAGTTATTTCTTTTTTATTTTTTTAATCAATGAGTCTGTTTCTGTTTTGTAAACAAGTTCATTTGTATTATTTTTTTTTTTGTATTAGACATTTAAGTGACACCAGATAATATTTGTCTTTCTCTACCTGACTTATTTCATTTCATGTAGCTAATCTCTACATCCATTCATGTCATACAAATGGCAGTATTTCATTCTTTTTTATAGCTGGGTAATTTTATATTTTGTATATGCACAATGTTCATTTATACATTTATTTGTTGGTGGACACTTAGGTTGCTTCAATGTCTTGGCTATTGTAAACAGATCAGGTAATGAATTTTTAATAATATGACAATAATCACTTTCTAATAAATTAGAAACATTTAAAAGTGATTATATTTATGACTTCTGCCATAATAAATACAATTATTTGCATCAAAGTGCCAGTTAGTGAAATACATATAAGAAAATGTAAGCTTCTTCAAAACTGCAAGAAAAATATTAAAGTTTGTGAAGATGTATACAGACCTTCCCTAAAATTCCTACATGCTTATACACATACACATACATATCACCCTGACTAATAGTGAGTGGAGGGGCTAGTAGAGGTAGTTGTGATGTGTTGTATATATCTGTGTGTCTTTCAGATTTACTTGTCTTAGGGTTACAAACATTTGAGTTGCAGCATTAAACATTTTAAAACAATCCAAAATGCTTAAATGTGGTGGCACAGATAGAGCAAATATATTAAGTATATAACACAAACTAGGTTCAATTATCAGAATCCTTCTTAGTAAAAGCTACCAATTCTATTAGAGACACAAGTGATATTTTGGAAAGATAAATGTTATAAGGAATATTAAGGAGTTTTAACCTATTCCTTAACTTTAATCAGAAACAGAAATATTAACTCCAAACTGAAAGCTAATTTGTGAACTTGTAATTTGTCATGTCAATATGTTTTATATTGACTTTAGTTGCATGATATAACTAAAGTTGATGGAAAGCCTAATTATGAATAAGACTTTGTGGTTACATTTTAAACTGAAGAATGCAGATACCTCAGAAATATTTTCTGAATTGACTTATCTCTAAAATGTAATATAGTATTACAAAATTTATAATCAGCCTATATAAAATTTGTTTAATATATAGAGACAAAGTGAAAAGGAATGCCATTTCAAGTTTACATTTGTATAAATCAAGTACCAACTGCTTCTATACACAAAAATAACACTAAAAATACAGTGATACCCCAACTACCAAAGATTCTATCAAACAGTATTTAAAATGATATGTTTAGTCTCTAGCTGGAAGTGACTAAAAATTGAGGTTAATATTGCTATTTTATATCCCTTCTTTAAAAGCTAAAAACATGACATAAACTAGAGAAATCAAATATTCAAAGGTAAGAATTATGAGCAAGAGAACAAATAAAACACAATTTTCTATATGGTATTAAATTAGTTAGTCTTGGTAAAAGTCTCAGTGAGAGAGATAAGATCAGATGACACAATAAGAATTATGGCATCTAGAATCAGTGTCATCCATATTCAGTAAGCTTTAATTTCTACATATCTAAAATACTATGATATCTATTTTGTGTGGTTATAATAAGGATTAGATTAGATAGTATTTGTTAAGTCCCTTGTGTATAATACTCAGTATATAAAGAGATATAATTTTCTTAAACTTTTTGATATCTTATTTTTCCAAATACTACCACCATTAATAGCAATAATAGGGATAAAATAATACATCAATGTTTAATGAGTACAACTATAAATCTTTCACTACTAATACTATATAGTACATATACTACTGGTAGTATACGTCTGATATAGGGGAAAAGTGATTCATTCATTACATATTGCCCTGTTGTGTGTGTTAGTTGCTCAGTTGTCTCTGACTCTCTGAAATCCCATGGACCATAGACCATCAGGCTCCTCTGTCCATGGAATTCTCCAGGCAAAAATATTCAAGTGGATAGCCATTCCCTTCTCCAGGGGATCTTCCGGACCCAGGGATTGGACCTGGGTTCAATTTGTCCTAATATTCCCAATTTTATAAGTGAGAAAACCTAAGCTACTCCCCTCAAAAATACTAAGTAAAACAATTACGGTGACTCAGCTAATAAGAAGTAAAGCCAAAATATGAAACCAAGCTGACTGGCCCCAAAGAACCCATGTTTAGCCTCTCTTTGAGGGGCAAAGGATAGGGAATGTTTTAAAACTGTCATTGTCTACAAAAATAAAGATTTAAAATATAGTAGTTACATGCAGTTATACTTCATATAGACCTCAATAGGAACCATGTAACTTGTAAATGAACTTGTAAATGAATTAAAATTAATTCAACCATATCTCTGAATATCTTAAGAGTCCTATTACAACCTCTATAGGTGGCATAGCAAGTGCATCAGCAGGCTGACTCATACTGTGTGTGTGTTTTTTTTTCTTTAGCAGAGCTGATATATGCCATTGATGCAATGGCATGATATCACTCCACCTCCACCTCTGGCCTTGAAAAGGTATCTATAGGTAATTTATCTACTACTGTTACATTATTCAGATATGAGCTCTGCCAGTCAGTCTTTGGGGCATTATGAAACAAAAGTACTGTGGGATGACTTTCCAAATGAGATGTTCACTTGATCTGGATTACCACTAATTGTTATATTTAGTTCATACTAATGTTTAATGTTACTGTGGGTGCTCCACAATGCAATTAAAATGCCCTTAAAGAAAAAAATCATTTCACAAATATAAAATAGATATATCAATTACTGAAAAGTATACCACCTAATATCCTGCTTTGTGACTTAAAATGCAGCAATAATAATGATACAGCTCAGTCATCATTACTGAGCACCTATCTTATGTAGGTGTATATGGGTGCATGTCAGTCATATTACTGTGTGTTTGATAGACTTTAATCTCCATCTTCCTCTTCATTTGAATATATAAACTACTTGGGATTTATGGTCTCTAGCACTGCTCTTTCCCTTGTCTCTTTTTGCTGCCACCTGCTATCTTATAATTTAGTTGTTTGTTTCTGACTCTCAGTTAACCTTTGACATTAATTCTTTTTACTGTATCTTCAGAGACCTCAAGGTTAGCTTATCCACAACTGAGTATCTGGTTTCCTTGCTCTCAACTCTAATGAGCTTCACCTCTAATACACTTAAGTCGCCTATTCCCTCAGCTTACTCTATAAATCATCATTACTTGGAAGTTTTCCACTATGAAGTATTTAATTCTTATTTATTTACAATAACCCATCACCTGACAACATCTCCACTTTTCAGCTTTATTTCTGTTACTCTTTCTACCTTTTCTTCAAGCCCATTGACACTTCTCTCCATTTTTAAAGTATACTGTAGTTTTAATGATTTCTATTTACTGTATCTTAAGTAAAACATCTTTGGATTTTGCAATGAACAATTAAGTGTTCCAAGCACTTTACTGTTTTTGTTCTAAAGTCTATCCCTCCTTAAATAAACAGATTTTATGACTTTGATATCTGCCCAAAGGCAAGCAAAATAAGATTCTCTGCCAACATCACAGTGCACCTGGTTACCATTAGATTCTACCCAATGCGTGTTAGATTAAATGGTTAGTTGACATAAACTTACATTGCTATCTCAGCATTGCACTGAAATGAAGAGAGTTGGAGCTATAGGTGGTCTCAGCAGAAGATGTTTGATGAGAATTCTATGTCTGATGAAGTTTATGTGTACATTGTGTAGGAGCCAGTTTTGCACATCCTGAATTTTTTGGCCCAGGCACTATATGACTTACAAGTTGTGCCTGTGCCTAGCCTCATTTCCATTGTTATAGGATAGTTGTACTTCCAAATCAAGGGCAATCTAGTCACTGCTCTTTGCCTTAGATTAGTTGCTGCTGCATTAAGTTGAACACTCTTAAAAACTGCTTTCAAAGGCTAGTGATTCAGTCAAGAAATAGAAGCTTCTGTGGGCTTACTGTCTACTTCATTCCTTAAGGCTTACAATTCGGGGGACATTAATTGAGGTTTTATATCTACCATTTTTTCTCCATCTTTTTCAGAAGAAGTGACCACAGATCTGCACATTTCCTAATTTTCTTTTCTACAAGTAAATGATTCTGGCATATGAGTGAACAATTTCTAAGTTTCAGGGCCATTTGGGGGTACTGCATGATTCTTATATTTGTTATTAATTTCAGTAGTTATCAGGATGTGGGAGGAGTGAATTTGTTTCCTTTCATTGTCATAATGTATTGTTGAATTGGTTTGCTAATACAGTTGATCTTTGAGTAACAGAGTTTGAATTGCATGGGTCCACTATACCCAGATTTTTTTTCTATAGTAAATACTACAGACTGGCATGTCAGTGGTTATGGACTCTGTAAGAAGTGGAACTGTAGATAGAGAGTAACAACAGTCACATATACAGAAGGGTGATTAAAAGTTACACATGAATTTTCAACTGCACTGAGGTTTGGCACCCCAGTTTCTGCGTTGTTCAAAAGTCAAATGTATTTTGTTGAGGATTTTCACATCTATGTTCATCAGTGACACAGAACTGTAATTTTATTTTCCTGTAGATTTTTTTGCCTGATTTTGGTATAAGTGTGAGCTGACATCATAGAATGAATTCAAAAGTGCTCCTTCTTCAGTTTTCTGAAATAGTTTGAGAAGAATAGTGTTAACTCCTCTTGGGTATAATTAACCTGTGGAGCCATCTGGTCCTGTGCTTTTGATTGTTGGAAGTTTATTGTTATTGTTCAGTTGCTAAGTCACATCTGACTCTTTGCAACCCCATGAACTTCAGCATGCCAAGCTCCCTGTCCTTTACTGTCTCTTAGAGCTTGCTCAAATTCATGTGCATCGAGTCTGTGATGCTATCTAATGATCTCAGCCTCTGCTGCCCTCTCCTTTTGCTTGCAATCTTTCCTAGCATCAGGGTATTTTCCAATGCTTTAGATTTTCACATCAGATGGCCAAAATATTGGAGCTTCAGGTTGATTTCCTTTACAATTGAATAATTTGATCTCCCTGCTGTCCAAGAGACTCTCAAGACTCTTCTCCAGCACCATAACTTGAAAGAATCAATTTGTGTGTGTGTGTGTGTGTGTGTGTGCTCAGGCATCTTTATGGTCCAACTCTCACATTCATATATTACTTCTGGAAAAATAGCTTTGACTACATGGACCTTTGTTGACAGTGATATATCTGCTTTTTATACTGACTCAATATTATTACTAGTAATTGCTATACTCATATTTTATACTTCTTCCTGATTCAGTCTTCAAAGATTGTACATCTCTAGGAATTTGTCCATTTTTTCTTGGGTGTCTATTTTGTTGGCATATAACTGTTCATAGTAATATATTATGGTTCTTTGTATTTCTGTAGTGTTGGTCATAATTTCTCTTTCATTTATTATTTTAATTTCTTTTTTAATTATTTTATTTTATTTAGGTCTTTTCTCTTTTTTCTTGATGAGTCTAGCAAATTTGCTTTGCTCTTCAAAGAAACAGCTCTTAGTTTCGTTGATCTTTTCTATGTGTTTACATCTCTAATTCATATATTTTTGCTCTGATCTTTAGAATTTCTTTCCTTCTACTAACTTGGGATTTGTTTCTCTTTTTCTAGTTCCTTTAGGTATAAAGTTAGGTTTATTTGTGATTTTTCTTGTTTCCTACAGTAGGCTTGTGTCCCTATAAACTTCCATATTAGAACTGCTTTTATTGAAACTGATTACATGGTGGACACTGTGTACCATTTTCATTTGTCTCCAGGTATTTTTTGATTTCTTAAGTGACTCACTGGATATTTAATAGAGTATTATTTAGCCCCCACATGTTTCTATTTGTATTTTTTTATTTTTGTATTTTTTCCTTATAATTGATTTCCAGGCTCATTCTATTGTGGTTAGAAAAGATGCATCACATGATTTCAAACATTTTAAATGTACAGAGACTTGTTTTGTGGCCTAGCATGTGATCTGTCCAGCAGAATGTTCCATGCACACTTGAAAATGTATTCTGCTGCTTTTCATAGAGTGTTTTGTAGATATCTATAAGGTGTCATTTAAGACCAGTGTTCCCTTATTGATTTTCAGCCTGGATGATCTGTCCATTGATAAGCTCCTCTACAATTATTGTGTTACTGTCAATTTTCCCCTTAATGCATGTTAATATTTGCTTTATATAAATATATTAAGTGCTTCTATGTTGGGAACATATATATTTACAATTACTATATTTCTTGTTGGATTTATCCTATTATCATTATGTAATATCCCTCTTTGTTTCTTCCTACAATTCTGTTTTAAAGTATATTTTGCATTATTACACCAGTTTTCATTTGTCCTTTTCCATTTGGATGAAATATCATTTCACTTCCAGTCTGCATGTGTCTTTAGGTCTGAAATGAGTCTCTTCTGATCTGCATCTATACAGGTCTTCTTTTTTTATTCACTTACCCACCCTATGTTTTTCGATTAGACCATTTGGTCCATTTTCATTTAAAGTAAGTAGTGACAGGTATGCACTTATTGCTATTTTGCTCACTGTTTTCTGATAGTTTTATAGTTCTTTTATGTTATTTTCTTCTTTTACTGTGTACCTTGATGATTATCTTCATTGTTATTTTTGAGTTCCTTTCTCTTTTTTGTGTGTGTATTATATCACAGAATTTTGGTTTATGGCTGCCATTAAGTGTGTGTGTGTGTGTGTGTGTGTGCTATATAATTTGATGTTTTTGTGTGTGTATCCCTTCTTCCACTACTTACTGTGGATATAGATGATTTTACTACTGTTGTCACGCAAACTTCATCTTAGGTTTATAAGTTGTTGATCTCCTACCTTTATTGTATGTTTGCCTTTACCAAAGATATGTATCTTTCTATAATTTTTATATTTTTAGTTGTGATATTTTCTGCTTTTTAATGTTTATTTTTAAATTGTATTTTATATTTGACTATAATATAGGTGCTTAACTATGTTGTGTTAGTTTCAGGTGTACAGCAAAGTGATTCACTTATGCATTTGTTGTAAAGCCAGTTTGGTTGTGCTGAATTTTTTTAGCTTCAGTTCATTTCAGTTCAGCCACTCAGTCATGTCCAACTCTTCACAACCCCATGGACCACAGCACGCCAGGCCTCCCTGTCCATCATGAACTCCCAGAGGTTACCCACTCATGTCCATTGAGTCAGCAATGCCATCCAAAACCATCTAATCCTCTGTTGTCCCCTTCTCCTCCTGCCCTCAATCTTTTCCAGCATCAGGGTCTTTTCCAATGACTCAGCTCTTTGCATTAGGTGGCCAAAGTATTGGAATTTCAGCTTCAACATCAGTCCTGCCAATGAACATCCAAGACTGATCTTCTTTAGGATGGACTGGTTGGATCTCCTTGCAGTCCAAGCAACTCTCAAGAGTCTACTCCAACACCACAGTCCAAAAATATCAGTTCTTCAGTGCTCAGCTTTCTTTATAGTGCAACTCTCGCATCCATACATGACTACTGGAAAAACCATAGCTTTGACTAGACGGGCCTTTGTTGACAAAGTAATGTCTCTGCTTTTTAATATGCTATCTAGGTTGGTCATCACTTTCCTTTCAAGGAGTTCAGTTCAGTTCAGTTCAGTCGCTCAGTCGTGTCCGACTCTCTGTGACCCCATGAATCACAGCATGCCAGGCCTCCCTGTCCATCACCAACCCCCAGAGTCTACCCAAACCCATGCCCATCGAGTCGGTGATGCCATCCAGACATGTCATCCTCTGTCGTCCCTTTCTCCTTCTGCCCTCAATCCCTTCCAGCATCAGGGTCTTTTCCAATGAGTCAACTCTTCGCATGAGGTGGCCAAAGTACTGGGGTTTCAGCTTCAGCATCAGTCCTTCCAATGAACACCCAGGACTGATCTCCTTTAGAATGGACTGGTTGGATCTCCTTGAAGTCCACGGGACACTCAAGAGTCTTCTCCAACACCGCAGTTCAAAAATATCAATTCTTCAGTGCTCAACTTTCTTTATAGTGCAACTCTCACATCCATACATGACTACTGGAAAAACCATAGCCTTGACTAGACGGACCTTTGCTGACAAAGTAATGTCTCTGCTTTTTAATATGCTGTCTAGGTTGGTCATAACTTTGCTTCCAAGGAATAAGCGTCTTTTAATTTCATGGATGTAATCACCATTCACAGGGATTTTGGAGTCCCCCAAAATAAAGTCAGCCATGGTTTCCACTGTTTCCCATCTATTGCTATGAAATAATGGGACCAGACCCCATGATCTTAGTTTTCTGAATGTTGAGTTTTAAGCTAGCTTTTTCACTCTCCTCTTTCACTTTCATCAAGAGGCTCTTTAGTTCTTCTTCACTTTCTGCCATAGGGTGGTGTCATCTGCATATCTGAGGTTATTGATATTTCTCCTGGCAATCTTGATTCCAGCTTGTGCTTCTTCCAGCCCAGAGTTACTCACGATGTACTATGCATATAAGTTAAATAAACAGGGTGACAATATACAGCCTTGACATCCTCCTTTTCCTATTTGGAACCAGTCTGTTGTTCCATGTCCTGTTCTAAGTGTTGCTTCCTTGTTGCTTCAAGAGGCAGGTGAGGTGGTCTCGTATTCCCATCTCTTTCAGAATTTTCCACCATTTATTGTGATCCACACAGTCAAAGGCTTTGGCATAGTCAATAAAGCAGAAAGAGATGTTTTTCTGGAACTCTCTTACTTTTCCAATGACCCAGCCGATGCTGGCAATTTGATCTCTGGTTCCTCTGCCCTGTCTAAAACTAGCTTGAACATCTGGAGGTTCATAGTTCACGCTTTGCTGAAACCTCACTTGGAGAATTTTGAGCATTATTTTATTAGTGTGTAAGATGAGTGCAATTGTGCGGTAGTTTGAGCATTCTTTGGCATTGCCTTTCTTTGGGGTTGAAATGAAAACTGACCTTTTCCAGTCCTGTGGTCACTGCTGCATTTTCCAACCTTCCTGGCATATTGACTGCAGAACCTTCACAACATTATCTTTTAGCTTAGCTTGTCTGTAAATCTCTTTACCCTACAAATCTGAATGACAAATCTGAATGATAGCCTTGCTGAGCATATTATTTTTGATTATAGATTTTACTTTCCTTTTATCAATTTGAATATATCAGGCCACTACTTTCTGACCTGCAAAATTTCTGTTGAAAATTCAACTTACAGTTTTGTAGGAGTGTCCTTATCTATAACTAGCAGTTTTTTCCTTGCTGCTTTTAAAATTCTCACTTTAAGTTTTGGCATTTTAATTATAGTGTTTCTTGACATGTGTCTCTTTGGATTCATAATGTTTCTGACTTTCTGTGTTTCCTGGATCTGAATGTATGTCTCCCCCCTCAGGTTAGGGAAAGTTTTAGTTGTCAACTTATTTCTTCAAGGAAATTCTCCTCCACTTTCACTCTTTCTTCTCCTCCTGGGATCCCTGTAATATAAATATTAGTTCTCTTGATGTTGGCCCAGAGATCTCTTAAAATACCCTCATTTATTTATTTATTTATTTTTCTGTTCAGTCTGAGCAATTTCTACTAGTCATTTTCCAATTTATAGTTCCATTCTTCTGTTCACATAATCTACTGTTTTATTCTAATGTGATACACTTTCCCGTGTAATTTTTTACTTCAGTTATTACATTATTTAGTTCTGTTTGGTTCTTCTTTATGTTTTCTCTTTATCAGACTTTGTATATCCATATTTCTCCTTAGCTCATTAAACATTTTTAAGATCACTGCCTTGAGTTCTTTATGTTAGGCTGCTTATTTTCACTTTGTTTAGTTCTTCCTCTGGGACTTTATCTTTTTCCTTCATTTGCAACATATTCCTCTGTCATTTTATTTTGCTTAATTCTGTTTTTATTTTTATGTATTAGGTAAGTTGGCTATGTTTCCTGATGTTGGAGAAGTGGCTCTATATAGGTTACATCATTTGGGGCCTAGGATCACACTACCCTCTAGTAGTATATTGTCTAGTGTAGTGGCATCCTATATGTGGATTGCATTGGCCCGTCTGGTTTCATGGGGAAAACTACCATAGGTGTGCTGGTAGGTGAGGCTAGAGTCTGGTTTGGTTAGTTACCAGGCCTTACATGATGCTGAGGTTGCTGGCTTACTGGTGAGCAGAGCTTGGTCTTCACACAGCTGGCTATAGTCCTGGGGGGTTCCAGGATTGATTGATGATGGCCTATTGATAGGGCAGAGCCAAGTCATAGCTGCAGGAACATAAATAATATGTTTTTACTTTTCAAATAAATTGCCATTTATTCAAGGACTTTTGTTCTACTACCATTTCATCTCTAAAAATTTTATATTGAATTTAGTCTGATTATAATTAAAAAGTGACAGAAGAACCCTGGAGAAAACAATGATTTTTAAATTCAGATGCACATGTCTACATACAAACACAATTTAACTAGAGACTGGAATAAGATGTGGATTGAAGCAATTTCAATATCCAGGTTGTGATAATTACACTATATTTTTTCAATTTGCTCCCACTGGATGAAACCAGGTAAAGGATACATGGAATATATTTGTATTAACCCTTATAACTGCATAGGGATTCATACACATAACAGAGTTATCTCAAAATAAAAGTTTAATTAAATTTTAAATATCTAAATAAAATCTGTTCTAGTATGAAAAAATGAATAACACATCAAAATTATGATTTTCTTTATAAAGATTTATATATGTCTGTATATATATATACATATATATAATACATAAATGTACTGCAATAGAAATGATTCATCATTTTGATAATCAATTTAATACCAATTTTTGGCTTAAGTTCTCAACTTGACAGGATGATTTTTCTTAAAAATCATTAAAGGAATAATTTTTATTTTTATAAATAAATTCACAAATAATTTTTAACAAATATATTTATGAATAAATCTCTATTTTTATATATTTTAAGACAGATAACTTGAAAACAGTGAGTTTGGGTGTCATACATTAAATGTTTGCTGAATCTGGAGTAGTTTACACAACTTGTTCTCTCTATTGAACTCATTTATAAATGTCTATTCATGAAACTGAATAGCATTGCTTTCACAGTTACTCTCATCTAGGTATATTCCTATTCTTCATAGCAAATATTATTGATTTCTCACATAACCATGCTATTATTTATATATACCTGGACATTTTGATAGACTGTTTGTCATCAAATTAAGAATATAAAGACTTTGAATAAATGGATAAGACAAGATTTTAAAATTAAAAAAATACCATAATTTTTAATGGGTCTATTTCTGTATACTTTAAAACAGACCAACAGACCAAATACAAATATATTGAATATCCTATAAGTCCTGGGTGTTCATTGGAGGGACTGATGCTGAAACTGAAACTCCAATACTTTGGTCACCTCATGCGAAGAGTTGACTCATTGGAAAAGACCCTGATTCTGGGAGGGATTGGGGGCAGGAGGAGAAGGGGACGACAGAGGATGAGATGGCTGGATGGCATCACCGACTTGATGGACATGAGTTTGAGTAAAGTCCGAGAGTTGGTGATGGACAGGGAGGCCTGGTGTGCTGCGATTCATGGGGTCACAAAGAGTCAGACACGACTGAGCGACTGAACTGCACTGAATGTCAAATTAGATGTATTAGAGTAATATTAATTATTACATGTATCTATCAGGATCCTGATAGGAAGTGAGTATCAAAATAAAACAATTTGCAGATAGTATAATAATAATTTCTGAAGGATGTAGGGAAATAAAAATGATATTGCATTAATTTGGGACTAATAATTTTGAGGCTATGTATCCCCCTTAGGCATCAAAAGACAAGGGACCAAAGAGAAGGATTGGCTAGTGCAGCCCCCTAACAGGAATGCAGCCGGTCCTGGATGACTTTTGGGGAAGGTGCCAAAGGTACCTTATCCTCCTTCCCTTACTGACATTTCTTAACGGTGCCACTTTGGCTGAATCCAACAGGAAGCCAGAAGACAAGAGAACCAGCCAATTCAATCAATATAGGTCAATTTCCTGAGGCAAAGTGGGCTGAGAATGATGAGGCCTGAGTCTTGAGATGCCAAACTCATAGCATGTTTTATATCTAATAAAATAGCAATATCTTTACTCTGTAGAAATCTAGAGCCATTTGATACAGACCATTTAAACTTATGTGAAATATTCACAGCAAAACAAAACAAAAACTGTCCAACTAGGATGGACAAATCCAATTTCCTTAAACTTGAAATATCCACTCTCCCTAGCTTTCCCTTCCCCTATAACACAATAAAAATGATAGAGTCATGCTAATGTGCTAGGGGTTCATTCAGTATGCTATAGAACATTACTAATTCATTCATTACTAAAGTCATTCAATGGACTTTTATTGAGCACCTTCTATGTGCCTGGAATTATATTAGGTATTGGGACACAAAGATGACTAAGCCTACATCTCCAGGTACATACATCTCAACTAGAGCAGTATTTCTTATTCTTTCACATGTTTTCTGTGAAAGATTTTCCCCCTTTCCATCACATTCAAAAAAAAATTTTTTTTATAAGTACTGATTTCACTTGCCTTGATCCTTAAGTTGCATTTTAAATCTACTTCCTTTTCAGAGGGCATTTGTTTTCTTTTTTTTTTTTCCCCATTTATTTTTATAAATTGTAGGCTAATTACTTTACAATATTGTAGTGGTTTTTGCCATGCCCTCTGAATTCCATAGCTGAATTCAGAGGGCATTTTTATTGAGTTCTCTGCTCTTTTCTATCTATTTAGATTAGACTGAGTGACAATGGAACACATGGAAACAAATTAACATGGTAGACCAATGAATTACAGGCAAAGCTAGTGTACTGCCTTTAGAGTTTTAACAAAAAAGCAAAAGAGAAGCAAATGTCCAGGGTCTTGCTAATTTTGTCAGTATTGGTTTACTTCAGCTCAATCTTCCATTTATCCTTTCCTTCACAGACTGTGGTCACTACTGAAGTTACCCTATTAACCCTATCAGTGTAACTCTTTATGTTTGTTCTCATGATTTCTATTATTTTGATAAAATTTTATTATGATTTTTTTAATTAAAGTGCATCACTCCTACATGTGACACTTTCTCAATTCCTGTGTGTAATGGTCCCCAGTAAAACCAGTTTGGACTGATGGAAATCATTTAGAAAGCAGCAATTTAGTAGGAGGGCTGGCACATAGTAAAATTACTTTCTATGGACCTTTTTCTTGTGAATAGGTGTAAATGAATCATTTTAATGGAAATGTCAGCAGGATAGTTTCAGATGAGAGAGCTGATCATTCTGCCCACTTGCCAAGCCTAGGACACACTTTGGGAAGTGGGCTCTAAATCTTACCTTCTATGATAATTTATGAACCTTTTATTATGCCTGCTACCCTCACCAATCACTGGTCATTGCAATCTAAATAAACTTCCAAGTAAACACATTATATTTCTTTATACTGATATCCCCATTCTTCTTCAGGCTAAAATCCAGACTGGTCACAGACTGGCCCTCAAAACTCACTCCTTGTTTGTCCCCAAACAAGGGGACAAATTGCCAAATTAATTGTAAGATTCTAAGATTTCTATCCTATTCATGCTCTTGTGACTTTTCACATGTCCTTTGCTTTAGCTAGAATATCTTCTCTTCTAAGACGAAGTGCCTAAAACCAGCATAAATTGCAAAAATGAGTCATGTCTTTCCTCCTTTCTAAGAATCCTCTCATTTTGTAAACATGTTGTGATACTTTCTCCCTTTAGTATTCTCATTGTAATCATTACCTACCTTCTTGAAATACTTTTTTTTCTTTCCTGCATGTGTGTTTGTATTTCTCTTACACCAGTCTCCATAGTAAAATTTTTGCAGCTTTTTTCTTTTAGCTTGATATTACTTTTTTCATAATGATGCAACTTATCTTTTTATCTTTATGGCTTTCATAGGAATATAAATTATTAGGCACCAAATAAATACTTGCTGAATAATTATATTTGCTAGGAAGTTTCTGGAACATCCAGAAAAATGGCATTGCTAAAAGTATAATAATTCTGTTTCCCTATCACTATTCATAGAGAAATTATGTGCATAGTTTATATACTCCAGTTATTTTATTGAAAAATTAGCTGAGGTAGGAAAAGTATGAATAATTTAGTTTCTATTATTCTAGTATATCTTGCCTTCTCAAGAAAGGAAATGAAAGAGAATATAACAGAAACAAAGCAAAACTCATTTGGAATTTTTTATTGATTCTTCTTTTTGTGGAAGATATTAACATGACTATTTTACAGAGTTTATCTACAAATAAATTTGGTCTTAGGAAGAATAATAATTTAAACACAAAGTTTCAGATGTTTGTTCTAATCGTAAAAGCATAATGAAAGTCATAAATTAGTAGTGTGCCAGCTTTGAGATACCCTTATTTTCCCTGTTAGTACTTTTCAAAATTTTCTGCCTCTTGTTTAAATCAATAACATCCACTTTTAAAGTTCACAGAACTTTCATTTCCGAGATATCTCCTGTTTACTCTTAAGAAATATAGTGATTGAAAAAATTGATATATAGCCATCAGATTAAGAAATACAATTCTTAAAGTAAAGTAAATGAACCTATTTTTATGAATAATTTTCCTGTAGTTGACCTTAGAGAAATCACACTACTTCTTAGGGTAAAAATAGATAAAGATGAAAAAAACAAAAAAAATCTAACTTTCTATGTTGGCTTATCTATATAGCATTGAAAATATAAAAACATTAAATATTATAATGTCTATTTCCTGTTACATTCTAATAATGAAAGCTCAATAATACATTATTCATTAAAAACATTAGTGTGTATAAAATATATAAATAATAAAACAAAAATGAAGTATTTTTCATATCATATGGGCAATAGAAATAGGAAAAGGTAAAGCACAGAATGGGAGAAAATATATGAAAATTCTTATTCAGGCATATAAATAACAAGTACAAATTAGTCAGAAAAGAAAATTGGTATGCAATTTCATAATTGTTTAAAAACCTTGAACAGATAATTCACATATAAGAACATTCAAATGGATAACAATTATATATGAAATGTAAAAAAGCAAAATGGCTGTCTGAGGAGGCCTTACAAACAGCTGTGAAAAGAAGAGAAGCAAAAAGCAAAGGAGAAAAGGAAAGATATACCCATTTGAAGGCAGAGTTCCAAAGAATAGAAAGGAGAGATAAGAAAGCAGTCCTCAGCGATCAATGCAAAGAAATAGAGGAAAACAATAGAATGGGAAAGACTAGAGATCTCTTCAAGAAAATTAGAGATACCAAGGGAATAATTCATGAAAAGATGGGCTCAATAAAGGACAGAAATGGTATGGACCTAACAGAAACATAGGATATTAAGAAGAGGTGGCAAGAATACACAGAAGAACTGTACAAAAAATAAATCTTCATTACCCAGATAATCATGATGGTGTGATCTAGTGGAGGTGATGGAATTCCAGTTGAGCTATTTCAAATCCTAAAAGATGGTGCTGTCAAAGTGCTGCACTCAATATGTCAGCAAATTTGGAAAACTCAGCAGTGGCCACAGGATTGGAAAAGGTCAGTTTTCATTTCAATTTTAAAGAAAGGCAATTCCAAAGAATGCTCAAACTAATGCATAATTGCACTCATCTCACTCACTAATAAAGTAATGCTCAAAATTCTCCAAGCCAGGCTTCAGCAATATGTGAACCGTGGACTTCCAGATGTTCAAGCTGGCTTTAGAAAAGGCAGAGGAACCAGAGATCAAATTGTCAACATCAGTTATATCATCGAAAAAGCAAGAGAGTTCCAGAAAAACATCTATTTCTGCTTTATTGACTATGCCAAGGCCTTTGACTATGCCAAGGCCTTTGACTGTGTGGATCACAACAAACTCTAGAAAATTCTGAAACAGATGGGAATACCAGACCACCTGACCTACCTCTTGAGAAATCTGTATGCAGGTAAGGAAGCAACAGTTAGAACTGGACATGGAACAACAGATTGCTTCCAAATAGGGAAAGGAGTGTGTCAAGGCTGTATATCATCACCCTGCTTATTTAACTTATATGCAGAGCACATCATGAGAAACGCTGGCCTGGATGAAGCACAAGCTGGAATCAAGATTGCCAGGAGAAATATCAGTAACCTCAGATATGCAGATGACACCAACCTTATGGCCGAAAGTGAAGAGGAACTAAAGAGCCTCTTGATGAAAGTGAAAGAGGAGAGTGAAAAAGCTGGCTTAAAGCTCAACATTCAGACAACTAAGACCATGGCATCTGGTCCCATCACTTCATAGCAATAGATGGGAAACAGTGGAAACAGTGTCAGACTTTATTTTGGGGGGCTCCAAAATCCCTGCAGATGGTGATTGCATCCATGAAATTAAAAGACATTTACTCCTTGGAAGCAAAGTTATGACCAACCTAGACAGCATATTAAAAAGCAGAGACATTACTTTGTCAACAAAGGTCCGTCTAGTCAAGGCTATGGTTTTTCCAGTAGTCATCTCACATGAATGTGAGAGTTGGGCTATAAAGAAAGCTGAGCACCGAAGAATTGATACTTTTGAACTGTGGTGTTAGAGAAGACTCTTGAGAGTCCCTTGGACTGCAAAGAGGTCTAACCAGTCCATCCCAAAGGAGATCAGTCTTGGATGTTCATTGGAGGGACTGATGTTGAAGCTTAAACTCCAATACTTTGGCCACCTGGTGCAAAGAGCTGACTCATTGGAAAAGACCCTGATGCTGGGAAAGATTGAGGGCAGGAGGAGAAGGGGACGACCGAGGATGAGATGGTTGGATGGCATCGCTGACTCAGTGGACATGGGTTTGGGTAAACTGCAGGAATTGGTGATGGACAGGGAGGCCTGGTGTGCTGCGGTTCATGGGGTTGCAGAGTCGACACAACTGTGTGACTGAACTAAACTGAAGGTTAAAATAAAGATTTTCCTTTTAATGACAGTTAAACATGCCTGATACTGGTTCAGCATAGAGTGTAAAAAACCAGAGTGATGATTTAGAAGCAGATCTCTTTAAACAAAGAAGGAAGAAGGTAAATAGGAAATGAGGAAGAGACAAATGGAAGAAACAGAGAAGGGGTTGGGGGGAAGGAAAGGAAAACAGAGTTTTCACCTTGTTAAATCTATGTTAATGAGTGTTTTGAACCTGGCTTTCATCACCTGTAATAATATACAACTTGGACAAAATCAAATTCAGTTGCTATTTGTCTGAAGCAATGCTATATTCTAAATAATTGGATCTCTATTTAGATGTTAATGCAGTTGTAGTAGGTCTATTTTAATTCTAAGATATGTTTTTTAATGTAAGATTTGGGTTAAGAAATTTATGTGTATTTTCTTAAAGAAAAAGGGAGTAAACTGCGTATTAATGCCCAAAGTCCTCACAGTTCATCTTCCAAAGTATATTTAAACTAACAACAATGTGATAAGCATTTTAATAATTATTATACAAATAAAAAGAAAAAACAGTGTTTGACAGTTTTTGAAAAGTAAAATACCACATTCAAAAATACCACTTTCTTTTGTGCATTTTTTCCTTTTGCATTCTCTGATAATTTATTAATCAGACATTAAAGTAAGGATTCAGAATTCATTAGGCCACAGAATAACACTCACATACGTATCACTATATTAAGTATCTGCAATGACTGTATTTGAAAATAATTATAACAACCAGAAATCAAGAACTAGAATGCACACATG
The DNA here is from genome assembly GCF_023699985.2 of Odocoileus virginianus. NCBI lineage: Eukaryota > Metazoa > Chordata > Mammalia > Artiodactyla > Cervidae > Odocoileus > Odocoileus virginianus. The sequence goes on from NC_069704.1 coordinate 18,580,830, forward strand.
AAACCAATATTATTCTACCAAAAGCAAATGTATTTTAAACTATTAAAAGTTTTCTCTGATGATAGATAACTTTGAAATATCACTAGTAGCTTTGAATATTATCAAATTTTTTAAAGAATCAGATTTAGATATGTAACTGTCTCATAAGATTACTGGATTCAAATATCGAGGTTCACTTACTTTCAAAGTGTTCCAATTATCTTTAAACTGTCTCATAAGATTACTGGATTCAAATATCAAGGTTCACTTACTTTCAAAGCGTTCCAATTATCTTTAAACTGTCATTAATATACCACCTGTTACAGCGGCTAGCTTTTCTTTCTTTTGTGTTCTTGCTCTAAAACTAATAAGAAACAAACCATCCCTATGGTTTCGGAATATATTGCAATCCTCTAGTATGAGTTCTATCCTTCGAGACAACTGGTCTTGTCAGTTGGTGACATCTTGTCCCATTTGTTATGGGAATTGGGCTGTTTAGATATTTCTGGGAACATTAACTTTCTCCTTTTAACTATATCCCATCCTCTTATTTTCCCACTTCTATCAGTTATAATTGCAGCCAAACTATTCTGTCTAAAGCCTCTCATCTCTTAGGAACTGTCATCTGTCAAGTCTTACATTATGGATCTTTTCCTGGAACTACTGAACTCTGACGCTTTCAGGTGCCCTATTTGACTCTGGCTCTTTCCATATCATCAGCACAAGCTGATCTGTCAATTTCTGTGAGGATTCCTGTAATTTCTGTTTAACCCACTTTATCCATCTTGATCTCACTTAAATGCAAGGTATGAACACCTCTACTAGATTCCTCTATCTTCTGGGAAATATCTTTTTAAACACATTTTCTGGATTAATTATTTTTTCTTTATTTTTTCTCTCATAGGCCTGGGCAATATATTTCAATTCATATGCCATCAGTCCTAGTTTTCCAATACAGATTTCTTTTTCTCTATTATTCCTTTCTCTACATCATTTGTAATACATTTAGCCTCTAGCAATTCATCCATATTACTGTTTAAGTGTTCCACTAATTCATAGCTCCACTGATTTCTGTTTCAGAAAAGCAAGTATTTTAATCCTGTATTTCTCTAGATTTCCAGAGACCTCAGCTCTCCAGGTCTCAGGGTGTAGTTTGCCATGAAATCTAAGTTCTCTGATGGGTCCAAGAAAGGTTATTAATTTTTAGTTTGTCTGGCTTTGCCTTCTGTATAAATGGCAGTGACGTCCTCTAAACTCTTATATTTCAATTTTAAACTAGAGATCTTTGCTTTAATTTTTAATCTTGCTGGTTAATTTTGATACTTTTTACCTCATTTATTTGGTTGACCTTTTACTTAAGTAAAAGGTTATACATGGTTATTTTATATTTTATATGTGAATGTTTGGATTAGTTGGTGTCTAAATATGCTGTTTGTCATGTTTTATTTTGGAAAATTAAGTACTAAGTTCTGATAAAGCTGCTTCCCTCTGGAGGAAATTTCAATTTGATTCTGCTAGGTTAGTATGTAATACTTTCATTTAATGTCTATCCTTAGGGTTTCCCCAGTTCAAGGATACTAGATATTTTATCACTAGAAACATGTAAAAATAAACTAGCAATACTTATTCTCAAATGGGACTTTTATTTCCATTTTCTAGTGAGAGTAAATCAGACATTCTCCTCATGATATTTTCTTCTCTTCCATTCCAGTCCATTTTACTTTAAATTTTATTTGATTTTATTTCACCTGTAGTCCACTGAAGTTTGTAGCCACCACAAAGGACTTCTTTTAGGTTCAACTGTTAATCCCTAAAGATTTAGACTGTATATCCCTCATAATTTATGTTCCCAGGAAGTCCCCCCCCTCCCGCCGCCCCCCAGAATATTCTTTGTCTCTGATTTTGCTTTATAGTCTTGTTTCTGATATTTATTTTGATGAGCCTTTCAGTGATTTTTCTCAGCGATACATTTTAAATGTTTAACATTTTTTTTTCATAAAAAACTATATAGTGTGCATCAGAATGGCCTTTCTTAATAATCTAGTCTATAACTACTCGAAGCTGAATAAATCATTCATTCTCCAACTCCCTCTAACTGACTTGTTTTTAATTACAAAGAATATGTCCTGGTCAAGGTAACCAGTGATATTCTCTGATGGCAACAGCTTTGGCTACTTGACTTTCTTTCTCTTTAAAATCATCCTTTCATCAGCATTCTGCACAGTTGACCTTGCCTCTCCTTTTGAAATGCTCTCTTTTTCATTTGCCTGGGTAATAATTTTCCAACTATTCCAGGCAAATATCTTGATTGTCAGTATGTCTCTTATTTATTTATTTATTTATTTAGTATGTCTCTTATTAAAAAGGGGGAGGAAGAGGAAGGAATGAAGGGTTGAAAACTTATAAATTTTCTTTCGATTTTTCTTCTTCATCTACAGCCATTATGTACATTTTCTTCTCCATAAAAATCTTCTCCATCCCATACTATTTCAATTCTCTTAAATTTTATTGCACATTTTGACGTATTGTGTATTTTCACAATAGATTTTTGCTTAACTTTTCATATGAATTATTCCTGAATCAAACAATTTTAAAGACCCTAAAACAGGAATTATTATGTTCATAAACAGCATATCTCTCAACTACAAAATTCAGCACAGTGCGTAGTCTGTGCTATATTTGTATTCTAAGTTAATGGTAATCTAAGAGCCTGGCGCATGGTTGTTACCCCCAAAATTGTCAGACTCGACAGCGGCTTTCTATTTTGCTTAGAGAGTCCAAGAAGTGCCACAAAATCCACACCCCCACTCTCCTAATATCTCTTATATCATCTGTTGATTTTGTCCTCACTTCACATCAACCTCTATATATTAACAGGCTATATTGTTGTTCCTTGAACATGCTGTGTGTACCTACACTTCATAGATGTTTGCGGTTGCTGATTTCTTTACCTTCTATTTTTCCTTCATGTATTAAAATGGCTTTCTTTTATATCACTTTTTCTGGTCTTCATTTCAATGTTAACTTATTTCTCACTGACTACACATTTTAAAATTGCATCTTTTCCCAAAACTGTATCCCATTTTCTTCTTCTGAGATTTATTATCTGTTTAGTGTACATCACCATATAATAGTCTATAACTTTTAACTAATTTACTGTTTTATTGTATTTTCTCAAGGAGAATGAATGACCTAAGAGAGCAATTCAATTGTCTATTAAATTCCTGACATATATCCTAAAACACAGTTAGAGTTCAATAAGTATATGTTAAATACATAAGTGAATTAAGTGGTAAATTGTGTTTGTCATCTTGAATATAGTGGTAATTTGTCCTTTTTCCCCTATTATTAACTTCCTCACTTTCCTCACTTAGGAAATTTGGTAAGAAACTGAGTCTGATTCCCGCTTGGAAGATCAATTTAACAGACTGACTTTCAGGCCCTCCTATGCAGCTTGATGCATAACCAGCTTGATGCACCATCAGCTACATACTTGAACTTGAATTATGAGTTAGGGATCCAAGTGAGACAACAGGGACAGATGAAAATGTATGAAATTGTGATGATACTAACATTCAGTTTATTGGGGAACTGGGATTAAGTTCTCCATTGGCAGCTTCTATTGTTCAGTACTTGTGTGAAACCACAGTATTTAGTATCAGCAGTCACTTGGCAGTTCTCATCTGTTTATACATCATGCTTTGGGTAGATTCTGGCTGTTGCTTGATTCTCTGATTATGCTTTATCCCAGGTTTGGCATCACCCTTAAACAGTAGATATAGACACCACAGAAACAGTAATTGTATTTTCCAACACCCTGCTGCAATCCTAATGCAAACCCCATTAAACTGAGTTGATATAAGCACCTCTTACCTGGGTTTCCTTTTTGCCTCAGACTTTCACAACCATTCTCTCCCTTTCTTTACTCAATTTGCAATTCATCTTCAAGAAAGTTATTAAATAACATTTAATATATAAAGAAATATAGCTTTAATTTACTCTCTACTTTTCGAGTAATTCTAGTCCACAGTTTTTTGTGTTTATTTTTTGAGACCGTAGGCCTCTCAATGAAAATATAGGTGTTCTCTCCCACTGAATGTATATAGTCCTATACTCAGAAAACATTTATATGTAATACATTGAAAGTTACTTAATTTATGTTGATTTTATACACAATATTTATAAATGTCTGCATCTTTATAGATCATTTTTGTTCAAAATTAATAGGTACTTAATATAAAAGGCTTACTGTATCTAAATTGTGCCAATTAAGTTAAATTTTATTCTTGTTCAGAAGCCAATTTCATAAGAAATTCATTGCTTTTCTTGAGATGATATTTCATATTATGGAGTCATCTTTAGTATTGCAAGGCAAATGTATTCCTGAAATTCATTATATTTTTAAATATACTTTAATTTTAGAGAAATTTCAGGTTCACAGAAAAGTTGAATGGAAAGTTCAGTTCCTATATATCTGGCACAATCTCCTACAGTATGAATATAGGTGTAGTAATTCAACTATAGTAGTGTGTAATTCACACTATGAATATCACTACACACCACAGTGATATAACTGTTATAATCATAAACCTATATTGTCACATCATTACCACCCAAAGTCCATAGTTTACATTAAAGTTCATTCCTGGTGATGTACAGTCTATGAACTGGACATATATAAAATGACATGTGTCCATTGATATAGTATCATATAAAGCTGTTTCACTACCCTAAATATCTTCCATACTTTGCCTAATCTCATTCACTACCTTTCACTTTTAATTCAGCGTTTCCCCCCTACTCACAATGTTATAACTGTTTTGCAGTACTTGATTGAAGGGACAAAAGAAGGTTTAAATTCATTCTGAGCTCTCCTACCTCACTTGAACACTGTAGATGTAGCTTTTATCTATGAAAATAACACCCATTTCATGACTGAAAGGTACTATTTTCATACGGAACTTGAACTCTCAGAACTGGTTTGAAGAAACGTACTCACAGTGTGCTTTAAAAAAAGGATATATCACAGCAAAACAGAATTATGTAAAAAGCTATATTACTGAATTTATGTTGCAAAATTTTTCTTTGTCTTCAAATAATTACAGCCATGTTTGATATACAACAACCCTTGATTCTATTTACATCAACAAAGAAAGAATTATGAAACTTGTAGCAGTTCTATACTGACACAATAATGCTTACTAAAAATGACCTCAGAAAACCTCAGGGGTATACAATTGGCATACAAACCTAATGCATATGGAGATCTAGATTGGGTTCTGCTGATGCAAGTTGACCCTGCAACACATCTCCTAACCTCCTCCTGGGACTAGTTAAGTAGTCTAGGTGGGTTTTGTTTGTTTTTTTTAACCTAGAGATTGCAAAGGTGTAAGAAAGAATGTGGAAACAAGATAGCGATCTTCAAAATTGTCTTATAACTGTCTGAAGCTAAAGTCCAAGAGAAGAGCACCACAGAACTGCATGACAGATGGCATGGGCATAGGGAAAAATGAGGGATGAGAACAGTCATGCATACCTAAGTATGAATTCAGCTTAGTTACACTTAGCATAAATCCATACTTAAATGATACATGAATGCATAGTTGCTCAGTCATGTCTGATTATTGGCGACCCTATGGACTGTAGCTGGCCAGACTCCTCTGTCTGTGGGGATGCTTCAGGCTAGAATACTGGAATAGGTTGCCATGCCCTCATCCGGGGGATCTTCCCAAGGCATGCAACCCAGGTCTCCCACATTGCAGGAGGATTCTTTACTGTCTTAGCCACTAGGAAAGCCCTTAGTGACATAAGTTTATGTCAAAGTACATACACATATACTTAAGTATATCTAAGTGTTTGCAGAATTACCTACAGTTGCATTTAAAAGGCTCTTAAATAGTCCAGTCATAACAGGAGCTTGCAGAAATACTTTATCTAGCACTAGGAAGTCTGTCTAATTGTCTACCTGCATTCCCTTCTTGTTGAGTTACAATCTGATTTTTAAAATGAATTTCAAAAGTATCAATTATAGTTAAAAAATTGACTTTAGGGCATAATGTTTTCCCTTGAATAATGTAGGCCAAGCCATGCAAAAACTTATCTTTTTTTGAAAGTGAGTTTTCTGAAAAAAAAAAAAAAAAAAAATCATAAATCTAATCAAATATTTTAAAGTATTTGTGGAAGTAAAGAAAATGTTTGTTTAGTAGAGAAGAACTGAATTTTCTGTTTTCATTTCTTGACAAAATGTCTTGAAACTACCTAGTCTCTGATAGTGACAATTTTATTTCAATTAAGAAGATAATTTGAGGATCTCTAAGCCAGTGCTTGACAATTTTAAAGGATAAAACTTAAAGAGACTTCTGGTCTTATTTCTGCATAAAAGTAGCAAAATCACATGCATTAAAAAGCATCCTTATGGCTATGACTATGATCAAAGAACTAAGATTTTGAATTTGAATTCAAAGTTTTTCTAAGAAAAAATGTATTTACCTCTTTAAAGAGGCACTAGTCTCAACAATTAGGAATTCTACTTTTCTGATATCAGCAAGTATATACAAGAGTTGAAAATTAATTGCTGGCTGAAATCAAAAGAGTAAAAGTATACAACTGAATGGTGAATAAAGGTCAGAGTTGAACTTTTCTTTTTCCTCATGGGATGCTTCAACATATGTAATATAAAGCAAGCTAGTATAGGGTTGATAGAATAATTGTTAAAATAATCTGTTTCAACTATCTTCTGCTGCTTCAAGTCACAAAACAGCTCAGCCACTCTGAGAAAACTTGTTTTTTTCCAATATGCTCCAAATTGTGTCTGATTTCTTTTTCTTGGCAATATAATTATAACTTTTTCAAGTTGCTATAGAGGCAACACTTTTAGTTTTATTTTTGGCTTGGTCAGTTTTATATGGTTCTGGCCTTTTCACTTCAGCATCCTTCTCACTGAGATACTCAGCAGGAAAAACAAAAGTGTTACAAATTGGAGGCAATTAAAATGATTCTGTAGCTTTATAGAGTCTCTTTGCTTCCATTTAAGAGAAACTCATGATTCAAATGTGACATTGATAATAATTTGTTACCCGAGCATATAATCATAAATTATTTCTTCATATGGTGCAAACTTGCTCATCATTTATATGAAGTGAAATCCAGCATATTAACATAATTTTATAAGAATTTTTGATTCTTTGAAGAATCAGAAAAAATGTACATATAAATATTTCATGTTTTCACTTGTACTGGGTTCATGGGGGACTAGAAGACATAAGCTAATGATTGTTTACTTCATTTCTTAAAGGTGATATGTTTATTTTATTAGTCAAACATATTACATTTGAATCCTAACTCAACAATCTTCCAAGTAGGACATCTCAGATTGATTATGACATTTTTGAAACTCAGTTTTCTCACATCTAAATGAGGATAAGCTCAATGTTACTATGTATTACATGAATTAAAAGTCAAGATATATGTGTCACATATACAAAAGTATATGTGTATATAAGTATATATAAGTATATATGTAATCTAACTATTTGTTTCATGAATTAAAATCACAAGAGATACATATAATAGAGATATTTACACTATTTAAACCACACACATGCACAGTTTTAAACAGTATCAGATAACTAGAAAGTACAGAAAGCACAGAGTAAGTTATATTGAGCTTAGGGAAAAAAACAATCTCTCCTGCAAAGGGTTTTGGGAAAACTGGAATGCTCCATGTAAACCAGTGAAGTCACAACACACTTTTACACCATACACAAATAAATTCAAAATGACTTAAAGACTTAAACTTAAGACATGAAACCATAAAATTCCTAGAAGAGAACATTAGCAAAACATTCTCTGATGTAAGTGGCACCAATATTTTCTTAGGTTAGTCTCTCAAGCAATAGAAATAGAAGCATAAATGGGGGGAAATATAAACAAACTTCTAAGTTTTGCACAGTAAAAGAAACCATAAACAAAATGAGAAGACAGCCTATAGAATGGGAGAAAATATTTGCAAATGATGTGACAGAGCAGGGTTTAATTTCCAAAATATACAAACAGCTCACACAATTCAACACACACACATAAAAACACACACAACCCAATCAAAAAATGAGCAGAACTAAATAGATATTTCTCCAAAAAGGACATACAGATGGGCAACCGGCACATGAAAAGAGGCTCAACATTACTAATTATTAGAAAAGTTCAATCAAAGCTACGATGAAGAACCACCTCATACTGGTCAGAATGTCCATAATTAAAAAGTCTACAAATAACAAATGATGGAAAGGGTGCGGGGAAAAGGGAACTCCCCTGAACTGTTGGTGGGAATGTAAGCTAATGCAAAGGCATAGGAAAATAGTACATGGGCTACTCAAAAAATTGAAAATGGAGTTGCTATATAATCCAGCAATCCCATTACTGAATACATATCTGGACAAAACTATAATTCCAGAAGATACATGCACTCCTTTGTTCATAACAACACTATTCACAATAGCCTAGATATGGGAACAACCTAAATACCCACTGACAGGTGAATGGATAAAGATGTGATGTGTGTGTGTGTGTATATATGATGGAAAACTACTCAGCAATAAAGAAAAAAAAAAAGAATGTCATTTGCAGCAAAATGGATGGAACTATACAGTGTCAATCTAAGTGAAGTAAGTCATAAAGACAAATACCATAAGATCTCACTTATATGTGGAATCTAAAATATGATGCAAATGAATTTATTTATGAAACAGACTCACAGACATAGAGAACAGACGTGTGGTTGCCAAGGGGGTGGGGACATGAGGAGGGATGGAGTGGAAGGTAGGGATTAACAGATGTAAACTATTATATACAGAGAATGGATAAACAACAGTTCTACTTTATAGCACGGGGAATTATATTCACTATCCTATGGAAAACTGAAACAGAAAAGAATATATATACATAACTGAATCACTTTGCTATAGAGCAGAAACTAGCACAACATTGTAAATCTTCTATTCTTCAGTGAAAACTTATATCTAGCCCTAAAAACAAAGATATGGCATTTGATAGGCATTCTAGAAAATCTGTTGTATGAATCAGTACAACTGTCACAACTATTATTATCATCATTACTATCACTGTTTTATTATGCTCTGATGCATTTCAATGACATGGAATCACTATTAATTTTTTAAGTACACAGGACTCCTTTTGTTTTCTGTCACTTTTCATATCATTCCCTTTCCCCCACCTTTGAAATGAGTTTACTATTTTTTCTACCTAGTAATTACCTACTCTATAGCTATAACTCATAACCAGTGTCATCTAGTCTTCAACTTTATTTAACCAAAACCCTGATACTTGAGTTGTTTCTAAAATACTACTTTTACTTTTAACACAAAGTGTGGTTCAATTTGGTCACTCAGTCATGTCCAACTCTGTGAACCCCATGGACTGCTGCATGCAAGGCTTCCCTGTCCATTACCAACTCCCTGAGCCTGCTCAAACTCATGCCCATCGAGTAGATGATGCCATCCAACAATCATCCTCTGTCATCCCCTTCTCCTTCTGCCTTAATCTTTCCTAGCATCAGGGTCTTTTCCAGTGGGTTGGCTCTTCACATCAGGTGGCCAAAGTATTGGAGCTTCAGCTTCAGCATCGGTCCTTCCAAAGAATATTCAGGACTGATTTCCTTTAGGATTGACTGGTTAGATCTCTTTGCAGTCCAGTGGACTCTCGAGGATCTCCAACACCACAGTTCAAAAGCATCCATTCCTCAGGGCTGTTTTCTTTTATGGTCCAACTCTCGCATCCATATACAACTACTGGAAAAACCACAGCTTTGACTACATGGACCTTTGTTGGTAAAGTAATGCAATGCATCTAACATAAGGTGTTTGACAACGAATGTAAGATGCTTTAAAAGTTGTCTACATTGATATCTCTCAATAGACTATTAGGTCATTGAAGGAAAGGATATAGGTCATTTCTTTATTTTTCTCAAAGACCCAGCATTCTCTATTCTGCTGAAAAATGGCTGATTTCATTATTTCTATTATTGCAAGTCAATACTATTTTTTTTCTAATGCATTCAATATTCTCTGTCCGGTATCTCATATTTATCTTGAAGCCACACTAGAATTAATGAGATGCAGAGAGAGGAGAGCATGGTCTCTGACCCTATATGTCAAGCTTCATTTCATGACGTTTATAATATTTAATGATAGATGAGGAAGCAATTTGACTGAACATCACTGCAATAGCAATTTAAGCTACTGTGCATTGCAAGTTTCTCTGAAAGGAAAAGACACACTATATTCCATTTAGGACTATCAGGATGATTGTCTCTCTTGGAGACATATATAATTTGAATAGTTTAAAATATAATTTATTTTCAGGCTGAGGATTTAGTACTATGGTGATTCTTAGAAAACAAAATAAACTAATATCCCATACCATTGTTTTTCTTGTTGTAAAGCATGCATGCATTTTTACAAAGTTGTTAATGATGTGGGTATTACACATTTTCAGAGCCAAAGCACAGATAAATTCCTTTTAATCATGAATGATCAGTTAGGTTCAGATTTGAATAATCTGGGGTGATAAATTTCCCTCCTTTTTTCAAAGAATTCCACCAAAATATATTTTCTTTCTTTGCTCTCTTATTGCCTGGTGTTAGCTAATTGTATCTCATATGGACCTATGAAATTATGATCCCTAATACCTGCCATATCAAGAACAGAGACTTTCTGGTCATCCTCATTTGTCTTCCACTACTAAATCCACTCTTTCTCCTTGTAGGTCATAAGGGTCTCCACACTGGTTTCAACCTACCTTTGAACAATGATGTGTTGTGGAAAAATTAAGATTCTAACTGCTTTAAAGCTGTGTACTGATTTGGTTGAGCTTGCTCTTTCAGATTCAAAGTGAATCATTGGACATAACTTCAAAATGATTCATGCATTCCAAGCTTTATTTAAATAAGCTTTATGGAAAATCAGTAATTTAAATTGAATTACTATTAAATTTAGTAAATTCAGTTCACTAAAAATTGAAAATTTTACTATGTCAAGAATTTTCTGAAATGTACCTCTCAAGAACTAATATTCCTTTTTGGATGTGACTGATTAAGATACACAGTGGAAAGATACCTATTATTATTAGCCTTTCTAATGTTTTAAAATTTTATTTTATTTTAAAATTGTGTTAAAATACTCAAAACATAAAATGTACCATCTTAACCACTTTTAAGTGCACTTTCAAATGGCATTAAGTACATTCACACGGTTGAATCATCACCATCAATCTCTGGAACTTGAGAACTGAAATCTGCAAAACTGAAACCAGATAGCCATTAAATAATAATTTCCCATCACTCCTCTCTTCAAACCCTGGCAATAACCATAATTCTGTCTATATGAAGTTGACTATCCTTACTACCTCATGTAAGTGGTATTTGTCCTTTTATGACTGGCTTACTTTACTTAGCATAATGCCCTTAAGGTTCATCCATGTTATAACATGTGTGATTCCATGATTATAGATATGTATTTGTACTGTTAATACACAATAACAGTCTTGATACCAGTGATATGATAGACACCGGTCACATGTGACTTTCGAAAACTGAAATAAGGCTGGAGTGACTTAGGATCTAAAAATTAAAATTTATTTTAATTAATTTAAGCTTGCATTGACACATATAGCTGACTGGTAGCTATTCTATTAGCAAACTGTATATAATCTGCATCAATTATTTTCTAATTTTATCAATTTTAGATATTATTTTTATTGATATATTATTTTTAGGTCATATACATCTTCCTCCCATTCAATCACTAACACATTAAAAAATAAATATGTCAGTTATCTCTGTAACTTTAAACTAATTCACCAATCTTTTATGCCCTTCTTTGAACAACTATAAACTAAGCTGCTAATTGGTATTAAGGCTCTTAAATTTCCTTATAGCTTTTTGGACTTCTATTTTGCATGCTAGAAAGGCTTATAACAATTATATTCTCTTCTGTAATTATAATTCAGGCTCCACTCTTTTGAGCTGGCAAATATTATTAACTATAAATCCTAATAATCATTTCATTTATCTCTTTCTCATAGTGATTTTTGTTTTTTTTCTTTATATTTTAAAATCAGTATTTTTTTCTGGCACTATTTAAACATTATCTTTAATTTTTTTCATCTTCTTAATTTAAAAATATGTTTTTTGTTTCTGAGACATCCCTGCAGTAGCCTGATATTCTTTAGCTCCAATCTGTAATGGTTGATCTCTGCAACGGCTAAACAATAACAACTTGGCCCTTTCATTTTTTGCTTTGCACAATTCTTTACATGGCTCTCTATATCCTATATTTCTACCTTTTTCTTCTTCATATTGAGTGGTTTATCAAGTAACTTCTCAAGAAAGAATGAGTATGCTGTAGATTAAGTTTCTAAGCCATTACCTATTTTTAAATGTCTTTTTTTCCCCCCACTAAAACAAGCACATTTGGTTACAAAATTGGCTTGTAACCCAAAATTGGCTTGATACAGAATTTCAGGCTGAAGTAGCTTTCCCTCAGAACACTGAGTTCACTGATCAGTTGTGGTCTTGTCTCACTATGACTTTTGAAAAGCTACATGCCAAGTATATACTCTCTTTTTTAGGTGACCATGTGTTCTGTCTGAAAGCTTTCAGTATCTTTTGGTTTATACTTGACTTTGTATTGAATGACAGTAAATCTTATATTAGAACTTACTAATACTTTGAGATACAGATTTAGGAAAAAATTCAAACTTCTTTGGGATATATGTTTTTTGTTCATGAGGTTTTGTTCTATTTGTATGAAATCCTCTTCATACTCAATGAGAAACTAGACTTTTTAATTTATTCCATATCAAACCAAGCTTCCTGTGCCTTACCTTCTTGAGAAAAATCTGTCCATAAACTGTGGTATATTTTTGGACATTTCACAAATATTAGGGTGAATTTCAAAATGTGATGCATATATTTCTAAAGACTGTACCCTCTCTAAAATTCTACTTCTGATAAGTAAATGATATTAACAACTTTTTAGATGACTTCAATAAATAAATATACATCCCAAATGAACTTAAGTTGTATCCAACATTATCATATACTTTAATCAACTTGCTAATAAGTAGTCTTCTCTTTCTCTCTCTCTCTCTTCTATTCCTTGAAGTGTGGAAATGTCCTGTATTCAACAAAGAAATGTAGAAATGAAAGTGTTTAAATTTTGAATACTGAAATAATGGAATTTAGGATTCTCAGGCCATACCAAGACCCAGTCAATATCTATCTCATGTGTTGTTTAAATTCGCATCAGTTTAATGAAAATATTTTATGGAAATCCCCAGGAAGATATTCAACGTAATTATTTTGACTACTTAATGATACTCAATAATTTCCTTTTCTCATGCCTCAGCTTAGTGAGAGACTATCTCCTGTTAATACCAACTCCCAAGCTGGCGACCCCACTGCTGATACTCACTAGTGATTAAATATATATATAATTATTTAAATATTTTATTCTTGTTTATTGCAACATCCTCGACTTTGGGAACAGGCATGTTTTCTTGAGATAGGGTTATGGTGATCCATGATTAATAAATGGCTCTATGCTTACCTTAATATCAGAGAAACCAAGTATTCCAGTAGTATTTTACTAAAATAGTTGGAAACCTTAACCAAAGAATAGGACCCAGGGCTACTAAGCCACAGTTTTTATTTTTGCTTCTTCCGCTAAAATACTCTATCACAAAGAAAGTAAGTTCCTTCTCTCATAAACTAAATGAGCAAAGGACCTCAGAGGGATAAGAAAATTGAGCTCTTTTTCTTATATTGAAAAATTCATCAAGTCTCAATTTAGAAAGGGAAGGTCAATAAAGAGCAATTACATGAGCATTCTCCCTAGGGTATTATGCCAAATTCTTAAAACGGTGAGCTTAAAGTTTCCAGGTAATTTTAAACTTTTAATGTAATATTTTCCTTCACCTATGTAATTTATTCTAGTTATTTCTCTCTCACCTCATCAGTGGCTCACAACTGATTTAAAACTGAAATGTTCTTTGAGATATGTCTCTTTTGATTTTCATGTCTGTCAATAGAATTTTCATAAAGCAAAGATCCTGTTGGGAAAGGAAGCACACATGACAATAATCTGATAGTCTAGCTAAATTTGAATTGTATCAAAACAACATCACAGTGACATCTAATTCTTTAGTTATACCTGGGGGAATCTAAATCTTTTCCCTTTAGGTCAGGTCTTAATTAGGATCAACATGCCAAATATCACCTGAAGCTTCTTTAGTTTTTATCTTGAAATTTCTCATAGAAGTATAACATGATTCCTTATTAGAGAATTTGTATTTTCCTCACACTCTTAGTTTCAAGTTTTCAGGTTTCCATTGAAAGGATAGAATTTTTAAAATGAGAAACCTAACTTGCATTTCAGAATGTGTACTGAGTTTTTAAAATGGTTAGCATACCAAGTTCCCTTCCTGTTTACCCATATGTTGCTATAAACCATGTTTCTATTCTTTATATTGACTAGGTTTCTTCTGTTTCATTTGGATGGCCAACAAGGCCTGAGATTTCAACCTTTCATTATTCTCTCAAGCATTTATTCCCTTGTGATTTGCTCTGAATTATCTTTGAATCTCTTTCCATGTGCCTCAGATGGATGGGATTTCTTTCCTATAGGAAGCTTCTTTTGGGAAACAAGCAATGAGCTCAGAATAAAACCTCAAAATTAATTAAAATGTATGGCTTATCTCAAGAGTAATAGCAGCATGATATATCCAAGCAAATTTCCCTATTGTATTTCTATTTTTCTTTCCCTAGGCTGTAGGTGGTCAAAATGATTAAGAAAGATATAAATACTTCTGCCAGTTTTAAATACACCTAAATAAGTTCAGTACTATTGTAAAAAGAAATAAATCATGAATGGCATGTTTTCCCAGTTGATTTGGAATATATGATTTTGTTATCCATTTAGCTTTTGTCATCTTTGCTTCTAAAACTAAAGAAAACAATTTGATAACGGTTTTCTGATGATAAATAGTTAACTAACAAGCATCTCTAGATTACCATCAAAATAATGAGCATTTTCTGGGGAATTTGTTAAAGCAAAGCTGATGCTACATGTAAATGTGCTGGTGTGTGAGTGGAAGTATGTGTCTCCTTGTATACTAAAGAACAAAACTGAACCCCATGTGCATCCTAATCATTCACTTCTCTCGACATATACACTGCTCTACAGAGTAGCACGATCAGATCATTGCTGAAATGATTAATGTATATAAGTGTGTTAAGTGTGTTATGACAGCAAAAATCTTGGGAAATAACCTTCAAGTGAGTGAATAGATTTTTAAGTGTGGGGAAACAGCAGTATGATAGAAAACAGCCACTCAAATTTTTTTTTTTTCAGCCACTCAAATTTGTTGGGACATTAAGGTATTGTTTTCTAATTAATGGAATATCAAGTTATTGGGCTTCCCTTGCGGTTCAACTGGTGAAGAATCCACCTGCTATGCAGGAGACTTGGGTATAGTCTCTGAGTTTGGAAGATCCCCTGGAGAAGGGAAAGGCTACTCACTCCAGTATTCTGGCCTGGAGAATTTCATGGACTATATAGTCCATGCAGTTGCAAAGAGTAGGACATGACTAAGTGACTTTCACTCAAGTTATAGAACAACCCATAACCAAAGAAAAGGTAAAGCCTGAAAAATCTGTTGTCAAATGGGATATGTGTAATTCTTGGTTTTTCCTTTTTTAATAGTCTAGGGCTCTTGCCTAGTGAGTATGGTTTCAATGAAAAATTACATAAGCAGAATTACTCCATCCATAGGAACTGACTTTATTTATTTATTTATTGTTTTTAGGGGATTCCCTGGTGGCTCAGAGGGTAAAGCGTCTGCCTGCAATGTGGAAGGCCTGTGTTTGATCCCTGGGTTGGGAAGATCCCCTGGAGAAGGAAATAGCAACCCACTCCAGTACTCTTGCCTGGAAAATCCCATGGATGGAGAAGCCTGGTAGGCTACAGTCCATGGGGTCGCAAAGAGTTGGATACAACTGAGTGACTTTACTTTACTTTATTGCTTTTATTTTAAAAATTTTAAGCTGATGTATAGTCAATTAACAACATTGTGCTATTTTATGGTGTATAGCAAAGTAATTCAGTTATATTATTTTCCATTATGGTTAATTATAAGATACTGAATATAGTACCCTATGTTATACTGCGGGACCTTGTTTTCTGTTTTAATATATATTTGTATTTGCTAATTCCAAACTCCTAATTTTTCCCTCTACCTCCCCACAGTAACTGTAAATTTTTCTGTATCTGTGAGTTTGTTTCTGTTTTGTAAACAGGTTCATTTGTATCATATTTTAAATTCCACATATAAGTGATATATGATATTTGTCTTTCTCTGCCTGATTTACTTCATTTAGTAAGATTACATCTAGGTCCATCCATGTTGCTACAAATGATGCTATTTCATTCTTTTTTAAGGCTCAGTAATATTCCATTGTATATATATGTATCATATTTTCTTTATTAATTTATCTGTTGATGAATATTTAGGTGTCTAATTTGAAAATATACATGCACCTGAATGTTCATAGCAGTACTATTTACAACAGCCAAGTCATTGAAGCAACCTAACTCTATTTTTATTAGAAGACTTCCTTTAGGATAAATCTAAATGACTTTCTGTCTCTGTGGTTTCTACTGACCAGAAGATGCTCTAGAAATTAAGCTCTATATTATACTGTAAGTCTGAATCAAATTGGTCTTTCAAGTGCAAATGTGTCTCAAGGTTTTTTTTTCTTGTTTTTGTGGTTTTTGTAGAACTAACCAATACAAAACATTCCCAGGCCCAGCTATAGGACTCTTTCATAAAACACATTTTCTTTTCATTAGATAAACTCAAAGTTATGTATATCTCAAAGCAGGTACCCATGCACATATACACATAAAGAACAAATGAAATATTCTGCCTTATTCAGCCTTATATAAAAAGCATTCTTGACACATACATGCTGTAATGCCATTTGAGTTACAAGAGGATATTTTTTAGCCCATTAACCCCTTCCATTCTGGTTATAGAGTCTGAGACATTACTAAGGATCACTGGTAATTCTATCTCCTATAAAAGTCAGGTACTTGATATTTATGTTTTAAATTTTCCTCAAGATGTAAATGTTATATAAGCCTCAGAGGCACTGAGGTGAGTAGGATGAAATGTGATTTAAAAATCTCAATAAGGTCACCATTAAAAAAGAAAATAAATTTAAAGAAGCATAGAAAAATTTTAAATGTGATGCAATAAAATATTCTGATGCTTTTAGATGGGATATTTTTGTCTACTTCTTTTGTTTTCATCCTAATGTTTTAATAATACTGATGTTATATCTTAAATATAAAGTTATTTTAAAAGTAATATTCTTTATTTGATAAAAACAAAAATATTTTTTACAATGGTATCATATCAAAAGAGGTCAACTTCAGAGGCAAAACATTTCATGTTTCAGAGTTTTGAGGTGTTAATTTTTTTTTTCTTATAACCAATTTCATTCATTGACTTGTCAAAAGTCAATTCAAGCTAAGTTCTGCAAGGAATATGATACTGCATGGATTTATTTTTTTAGAGACAGCAATTAGATATTTAATAGCATCTGAAAACTGCCATCACATTAGGATTCTTACAGCAAGATTAATCTGAGATTGGAGTACAATATGCCTGAACACAGTTCTTCAATAATAATAAAAAATATATATATTTGTACTGTGATTAGAGAATCATTCTGCTGGTTTAAATCTGCAGTCAGTCAGTAAGTTCAGCCACTCAGTCGTGTCCAGCTCTTTGTGACCCCATGGACTGCAGCACACCAGGCCTCCTTGTCCACCACCAACTCCCAGAGCCAGCTCAAACTCATGTCCATCAAGTCAATGATGCTATCCAACTGTCTCACACTCTGTCTTCCCCTTCTCCTCCTGTCTTCAGCCTTTCCAGCATCAGGGCCTTTTCCAATGAGTCATTTCTTCACATCAGGTGGCCAAAGTATTGGAGCTTTAGCTTCAGCATCAGTCCTTCCAATAAAAATTCAGTATTGGTTTCCTTTTTTTTTTCTTTTTTTTTCATTTATTTTTATTAGTTGGAGGCTAATTATTTTACAATATTGTAGTGGGTTTTGTCATACATTGACATGAATCAGCCATGGAGTTACATGTATTCCCCATCCTGATCCCCCTCCCACCTCCCTCTCTACCCGATTCCTCTGGGTCTTCCCAGTGCACCAGGCCCGAGCACTTGTCTCATGCATCCAACCTGGGCTGGTGATCTGTTTCACTATAGATAATATACATGCTGTTCTCTCGAAACATCCCACCCTCGCCTTCTCCCACAGAGTCCAAAAGTCTGTTCTGTACATCTGTGTCTTTTTTTCTGTTTTGCATATAGGGTTATCATTACCATCTTTCTAAATTCCATATATATGTGTTAGTATGCTGTAATGTTCTTTATCTTCCTGGCTTACTTTACTCTTTTGGATTGACTGGTCTGATCTCTTTGCAGTCCAAGGGACTCTCAAGAGTCTTCTCCAACACCACAGTTCAAAAGCATCAGTTCTTCAGTGCTCAGCTTTCTTTATGGTCCAACTCTCACATCCACACATGATTACTGGAAAAACCATAGCTTTGACTAGATGGACATTTGTTGGCAAACTAATGTCTGCAATTCAGAAGCTCATAGGCTGTTTTGTTGTCTAGTGAAACTGAATATACTTTGTCTTTGAAAGCAAACTTTCTAAATTTTTGAAACTCACCATTTCAATATGCTCAGTTCTATTTCTGTTGATCAATTTTGAGGATGCTCAGTGTGAGTGTTATCAAGAATAGACGCGCATGAAGCACGGCCCCTAGGGACTTAAGATAACAGAACGACACTGATGGAAGCCATATTTAAGAGATTTTATTGACTTCATCTTGTTACATTATCAGGAATTTTCAAGTTCACTCCTGACTGTGATTCTTACATGAAGATTTCATAAGCCAGACTTCACCTCCTCAGTACACTACCATTCTGTTCCAACAAAATATAAGTTATACGACTTGAGATTGAGGATGGAGATGAGGGTACCCAAACAAAGTAATAAATAATTACTTTATTATCAGTAAAGGAAACAAATCAACTACTAAAATTCTACCTTTTTGTTCTGAGGACAATCCTTTAAAAGTCTCCTTAAATCTAGGCATTTAAAAAAAAAAATCATTGTTGACATCTATTCACAAATCCATGGAAATCCAGGCTTTATTATGTATCTTCGGCTTTTAGAACTTTCTTCTTTATCAGCATTGTTAGCTCAGGAGGCAAATGTAAAGCCTGCATACACCAAACACATGACCTGTGGACTTTGATAAATCAGACATTTCTCCAGGTAACTCAGTTCTCTCAGAAAGGAAATGCAAGTTGATGACTACACATTACCTAATTCTCTACATAAATGATCCTTATTCCCTATGTCCATATCCCATGGACAGTAGCCCGCCAGGCTTTTCTGTCCATGGAATTCTCCAGGCAAGTATACTGGAGTGGATAGCCATTCTCTTCTCCAGGGAATCTTCCCAACCCAGGGTCAGAATCCACGTCTCCTGCATTGCAGGCAGATCCTTTACCAACTGAGAAATCACAGAAGCCCCATGAAGAATCCTAGTATTTCCCCAAATCCAGCAAATCTATTTTAAAAATATTATCTCTTATATTTCAGTCCTCTTACAAAACCTGTACTGTTCTGCTTTATAAAGAAATTCCAGTCTACTCAAAACCAACTCCATAGTTAAGGCAGAATATCCACAGTTAAAGGGGAAGATGAAAAAATTAGGATAACAATTAAGGAAGGCATGGTATTGGTTATTTTTCATCACCTCCTTCCCCAGAAATCCATTATTAATTTTCTCTTCCCCACTTTGTGAAGTGAAGACAAAGCTCTATGGAATATTAATTCATTTTACCTCCCTTTATAGTCAACTTTTGATTGGGTTCAGTCTATGGAAATTATAAGCAAAGACTAGAAGGTGGGAGAAGAGAGAAGTCAAGATATTTTTTATATGTTCTTCCCCTGTCCTAACATTAGCCATATCTCCTTATGGCTACAACGACTATCAGGATGTCCCTCTGTCAAAATTCCATGTCTCATTTAGCTTTAGTAACCCCATTTATCGGAGAAGGCAATGGCACCCCACTCCAGTACTCTTGGCTGGAAAATCCCATGGATGGAGGAGGCCTGGTGGGCTGCAGTTCATGGGGTCGCTAAGAGTCAGACACGACTGAGCGACTTCACTTTCACTTTTCATTTTCATGCATTGGAGAAAGAAATGGCAACCCACTCCAGTGTTCTTGCCTGGAGAATCCCAGGGAAAGGGGAGCATGGTGGGCTGCCGTCTATGGGGTCGCACAGAGTCGGACCCGACTGAAGTGACTTAGAAGCAGCAGCAGCAACCCCATTTATTATTTTGTTCCTTTACCCCAGGCATAGTAATGTTGACTTCTCCTTTACTATGAATGTCTGAATCCACCCTCTTGGATTTAAGACTTTCAATCTTGAAATAAACTTCTTTTAGTATTTTTAAAGTTGATATATTGGGTTATGTGCATTTGTTCAACAAAATAATATGTTATTTTGTCTTCTTAGTTTTCAATGTTATAATGGATATGCCTTCATGGGTCGTTGCAATATTGAAGCTGTTTTAGGAGATGTTGATCAGGTACCAATTTAAATCTTACATATTCAATTTGAAAATAATATATTTTAGGATTATGATGAAACTTTTTCTAAAAATTTAGAATTGGTGCTTGAAATATAATTATGCCTATAGCATTCCCCTACTTAGAGTATTTAAATGACCTGCATTGCTCAAAGGATAAAGTTAAAAGTTGTTTTCAATTGTGATTCTCAAACTGTGATTCACGGACCTCTCAAAATCCTTTCAGTAGATCTGAGCAGTCAAACCTACTTTCATAATAATGCAAAGACAGTATTTGCCCTTTTCACTGACCTAATATTTACAGTGATGCTTCAACAACCTGAACATATAAACTCCTTCTGCCTTAGCATGAATTCCAACAGCACTGACAACCTAGAATAAGTAATCAATGAATTCTTCATCACATGAACTTGCCAAAAATTTTTAAAAAGCATCAAATTTCACTTCAGAATGTATTTAACAAAGTAGTACAAACTATTAATTGTACCAAATCTCAACCCTTGAGTATATGTCATTTCTTATGAGCTGACTTCCCAGATAGCTCAGTTGGTAAAAAATCTGCCTGCAATGCAGGAGACCCCAGTTCAATTCCAGGAGGGATCGGGAAGATCCTCTGGAGAAGGGATAGGCTACCCACCCAAGTATTCTTGAACTTCCCTTGTGGCTCAGCTGGTAAAGAACTCGCCTGCAACTTGGGAGACCTGGGTTTGAAGCCTGGGTTGGGAAGATCTGCTGGAGAAGGGAAAGGCTACCCACTCCGGTGTTCTGGCCTGGAGAATTCCATGAACTGTATAATCCATCAGGTTGCAAACAGTCGGACACAACTGAGCAACTTCCACTTTCATATAGAAATTCATATAAGGTAGTTCTACAGTATACTGAAGTGTGATAGTGCAGCTTTTGTAGTGAATTAATGGCTTTTAAAAAATGTAACAAACACTATTTTTATGTAGCTTTTTTATGAAACATCTTTTTTTTTTTTAACTTGGATGAATGACTAAGAGGAAAAGCTATCATTATTTAATCCTGAGTAGGATTCTAAAAAATGGCCGACATACTTTCAAAAATATATAAGCAAAGCTACCATTTCAAGGAAGGCAACTTACAATATGTGTTCCCAATGATGGAATTTGGGTTTTCAGGCAAAAAAAGAGAGAAAGTTTTGGAAAATGTATCCACCACAAGCTTGACATGTTTTAAATAATAAAGACTGTTCTGACAAGACTGGTGATGTTATTAATGAATACCTTTATTTAAGATATTTTGTAGTAGAATGAGTCTTCATGAAAAAGCTGCATAATGAGTCAGTGAACCAATGTTTTCCAAATAACCAACATGCAATGTTATGAAATTATGTGTAGGCAAAAGATTAGATTAATTCAAGAAGTAAGACAGAAATATATTTTAATGTAACCTTGCAGAAAGTTAATTTATATAATTTTAGGTTTTGTATTGCAACTCACTTTTATGAAATCACTAATCAAATTTTGTATCAAAGATCCACAATTATTTGAAATATCTATTAAAATATTCTTTTATTTCCCAGCTACAAGTCTATGTGAGATCAAATTCTCTTTAAGTGTATCAACCAAAAAATATAAATAAACAAAATGCAGAAGATTATGTGATCATGTAGTTGTTTTCTTTACTAAGCCAAAAATCTCAAAGATATTTTTAAAATGTGATACAAGGTCAATTCCTTAAACTAAGTTTTGGATTTGGAAAATACAATTGTTCTCATAAAATCATTATTTATGCTAAGTCTGCTGTGTTTATTATTGTTACTTTAAAATGAACTACTTGTAACTCAAGCCTTAATTTCTAATATGGCAATACTTATAGATACAGTCCACATAATCAAAAGCTGTTGGGGTGCTCAGTGATCTTTAATATTTCAAATAGTTAAAGACTAATATATTTTTGAGTAAAAAAAATGCAATATTTCACACATATCTATTTTTCCAGCCTTATTTACCACCATTATCATCTCTCAAAAATATAAAATCTGTTTTCATACGGAATAAGCAAACAAGTTTCCCTCTGCTTCAAGTACTTTACCAGATTTTCTTGCCTTTTAAATGTGGGACTGAGTATATCACAAATAATGTCCTTGACTAGTTCTCATTTCTATAGTTCATTTAATATAGCACAATGGTAGTATGAGTATATATTTGGGATCTATGGAAGTGTTGAGAGCATAGATATCTACTATTCTTAGTTTTTCTTTTTTAAACATTTGGGTTTGATTGGGGGAGGGTAACGAAAGCCTTCGACTGTGTGGATAACAATAAACTGTGGAAAATTCTGAAAGAGATGGGAATACCAGACCACCTGACCTGCCTTTTGAGAAACCTATATGCAGGTCAGGAAGCAACAGTTAGAATTGGACATGGAACAACAGACTGATTCCAAATAGGAAAAGGAGTACGTCAAGGCTGTATATTGTCACCATGCTTATTTAACTTATATGCAGAGTACATCATGAGAAACGCTGGGCTGGAAGAAGCACAAGCTAGAATCAAGATTGCTGGGAGAAATATCAATAACCTCAGATATGCAGATGACACCACCCTTATGGCAGAGAGTGAAGAGGAACTAAAAAGCCTCTTGATGAAAGTGAAAGAGGAGAGTGTTGGCTTAAAGCTCAATATTCAGAAAACTAAGATCATGGTGTCTGGTTCCATCACCTCATGGGAAATAGATGGGGAGACAGTGGAAACAGTGTCAGACTTCATTTTTTTTGGGCTCCAAAATCACTGCAGATGGTGATTGCAGCCATGAAATTAAAAGACGCTTATTCCTTGGAAGGAAAGTTACCACCAACCTAGATAGCATATTAAAAAGCAGAGACATTACTTTATCAACAAAGGTCCATCTGGTCAAGGCTATGGTTTTTCCAGTGTTCATGTATGGATGTGAGAGTTGGACTGTAAAGAAAGCTGAGCGCTGAAGAATTGATGCTTTTGAACTGTGGTGTTGGAGAAGACTCTTGAGAGTCCCTTGGACTGCAAGGAGATCCAACCAGTCCATCCTAAAGGAGATCAGTCCCTGATGTTCATTGGAAGGACCGATGCTGAAGCTGAAACTCCAGTACTTTGGCCACCTCATGCTAAGAGTTGACTCATTGGAAAAGACCCTGACGCTGGGAGGGATTGGGGGCAGGAGGAGAAGGGGACGACAGAGGATGAGATGGCTGGATGGCATCACCGACTCTATGGACATGAGTTTGAGTAAACTCCGGGAGATGGTGATGGACAGGGAGGCCTGGCGTGCTGCGATTCATGGGGTCACAAAGAGTCGGACATGACTGAGCAACTGAACTGAACTGAACTGAATGGAAATGAATAGTTGGCTTAACGGAAAAAAAAAATGTCGAGTGTGATACGATTTATCTGTATGAGACTAGACTTATCAAAAAAGCATAGAGATAATCAACAGCATGTATCTTGTGATTTTTTATGGAAATTAGAATTAGTGGATTTGTAAAGTGCTTAATACTATATCTAGAAAGTTGAAAATGACTTTTAATAATGGAAAAAAAAATCTTTGCAGAACTAAAATTTTATGATACTAAACAAAACAGATGTCTGAAAACATTTAGGAGTTAAACAGCTGAAAAGAAGTTCAGAAACCAAGTTCAAATCATCCTATACCTATACATCCATGCAGAGAGATCATAAGAACCTTTAATTTACAAAAGTTGCCAAAAAGTCATACTGTAGATATTATCACACTTAATGGAATAGAAATCATGATTATGGCAAGGAAAGAGTATGCCTTATCCATAGGAAATGTCCAAAATTAAAAGATATCAACAGTAGACCAATAAATAATTTATATGTATAGAAACACAACTGATACAGGAAACTGATGAAAAATTTCAGGGTGAGGATAAATTAGAGGCAAATAGATATGGTATTTTGATAGATAATTTGGAATATTGAGAATTTTTTTAAAAAGAATAATTAAACTAAGAGTGACCCAACAGAGTAAGTTTTAATTACAGTAACTTTCAAACAATAGCTTTGAAATCAACTACATTTTATAGAAATGAATGAAAACTATTTATAGATATATCCATCATAATGTAATTATGCATATCAGGATGATTTTTCTCCCATTCTTGATTGAAAGACAGGCTTCTATGTCAACCCACCAGTCTTTTAAATAGTTCACTATCATATAAAAGATATTTCAAGAGTAAAAATTATCAAGCACCACATCAATTAGATACAGCGTATGCTAGATAATATATTAGATTGGTTTCAGTCAATCTTTTTCTAATGGAAAAGAATATGTGGGTACAGACTTATTTTGCACAAGATACTTTACAATTGCATTTTACCTATTTGTAAATCTTTATTTTATCTTTTAATTACTTTTTAACTGAAAGATAATTACAGAATTTTGTTTAAAATAATTTTAATCATTATTTGAAACTATGGAAACTATAAAAATGTGAGGAAAACTCATCATCAATTCTACCATCTACTAAATAGTAACACTAAACATATTTATCATTAATATTTCCTCTTTATAAACTCACTAAATTTTATTTAAAACTTACTATTTTATATTTATTTACTTATTATTTTGATATATGTTTAGACTAAATGAAGAGTTTCAAAAGAACTACAGAGTTTCAGTATACACTTCACTCTAAATTCCTCTAAGGATAACGTCTTACATAAGCATAGTACATTGATCAACAGTATGAAACTAATCATGTTTTGATGCTGTTAACTAAATTGTAGAATTGATTCAGATGTCATCAATTTTTCTGATAATGTGCTATTATGTTTCCAGGATTTTATCTAGGATACATTATATTTAGTTGTTATTTTTCTTTATCTTCTGCAGCTAATACTATGTCTCAATTTCTATTTTATAGCCTTGACACATTTGAAGACTACTGTCTAAATATTTTGAATAATGTCTCTCAATTTGGTTTTATCTGCTGTTTTATCATAATTAGACTAAGCTATAAATTATTGGGGAAATAATCATGGATATATGTGAAAAAAATTAAAAGCATTCCCTTAAACAATTTTGAAACTTCGTTTTCTCAAGATATTATGTCATATGCTTTTTGGCCATATCAGAGAAAATTTTCATGGATATTATTTTCTCATTGAGGAAATTATAGGGAAATAAACAAATCAGTTCAGTTCAGTCACTCAGTCGTGTCCAATTCTTTGCAACCCCATGGACTGCAGCATGACAGGCCACCCTGTCCATCACCAACTCCCAGAGTTTACCCAAACTCATGTCCATTGACTCGGATATGCCATCCATCCATCTCATCCTCTTGTCATCCCCTTTTCTCCTTCCACCTTCAATCTTTCCCATCGCCAGGGTCTTTTCAAATGAGTCAGTTCTTCATATCAGGTGGCCAAAGTATTGGAGTTTCAACTTCAGCATCAGTCCTTCCAATGAATATTCAGGAATGAATTCCTTTAGGATGGACTGGTTGGATCTCCTTGCAGTCCAAGGGACTCTCAAGAAGTCTTCTCCAATACCAGAGTTCAAAAGCATCAATTCAGCACTCAGCTTTCTTTATAGTCCAACTCTCACATCCATATATGACTACTGGAAAAACCACAGCTTTGTCTGGACGGACCTTTGTCAGCAACGTTATGTCTCTGCTTTTTAATAAGCTGTTTAAGTTGGTCGTAACTTTCCTTCCAATGAGTAGCTCAGTCATGTCCAACTCTTTGCGACCCCATGAATCGCAGCACGCTAGGCCTCCCTGTCCATCACCAACTCCCAGAGTTTACTCAAACTCATGTCCATAGAGTTGGTGATGCCATCCAGCCATCTCATCCTCTGTTGTCCCCTTCTCCTCCTGCCGCCAATCCCTCCCAGCATCAGGGTCTTTTCCAATGAGTCAACTCTTAGCATGAGGTGGCCAAAGTACTGGAGTTTCAGCTTCAGCATCGGTCCTTCCAATGAACACCCAGGACTGATCTGCTCTAGGATGGACTGGTTGGATCTCCTTGCAGTCCAAGGGACTCTCAAGAGTCTTCTCCAACACCACAGTTCAAAAGCATCAATTTTTCACAGTCCAACTCTCACATCGATATATGACCACTGGAAAAACCGTAGCCTTGACTAGATGGACCTTTATTGGCAAAGTAATACCTCTGCTTTTTAATAGCTTTCCAGTGAGTAAGCATCTTTTAATTTCATGGCTGCAATCACCATCTGCAGTGATTTTGGATCCCCCAAAAATAAAGTCAGCCACTGTTTCCACTGTTTCCCCATCTATTTTTCATAAAGTGATGGGACTGGATGCCATGATTTTAGCTTTCTGAATGTTTTTTTTTTTCTTTTTTCATTTATTTTTATTAGTTGGAGGCTAATTACTTTACAATATTGTAGTGGTTTTTGTCATACATTGACATGAATCAGCCATGGATTTACATGTATTCCCCATCCCAATCCCCCCTCCCACCTCCCTCTCCACCTGATTCCTCTGGGTCTTCCCAGTGCACCAGGCCCGAGCACTTGTTTCATGAATCCAGCCTGGGCTGGTGATCTGTTTCACCCTAGATAACATACATGTTTCGAGTTTTAAGTCAACTTTTTCACTCTCCTCTTTCACTTTCATCAAGAGGCTTTTTATTTCTTCTCTGCTTTCTGCCATAAGGGTGGTGTCATCTGCATATCTGAGGTTATTGATATTTCTCCCGGCAGTCTTGATTCCAGCTTGTGTTTCCTCCAGTCCAGCATTTCTCATGATGTACTCTGCATTTAAGTTATATAAAAAGGGTGATAATATATAACCTTGATATATAACTCCTTTCCCAATTTGGAACCAGTCTGTTGTTCCATGTCCAGTTAAACTGCTGCTTCCTGACCTGCATACAGATTTCTCAAAAGGCAGGTCAGGTGGTCTGGTATTCCCATCTCTTTCAGAATTTTCCACAGTTTGTTGTGATAAACACAGTCAAAAGATTTGGCATAGTCAAGAAAGCAGAAATAGGTGTTTTTCTGGAAATTTCTGGCTTTTTCAATGATCTAATGGATGTTGGTGTTTTGATCTCTGGTTCCTCTGGCTTTTCTAAAACCAGTTTGAACATCTGGAAGTTCACAGTTCACATGCTGTTGAAGCCTGGCTTGGGGAATTTTGACCATTACTTTCCTAGCATGTGAGATGAATGCAGTTGTGTGGTAGTGTGAGCATTCTTTGGGCATTGCTTTTCTTTGGGATTGGAATGAAAACTGACCTTTTCCAGTCTACTGGCTGAAGGAATAAATAGATTATATATACATATACATATATATATATATATATATATATATATATATATATATATATATATATACACTCACACAGACACACACACACACATAATATAGCAATGTATACATAACATAAAAAGGTAGTTACAAATCATTAATGATTTTTAACATCATCAAGAATGATTAATTGGCTAGGCAGAATTTGAGATGGCTTTTGCAAGGTATAGAAAATGGGGCTAATTAGGTAGGTTTTAACTAAGTGTCAGGCAAAAAAAGTGAATTAGAAATATGATGGGCATGGGAACACACAGGATGGCATGAAGATTATCCAGCTAATTTTCAAAACTTTTCACAACTTATTATTTTCTAAAAACATAATTATGAAGTATCTGTCATTAACTATTTTAATTAATGAAATCAATTGAGATAAGAAAGAAATTGAATTATTCTTTACCAGACTGTTTTCCCTAAACTGAGTAAGAAGATACAAATCCAGACCATTTGAATTTCTAATTTTATTGTCTTTCTATCACATTTGGCCTTTTTTTAAAATAATATTGTGACAGTGTTACTTGCTAAGTCATGTCTGAATTTTTGTGAACCTACAGACTATATAGCCCACCAAGATTCTCTGTCCATGGAATTCTTCAGGTAAGAATACTGGAGTGGGTAGCCATTCCCTTCACAGGGGATCTTCCCAGACCAGGGATCTAATCCAGGTCTCCCGCATTGCAGGCAGATCCTTTACCATCTGGGACAACTTGGTATAAATTGGTGATGTAATAAAAATAATTCCATCTAAATCATAATTTCTCTTTTTTGAATTCCTGTTTTTAATTTCCTCAAGGAAATCAACCCTGAATATTCAGTGGAAGGACTGATACTTAAGCTGAAGCTCCAATCCTTTGGCCACCTGATGTGAAGAGCTGACCCACTCTTCCCTGATGCTGGGAAAGATTGAGGGCAGGAGAAGAAGGGGTGACAGAGGATGAGATGGTTGAATGGCATCACTGACACAGTGAACATGAGTCTGAGCAAACTCAGGGAGATAGTGGGAGACCTGGCATGCTGCAGTCCATGGGGTCTCAAAGAGTCGGACATGACTGAGCAACTGAACAACATTTTGCTTGATCTCTTAAACAGCTGAGACAGTTAACATTCTTTTCTTTTGTTAAGAAATCATATTTTTGAGTCTCTGAATATCTATGAATATTTCCTTTTGGTTGTCTTTACATGTAAGAGAATACTTGATAAGGAAACATTTGTGGGTTAACATCTTTCATCAAAATGCTACGGAAACTGCTCTTATGCAGTTCAGTATTCCTGAGAAGACTGACAAAACTCAGATATTTATCATTATTTCTAGATTACTTAGTAAGATAACACAAAACATATAACAAATTTTAAAAAATATTTTGATGCACAGAGATTTCATTTAATTTTATAGGCAATGCAGTCACATTTTCCTTAAAAATATACACACATATTATTTTCTCTCATGCCCACTATTATCCATTTGCCCAGGTCTCCCTATGTGATCCACAAGTAATCCCTGTTATTAGCATTGTATGTATCTTTCCAGCACTTATATATATATATATATATATATAATATATGAAATTTCCATATACAGTATGATTTCTTATTGAATACCAAATTAAGTCTAGTATTTATACTGTTCTATATCTAACATTTTCATATAAAATAAACATTGCAGATCTTTCCATAGAGAGCTTCATTATTGTTATTTTTATAAATGTATTGAAGTCTATTATCTTGTATGTATTAGTGAATATTGAGTCAGGAAAAATGTTTAGTAACTATGGAAAGGAGTGCATCAAGACTGTATATTGTAACCTTGTTCACTGCCTCATATGCAGAGTACATCACATGAAATGACAGGCTAGATGTTTCACAGCTGGACTCAAGATTGTCAGGATAAACTCAACAACCTCTGATATGCAGATGATGTGCAGTAATACTAATTCACTAGTACTAAAACCTAGACAGCATATTAAAAAGCAGAGACATTACTTTGCCGACAAAGGTCCACAAAGTCAATGCAATGGTTTCTCCAATTATTATGTTTGGATGTGAGAGCTGGACCATAAAGAATGCTGAGAACTGAAGAAGTGATGCTTTTGAACTGTGGTGTTGGAGAAAACTCTTGAGAGTCCCTTGGACTGCAAAGAGATCAAAGCAGTCCATCCTAAAGGAATTAAACCCTGAATATTCATTGCAAAGACTGATAGTGAAGCTGGAGTTATAATCCTTTGGCCACTTGATGCAAAGAGCCAACTCATTGGAAAAGACCCTGATGCTGAGAAACACTGAAGGCAGGAGAAGAAGGGGACGACAGAGGATGAGATGGTTGGGTGGCATCACTGACTCAATGGACATGATTTTGAGCAGACTCCAGGAGATGGTGGAAGACAGAGAAGTCTGGCAGCTGCATACCCCATGGGGTCAAAGAGTCAGACATAACTGAGTGACTAAACAACAACAATGGCAGAAAGTGAAGAGGAACTAAAAAGCCTCATGATGAGAGTGAAAGAGGAGAGTGAAAAAGCTGACTTAAACCTCAACTTTCAAAAAACTAAGATTATGGCATCCAGTTCCATCATTTTATGGCAAATAAATGGGGAAAAAGTGGAAACAGTGACCGATTTTATATTCTTGGGATCCAAAATTACTGTGGATGATTATTGGAGCCGTGAAATTAAGATGCTTGCTTCTTGGAAGAAAAGCTATGACAAACCTAAACAGTGTCTTAAAAAGCAGAAACATCACTTTGCCCACAAAATTCTGTATGGTCAAAGTTACGGTTTTTTCCAGTAATCATGTATGGATGTGAGAACTGGACCATAAAGAAGGGTGAACACCAAGGAATTGATGCTTTTGAATGTGTGGTGCTGGAGAAAAGACTTGAGAGTCCCTTGGACTGCAAGGCAATCAAACCAGTTGCTCTAAAAATTCTATGGAAAGACTAATTCTGAAGCTGAAGTTCCAATACTTTGGCCACCTGATGTGAAGGGCTGACTCACTGGAGACCCTGATACTGGGAAAGATTGAGAGCAAGAGGAGAAGTGGGCACCAGATGATGAGATGGTTTGATGGCATCATGATTCAATGGACGTGAAGCTGAGCAAGCACCTGGAGACAGCGAAGGACACGGAAGCCTGGTGTGCTGCAGTCCATGGGGTTGCAAATAGTCAGACACGACTTAGGGACTGAACAACAACAGTGATGTACATTAGGATAAGAGATCAGATAATTACTCACAATTTATCTTCATCTAAATGAATGTCTAGTGAGACAATGAAAAATTGTGTGGAGTGAAATTCAATGAAAGTGTTAGTCACTCAGTCATTTCAGACTCTTTGAGATCCAATGAACTTATATCCCACCAGGATCCTCTGTCCATGACATTCTCCTGGCAAGATTACTGGAGTGGGTAGCCATTCCCTCTCCAGGGCATCTTCCCAATCCAGAAAGAATATTCTGACTTTTGCATCTATCTAATGAACTATGGTGTTGGAGAAGACTCTTGAGAGTCCCTTGGACTGCAAGGAGATCCAACCAGTCCATCCTAAAGGAAATCAGTCCTGGGTGTTCATTGGAAGGACCGATGCTGAAGCTGAAACTTCAATACTTTGGCCACCTCATGCGAAGAGTTGACTCATTGGAAATGACCCTGATGCTGGGAGGGATTGGGGGCAGGAGGAGAAGGAGACGACAGAGGATGAGATGACTGGATGGCATCACCGACTCGATGGGCATGAGTTTGAGTAAACTTCGGGAGTTTGTGATGGACAGGGAGGCCTGGCGTGCTGCGATTCATGGGGCTGCCAAGAGTCAGACATGACTGAGCGACTGAATTGAACTGAACTGAATGTCCCTGGCACTTAATCACTAAATGTCATTATTGCACCACAATCACTGCACCTAAAGATTTTTTAAATAATTCTAAAGGGAGCTGTTGTCTCAGTTGAGAACCACTATATCATAGAATAACTGATACTAACATTTCTGCCTCATGAATGTTTGATAATGAATGCATAAACATACTTGCCTAAGACCAGAGTAGTTACAAAGAGTAATTGTGATTTGTATCTACCTATCTTTTGATTAATCTTGTCCATCAGTTGAATGACATTTTGTCATTTGTCCTTTTGTCCATAGAGAGAATGTTAGAGAATGTTGTGAATCAGCTAGGTCTTTTCACATATCATTTCTGCAGTTGGGACAATGCTGTGTTTAAGTTTGCCTGAAAAATGTGCCATCCAGTACATTTTGAGATTGATCTAGATGGTAAGATGTTACATAAATGACCTTCTGATGCTCAGATGTTACAATTTCCAATGTGAGATATTCACTAAATATTTATAAAAGCCCTGAGGATAACTGAAGAAAACAAATCCTAATTATAACATACTTCCCATGCTGCTATTTCAAACAATCATTTGCTTTCATAAAGACAACATTTTTGGGGAAATAAAAGGTTTGAAAATTTGGGGTTGTCATCCTTTCACTTGCGTTTCACAACTGATTTTGAGAAATATAAGGACATATCATGTTAACTTTGCTTGTGTTGAACGATGTAGATTGTAGTTTCTGTAACTAAGCACAGCCCAATTAAAGTTGTGCATTCAGTGCTAAAATGTGACATTATATCAAACACTAGACATTTTAATTCATATTTTAGTACTTTCAGGTGGTTGTATAAAAGCATTAGTCATCATAAGCTGTTCTGTGCTCAATAATGTAAGATCACATGCCTTTTCAACTCACCTCTGGAAATCAAGATTCATTCTGCCTAATGCTCTCATCCCGCCATAAGTTCTGGAAAACAGAAATACAACATCATAATTTAATTTCACATCACCTCCTAGTCTTTTAAAATTTTAATCTTTTGAAATACATATATATAAGTAAATGTATTCTTGTCATGAAATCAGTGATTTTAAAAAGTTTGATAAACCAAATAACTGTTGCGTTATTTTATAAACTAACCATATTTTACTTATAAATATATAATATATGCATTTTGTGAACCTTGACTTTATGAGATATTGATGTTTTTATTGGGTTCATTTGCCAGCACCCTGATGGAAATGTTATCTTGTTATGTATTAAGAACCTTAAAATGTCTGACTTTTGAATAAAAAATATTTGGGAAATATTTTCCTTGCTAATTATTACCTGAGGAAACTTAGTCACATTATTTAAACTTGCTACACTTTTATTTTCTCATCAGTAAGGTATAAACACAAGCATCTTTCTTCCAAGGTTAATGAAAGGTATCATCATTAAATATGTATGTTTTGTGCATATAAACCCTTGGTAAATGCCATCTCTTATAATTAACCACTTCTTTTTTATATAAGGTTTCCCTGGTAGCTCAGATGATAAAGAATCTGCCTGCAAATAGGGAGGCCTGGGTTCAATCCCTGGGTGGGGAAGATCTCTGGAGAAGGGAAAGGCTACCCATTTCAATATTCTTGCCTGGAGAATCCCATGGTCAGAGGAGCTTGTGGGGCTGCAGTCCCTGGGGTTGCAAAGAGTCAGACATGAATGAGTGACTAACACTTTCATTTTACTTATATGTGGTACTATTTTCTTTAATGTCAGCCATAATGATTCCTCTGTTCCCACTTTTTCCAAACATTGTCAGTTGATGTCTTTTTATCTTTAGGTAGAAAGTGAAATTACTATTGATAAAATTCACAGGAGTCTTAAATGTAGCATATTTTAAATGAATGCTTTAGTCCAAATTACCTAAAGGTTTCATATGAAACCACTGCTGTTAGCAGTGCATACTGAGAAAAAAGAATTTTTCACATATTCTAAGTTTTTAAAATTTTAGAGAGATTTAACATACAGGTTATCTCCTGAAGAGATAATGAAAATATTCTAGGAACCTAAGGCCTGGGAAGTAAACTCTAACCTAGATATTGTTTGAGAAGAAAATCTAACCCTAACCCTTCTCTTGAAAAGGCCCTGTGCTTTCTTGATTTAACATTATGTTGCCACTATCCCAAATTCTTAATAATTTTTAGCAAGAGTTTCTGTAAATTATGTAGTTGGTCCTTCATACACTGATGAGAACATACATACTACAAAATGTACAAAGATAATGTGAATATCCCAAGCAAAACTTCACATAAAATACATATTTTATTATTCCAATCAGGTAAAATAAAACAGACAAAATGAATTAATTCAATTAGAAGTCAGTGGAGATTTTAATAGCTAGAATTGGATCATGAGAGATTCTGTGATATAGGTGAATCATATTTCATATTTGTAGTCTCATTGACATTTGTGTGTTCACTTCATGAAAATTTATTGAGACATATTCAAATACTTATTCACATTACTTTGTATATGTTGCACTTCAATACAAAAATTAAATGAATGTCACTGAAATCTTGGTGTGTGAAAATAAGCAAAATAGAAGAAGGGAGAGGAGAAAGCGGGGAGTAGAAGAAAGATATGAAGAATGAGTTACAAAATTTAAATATAATAATAAGCCAGTCCTTGTTGCACATACTCCCCTCTTTCAAGATGATGTAGTGCTCCCAGACAACCAATTCTTAGTCTCCCTTCCTTGGAAGTATGTCATCATGATACTCGGGATGGGGCATTTATAAATACATGGAGCTGTTCTTTGCTTTGTATTTTTTAAATGTTTAGTTATCAAGCTAATTTATATATGATATAATTCACATATTTTACTTTCACAATTCAATAGGTTTTGATTAATATATAAAATAAACCATCACTAAACTTAGGAAATCCTCATCACACTCCCACACCCCCAAAGCTTCTTCAAGATCCTTTGAAGGAAATTCTCAGCTATCACCACTAACCACCAATATTTTTTTCTATTACCAAACAGGAGACTCATTGGAAAGAGCCAGCTTAAATCTAAATATTAAAAAACAAAACAAAACTAAGATCATGGCACCAGGCCCCATTACTGCTTGCGAAATAGAAGGGGAAAGGTGGAAGTAGTGACAGATTTGCTCTTCTTGGGCTCTCAAATCATTGTGGATAGTGACTGCAGCCATGAAATCAGAAGACAATTGCTTCTTGGCAGGAAAGCTATAATAAATCTAGACAGTGTGTTGGAAAAGCAGAGACATTACTTTGCTGATAAAGGTCCCTATAGTCAAGGCTATAGTCTTACCAGTGGTCATGTATGAGTGTGAGAC
Source organism: Odocoileus virginianus (assembly GCF_023699985.2). Lineage (NCBI taxonomy): Eukaryota > Metazoa > Chordata > Mammalia > Artiodactyla > Cervidae > Odocoileus > Odocoileus virginianus. Next base: position 18,616,039 of record NC_069704.1, read on the forward strand.
CTGGACCATAAAGAAGGCAGAGCACCAAATAATTGATGCCTTTGAACTGTGGTGCCAGAGAAGACTCTTGAAAGTCCCTTGGACAGCAAGGAAATCAAACCAGTCAATCATAAGGGAAATCAACCTTGAATACTCATTGGAAGGACTGAGGCTGAGGCTGAGGCTCCAGTATTTCATCATCTGATGCAAACAGGTGACTCATTGGAAAAGTCCCTGATGCTCAGAAAGACTGAGGGCAAAAGGAGGAGAAAGCATCAGAAGAAGAGCTGGCTGGATGGCATCACCGATACAAGGGACGTGAACTTGGGTGAACTTCAAGAGATGAGGAAAGACAGGGAGGCCTGGCATGCTTCAGTCCATGGGATTGCAGAGTCAGACATGACTGGGTGACTGAACAACAATGATGTCTGCATTTTAGATATCTTCTTTAGATATCTTTTAATGTGCTTGTTATTCATATATTTTCACTGACAAGTTCCTTTTAAATGTTTCTCTTACTAAAAAAAAAAAAAAGGATGATTTGTCTTATTTTTAATTGCAAGAGCTCTTTATGTATTCTAGATATAAGACCCCTATCAAATACATGTTTTGTGAATACTGTCACCCAGTCTGTGGTTCATCTTTTCATTTCTTCTTTCTTTCTTTTTTCCTATCTTTCATATAGGAAAAAAAATGTTTATTGATAATGCTCAATTTATAACATTGCTTTTTTACATTTCTTTTTTAAAGCATATCTAAGAAATCTTCCCCAATACAAGGACAAAAAGATTGTATCCTCCATATTTTGGAGAAGTTTTATAGCTTAGAGTTCTTATATTAGGTTTATAATTCCTAAAAAACTTTATTTTTTATACATAGTATGAGATGACTTTTGAGGTTTATTTATTTTCAGATGAACATCCAGTTATTTTAGCACAGTTTCTTGAAAAGATGATCAATATAGTACTTGTGGAAGATCAGTTTGTCAGCCAATCTCTAGCCCTGGCCTTGTCTCCCCTTATGGTCCTGTAAGAATAAGTTTCTGTATTTTATTATTCCACTATGGGCTTAGACCCTGCCGACTTTGTTCCCCACCCCCCACCACTCTGTTTTCCTCCCCTTGTGTGGGTACTTCCAAAAAACTTAACTGGGCCCCAAGACAAATCACACCCTCCACTTCCCTCCCTCCATCACCTAACTTCAGTTCATTCAGTCACTCGGTCATGTCCAACTCTGCCACTCCATGAACTGCAGTGTGCCAGGCTTCCCTGTCCATCACCAACTCCTGCAGTTTTCTTAAACTCATGTCCATTGAGTTGGTGATACCATCCAACTATTTCATCCTCTGTCATCCCTTTCTCCTGCCTTCAATCTTTCTCAGCACCAGGGTATTTTCCAAGGAGTTAGTTCTTTGCATCAGGTGGCCAAAGTATTGCAGCTTCAGCTTCAGCTTCAGCATCAGTCCTTCCAGAGAATATTCAGGGCTGATTTTCTTTAGAATGACTGGTTTGATCTCCTTGCAGTCCAGGAGACTCTCAAGAGTCTTCTCTTATACCACAGTTCAAAACACAAATTCTTCAGTACTCAGCTTTCTTTATGGTCCAACTCTCACATCCATACATGACTACTGGAAAAAAACACAGTTTTTTGACTAGACAGATATTTGTCCTCAAAGTAATGTCTCTGCTTTTTAATACGCCATCTAGTTTGGTCATAATTTTCTTCCAAGGAGCAAGCATTTTTTAATTTCATGGCTGCAATCACCATCTGCAGTGATTTGGAGCCCAAGAAAATAAAGTCTGTCATTGTTTCCATTGTCTCTCTGTCTATTTGCCATGAAGTGATGGGACCGGATGTCATGATCTTTGTTTTCTGAATGCTGAGTTTTAAACCAGCTTTTTCACTCTCCTCTTTCACTTTCATCAAGAGGCTCTTCAGTTCCTCTCTGCTTTCTGCCCTAAGAGTGGTGTCAGCTGCATATCTGAGGTTATCGATATTTCTCCCAGCCATCGTGATCCCAGTTTGCACTTCATCCAGTCCAGCATTTTGCATGATGTAATCTGCACATAAGTTAAATAAGCAATGTGACAATATATAACCTTGACGTACTCCTTTCCCAATTTGGAACCAGTCTGTTGTTCCATGTCCAGTTCTAACTGCTGCTTCTTGACCTGCATACAGATTTCTCAAGAGGTGGGGAAGATGGTCTGGGATCCCCATCTCTTTAAGAATTATCCAGTTTGTTGTGATCCACACAGTCAAAGGTTTTGGCATAGTCAATAAAGCAGAAACATGTTTTTTTTTCTGGAAATCTCTTGTTTTTTCTATGATCCAATGGATATTGGTAACTTGATCTGTGGTTCCTCTGTCTTTTCTAAATCTAGCTAGCACATCTGGATGTTCTCATTTCACGTACTGTTGAAGCCTCATTTGTAGAATTTTGAGCATTACTTTTCTGGCATGTGAGGTGACTACAATTTTTCAGTATTTTGAACATTATTTGGCATTGCCTTTCCTTGGTATTGGAATGAAAACTGACCTTTTGCAGTCCTATGGCTAGTTCTGAGTTTTCCAAATTTGCTGGCATATTGAGTGTACCACTTTCACAGCATCATGCTTTAGGACTTGAAATAGTTCAGCTGGAATTCCATCACCTCCACTAGCTTTGTTCCTTGCTTCCTGTGGCCCACTCGACTTCATACTCCAGGGTGTCTGGCTCTAGGTGAGTGATCACACCATCATGGTTATCTGGTTCTTTAAGATCTTTTTTGCATAGCTCTTCTGTGTATTCTTGCCACCTTTCCTTAACATCTTCTGCTTCTGTTAGGTCCATACCATTTCTGTCCTTAATTGTGCCCATCTTTGCATGAAATTTTCCCTTGGTATCTCTAACTTTCTTGAGAGATCTCTAGTCTTTCCCATTCCATTGTTGTCCTCTATTTCTCTGCACCTAGCTTGGTCCTCCAAAAAGAGAAGGAAACAGTACATGAATTATGATAAACTCAGCCATTTCTACCCTGGTGATCCACTTGCCCCTTCTTCAGGCAAAAGCTGGCCCAGATTATCTTTAAGTCTAAGCCATGTACTCTATCTGCAAGAATGTATGTGTTCTGGAAACACTCCACTTCTGTATCTTCCCTTCTATCTACTGCTGTGCCAAAATGCCCAAGATTACTGAGAAGGACTAAAGTGAAATCAGTGGTCAGTTGACATGAGCCTAATCACAGCCAACACATGTATGTATATAAAGAGCATAGATACTCAGTATCGCTGCCAGAATTTCAGGAATGACATCCTACAGTATTAATCTAATTGGTGACTGAGGTTGCAGTCACTGCCCGTGAGAACTACAGCATCAAAGACGTGCTCAAGAAAGCGGCATTCTGGAGTTGTCTGATGCGTGTCCTCAAGCCTGGCTCTAGACAGCATGGAAATGGGGTGGAATCAGTTCCCCTGCAGCCCTTGCTGTCCTATGAGAAGATATAATCCCTCCCCACCTTCTTCCCATTCTTTTGGACAGCTTAGGTTTCAGGGAAAATTAAGGAGAATTTTGGGTCCATACCCCTCTTGATCTTGAACCCTGGGCCAGGCCCCTCAAAAAATGCTTCAGGGCATGATGGGCAGGTGTTTGGTAGGTGGGCATAAGGCCTTGCTTACTTCCAACTATCCCATTACAGCTTCAACATAGTAACAACCCTGGTCACTAGCCACACTCTCCATGGTCTTTGCACACCCAGGGTTTGCACACTGATGTTGCCCAATAATTATATGTCTCTCTTTCTCCACTGCTCTGGAGAAAGAGTACCAGAGGATGCCCCTCAATAAAAGCATCTGTGAATTAGCCATCCTCATACCTGCCCTCTCCAGGGAAATGTTTACCCCCAAATCCAGTTGACTGATCTCTTGCAACATTCTGTAACAGCTCCCCAGGGAGGGCATGACCCCCTGTTCCATCCCTTTCTCACCAATCCAAGTCCTTGCCTAAGGGTTTGTGGACAAGAGTGTAAGTCAATACTGTGTCTACAGAGATGACACTCTCAAAATCAAGCAGAAAACAGGCCAAACATCTGAAATACGTATTGGCCTACTGCATGGCTAAGATTCTGGCCCAGGTGGGACAGACTTTGATGGACAGCCATTCATTTTCTTAAAGCCCAAGAGGCTAAGGTGGAAAGAGGAGGATGGATCTGAATAGCTCTTCTTCTTTTATTCCCATGTTGATCTTCCTCAACTCATCTATGTACCTCTCTGTTCATGATCATCTGTCACCACATTCTCCCTGAATCTAGGCTGAGTGAAGGAAAATCTAATTGAACTCTTTATTACAATAAGTTAACTGGGAAGATAGAGATAGCACTATTTTTTGGTATGTGGGTAGGGTTAGAAAGCTGAGAAATTAAGACTGGATCACATATTGCCTTTGTGGTTTTGAGGAAAATAACAATAAAAGAACTTACTTGAAAAACAAATATCAATGATCTTATATGTGTAAATCATTTCCTAATCTATTATTTCATTTATCTATATATCTCATTTTACCCTAATATGACATTTTACTGATTCAGTTCAGTTTGGTCTCTCAGTCATGTCCAAATCCTTGCAACTGCATGAACCGCAGCACTCCAGGCCTCCCTGTCCATCACCATTCCCAGAGTCTACCCAAAGCCATCTCTGTTGAGTCAGTGATGCCATCCCGCCATCTCATCCTCTGTCATCCCCTTCTCCTCCTGCCCTTAATCTTTCCCAGTGTGAGGGTCTTTTCAAATGAGTCAGCTCTTTGCATCAGGTGGCCAAAGTATTGGAGTTTGAGTTTCAACATCAGTCCTTCCAATGAACACCCAGAGCTGATCTGCTCTAGGATGGCCTGGTTGGATCTTCTTGCAGTCCAAGGGACTCTCAAGAGTCTTCTCCAACACCACAGTTCAAAAGCATCAAGTCTTTCATGCTCAGCTTTCTTTATAGTCCAACTCTTATATCCATACATGACTACTGGAAAAACCATAGCCTTGACTAGAAGGATCTTTTTTGGCAAAGTAATGTCTCTGCTTTTTAATATGCTGTCTAGGTTGGTCATAACTTTCCTTCCAAGGAGTAAGCGTCTTTTAATTTCACGGCTGCAATCACCATCTGCAGTGATTTTGGAGCCCAAAAATACAACGTCAGCCACTGTTTCCACTATTTCCCCATCTATTTCCCATGAGGTGATGGGACCAGATGCCATGATCTTAGTTTTCTGAATGTTGAGCTTTAAGCCAACTTTTTCACTCTCCTCTTTCACTTTCATCAAGAGGCTCTTCAGTTCATCCTCACTTTCTGCCATAAGGGTGGTGTCATCTGCATATCTAAGGTTATTGATATTTCTCCCATCAATTTTGATTCCAGCTTGTGCTTCCTCCAGCCCAGCATTTCTCATGATGTACTCTGCATATAAGTTAAATAAGCAGAGTGCCAATATACAGCCTTGATGCACTCCTTTACTGATTACTGTGGTTTTAAAGCAAGTCTTAAAATCAAGTAGTCGAAGTCCTTTAAAGCTGTTTCTGTTTCAAAAATGTCCATTATTCTAGATCCCTTTAAATTTCCACATAAATCTTGAATTTTAATTAGGTTTGCATTAAATCTATAGATCAAGTTAGGAAAATTTGATACCTCCTCACTTATGAAAATAAGAATCTCCTTTTAATGTCTTCTTTGATTCCTCTTATGAAGGTTTTATAGTTTTCAACAGAAATGAAAGGTTTTATAGGTTTGTTGTACATAATTGAATGAATTTATTTCTAAGTATTTCATGTTTTTTGACATTATTTAATATGGTATTTTTAAAATTAAATTTTTAATTGTTTTAACTAATATTCAGACATATACTTAATTTTTGTATATTTGCCCTGTGTACTGTGTGTTTGCTAAATCTTATTCTAGTAGTGTTATCATAGACTCTATAGGAATTTCTATATAGATAGTCATGCCATTTGTTATATGTTTTACTTTTTCATTTTTAATATTTTTGTATTTTACTTTCTTTTATTGCTCATTATTATTATCATTATAAGATAGAAAGGGGCTATATTATAAAAGAGAATAGAGACAACATCTCTGCCTTACTCTCATTTTAAGGAGAAATTATTCAATTTTTCACTGTTAAATTTGCCAATAACTGTGGGTTTTTCATGGATGACCTATACTGGGTTGTGAAATTTTCTAATATTTCTAGTTTGCTGATAGTTTTTGTTGTGAAATGGTAAATGCCGTCAGATATTTGATAAATATCAGTTGAGAAAATCATTTGGTTTTCCATTTATCTTCTTAATATAGTGAATCATATCACTTGATTTTCTAATGGCAAATCAATTTTCTAATTCTGAGTAAATCACAGTTAGTCATGAAGTATTTTCTCTTTTGTATATTTCTGGATAGGATTTACTAATGTTTGTTAATGATTTTTGCACCTATATTTTTGAGGATTACTGATTAGCACTAGTCTTTTCTTTGGTATTGTTTTAGTATCAAGTTAATGTTGACCTCATAAAATAAATTGGGGATGGTTGCTCTCGGGAAAAATTCATGTAAAATTGTACTATTTAATCCTGAGGCATTAAATAGAACCCACCAGTAAAAGCATCTGGATTTGATGATTTTTTTGGAAAATTTATTTTTCCTTTATTTTCATTTTCTTTGTAAATATAAAGCTTTTCACATTATTTATTTTTGAGCAAGCCTTGGTTCCTTGTATCTTTTAAATAATTTTTAAATTTCATCTACATTGTATAATATATTCATTTGGCTTTTAAATAATATTCTCATTATCTTTCTAATGTCACTGTTCTATATAGTAATATCTCTTTTTTTAATTCCTATTTTAGTAAATTATGCCTTTACTTTTTTTTTCTTTATCACTTTGCTTAGATGTTTGTCAATTTCAGTGACAATTTCAATAATTCATACTTAGCATCAATGGTTTTCTCTATTATTTTTCTATTTCTCTATCACATTGATTTCTGTTCACATTTTTATTATTACTTTCATTCTGCTTGCTTTCTGTTCACTTTGCTTTCTTTGTCTGGATTCTCAATGACTTTGGAATTTTCTTCTTCACTATAAGCATTCAACACTATAAATGTCCCTTTAAGTATTTCTTTAAGTATTGCCCACATATTTCAATATCTCCTATTTTCATTTTAATTCACTTCAAAATAATTCTAACTTCCTTTATATGTTTTCTTTGATTAATGCCATTTACAAAAATATATTAATTTTTCAACAATGTAAAAAATTTCTAGTTACCCTTCTGCTATCAGCTTCTAGCTTAATGACATTTTAGCCAGATACTATGGTTTATATAATTTCGATATTTTATAAACTGTTGAGACTTATTTTTATGGGCCAGAATATTGTCTGTTTTCATTGGTTATCCATGTGTTCTTGGAAAAATATGTATCCTGTTGCTGTTGAGTGGTGAGTTCTGTAAATATTGAGTGGGTTGATTTGTTCCTAGCATTATTCTAGTCCACTAAACCTTTACTGATTTTTTGTCTATTCTTCTATCAATAAAATAAAAGCACAGAAATGTGTCCCAAATTTCTATTTAATGTCTTTTCCTCTGCCTGGGGAACTTCTGTTAACATCAAGTACATATCTGTTGTCAATTCATTCTTTCAGCTTTCTCGTGTCTTATGGGTTTTTATTTTACCTTAACATTTGAAAGACATTTTCCCTAGTTTTCAATTCTTAGTTGTGTTTTTTTTCTCCCATGTTTAATTTTAGACTTTACAGATGCAATTTCCTTGTCTATTTGCTTGCATATGTTTTCACAAGAGGGTTAAATTTTAGATTGTTGAGTGAATTTTAGATTTTATTGCATTCCTTCAGTGTGCATTGGACTTTGATCTGGCCCACTAACAAATTACTTGTGACTAGTATGATTCTATCAAAGCTGTTATAATAGATTCAGAGCAGCTTTACTCTCCCACCAACTTAGCCTCATATTAAGCTGTAAGTCCTTCTGAAGACTTACAAGGACATTTTTCTACCTCATAGGAACACAAATTCGTCACAGCCTTGTAGGGGCACAGGGAATTTTATAACCTTTGTGGTACTTATTTTCTTGGCCTTATGGAGTTTTACCTCATGTGGATGCAAATCAGTACTTATCCAAAAACTTAAGAGGATTACTCTGCTTATGTCAAGAGCTTCCATTTTCTTTAGCACTCTGCCCCCCAAATTTTCACTACTTTTTCCTTGAATTCTGGTCTCTATCTTCTCAAATTCACCTGACTGACATGCTATTTTTGTATTCTCTTTCCCTGCTCTACAGTTTGAAAAGTGCCTTCAGCTAGTAATCCAAAGGTGATTATATATTTCTCTTCTATCTGAAATCATAGTCTTGTGCTGCCTGTTTTCCAGTGTCTGAAAAAAATGTGGTTTCACATATTTTTCTGGTCTCAAAATAGCAAGCATTTCTATAAATCTAGAAGTCTGTTTTCTCACTGTTCCTTTTTTCTCCCTTTTAGAATGCATGATTCATGTGTACTGGAAGCACTCACATTAGTTAAGATTTAAAAGCATTAGACTTACCTGAACATTTAAAGTTAGATGGGTATGTATGTTACATGTATAGACATATTCTCAGAGTAGCATGTATATACACAGAAGAATACACTGTAGTCAGTAATTAAGCATATCAAGGTACAAGATACAGATAGGCTGATCTAGGAACAACTCCACAAAGTTTCTAGACCTCTTCCTCCCACATCTTGGGATTACTGTCATTGGTTGCCATATTTTGAAACATTTCATGGTTCCTCTGGTATTATTTCTCCCTTGCTAAAGTACATTAATAAAACTTAGTTTGTTTGACTAAAAAATATGTTTCTCCGGCTAACAGGATTTAAGAATAATTAACTCTAAAATAAACTCTAATTTGTTCACAGAAGACAAAGTCCTACTTTTGGTATACATACTTTGGTATATGAATATAAACACTTTTATATATACTATGGTTTTTCTAGTAGTCATGTATGGATGTGTGAGTTGAAATAAATAAAGCTGAGCACTGAAGAATTGATGCTTTTGAACTGTGGTGTTGAAGACTCTTGAGAGTCCCTTGGACTGCAAGGAGATCAATCCAGTAAATCCTATAGGAAATCAGTACTGAATATTCATCAGAAGGACTGATGCTGAAGCTGAAGCTCCAATACTTTGGCCACCTGATGCAAAGAACTGAGTCATTGGAAAGGACCCTGATGCAGGGAAAGATTGAAGGCAGGAGGAGAAGGGGACGACAGAGGATGAGATGATTGTATGGCATCACCAACTCAATGGACAGGAGTTTGAGCAAGTTCCAGGAGTTGGTGATAGACACGGAAGCCTGGCATGCTGCAGGCCATGGGGTCACAAAGAGTTGGACACTACTGAGTGACTTAACTGAATTGATATACAAATTGCACTCTATTTAGCTTGTAAACATTTCAAGGTCTGGGGTATAAAATAGTATGCAAGTATCTCTAGCATCTGATGTTTTCAATAATTAGTTCAAAATTAAAAATTCAACTTAGAATATTCTTCATTAACTAAAATGTCCATTGAGAATTAAATATTTGTGTCCTCCCATGCCAAAATTCACATTTGAAACCCAACACCAAGAGTGATGGTGTTTGGGGGTTAGGTCTATCAGAAGTAATTGGAGATGAGGTTATGAGGGTGAACCTTTGGATTGGTATACATTCCCTGATCAGAAGGCCTCCCTGGTGGTTCAACTGGTAAAGAACCTGCCTGCAATGCGGGAGACTTGGGTTTGATTCCTGAGTTGGAACGATCCTCTAGAGAAGGGAACAGCTCCCCACTCCAGTATTCTGGCCTGGATAATTCCATGGACTGTATAGTGCACGGGGTCGCAAAGAGTCGGACACAACTGAGCAACTTTCACTTTCCCTGATAAGAAGAGACACTTGAGAATTGGCACTCTCTCTCAACCATGTTTGGATACAGTGAGAAAGTAGCCAGCTGCAAGTCAGGAGAAATGCTCTAACCAGAACCTGACTATGATGGCACTCTGACATCAGACTTCCAGTTTCCAAACTGTGAGAAAATAAATTTCTGTTAAGTATGTCAGGTCATGGCATTTTGTTATGGAAGACTGAGCTTTCTAATGCAATGTTTATGATATAATTTAAGTGAGAAGAACAGTTAATAAGCCTATGTATATAGCATGATCACAATTTTATTTTCAATCTATATACATCCAGCATTATTTTATATGACTGCATCTACATGAAAAGCAGGTTGTGAGACTGTGTGTGATCATTCCTGGTTTTATGTTAGCTATTATGCCATTGTCTACAATGTAGAAAAGTCTACAAACATTTTAAAATTGAACTTTATCATATACTCTATTAGCTGTCTTCCCCATGCTGAGTGCTGTTTCTCACATGTAAATAATAAGCAAAGCCAAGACCTGGTTCTTACTGTGGGCTTCTGCTTCCCTGCTTCTACTTCCCAGGGAGTCTCATCTCCATCCAACTCTTTCTTATTCCCAAAATGACTGCCTCAGGCTGGACCTCATTTTCTTTTAGTTATGAGTGGCCTCTTTACTTGTTAATGTAGCCAAACTGACTTACCTTTCTAAAATATAAATCTGAGTGGTTTTAAAGTTTCCCTTAAAGGCTTCCCATTCATATACAAAATAAAAATAAAACTTATATTAGTTTAGTTTTCATACTGCAGTCAAGCAAATTACTGGGGAGGAATGAGTATTTGGTTTTTTGAGATCTAGCTTGCTGTGACTTCTCCTTTGGGATACCAGCAAACTGTATTCCTGTGACTTGGGAAGGAAAACATGGATATGGTTAAGTGCCACCCGAGGCAAAGAGCTTTCAATAAGCTCTTCAATAGAGTATGTTTTGGCACAATTATTGCTTTGTTTCCCTTTTGAGAAAGGTAGGCCAAAGAAACTGGGTGTTTAATGACTGATTATCTGTATAGGATGATCTGTGTAGGTTTATATAACATCATGTGTGTGCGTTCAGTCACTCACTCATGCCTCACTCTTTGTAATCTCATGGGCTGTAGCCCGCCAGGCTCCTCTGTCCATGGAATTTTCCAGGCAAGAATACTGGAGTGGGTTGCCACTTCCTTCTCCAGGGGATCTTCCCAAACCAGGTATCAAACTCACATGCTCTTATATACTATTAATTAATATGAATTATACTTTGGCCACCTGATGCAAAGAGCTGACTCATTTGAAAAGACCCTGATTCTGGGAAAGATTGAAGGCGGGAGGAGAAGGGGATGACAGGGGATGAGATGGTTGGATGACATCAATGACTCAGTGGACATGAGTCTGGGTAAACTCCGGGAGTTGGTGATGGACAGGGAGGCCTGGCGTGCTGCAGTCCATGGAGCGCAAAGAGTTGGACACGACTGAGCAACTGAACTGAGCTGACTGATGCTTGCAGGGCTCTTTAGAAAGTCTAACTTTAAGGTATGAATACAATAAACAAAAGATGGGTGTCAAGAAATCAGTTTTAGGGACATGAATATTAGTAAGAATGTAATATGTATTGGTTTAAATAATTAATATCACTGTATATAATACACTGCTGTACAATACTACCAAATTTAGCAAATCCAAATTATCTCAAGTTGCTGAGTTTGGGAAAAAAAATGTTTTCTGTACACAATTTATCATATCTGCCTACCTGATCTAGGCATAAGTGTTTTGCAATGCAGTGTTCAGGTTGCAAATGCTCCTGATATTGGAGTGTAGTAGGATACATAATTACTTCATCCATGATAACTGAAATGATAGAATACAAGTAAAACTTAAAGGTGAGGGGTTATACTTTATAAATTTTTTTTTATTCATTAAGCTTTATTTTCTAAGAAAGGAGGTGTTTGACAGTTACTGAGACCTTAGACATTAACTAGACTCTTAGATTCCTGGAGGAGGGTAAGCCCTGGAAAAGAGAAGATAAACAGATATAGATGGAAACAGTTATTTTGCAAAATCATCTTTGTCAACAGGCTTTATTTCCTAGTTGCTGAACCGCACTACAGGACACAGAGCCATATATAAACTTCATTTTCTTGGAACTTAAAATAAGCAGTTAAAAAGATACACTCTGCTTTTATTATATCACTATCATATTAATATAAAGTAAACCTCTGTCTCAATATTGGCTAAAATAGAGTTGCAGAAGAATTATTTTGACTCAAACTTATTCATTTTGAGATTAAACTTATAAACTTTCATGAAGTATAAATGTTTAAGGATTATATATTTAAGATACAACTTCATTGCTAGTATTTTTTGATTATCTAATATATCCTTTATTTTTAATTAAATGCAACGCATATCAGCTATGACTTGCACTTTGCTTATCAATAACAGAGGCAGTAAACAGATACAGAGTAAGATATCAATACATAAACATTCTTAATGGAAAATCATCCACATAATTTATCAAGCCTTCTCCCTTCAAAAGAAGTGTTACATGGAGAAAAGCAAGGACAAACAAATGAAACTATTTAAATAAGAAAAGTCATTAATCTGGCCTGCTGCTGCTGCTGCTAAGTCACTTCAGTCATGTCCGACTCTGTGCGACCCCATAGAAGGCAGCCCACCAGGGTCAGCCATCCCTGGGATTCTCCAGGCAAGAACACTGGAGTGGGTTGCCATTTCCTTTTAAAATGCATAAAAGTGAAAAGTGAAAGTGAAGTCTCTCAGTCATGTCCAACTCTTAGCGACCCCATGGACTGCAGCCTATCAGGCTCCTCTGTACATGGGATTTTCCAGGCAAAAGTACTGGAGTGGTGTGCCATTGCCTTCTCCTAATCTGGGCTACAGGTATATATTCCAGGAAAGTAAGTAAAACAAACCTTTCTACAAATGCCTGGTACTCCTTTCCATTACTCTCCATAACTTTTTTTTTGTTTGTTTGATTGTTTTCAGAGATGGGATTATAATTTAGTGTTGTAGGCCCTCATTAATATGATATGAGAAGATAATAGATACTTAGTAGCATCAATAATAGTGATAACTAGCATTTAAAGAGTGCTCTGCAAATTAAAAAGCACTTTTTATATACATTGCTTCTTTAATTATCAAACTGTTCAGTCACTCAGTCATGTTTGACTTTGCAACTCCACAGACTGCAGCATGCCAGGCTTCCCTGTCCTCCACTATCTCCCGGAGTTTGCTCAAGTTCACGTCCATTGAGTCGGTGATGCTATCTAACCACCTCATCCTCTGCTGCCCTGTTCTCCTTTTGCCTTTCATCTTTCCCAGCATCAGAGTCTTTTCCAGTGAGTCACCTTTTCACATCAGGTGACCAAAGTATTGGAGCTTCAGCTTCAGTATCAGTCCTTCCAAGGAATAGTCAGGGTTGATCTCCTTTAGGATTGACTGGTTTGATCTCCTTGAAGTCCAAGAGACCCTCAAGAGTCTCCTCCAGTAACACAATTTGAAAGCATCAGTTCTTCAGTGCTCAGCCTTTTTTTAAGGTCCAACTCTCACATATGTATATGGCTACTGGAAAAACCATAGCTTTGACTATAAGGACCTTTGTCGGCAAAGTGATGCCTCTGCTTTTTGATACACTGTCTAGGTCTGTCATAGCTCCTTCCAAGAAGCAGCATCGTCTAATTGCATGACTACAATACCATCCACAATGAGTTAGGAGCCCAAGAAAATGAAATCTGTCACTGTTTACACTTTTCCCCATCTTTTTGCCGTGAAGTAATGGGACCAGATGCCATGATCTTTGTTTTTTTTAATGTTGACTTTTACCAAATGACCTTTAATAAATGAACTTCTCCAAAAAATATTTTCCAACTAATCATCCACCCACTGTTCTCTCCTTGTGGTATTATGAAAGTAATATTTATAAAAAGAGAGTCTATTGTAATTATTACTAAGCCAGTGAAGATGGAGACTAATTAAAATATATAAAGTACATGAAAATGAAACCACTGAAATCTTAAACATAAAATTATTTTTTTGGCATTGACTTAGGATATACCTTGGGTTTCCCTGGTGGCTCAGATGCTCAAGAATCTGCCTGCAATGTTGGACACCTGGGTTTTGTCCCTAGGTTGGGAAGGTCCCCTGGAGAGAGAATGGCTACCCCATTCCATTATACTTGCTTGGAGAATTTCATGGGCAGAGGAGACTTGCAGGCTACAGTTCATGGAGTGGAAAGAGTTGGATACACCTGAAGGACTAACATTTACTTTTACTAGGCTATACTTTTCCATATATACAAGAAAAGGACTAGCTTTTTTTAAAGTATAATGTTAGTCAGACTGTATAAAGAAAAAGGAAATTTATGCCAGTTAATACAGCAAACAGAACTGAAGACAAATAGTAAACTAAGACATAATCTATGCAAAACATATAAAATGAGTTAATCGACAATTTGTGTGTTTTAATTTATGCCTAATTTTGTCCTAATTGGGTGTGGTAGACATAACACACAAGAAGCTTCAACAAAAAAACAAAACAAAACCCTAATGATGTATTTGGCATGAAGAAATGTAAAGAAGAAAACATAAATGGCTGATAATATATAAAAAGTTGCTAAGTCACATCAATAATTAAACATGCAAATAAATAATAGTATATAGATCTCTCCTATCATGATTAAAAATTCTCATAACAGCATTCTTTTTAATAATAATAGTATAGGATAAATTAAGATGTCCTTACAAGAACACTGTTAGTTGAAAACAATGAAATAAATTAGGGTTTGAAATATTTTGTAACTTATCTATCAATGTGAGAAAGTGAACACAGCATTAAACAAAATGTTGTAAATAGCACATTTTATGTATGTCGTTATATATATGTAGAGACTTCCATTTTATATGCAATATCTCAGATGAATACATACATATCAAATATTGGAAAGGATTCAAATCACAAATCTTTGCATTAAACCAAAGATTTTACTTGGAGAATCCAGACATGCTTATTGTGAAAATATCCATTTTATAGGAAGTTTTGGGCAGGTTCTACAACTACAGACGGAAGTAAAATTATTAATTTTTTTGCAAAAGTATGAAATACTTTCTAAAAAGAATTCTGATTAAGATAACCCTTTTGAAACTTTTATCTCTTATTCAACGTGAATTAAGTACGATTGGGACAGAAATGCCACATTAACAAGTATCCTTTCAAAACACAGAGCAGAACCTCAACACAGAGCCAACACACAGAGCATAACCTAAAAGCAGCTTTTCTCCTGCTGTATGTTAATCTTCAAACAAGGAAGACAAAGAGAATGCTAAGTAGGTGGCTCTATTGGGAAATCAATAAGGTAAACAGAAGAACAGATCAGAGCATTTAATTTACACATCTGCAGCTGATTTAAATGCTATTTGATAGGTATTGCACTTATAAATCTGGAAATAACTGACTGATCATCCAGAAGAACATACACACATACACACACACATGCACACACATCTTATGAATTCCATTTTATGCATGTGTGTGTGTATTTCTGTTAAATAGAAGAGCTATAGGGTATTTGTGGATTACAGCAAAGATATTTAAATCTTCTATGTCATTATGTTACCTTCAAAGATATTCTTAGAAAACAATATTTATGTTCCTTGTACCAAGCTCTAACAGAAAAATGCTGTCACAATTCAGATTGCATATTTTAAGTATAATCCCACAAACAAGCCCAACAGGAATCTTTTACAAAAAGTTTTTTTTTTTTTTTTCCCTTGGCTGCAGCACAAAATCCACTGAACTGTCTCTTTTCTCAAACAAAACTTATATCCACACTGATTATTTAGAAACAGATTACTCAGTTTATGAGTTTTCTAGATGTTTAACTTCTTTCTTACAGTTTTTCTTGCTTTTCAAGTGGGTCAATATCTATGCTACTACCTTTAGAATGTCAAACATTTTGAAGTTCAAATAGATCATACTGAAAATATTAACTATGTCACACATTAGATATGAAACCTGCAACAAACAGTTTTGAAAAGTCCAGTGTTTAGGAAATAAAAATAGTGATTACTGACTACTTATTACGTACTGGTCACCCCTCTAAGCTGCATTAACTCTTGCATCTTGTGTTTCTTGCCCAGACTCCTTTGAACAAGTTGAGCAAGAGCTTGGACTTCTGATAAAGCTTTTCCAATATCACTATAATATGAAGGAACCTTGAAAACATTATGTTAACTAAACACCTAAGGACAAATATTGCATGTTTCCACTTATGTGAACTGCCAAGAATAGTGAATTTATAGAGGGAGGTAGCAGAGTACACATTATCAGGGACTGGTCAGGGGTAATGGGAATTACTGTTTAATGGTTACAGGATTTCTGTTTGATGATGAAAAGTTTCTGGAAATGGATAGTGGTGATGACTGCACAACATTAAGAATGTAGTTAATGGCAATAAACTGTACACTTACAAATATTTAAAATGGTAAATTTTGTGTTATGTATGTTTTACCACAAAATAAATCCCCCCCAAAGTCATTTTATGGATTCCATTCTACAAAACAAATTTTAAAACACCACTTCTCCCTGTTTCGTCATTTACCTCCTTACTCCAAATCACATTCATCTTTAATCTAAAGTTTTGTACTTGACCCAAACTGATTTTTCTATTTCTATCCTTGGTCACTTCATGCAGCTCCCCACAAAACATCTAGTGCCAGCATTTTAAAGCACAAAACATCATGTCATACTTCTAGAAATCTTCCAGTGACTGTCTGTTTCATATAGTCAGTCCCAAAGTTTTTCGCATAGTTTTTAAGGACTTACATGATCTGATTTCCCCATTCACTTTTTGTCACACCAAAGTAAGAGTGATGGAAGTGGTCTGCCCTGAGGAGAGGTAAGTTTTATCCTTGACATTGTGTACAGATACATGATGACAGTTGAACGTTAAACTGCTTTTAGTCAGTTTTATTACAAGTTATAAATTTTCTACCTCTTTAGGCTTCATCCAGGATTGGGCATCTGCCAAAGACTCCTTGCTGTCCCATCGGATTCTAGCACTTTCCCTTTTTACATTCCACTCTGTCCACTTTCGTTGCATTACCTATTGATTAAATTGACTAAACAAGTGTATGACTCAGGGCTATGGCACTTGCTGTTTTCTCAGGTTGGACCACTAGGTATCTGTTTGAGAGGCAGGCTTCATCCTCTACGTCAGAAACTATTTCACGAATCACTTTCTCTATATGGTCTACCTTGGCAGCTCTTTTGGAAAGCACACTGTCACCATCATGCACTAAATTCTTTCCATATTCATTTCTTTACAGTTTTTACCATCTAACATATATCTTTCACTTATTTACTGTGCTTATTGTTATCTTGTCTACAGAAGTAAAAACTTTTGAGTGCAAGGATTTTTCACCTGGGGGTTCAATGTTATAAGTCCAGCAAAGAAAGCACAACCTGGCTCATGCTAGATATGAGATAAATCTTGTTTAATGAACCAGTGAAGGGAGGAAAGGAGAAAGTCACTGGCGCTTAACTATATACCCATTAGATCTAATACAACTATCTGCTTATCCAGAACACATATGAAAATAGTTATTGCCACTAGTAATTGAAACAAAATAAAGTTAATGATAAGCTTGCATTTTATCAATCATCAAACTGAGAAACATATATAATTGCAAATGGGTTAGTTAAGGAACCTTATCCATCAGAGGGCAGACTGAGTACTCTTATACTTATCCATTAGAAAGCAGACAGAATGAAAACCACACTCACAGAAAACTAACAAAAGTGGTCACATGGATCACAGCCTTGTCTAATTCAATGAAACTGTGAGCCAAGCTCAGTAGGGCCACCCAAGACAGAGGGGTCATTTTGGAGAGTTCTGACAAAATGTGGTCCCTTGGAGAAGGGAATGGCAAACCACTTCATTATTCTTGCCTTGAGAACCCCATGAACAGTATGAAAAGGCAAAAAGATAGGACACTGGAAGATGAACTCCCCAGGTCGCTAGGTACCCAATATGCTACTGGAGAAGAGTGGAGAAATAGCTCTAAAAAGAATGAAGAGACAGAGCCAAAGCGACCCCCAGTTGTGGATGTGACTGATGATGGAAGTAAAGTCTGATGCTGTACAGAGCAATACTGCATAGGAACCTGGAATGTTAGGGCCATGAATCAAGTTGAGAGAGTAAATTCTTAGGTAGGTTTATAAGAAGCCCAGGGTCCCCAAGGAGGAAAAAGGAGGTCTCAAGGAGGAGATAAGGACAAACATATTTTTTTCTACTTTGCTTTGTCTTGAGTTAGGTTCAGTTCAGTTGCTCAGTTTGACTGACCCTTTGTGACCCTATGGACTGAAGAACACTAGGCCTCCCTGTCCATCACCAACTTCCAGAGTTTACTCAAATTCATGTCCATAGAGTCAGTGATGCCATCCAACCAACTCATCCCCTGTCATCTCCTTCTCCTCCCGCCTTCAGTCTTTCCCAGCATTAGGGTCTTTTCCAATGAGTCTGTCACTGTTTTCACTGTTTCCCCATCTATTTGCCATGAAGTGGTGGGATCAGACCCCTTGATCTTCATTTTTGAATGTTGAGTTTTAAGCCAGCTTTTCCACTCTCCTCTTTCACTTTTATCAAGAAGCGCTTTAGTTCTTTCCACTTTCTGCCATAAGGGTGGTGTCATCTGAATATCTGTGGTTATTGAACTTCTCCCGGAAATCTTGTTTCCAGACTGTGCTTCATCCAGTCCAGCACTTCTCATGATGTACTCTGCATATATGTTAAATAAACAGGGTGACAACATAGGGCCTTGACATATTTCTTCACAATTTGGAAATAGTCTTGTTTCTTCCAAGCTCCAGTCCTAAGTGTTGTTTCTTGACCTGCATATAGATTTCTCAGGAGGCAGGCCAGGTGGTCTGGTATTCCTATCTCTTGGAGAATTTTCCAGTTTGTTGTGATCCACAGAAAGGATTTGACATAGTCAATGAAGCAGAAGTAAGTGGATGATTTTCTGGTACTCTCTTGCTTTTTCAATGATCCAACGGATGTTGGCGATTTGTTCTATGGTTCCTCTGCCTTTTCTAAATCCAGTGTGAATATCTGGAAGTTCATGGTTCATGGATTGTTGAAGCCTGGCTTGGAGAATTTTGAGTATTACTTTGCTAGTGTGTGAGATGAGTGCAATTTTGCAGTAGTTTGAGCAATCTTTGGCATTGCCTTTCTTTGGGATTGGAATGAATACTGACCTTTTCCAATCCTGTGGCCAAGGCTGAGTTCTCCAATTTTGCTGGAATATTGAATGCATCACTTAAAGAACATCATCTTTTAGGATTTGAAATAGCTCAACTGGAATTCCCTCACCTCCACTAGCTTTCTGTAGTGTTACTTCCTAAGGCCCACTTGACTTCGCATTCCAGGATGTCTGGCTCTAGGTGAGTGATCACACCATCATGATTATCTGGATCATGAAGATCTTTTTTTGTGTAGTTCTTCTGTGTATTCTTGCCACTCTTCTTAATATCTCCTGCTTCTGTTAGGTCAATACAATTGCTGTCCTTTATTGTGCCCATGTTTGCATGAAAAATTCCCTTGGTAGACAGGAAACACAGAAACGGTGTCTCTAATTTTCTTGAAGAGATCTTTAATCTTTCCCATTCTATTGTTTTCCTCTATTTCTCTGCACTGATAACTGAGGACGGCTTTCTTATCTCTCCTTAATATTCTTTGGAACTCTGCATTTAAGTGGGTATATCTTTCCTTTTCTCCTTGACCTTTCACTTCTCTTCTTTTCATAGCTGTTTGTAAGGCCTCCTCAGACAACCATTTTGACTTGTTGCATTTCTATTTCTTTGGGATGGTCTTGATCACTGCCTCCTGTACAATATCACAAACCTCCATCCATAATTCATCAGGCACTCTGTCTATCAGATATAATCCCTTGAATCTATTTGTCACTTCCACTGTATTGTCATAAGGGGTTGCATTTAGGTCATACCTGAATGGTCTAGTGTTTTTCCCTACTTTCTTCAACTTAAGTCTGAATTTTGCAATAAGGAGTTCATGATCTGAGCCACAGTTATCTCCTGGTCTTGTTTTTGCTGACTGTATAGAGCTTCTCCACCTTTGGCTGCAAAAATATAATCAATCTGATTTTGGTATTGACCATCTGTTGATGATCATATATAGAGTCTTCTCTTGTGTTGTTGGAAGAGTGTGTTTGCTATGACCAGTGTGGTCTATTGGCAAAACTCTGTGAGCCTTTGACCTGCTTCAGTCTGTATTCCAAGGCCAAATTTGCCCATTACTCCAGATATTTCTTAACTTCCTACTTTTGTATTCCAGTCCCCTATAATGAAAAGGACATATTTTCTTGGTGTTAGTTTTAAAAGGTCTTGTAGGTCTTCATAGAACCATTCAACTTCAGCTTCTTCAACATTACTGGTTGGGGCATAGACTTGGATTACTGTGATATTGAATGGGTTGCCTTGGAAATGAACAGAGATCATTCTGTTGTTTTTGAGATTGCATCCAAGTACTGTATTTTGGACTCTTTTGTTGACTATGATGGCTACTCCATTTCTTCTAAGGGATTCCTGCCCACAGAAGTAGATATAATGGTCATCTGAGTTAAATTCACCCATTCCAGTCCATTTTAGTTTGCTGATTCCTAAAATGTCCATGTTCACTCTTGCCATCTCCTGTTTGACCACTTCTAATTTACCTTGATTCATAGTTTCCCTGATAGCTCAGTTGGTAAAGAATCCACCTACAATGCAAGAGACCCTGGTTTGATTCCTGGGTCAGGAAGGTCCACTGAAGAAAGGAAACTCCAGTATTCTGGCCTAGAAAATTCCATGGACTATATAATACAGTCCATGGGGTCGCAAAGAGTCAGACACGACTGAGCAACTTTCACTTTCACTATGTATCTAACATCCAGGTTCCTATGCAATATTGCTCTTTACCGCATCAGACCTTACTTCCATCACCAGTCATATCCTCAACTGGATGTTGTTTTTGCTTTGGCTCCATCTCTTCATTCTTTCTGGAGTTAGTTCTCCAACAATCTCCAGTAACATATTGGGCACCTACCGACGTGGGGAGCTCATCTTTCAGTGTCCTATCTTTTTGCCTTTTCATACTGTTCATGGGATTCTCAAGGCAGGAATACTGAAGTGGTTCGCCATTACCTTCTCCAGTGGACCACGGTTTGTCTTAGTCAATATGAAAAGTACCTTGCTTGAGGAAATGCTTCTCTTTAACAAGAGCCTTCTGACTAATCTTGTTATCTTGAGACATATATTGTGGGAGTGGGTCTGGTAAGTTCTAATCTTGTTAATTTAAGACACTTGTTGTGGGAGTGGGTCTGTTAAAAGTACATAGCTCCCTTGCTAAGGCTAGCAAGGGGGACACTCTCTGTACTGCTTCTGATGTCTATGTCAGAAGCTTTCTCTGTACTTTTTATACTTCAATAAACTCTGCTAAACAGAAGCTCTTGAGTGGTTAAGCCTGGTCCCTGGTCCTGAACTAAGTCTTCTTTTTTTGGAGATCATGAATCCGACATCATTCACCGTAAGCTATCAAAGTAAATTGGAAGTGATCAAACGGGATGGCAAGAGTGAACATTGACATTTTAGGAATCAGTGAAATAAAATGGATGGAAATGGGTGAATTTGACCCAGATGACCATTAAATCTACTACTGTGGGCAAGAATCCCTTAGAAGAAATGGAGTACTCCTCATAGTCAATAAAAGAGTCTGATGCAATACTTGGGTGCAGTATCAAAATGACAGAATGACCTCTGTTTGTATCCAAGGCAAAGCATTCAATATCACAGAAAGCCAAGTCTATGTCCCAGACAATAATGCCAAAGAAACTGAAGTTGAACAGTTCTATAAAGACCTACAAGACATTCTAGAATTAACACTGCAAAAAGATGTCCTTTTCATTATAGGGTACTGGAATGCAAAAGTAGGAAGTCAAGAAATACCTGGAGTAACAGGGAAGGTTTGCCTTGGAGTATAAAATGAGGCAGGGAAAAGGCTAACTGTTTTTCAAAGAGAATGCACCGCTCATAGCAAACACTGCCTTCCAACCACATGAGACGACTCTACACATGGGCATCATCAGAGTGTCAATACCAAACTCAGACTGATTATATTGTTTGCAGCCAAAGATGGAGAAGTTCTATACAGCCACCAAAAACAAGACTGGGAACTGACTGTGACTCAGATCATGAACTCCTTATTGCAAAATTTAGAACATAAGCTGAAGAAAGTAGGGAAAACCACTAGACTATTCCAGTAAGACCTAAATCATATCCCTTATGAATTTATAGTGGAAGTGGCAAATAGTCTCAAGGGATTAGATCTGATAGAGTGCCTGAAGAACTATGGATGGAGGTTCATAACATTGTACAAGCAGCAGTGACCAAAACCACCCCCAAGTGAAAAAAAAAAAAGGCAAAATGGTGGTCTGAGAAGACCTTAGAAATAGCTGAGAGAAGAAGAGAACCTAAAGGCCAAGGAGAAAAGGAAAGGTGTATGCATTGGAATGGAGAGTTCCAAAGAATAGCAAGGAGAGATAAGAAATCCTTCCTCAGTGATCAATGCAAAGAAAGCAAGGAAAACAATAGAATGGGAAAGACTAGAAATCTCTTCAAGAAAATTAGAGATACCAAGAAAAAACATTTCATCCAAAGATGGGCACAATAAAGTAAAGAATGGTATGGACCTAACAGAAGTAGAAGATATTAAGAAAAGGTGGCAAGAATATAGAGAAGAAATATACAAAAAAAAAAGATGTTAAAGACCCAGATAACCAAGATGGTGTGATCACTCACCTAGGGCCAGAAATCCTGGAGTCTGAAGTCAGTGAGCCTTAGAAAGCAACACAATGAACAAAGCTAGTGGTGGTGATTGTATTCCAGCTAAGCTATCTCAAATACTAAAAGATGATGCTGTGAAAGTGCTGAACTCAATATGCCAGCAAGTCTGTAAAACTCAGAAGTGACCACAGAACTGGAAAAGGTCAGTTTTCATTCCAATCCCAAAGAAAGGCAATGTCAAAAAATATTCAAACTACTGCTTAATTGCGCTCATCTCACATGCTATCACACTAATGCTCAAAATTCTCCAAACCAGGCTTCCACAGTACGTAAACCGAGAACTTCTAGATGTTCATTCTGGATTTAGAAAATGCAGAGGAAACAGAGATCAACTTTCCAACCTCCTTTGGATCATAGAAAAGGCAAGATAATTGCAGAAAAACATCTACTTCTGCTTCATTGACTATGCCAAAGCCTTTGACTGTGTAGACCACAACAAACTGTGGAAAATTCTTAAAGAGATGAGACTGCCAGACAACCTTATCTGCCTCATGAGAAATCTGTATGCAGGTCAAGAAGCAACAGTTAGAACCAGACATGGAACAATGTGCTGGCTCCCATTAGGAAAGGAAAATGACAAGGCTGTATATTGTTACCTTTCTTATTTAACATATATGCAGAGTACATCATGTGAAGTGCTGGGCTGGATAAAACACAAGCTGAAATAAAGATTTCCAGGAGAAATACCAATAACCTCAGATATAGGGATGACACCACCCTTATGGTGGGAAGCAAAGAGGACCTGAAGAGCCTCTTCATGAAGGTAAAGGAGGAGAGTGAAAAAGCTGGTTTGAAAGTCAATGTTCAAAAAATGAAGATTATGGAATCTGGTCCCATCACTTCATGGCAAACAGGTGGGAAAACAATGGAAACAGTGACAGAATTTATTTTGGGGGGCTCCAAAATCACTGCAGGTGGTGACTGCAGGCATAAAGTTGAAAAAGATGCTCGCTCCTTGTGAGAAAAGCTATGACCCACCTAGACAACTTATTAAAAAACAGAGCCATCACTTTGTCGACAAAGGTCCGTCTAGTCAAAACTATGGTTTTTCCAGTAGTCATGCATGTATGTGAGAGTTGGACTATAAAGAAAGTTGAGTGCCAAAGAATTGATGCTTTTGAACTGTGGTGTTGGAGAAGACTCTTGGGAGTCCCTTGGACTGCGAGGAGATCAGACCAGTCCATCCTAAAGGAAACCAGTCCTGAATATTCATTGGAAGGACTGATGCTGAAGCTGTAACTCCAATGCTTTGGCCACTTGATGTGAAGAACTGACTCATTGGAAAAGACCCTGATGCTGAGAAAGACTGAAGGCAGGAGGAGAAGGGGATGACAGAGGATGAGATTGTTGAATGGCAATACTGGCTCAATGGACATGAGTTTGAACAAGTTCTGGGAGTTGGTTATGGACAGGGAAGCCTGGCATGCTGCTGTCCTTGGGGTTGCAAATAGTCAGACATGATTGAACGACTGAACTGAACTGAGATGAATGCCCATAATACACACACACACACACACACACACACACACACATGCACATACATATACAGGCACACATATATTTTTTGGTGTATGCATGTTTACCTGTGAGCCATGAAGACACTCGTTTTCTAAGAGACTCTTCAAAGGTACTCTGTTCATCTTTTTACTATATTTCTGTGCATTAATTGGGGTTTCCCTGGTGGCTCAGATGGTAAAAATTTCTGCTTTCAATGCGGGAGTCCTGGGTTTGATCCCTGAATCAGGAAGATCCCCGGAGAAGAAAATCGTAGTTCATTCCCATATTCTTGCCTGGAAAACCCCATGGATGGAGATGCCTGAAGGCTTACAGTCCATGGGGTTGCAAAGAGTCAGACACAACTGAGTGTCTAACACTTGTGCATTATTTATGCTAGGGTATCACTACATCTTATGAAAACAGATGCTGTATTCAAGAGTAATTTGATTACCTACAAAGGAATCTACGGCTCACTAAATTAGACTTCTGAGGAAGCATGTTTTTGCTTTAGTTGTAAAACAAGAACCTATGAATGATGGCATTAAGGGGAAGTTGGATGTTTGGAATACTGTAACATATTTATGCTTAATGCAATGTCCTAGACACTACTAAGACCTGATTTAAACATGTATTTGGTTCTCTCAAAATGTTTGAGAGGTTCGTATCATGTTGGCACATTTCCCCACATTATTAGGGTATCCACATCCTTTAGCCACTTGGTAGTGCTTTCTAAAAGCGCTGCCTTTTTTTTTAACCTGGGAAATTACTGAAGCATTTTTAAGCAAGAAGCAACTTTATAAAATAATTTATTTATAAATTCAAATAAGAAATGCAAATGAACTTTAGGACTAGAACTCTCATATGAAAATGAAAATCATCATTTCAGAAATAAGAATTAAACAATCCAAGTGTCATATAGGTAAGTATTAAGTAAAATAGGCACGTTGTTGTTCAGTCGCTAAATCGTGTCTGACTCTTTGTGACCCCATGGACTGTAGCATGACAGGCTTCCCTTTCCTTCAGTAACCTCTTGCCCTCAATCTTTCCCAGCATCAGGGTCTTTTCCAATGAGTTGGCTCTTCGTATCAGGTAGCCAAAGAACCAGAGCTGCAGCTTCATCATCAGTCCTCCCACTGAATATTCAGGGTTGATTTCTTTAGAAGTAACTGGTTTGATCTGCTGTCCAAGGAAATCTGAAGAGCCTTCTCCAGTACCACAATTCAAAAACATCAATTATTTGGCATTTATGGGAATAATCTATAAATTTATGCAAAAGCGCTCTAACTCGTATTATATCTATAGTTATCACTATATAGTAGCATTAATTTCATAATTATAAATGGTGCTAACATTACATCAGAAAGGTCAAGGAATGGGATTAGTCCCCTTTAATATTTCACCAATTTTTAGATAGACATTTTGTGACTTAAAAAAAAAAATACAATACTTACATGACATTATTTGAAAATTTTGCAACATTTCAAAGCAAATGGTGAGCTCAAGTTGAATGAATGAACTGATAATGAGTTAATGCATGAATTCATTAATAATCTAATAACACTTATCTTACCCATTTGGGCTGTTATAACAGAAATATCATAGACTGGGTGGCATATAAACAAAAACATTTATTTCTCAAAGTTTTTCAGGGTGGAAGTCCAGTATCAAGGTACCAGCCTGCTTGCATTAGGGACGCTTCTGGTTCTGAGTTTTCACTGTATTTACAAACGACAGAAAGTTAAGCAACTCTCTGGGGTCTCCTTCATAAGGGCATTAGTTCCAATCATCAGAACTCTGTCCTCATGACTTAATAACCCACAAAGTTGCCACATATTATCATTTTTGAGGATTCAGATTTCAATATACGAATCCTAAGGAAGCATATTCAGATCCTAGCAATACTTTAAAAACCATTTAAAAAGAAAACCCAACTTTTCTCTTACACTATAACATATAGTATCACTAGCACACTTAATAAAGACTTCTTTTCTGTTGGTGTTTGTAAATTAATCTCAAAAATATTTCCCAGATAATAAAGTTATTTTGTTGTCATTATCCTTTTAAGTTATTATGATGATTGTTATATTTCACAAGCTATCCCTATACTATTGACATTGCTATTAACATAATATATAATATTTATATTGTTTAAAGCCATTTTGAGTCTAAAACATCATCCAGCTAGAAAATTGTGGCATTGTCTCTCAAATTCCTATTAAACCATTTGAAAATAAAAAATAAGTTAAAATTGATAGCTCCAAAAGGGAAGTCTGAAAACCAACATAATGCCTGATTATGAGTGGTATTTTCAGTATCTACAGGACAATGGTATTGAAGTCAGAATTCTCAGTGATGAACACAAGCTTTCCCACCATAAAAAGTTTGCTAGACTGAAAGGAAAATGGGTGCCTCTTCATCTTTCTGCCTCTTCCTGATATCTACTTCAGTCACTCAGAGTCTGTACCAAAGAGATAACTGGGCAGTCAGCCATCTATTTTTCAACCATTGATTCTTCTAGTAGCTAGAGCTTTGTCCCTATATCCTAACAAATACCTTTATTTCTACATGAATTTACTGCCTGAAGTTCTCACAAAACAATTGCATAGAAAGTGAAAGAACCAAAGTGAGCAAACTGGATCCTAAGGTGCTCATGCCCAGGGAAGTTTAGTTCTAACAAGCCTACCATTTAGGTAGGGTTGAAATTAGGAATACATCTGTTGTTGAATGCAGTTCGAAAGTTTACAAATGTCGGTCACATTTTCTATATAAAAATATTTATTAGTTTTAATAATTACC
This sequence comes from Odocoileus virginianus, assembly GCF_023699985.2. NCBI lineage: Eukaryota > Metazoa > Chordata > Mammalia > Artiodactyla > Cervidae > Odocoileus > Odocoileus virginianus. Next base: position 18,643,166 of record NC_069704.1, read on the forward strand.
TTTAAGTCATACATACTTTCTAGTAATACATGTTCCAATGTGCTGGTTCCCAAGAGAAAAACTTTTAATAACTCTGCCATATTCTCTTCGCTCAGCGTTAGTAAAGGTGTGGTTAATCACCTATCTACTTCTTCCAATACTTGACATGTTCAAATATTAATTCTTTCTACTTTATAAATGATATGTCCCATATCCAGCATAGTGTTTGGTAAATTTTGTAGTGTTAAAGAAAGTACAAGCATTTAAACCCAGCGACAAATTTCCATAATGGTGTAAAAGTAAGGAAGGTGGACCATGAGGCGGTATGTGTTGGCTCCAAGAAAAGTCACAGTTATCAGCAGGATAAAGTGAGAGATTTGGTGTCCCCATGAGAAAGATAAAGAAGAACTGACCAGAAGGGAAAATAGAAGCATGAAACAATCCAGTGAATTTCAGGCTACAGAGGTTTAAATAGGTATTACATGTCCTCAGGAGCTTCCCAGGTGATGCTAGGGGTAAAGAACATGAATGCCAAAGCAGGAGATGCAAGAGATGTGTGTTTGATCCCTGTGTCAGGAAGATAATTTGGAGGAGGGCATGGCAACCCATGCCGGTATTCTTGTCTGTAGAATCTCATGGACAGAGGAGCCTGACAGACTGCAGTCCCTAGGGTTGCAAAGAGTTATACATGAATGAAATGACTTACCATGTAAGTAAGTCTTACCATGTAAACGACTTACCACACATAAGCCCTCAGTGGCCACAGGATCTTCATGAAACATGTTTGCTAATATTTAATTTGAATGTGTTTATATTGCTCTGATATCACATTATCCTTCCCATCTTTTTCCAAACCTTCAATAACACTTAACAAACAACTTCATTTCTTGGGTTAAAGTGATGTGTGTATTTTTGTGTGTGTGCAGGTGGTGGTTTGTTTTGCTTTATTTTTCTTCAGTTGAAAGGGTGACTCATTTTCAAGTCCTGGTTTACATTATTCTGGTCAGATTCTGCATATATTGCATGGCAAGAAAGCATATAAACCAATAAAGTAAAGGAATGATGAGAATATGAATCACTTTCACCATCTTCCAAGCCACTTCAAAATACTTAGGGCCAATTCTGGAATTCCAGAGCATGAAAATTTCCATTTAAGCCAATCATATCTGGATCTCAAGTGGGAAGGAGGATGTAAGACCCATGTAGCATGTGAGTTACAATGAATGAATTGATAAATATTTATAGCATTGAAGAGGCCAGTGAAATCAAGAGACCGTTTTCTAATTTTACATGTAGGAAGGAGAGGCAAAAAGAAGTGAAGTGATCTGATTAAATACATCCACAAGAAAGGGGCAAAACCAAAAATATAACTCAGGATCTCTGCTTTGTAGCATTCAAGGGTAACAGCGCTCTTTCCAATAGTCTAAGATTCCGTGATTCAAATCCCTCTGGTTTAAGACTACACACTTGGAATCTGCTTTAGATAAGGAACATTCTTCAGATTTCCTATCTGAATGCATTTAGGTATATCAATGGATTTGAATATAAGGTCATATTTCAGAAATCATGCTCAGAATCCAGTGTTTTTTCTGTCAGTTTATCTTGGTTTGTAAGATAAATACTTAACTAGCATACTAACTTGGATAGAAATATTCTTCTCTGGGTCTCTTAATATTAGTAGATTTTTTTTAACCTATATTGCTGAAGAAAACATATAAAATGGAAATAGCTTTTCTAATCTATTGTTCCTAAGTTTTAATGTAATGCCTCCCTTAGGTAGGAAAGTTATAAGTAGCTGGAAAAAAGGAACTATAATATAAACTCTATTACTAGGAATACTGAAATACAGATAAAATTGTGCTTGATTCTTTCAGAATTACTCACTTTATACTGTCTGCTTCCATTCTTTTTATAAGCATTAATATCAAGGATGTTAAGAATAGCAGCTACAGAATTTTCTATGAGTAGAAATGAACCATGTTTTTATAAATAATGCATTTCAAATTAACTAGTTGCAACTGACATGCAAAATCCTTCCTGGATCCAAGTTCCACACATATAAAACATGTATATAAAATATAACCACCACCATCCATTACTACTACAGAACTTTATTCTCTCCCAGTTGATTGCTACCCAGTTTATACTAAGAAATTGTTCAGCTATATAATTTAAATGGTGTTCATATTTATGTATTCCAACATCATAAACATTCAGTTCAGTTCAGTTCAGTCTCTCAATCATGTCCGACTCTTTGCGACCCCATGAATCACAGCACGCCAGGCCTCCCCGTCCATCACAAACTCTTGGAGTTTACTCAAACTCATGCCCATCGAGTCAGTGATGCCATCCAGCCATCTCATCCTCTGTTGTCCCCTTCTCCTCCTGCCCCCAATCCCTCCCAGTGTCAGGGTCTTTTCCAATGAGTCAACTCTTCACATAAGGTGGCTAAAGTACTCGAGTTTCAGCTTCAGCATCAGTCCTTCCAATGAACACCCAGGACTGATCTGCTCTAGGATGGACTGGTTGGATCTCCTTGCAGTCCACGGGACTCTCAAGAGTCTTCTCAAACACCACAGTTCAAAAGCATCAATTCTTCAGCGCTCAGCTTTCTTCACAGTCCAACTCTCACATCCATACATGACCACTGGAAAAACCATAGCCTTGACCAGACAGACCTTTGTGGATAAAGTAATGTCTCTGCTTTTTAATATGCTATCTAGGTTGGTCATAACTTTCCTTCCAAGGAGTAAGCGTCTTTTAATTTCATGGCTGCAGTCACCATCTGCAGTGATTTTGGAGCCCAAAAAAATAGTCTGACACTGTTTCCACTGTCTCCCCATCTATTTCCCATGAGGTGATGGGACCAGATGCCATGATCTTAGTTTTCTGAATGTTGAGCTTTAAGCCAACTTTTTCACTCTCCTCTTTCACTTTCATCAAGAGGCTCTTTAGTTCATCTTCACTTTCTGCCATAAGGGTGGTGTCATCTGCATATTTGAGGTGATTGATATTTCTCCCAGCAATCTTGATTCCCGCTTGTACTTCATCCAGCCCAGCATTTCTCATGATGTACTCTACATGTAAGTTAAATAATCAGGGTGACAATATACAGCCTTGATGGACTCCTTTTCCTGTTTGGAACCAGTCTGTTGTTCAAGACATGTTACTCTTTCTTAGTTAGAACCTTCTGACTAATCGTGTTATCTTATGTGGGAGTGGGTCTGGTAAGACCTTTTATTGTTATTTCTAATCTTGTTAATTTAAGCTGTATATTTGGGAGTGGGTCTGGTAAAAATATATAGAGCCTTGATCAGACTGCCAGGGGGGCATTCTGTGTCCCCCTTCTGATGTCTATATCAGAAGTTTTCTCTGTCCTTTGTCACTGTGATAAAACTTCTGCCACACAAAAGCTCTGAGTAATCCAGCCTGGTCCCTGATCCTGAAGCTAAATCGTCTTCTTTTGGCGATCATGAATCTGACACCTTTCATTGTAAGCTATCACCAGCATCAGGGTCTTTTCCAGTGAGTCAGCTCTTTGCATTAGGTGGCCAAAGTGTTGGAAATTCAGCTTCAGTATCAGTCCTCCCAATGAATATTTAGGATTGATTTCTTGAGGATTGACAAATCTCCTTGCAGTCCAAGGGACTCTTGGAGTCTTCACCACGATACCTCAAAACTCAATTCTTTGGCACTCAGCCTACTTTATGGTCCAACTTTCACAACTGTACATGACTATTGGAAAAACCATAGCTTTGACAATAACAAATTAGGTCAGAAAAGTGATGTTTCTGCTTTTTAATATACTGTACAGTTTTGTCTCAGCTCCCCCCCTCCCAAAGAGTAAGCATCTTTTAATTTCATGACTGCAGTCACCATCCACAGTTATTTTGGAGGCCAAGGAAATAAAATCTGTCACTGTTTTCACGTATTCCCCATTTATTTGCCATGAAGTGATAGGATGGGATGCCATGACCTTAATTTTTTAAATGCTGAATTTTAAGCCAGCTTTTTCACTCTCTTCTTTCACCTTCATCAAGAGGCTCTTTAATTCCCCTTCACCCTCTGCCATTAGAGTGCTATCATCTATATATCTTAGGTTATTGATATTTCCAACAGCAATCTTTATTACAGCATCTGCCTCATCTAGGATGGCATTCTGCACAAGGTACTCTGCAAATAAGTTGAATAATCAGGGTGATAATTTACATCCTTGACATACTCCCTTCCCAGTTTTGAACCAGCCCACTATTTCACGTCTGGTTCTAACTGTTGCTCCTTGGTCTGCATACAGATTTCTCAGGAAACAGGTAAGGCAGTCTTGTATTCCCATCTCCTTAAGAATTTTCCAGTTTGTTGTGATCCACACAGTCAAAGGTTTTAGTGTAGTCAATGAAGTAGAAGTGTTTTTTTTTTTTTTTTTAATTCCCTTGCTTTTTCTGTGATCCAGAAGATGTTGGCAATTTGATCTATGGCTCCTCTGATGTTCCTAATCAGTTTTGCATATTTTGAAGTTCTTGTACTGCTGAATCCTAGCTTGAAGGATTTTGAGCATTACATTACTAATATGTGAAATGAGTGTAGCTGCGAGGTGGTTTGAACATTCTTTGACATTGCCCTTTTTTGGGATTGGAATGGAAACTGACCTTTTCCAGTCCTGTGACACTGCTGACTGTTCCAAATTTGCTGGCATATTGAATGGGTCACTTAAACAGCATCATACTTTAGGATTTAAAATAGCCCAGCTGGAATTCCATCACCTCCGCTAGCTTTGTTTGCAATAACGCTTCCTAAGAACCACTTGACTTCATACTCCAGGACGTCTGGCTCTAGGTGAGTCACCACACCATCATGGTTATCTGGGTCATTATGGCCTTTGTTGTATAGTTCTTCTGTATAGTTTTGCCACCTCTTCTTAATGTCTTCTGCTTCTGTTAGGTCCATATTGTTTCTTTTTTAATTGTTTATTGTGCCCATTTTTGCATGAAGTGTTCCCTTGGTATCTCTAATTTTCTTGAAGAGATCTCTAGTCTTTCCCATTCTGTTGTTTTCCTCTCTTTCTTTGCATTGTTCACTTAAGAAGGCTTTCTTATCTCTCCTTGCTATTCTTTGGAACTCTGCATTCAAAAGGGTGTATCTCTCCTTTTCTCCTTGGCTTTTTGCTTCTCTTCTTTCTCAGATATTTGAAAGGCCCCCTCAGACTATCATTTTGTCTTATTGCATTTCTTTATCTTGAGGTTGGCTTTGGTCACCATCTCCTGTACAATGGTGCAAACCTCCATCCATTGCTCTTCAGGCACTCTATCAGATCCAATCCTTGGAATCTATTTGTCACTTCCACTGCATAATCATAAGGGATTTGATTTAGGTCATACAGGGATGGCCTAGTGGTTTTCCCTACTTTCATCAATTTAAGTCTGAATTTTGCAATAAAGTGTTCATGATCTGAACCACAGTCAGCTCCAGATCTTGTTTTTGCTGACTGTATAAAGCTTCTCCAACTTAGGCTGCAAAGAACATAATCAATCTGAGTTCTGTATTGACCATCTGTTAATGTCCTGTGTAGAGATATCTTTTGCTTTGTTGAAAGAGGGTGTTTGCTATGACCTGTGCATTCTCTTGGAGAAGGCAATGGCGTCCTACTCCAGTACTCTTGCCTGGAAAATTCCATGGGCAGAGGAGCCTGGTGGGCTGCAGTCCATGGGGTCGTGAAGAGTTGGACATGACTGAGAGACTTCACTTTCACTTTTCACTTTCATGCACTGGAGAAGGAAATGACAACCCACTCCAGTGTTCTTGCCTGGAGAATCCCAGGGATGGGGGAGCCTGGTGGGCTGCCGTCTATGGGGTCACACAGAGTCGGACACGACTGAAGTGACTTAGCAGCAGCAGTGCATTCTCTTGGCAAAACTCTGTTTGTCTTTTCCCTGCTTTATTTTGTATTCCAAGGCCAAACTTGCCTGTTACTCTGTGTATCTCTTGCCGTCCTACTTTTGTGATCCAAATGCTATGATGGAAAGGGCATCTTTTTTTTTTTTTTTGGCTGTTAGTTCTAGAAGGTCTTGTAGGTCATCACAGAACCATTCAACTTCATCTTCTTCCCTATTAGTGGTTGGGGCATAGACTTGGATCATTCTGATGTTGAATTGTTTTCCTTGGAAACAAACTTTGATCATTCAATTGTTTTTGAGATTGCACACAAGTACTTCATTCTGGATTCTTTTGTTCACTATGAGGGCTGCTTCACTTCCTCCAAGGGATTCTTGCCCACAGTTGTAGGTATAATGGTCATCTGAATTAACACTCTTGCCATCTCCTGCTTGGCCACATCCAATTTACCTTGATTCATAGACCTAACATTCCAGGTTCCTATGCAATATTGTTCTTACAGCATTGGACTTTACTCTCATCACCAGACACATCCCACAACTGGGCATTGTTTTGCTTTTGCTCAGCCTCTTCATTTCTTCTGGAGCTATTTCAGCGCCATTCTCCAGTAGAATATTTGACACCTATTGACATGGGGAGTTCATCTTCCATTGTCATATTTTTTTGCCTTTTCACAATGTTCATGAGGTTCTCAAGGAAAGAATGCTGAAGTGGTTTGTCATTACGTTCTCCAGTGGACCAAATTTTGTCAGAATTCTCCAAGACAACTTACGGCTCCTCAGTAATGAAAGGTATTAAGTAATTAACTAGAAATATTTTTATAAACAGTTATACGTGTAATATGAGATCTATCCTAATGTGAGGAGCAGTACCAAGAAAGACTCTCCTGGGTAAATTGTGTTTAAACTGAGGCCTGAGAATAAGGAGTAATTGCTGCTGCTGCTAATTCACTTCAGTCGTGTCCGACTCTGTGTGACCCCATAGACGGCAGCCCACCAGGCTCCCATCCCTGGGATTCTCCAGGCAAGAACACTGGAGTGGGTTGCCATTTCCTTCTTCAGTGCATGAAAGTGAAAAGTGAAAGCGAAGTCGCTCAGTCATACCTGACTCTTCGCGACCCCATGGACTGTAGCCTACCAGGTTCCTCTGTCCATGGGATTTCCCAGGTAAGAGTACTGGAGTGGGTTGCCATTGCCTTCTCCAAGGAGTAATTAGGTAAACTAAAATAGAAGTTGAAAGTGAATTTTCAACTTTGCTATTTTTGCTAACAAATCACAAATCTATTTCTAAAATGATTTACATATTTTGAAAAAGGAATGAGATAAGTTTTGAAAAGCAGAATCACTAATTGGCAATGAGTGATGTGAAAGTGTTAGTTGCTCAGTTGTGTCTGACTGTTTGCAAGTCTATGAACAGTAACCTGCCAGCTCTTCTGTCCGTGTAATTTTCCAGGCAAGAATACTAGAGTGGGTAGTCATTTCTTCTCCAGGAGATGTTCCTGACCCAGGTATCAAACCCCAGTCTCCTGCATTGAAGGCAAATTCTTTACCATCTGTGCCACTGTGAGTGTAAAGAAATTAATCAATTGCATTTGTACTAATGTAGAAAGATTTAATTTGCTTAGCAAATTAATGGAGGAACATTCACTTTTTATGGAATCTTGTACTATTCAAAAGAGTAACCCAGTAAATAAAGCACTTACTTAAAAAAAAAAAGTAACATTTCAATATAATTCAGTATTTAAGACTGGCCTTCTTGAAATTTCCTGTAAATTTATATTTATATTTCAATAGTAATTTACACTCTCTGCAAGTAACTCGGCCAAGGATTCTTCCAAACTATGTACCAGCTGTAACATATTGGACAGATAATTTAAGCTCTCTGAGCCTCTGTCTCCTCATCTATATTATAGGGAATTTTTTTTCCCCAGGCCATTTAATTCTGATGATCATTATACCTAATACTATGGGCAAGAATACCTTAGAAGAAATGGAGCAGCCCTTATAGTTAACAAAAGAGTGCAAAATGCAGTACTTGGGTGCAATCTCAAAAATTGCAGAATGATCTCAGTTCATTTCCATTAATATCACGGTAATCCAAGTCTATGCCCTGACCACAAATGTTGAAAAAGATGAAGATGAATGGTTCTGTAGAACCATTTATACAAGACTTTCTAAAACTAATACCAAAAAAGATATCATTTTCATCATAGGGGATTAGAATGTAAAAATAGGATGTCAAGAGATATCCAGAGTACATGCAAGTTTGGCCTTGGAGTACAAAATGAAGCAGGGAAAAGGCTAACCGAGTTTTCCCAAGAGAATGCACTGGTCATAGCAAACACCCCTCTTCCAACAACAGAAAAGACATGGACATCACCAGATGGTCAATACCAAACTCTGATTGTATTCTTTGCAGTCAAAGTTTGAGAAACTCTATACAGCCAGCAAAAACAAGATCTAGAGCTGACTGTGGCTCAGATCATGAGCTCCTTTTTGCTAAAAATCAGGCTTAAATTGAAGAAAGTAGAGAAAACCACTAAGCTATTCAAATCTGAACTAAATCAAATCCCTTATGAATATACAGAGGAGGTGATGAATAGACTCAAGGGATTAGAGTGCCTGAAGGACAATGGGTGGAGGTTTAAACATTGTACAGGAGGTGGTGACCAAAACCATCCTTAAGAAAAAGAAGTGCAAGATGGCAAAATGGTTGTCAGAGGAGTCTTTACAAATAGTTGATAAAATAAGAGAAGTGAAAGGCAAAGGTGGAAGGGAAAGATACACCCAACTGAATCCAGAGTTTCAGACAATAGCAAGGAAAGATAAGAAAGCACTCTTAAGAGAACACTGCAAAGAAAGAGAGGGAAATAATAGAAAGGGAAAGACTAGAGTTCTCTTCTAGAAAATTAGAGACACCAAGGGAACATTTCATGTAAAGATGGGCACAATAAAGGACAGGAATAGTATGAGCCTAACAGAAGCAGAAGACATTAAGAAGAGGTGGCAAAAATACACAGAAGACCAACACCCAAAAAAAGCCTTAATGACCCAGATAACCATGATGGTGTGGTGACTCACCTAGAGCCATACATCCTGGAGTGTGAAGTCAAGTGGGTCTTAGGAAGCCTTATTGCAAACAAAGCTAGGGGAGGTGATGGAATTCCAGCTGGGCTATTTTAAATCCTAAAGTATGATGCTGTTTAAGTGACGCACTCAATAGGCCAGCAAATTTGGAACAGTCAGCAGTGGTCACATGACTGGAAAAGGTCAGTTTCCATTCCAGTCCCAAAAAAGGGCAATGTCAAAGAATGCTCAAACCACCTCACAACTACACTCATTTCACATATTAGTAATGTAATGCTCATAATCCTTCAAGCTAGGACTCAGCAGTACAAGAACTTCAAAATATGCAAAATTGATTAGGAACATCAAAGGAGCCATAGATCAAATTGCCAACATCTTCTGGATCACAGAAAAAGCAAGGGAATAAAAAAAAAAAAAATCTACTTCTACTTCATTGACTACACTAAAGTCTTTGAATGGGTGGATCACAAGAAACTGTGGAAAATTCTTAAAGAGATGGTGATAGCAGATTGCCTTAACTATCTCCTGAGAAACTTGTATGAAGATCAAGAAACAACAGTCCAGAATTAATAGTTAGACATGGAAAAATGACTTGTTCAAAATTGGTAAAGAAGTATGTCAAAGCTGTATGTTGTCACTCTGCTTATTTAACTTATGTATGCAGAGTAAGTATGTCAGTTCCTGTGAAATGTTGGGCTGGATGAATCACAAGCTGGAATCAAGGTTGCCAAGAGATTTAGCAATAACCTCAGATATTCAGATGACACCACTCTATTGGCAGAAAGTAAAGAGGCACTAAAGACCTTCCTGATGAGTATGAAGTATAAGAGTGAAAAAGCTGGCTTAAGGCTCAACATTCAAAATACTAATATTGTGGCATCTGGTCCCAACATTTCATGGCAAATAGATGGGGAAAAAGTAGACACAATGACAGATTTTATTTCCTTGGGCTCCAAAATCACTGCAGATGGGGACTGCCACTATGAAATTAAAAGATTCTTGCTCCCTGGAAGAAAAGCTATGACAACCCTAAACAGCCTATTAAAAAGCAGAGACATCACTTTGCCAACAAAGGTCTATATAGTCAAAGCTCTGGTTTTTCCAAGTCATGTACAGATGTGAGAGTTGGACCATAAAGGAGGCTGAGTGCTGCGAACTGATGCTTTCAAACGGTGGTGCTGGATAAGACTCTTGAGGATCCCTTGGAGAGCAAGGAGATCAAACCAGTCAATCCTAAATGAAATCAACCCTGACTATCCATTGGAAGGACTGATACTAAAGGTGACGCTCCAAAACTCTGGCCACCTGATGCGAACAGTCAACTCATTGGAAAACATCCTGATGTTGGGAAACACTGAGGGCAGGAGAAGTGGGCAATGAGAATGAGATGCTTGGTTGGCATCACCAACTCAATGGACTTAAGTTTGAGCAAGCTCTTGGAGATAGTAAAGGACAGGGAAGATTGGTGTGCTGCAGTTTATGGTGTCACAAAGAGTGGGACACGACTTAGCGACTGAACAACAGCAGGCCATATGTGAGAATTAAATAATTACATGGAAACAGAATATTAAATGTGGTATTCTATACTACATAATATGTAATCAACAGATTTTGCTTTCTTTCTTTATCTAAACATTTATCTTTTAATTTTGTTGATGAACATAGATGAAATTATCTGCTCTTCAATCACTGTAGTGTAAAGATTTTACAGCCAAATCAATATATTTTCAAGTTGTATCTGTACTGCTTAGTGGTTGCATAACTGTGCCTAATTACCTAAATTCTCTGACCATTTATTTCTATGTATTTGAAACAGAAATAATATCATTTAGAAGCATTATAAGACCAATTGCATTATATATCTAAAATAAACTAGCAAGTAAAATTTGTGCCCAGGCAATGCTTGTTTTCTTCTACTATCCATTATTATTTATTAGACATTGTGATAGGTACAATGGAGAAAAAATATGAATTAATTATCATCCTCTCCTCATGGAATTGACATACTCATATGAGGAAATAACACAAATAATTTGAATATATCCTAATATGTGTATTTTACACTAAGAAAAACATAAGAGGAAAATGAAGTATTATAAACATTCAAAAAATGAAATAACTAAAATGAAGAACTAGTACTGTCCTCCAGAGAAAATATTTTTATGTTTCTGTTTATATTATTTATATCAACATTTATCTATATTATCTTGTGAATGAAATGCAGTTACTTTTCAAAAAACTATGCTTGCTTCAAAATAGGGGTGTTAGTTTAGTATGCTAAATGTGGCTAATTCATTTCAATGTATGACAAAAACCACTGCAATGATGTAAAGTAATTAGCCTCCAACTAATAAAAATAAATGGAAAAAAAATTAAAAAAAAAATAATTTGGTGAATTTAGAATTTAATCACAGAAATTTGTATCCACATACTTTACATCACGGTTGTCAACTTATTTTTGATGTTACTGTCAAATAAAAGGGAACTTCAATTTTACCAAATGGCATTATTTTCCCATTATTAATTTCAACTTCTAGCTATTATACAATATGGATGGTCAATACAGTTAAGAACTAAAAATGGTGGAGAAATTACAGACACAACTTTAAGGCTTAAGAGAGCTGTGCAAGCAACAAGGAGTAGAGATAATAAAGTTTTACAGAGGAAAGCAACCTTTAAGAGTAAACTCATGATTTCCAACACCTTTTTTCTTGGGAGGAATTTACTGAATTTTTGGATTTGGCTTAGCTCTCCTGGAGAACATAGAAAACAGCAAAGTTCTTGGTAGTCAGAAAGTAATGAAAAGTGAAGGGTCTAGGCGACAAGGATAATTCAACTATTCAATATCTGAATAATGATTTCATTGAGTTTACAACCCTTGGTTATTCTTATCGTGTTGGTGTGTATCAGGACAGAAGATCTGAAGGGAGAAAGGGAAAGACATACTGCTTTAAAATGTAAAATTGTGTTTACTACTAGGATTCAGGCTTCCCTGGCAAGTCTGGCTGCCTAATGTGATCTTTAAAGACCTTTAAAGATCTTTAAAGACCTCTTTGCATAATGGCTAGAGAAAAGTGAGAAATAAGTTATTTTAACCATAAGGAAGTTGAAAAACACTTTGGATGAACCAATAAAACATTTTTAGTTGTCAGAGAAGAGGGTCTATTATAATACTTCTATAACTGCAATATACACTATGCAATGAAAGAGGTATTTAGGATTTTATTTTATGGTAAATATCAACCAAGTGACCATTTGTATTAAAGATAGCTGAATAAAATTTTACTCTATATTACATTATCTGAGAAAGGACAAAGCTAGCTAAGAGAATGCTATCTTAGCAAGAGAGTAGAGTAGGCATGTAGAGAGTGAAAACACCATTATTAAAGGAAACAGGCAACACTGTGAAGTGCACACTAGAATTAAAAAAAAAAAAAAAGCCCACAACCAACTGCTAATTATATTATGTTAGAAAGTAAAATTTCACATTTTATTTAGCATCATGCTTTTTCTAATATTTTAATTTTCTGTTAATATTAGAATATTAATATATTGAATATTGGAAACTAAAAATATTTTTCTGATTAAGTACATATCAAGCTCATTCTATCGCTTTGATAAAGACATTGTAGTAAAAAATATTAGACCTATATCATTTTTGTTCTTTCAAATCACAGCTATGTATTTAAAGTTTTGTATCTTTACACAGTAAAATGTTACAACTAAAATGAAATAACATATTAGGAAAATATATAATGACATTTGATCTTTAATTTTCCTTCTAGTAGCCCCCATCCCACTGCAACCTGAAATGACTGAAATCAGGAAATCAGACCTCACTACAGAGGTGCAAAGAGCTCATTTGAGAGGCCCTCTAGCATAGGCTAGAGGAGATAAAGCTGTTGGAGATAAAGCTTCCAAAAAAGAGACTACATTAATGTTCTTGTTTCCTTCCTTCCCTTTTTCCTTCCTTCCTTCCTCCTCCCTTTTTTCCTCCTTCCTCCCATCTTTTCATTCCTTCCTTCTTTCCTCACTCCCTTCCTTATTTTTCTCTGTTTCAGCCCTGAGAAACCTCATGGTATGGGGGCAGTATCCAGGAATGTGAACCCAGTGGAGTCAAATTGAGGAAAGCAAAACTCCTTTTCCTTTGATGGGGATACAGTTCCAGGAAAATTGAATCAACCTTCCCTACCCTCTTGCTTGTTTTCTCTTGGTCTCTTTTTACAACTTAAGAGTCACAAATTTCTGTTCAAAGGAACAAAAAGGGAGCCCAAGGGAACCAGAAGGTATTGTAGAGATCACACAGAAGGATGAGATCAGGAAATATGGACCAATAAAATTTACAAATTCTGGTGCTCACATCCAAGGTATACATGCATAAATGTGATCCTAATGAACACACAAAAAACACTGAGAAACTGAAATAAGAAAGAGATCATCTTGAGGTTGTTCATTAACTATGAGGTGGAACATGTGAGGAAAGATTTGTAGAGCTCCACAAAGGTTTTGAGAACCAAACTAATTTTGAAACCACAGCCAAAGGAAGGGGAACTGGTACTTTTGTTCTATAGCTAAACAGTAATGTTGCCTGCACATACACACACACACACACACACACACACACACAAGATATTTTCCATAATATTTAAATGATCCAGGGTTTCATAGTGTAATACTTAAATAATCTAGAAAACAATCCAAAGTTATTTGGCAAATGAAATACCACCTGCACTTTTGCTCACATAGTTAAAGACAAGCAATGGACATGAATACATATCTGACAAACAAAGCAGCTATTATAAACAAGCTCAAATGAGCAACCAGGAACACTCTTACTACCAAGCAATGCTAGAATTGTTTAACAATAAATAAATAAATAAAGGATATAAGGAAGAACCAAGTAAAGATTTAGAACTGAAAAATACAATACCTAAAATGATAAACTCACTGGGTGGATTGAATAACAGAATAGACATGGCATACGAGTCAACTAACTTAAATCTAGATGAGTGGAAATTTTCACATCTCAACAGTAAAAAGAATAAAACAAATAAAGGGAAAAAGTCTTATTTATTTGTGAAAGTGTTAGTCACTCAGTCATGTCCAACTCTTTGCTACTTCATGGACTGTGGCCCCTCAGGTCCCTCTGTCCATGGGATTCTCCAGGCAAGAATACTGGAGTGGATTGCCATGCCCCTCTCCAGGGGATCCTCCCAACCCAGGGATCAAACCCTGGTCTCCTGCATTGCAGGCAGATTTTTTACCATCTGAGCCTCCTGGGAAGCCCATAACAAAACTCTAGCATTTTTGTCATTGGAATCTCAGAAGTAGAGGAAAAAAGTGTCATTCCGAAAAATGACTTGAAGAAATAATGCCCCTGGAAATTCCTAAGGTTGGAAAATAAATAAACTTTGAGAGTCAAGAGGCTAAATGAACCTCAAACTGATAAATCTATAGAAATGGAGGATTAGATATATGATGATCAAAGTTGAGAAATCTAGACAAAGATAAAATCTTAAAAAATTAATTGAAGGATAATTGCTTTACAATGTTGTAGAAAGATACAATCTTGAAGCATCTAGAGAAAAAAATAATCTATATCCTATAGGAGAACAATGAGCAAAATGACTGCATATTTCTCATCAGATATTGTAGAGTCCACAAGCATGCGACATAAGATTATAAAGGACTAAAGGAAAGAAACCCATAAATCCATAATTTTACATTTAGTAATAATATGCCTTAGGGATAAAAGTAAAATAATGACATTTTCAGATGAAGGACAGGTAAAATAATTTATATTAAACAGATTGTTTCAATAAATATTTTCTGAAGGAAATTCTTCAGACTAAAGAGCAATGACCAAGAAAGATGGAAAAATGATGGAAATAGTAAACATCTGGTTAATATAACAGATTTTTCTTATATTTTTTAGTTCTTTAGAATTTTTCTGAAGATTTAGAGCAAAAGGTATATATATAATTTCTTCTGGAGTTTTCAATATGTAGAATGAAATATATGAAACAGGTATGGAGTGAATAGCCCCATATGGTGGTAATATTTCTACATTAAAATTGAAGTGCTAAAAGATGATAATGCTTAATAGACAATGAAAGTTTAAGTATGTGTAATCCCTAGAGCAATTGAAAGAAAAAAAAATACAGATAAGGTAAAAATCATAATAGATAAGCTAGAATACAAGAAAAGGTCAAATAACATTTTCCTCCCCCAAAATGGAAAAAGAGCAAAAATAGTATAGTAGATCTAAACCTACACATATCAATAATTACACTAAATGTAACTAATCTAAACATATTAATTAAGAGACAGAGATTGTCAGAATTGAAAATATGAATCATGTATGTGATATTTACAAAAAATTGACTTCAAATATAACAGTGAGCTAAATTAAAATAATTGGCCAGGAAGAGAAAACTAGTACAAAAACCCTAAATCTGGAACAAACCTAGCATGCTTAATGATATTTTGCTAAACACAGTTATGACTGCATTAAGAAACCAGATTTTACACATGAAAAAATATTAAAGACAAGTAATTCCAAGTTACGAGATTAGAGAATCATTTTTTATTTTCCTGGTGCTTTTTTTTTTCTTTTTTGTAGTTTTTTACATTTTCTAAAAGGAATATTACTGATTTTTTCCTGAAATAATTTTAAATAAATGCTTGATAAAATGGAGAAACAGATTTCTTTTCTTTTTCTAATCTGTGGTTAAAGGTTTTAAGTATCAGTTAAAGAAGTTGCATGCAGGCAGGGTGCGGGGTGGGTAATGGGAATGAGGAAAATTTGTGTTTTAGAAGATGTCAACAGTACATATACTCAAGAACTTATGAGAAAGGAAATATGTACTAGAAACTGATAAGCTCAATTTAGAAAACAGTGAGGGAAGCTTTGGACTGAGAATTTAGTATTAATTAAATGAAAGCTAGAAGTTCCGGTACAAATTTCAAAAATGTTAGAGGTAGAAATATAAGTTGGGGAAATCAACAGATAAATAGAATATAGCTTTAAAGGGCATAGTTTAAAAATCTGTTTATGAAGAGATAATTTGTTTAAATGACTGAGTATATATCATGGGGTTTTACAATCTGAAGCAGTGGCATGAAGAGATTTATTACTAACATTAAGTGGCAATGGTAGATGTTATATCCTAAGGGCAGTGGTGTTAATATGCATATTTATAAGAACAAGAACTTCTTTCTCTATATTTTACCACTTAAGTACACCTCTGATTGCTACAGTAATTTAACCTTCACCTAATTTCACTAAATTACTTGCAAACATCAACTTGTAAAAGTTAATTGAAGAAAATGTAATTGGATACTTTAAGAATGGCCCTACTACTCTATTAAACAATTCTTTGTGACTGATAGTTTTAATGAGACATCAATTCAAAGAAAAGCTTGGAAATATGTATTACTGACTTTTGTTACTAGGTTTCAAATGAAGCAAATCCTGATGGGAAAAAATAGTTTTATTTTTCAGTCAAGAAATATTTGTTGAGTATTGGCCAGGAAGAAAACAATCATTCGTTAGCAGCCTCAATATTTTTTTTTTTTTTAACATTTATTCAACTACCACTGGTAGTTCAAAATTAATACCAGTATTTAAAATTAATACAAGTATTGAATATGGAGGGGCCAAAAAATCAATTATATCAGGAAGTATCATTTTGATTTAATTGTATAATTTTGGAATATGTCAAGGATAAGAGAAGTGAAAGAGTAAGACTAGATTAAAGGCTAGCAATGGAAGGAACATAAAGCATAAAGAAATTCAACCAATGTAGGTGCTATATTTAGTCTTATATTTGAGCAATTTCAACCAGAGAACTTGATGTTGTCACGCGAGTGTATGCTCCTCGGTTCTTTGTCTCGTCATAACAAAAATTTTGAGTGATGGACATTGAAGCCTCCTCGACGGGTCACAGCTCTTGGGTCTTGGACAGACCAGTGTTATAGCTCTTAAATAAGTCAGTGTTACAGCTCTATTTTATTTAGAAGATAGCAGGAAAATCCATCTTCGAGGTGTGAGGGCACTTCGATCCAAAGACAGGAAGAGAAGAGCGCCCCATCGTGCAGGAGAGAGAGAGCGAAGAGGGCTTTGGCTCCACTTTTAAGATGTTTTTTTGTGTCGTTCCCCGCCCCCCCACCATGCAAATTGAGCTTAGGCAGGAGCGTTGTTTGTTTTACCTGAGGTTCTCACTCCGGTCCTTCCTTTGTTCTATTTTCCAGGGCTTTTCCCTTCCAGGTCTTTTAGCCACCAACATTTTGGACTCCTTTTCCCTATTCTAACTACCTAACAATGTCAAACCGTAAACACAAGAAAACAGCTATACTAATTTATATCTGTGAACCCATAAACGAGATGGTTTTCACAGTATGACCTAAAAAAAATGTATTGATAATGTAAAGGAGCAAAATTTGCCACCCCAATTTTTGTCTCTTTGGTATAGGAGTTAAAGTTGATCAGTTTTTAAAACTAGGGTACCCAGAAATTATTCCTTTTTAACTCTCTTTTAGCTCCTTAAAGAATTTAAATAAAGGGCCCATTTCTGGAACAGAGCTATCACCAAAACTATCTATGAATACAGTAACTAGGTGTGGTGAGGGAAACTCAGTGGACCCTAGAGATCAGTGTCTACTCTGTGTCCCACAGTCTTTGCTTGACCCAGTAAACATTTTTTTTTAAACCATATCCATGTGAATTGCTTTCCTCTTCAGTCCCCAAAAAACTACCTCAACACCCACTTTTGCTTTTAGATATATAGGTTATGTAATGTGAAGTTTTCAGTCATTTTAGTGAGGTACTCAGTTTTCCTGGGGCTCTCCCAGATTTACATGTTACTAAACTTTTGTTTGACTTTCTCCTGTTAATCTGTTTCATGTTAATTTAGCTCTTAGGTCAGCCAGAAGAACCTAGAAGAACAGCAGAAAATATATTCCTCCTTGACAATGTGAAGCACATAAAATAAGAACTGGTTCCAGGCTGGATCAAAGAGTTAGTTTTAGTCACAAGTGAAAGACAGTTTCACTATTTCCCAATGAGGAAGGAGTAAAATCACATTCTATTTATTGCTTGATATGTTAACATGTGGCTAAATAAATGTTGCTTTCATTACTTACTAGTGTTAAGAGAATTAACAAAATAGAGTTATTTGGCCCTCAGGACAGAAAACCTAAGAGCCCAACCAGAAGATGACTTTAAAACAATTAACTGAAATTTACTTTTTAAAAAAATTTTAATTTATTTGTATTTTTAATTGAAGATTAATTGCTTTACAGAATTTTGTTTTCTATCAGACATCAATAAGAATCCACCTTAGGTATACATATGTCCCCTCCATCTTGAAACTCTCTCCATCTCCCTTCCTATCCCCTCACTCTAAAATTGTTACAGAGACCCTGTTTAGGTTTCCTGATTCATACAGCAAATTCCAATTGACTATCTATTTTACATATGGTATTGTGAATTTCCATGCTACTCTCTCTATACATCTCACCCCCTCCTCCTCCCTTCCCCCCGTGTCCATAAGTCTGTTCTCTATATCTGTTTGTCTATTCAGTTCAGTCACTTAGTCATGTCCAATGCTTTGCAACCCCATGGACTGCAGCACACCAGGCTTCTCTGTCCATCACCAGCTCCCAGAGCTAGCACAAACTCATGTCCATAGAGTCGGTGATGCCATCCAACCATCTCATCCTCTGTCTTCTCCTCCTGCCTTCAGTCTTCGCAGCATCAGGGGCTTTTCTAATGAGTCAGTTCTTTGCATCCAGTGGCCAAAGTACTGGAGTCTCAGCTTCAAGATCAGTCCTTCCAGTGAACATTCAGGACTGATTTCCTTTAGGATGGACTGGTTGAATCTCTTCACAGTCCAGGGGACTCTCAAGAGTATTCTCCAACACCACAGTTCAAAAGCAACAATTCTTTGGCATTCAGCTTTCTTTATAGTCCAACTCTCACATCCATACATGACTACTGAAAAAACCATAGTTTTGACTAGACAGATATTTGTCAGCAAAGTAATGTCTCTGCTTTTCAATATGCTGTCTAGGTTGGTCACAGTTTTCTCCCAGGGAGCAAACATCTATTAATTTCATGGCTGCAGTCACCATTTTCAGGGATTTTGGAGCTCAAGAACATAAAGTCTAACACTATTTCCACTGTTTCCCCATCTATTTGCCATGAAGTGATGGGATCAGATACCATGATCTTAGTTTTTTGAATTTTGAGTTTATAGCTAGCTTTTTCACTCTCTCCTTTCACTTTCATCAAGAAGCTCTTCAGTTCCTCTCCACTTTTTTGCCATAAGGGTGGTATCAGTTGCTTATCTGAGGTTATTGTTTCTCCTGGCAATATTGATTCCAGCTTGTGTTTTATCCAGCCTGGCATTTCACATGATGTACCCTGCACAAAAGTTCAATTAACAGGGTGACAATATATAGTCCAGATGCACTGCTTTCCCAAATTGGATCCAGTTTGTTGTTCCATGGCAGTTCTAACTGTTGCTTCCTGACTTGCATACAGATTTCCCAGGAGGTAGGTAAGGTGGTCTGGTATTCCCATCTCTTTCAGAATTTTCCAGATTTTGTTGTGATCTGCACAATCAAAGGTTTTGGCATAGTCAATAAAGCAGAAGTAGATTTTTTCGGGAAATTTCTTGCTTTTTCTATGATTCATCAGATGTTGGCAATTTGATCTCTGGTTCCTCTGCCTTGTCTAAATCCAGGTTGAACATCTGGAATTTCTCTGTTCATGTAATGCTGAAAACTCGCTTGGAGAATTTTGAGCATTACTTTGATAGCGTGTGATTATGAGTGCAGTAGTTTGACCGTTCTTTGGGGTTGGAATGAAAACTTACCTTCTCCAGTTCTGTGACCACTGCTGAGTTTTCCAAATTTGCTGACACATTGAGTACAGCAAATTTCACAGCATCTTCTTTTAGGGCTTGAAGTAGCTCAGCTGGAATTCCATCACCACCACTATCTTTGTTTACAGTGATGCTTCCTAAGGCCCACTTGACTTCGAACTGCAGCATCTTTGGCTCTAGGTGAGTGATCACACCATCGTGCTGGTCTGGGTCATTAAGATCTTTTTTATATAGTCTGTGTATTCTTGCCACCTCTTCTTAATGTCTTCTGCTTCTGTTAGGTCCATATGGTTTCTGTCCTTTATTGTGCCCATCTTTGCATGAAATTTTCCCTTGGTATCTCTAATTTTCTTGAAGAGATCACTAGTCTTTCCCTTTCTATTGTCTTCCTCTATTTCTTTGCATTGATCATTGAGGAAGGCTTGTCTCCTCAAATAGCAAGCATGTCTCCTTGCTATTCTTTGGAACTCTGAATTCAGATGGGTGTATCTTTCCCTTTCTCCTTGGCCTTTAGTTTCTCTCCTTTTCTCAGCTATTTGTAAGGCCTCCTGAGACAAACATTTTACCTTTTTGCATTTCTTTTTCTTGGGGATTGTCTTGATCATTGCCTCCTGTACAATGTGACAAACCTCCGTCAGTACTTCTTCAGGCACTCTATCAGATCTAATCCCTTGACTCTATTTCTCACTTCCACTGTGGAATCGTAAGGGATTTGATTTAGGTCATACCTGAATGGTCTAGTGGTTTTCCCTACTTTCTTCAATTTAAGTCTGAATTTGCCAATAAGGAGTTCATGATCTGAGTCACAGTCAGCTCCTGGTTTTGTTTTTGCTGACTGTATAGAGCTTCTCCATCTTCAGCTGCAAAGAATATAATCAATCTGAGTTGCATGATGACAATCTGGTGATGTCTGTGTGTAGAGTGTTCGCTTGTGTTACTGGAAGAAGGTGTTTGCTATTATCAGTCTGTTCTCTTCACAGAACTCTGTTAGTCTTTGCTCTCTTTCGTTTTGTACTTCAAGGCCAACATTGCCTGTTACGCCAGGTATCTCTTGAGTTCCTAGTTTTGCATTCCAGCCCCCAAGATGAAAAAGACATCTTTTTTTTTTTTTTTATTGGTGTTAGTTCTAGAAGGTCTTGTAGGTCCTCAATGAACCATTCAACTTCAGCTGCTTCAGCATTATTGTTTGGGGCATAGACTTGTATTATCATGATACTGAATGGTTTGCCTTGGAAATGTACAGAGACTATTCTGTCATTTTTGAGAACACACCCAAGTTCTGCATTTTGAACTCTTTTGTGTACTATGTGGGCTACTCCATTTCTTCTAAGAGATTCTTGCCCTCAGGAGTAGATGTAATGGTCATCTGAATAAAATTTGCCCATTCCAGCCCATTTTAGTTCACTGATTTCTTAAAATGTCAATGTTCACTCTTGCCATCTGCAGTTTGAGCACTTCCAATTTACCTTGATTCATGGACCTAACATTCCAGATTCCTATGCAATATTATTCTTACAGCATCAGACTTTACTTCCATCACGAGACACATCCACCACTGGGCATTGTTTTTGATTTGACTCCTAATCTTCATTCTTTCTGGAGTTATTTCTCCACTCTTTTCCAGTGGCATACTGGGCACTTACTTCCCTGAGGAGTTCTTGTCTTAGCGTCATAAATTTTTGCCTTTTCACACTGTTCATGGGGTTCTCAAGGCAAGAACACTGAAGTGGCTTGCCATTCCCTTCTCCAGTGGACCATGTTTTGTCAGAACCCTCAAACATGACCCATCTGTCTTAGATGGACCTGCACGACTTTTCTGCCCTCCAAATAAATTCATCCATGCCATCTTACTAGATTCCATATATGTGCATCAGTATACAATGCCTTATCTTTCTCTGTCTGACTTTCTTCACTCTGTATAATAGGCTCTAGGTTCATCCACCTCATTTGAACTGACTCAAATATGTTCATTTTTTATGGCTGAGTAATATTCCATTGTATATATGTATCACAGCTTCTTTATCCAATCATCTGTTGGTGAACATCTAGGTTGCTTCCATGTTCTAGTTATTGTAAATAGTGCTTCAATGAACATTTTGGTACATGTGTCATTTTCAATTTTGGTTTCCTCAGGGCTTATGCCTAGTAATGGGATTTCTGGGTCACATAGTGGTTTTATTCCTAGTTTTTTAAGGAATCTCCATACCATCTTCCATAGTGGCTGTATCGATTTACATTCCCACCAGTAATGCAAAAGGGTTCCCTTCTCTCCACACCCTCGCTGGCATTTATTGTTTATAGACTTTTTATAATGGCCATTCTGACTGGTGTGAAGTGGTATCTCATTGCAGTTTTGACTTGCATCTTTCTAATATTGAGCAATGTTGAGCATCTTTTCATGTATTTGTTAACCATGTGTATGTCTTCTTTGGAGAAATGTCTGTTTAGGTCTTCTTCCCACTTCTTTATTGGGTTGTTTGTTTTTCTGGTGAAATTTCTTGATCAACACTATTGAAGATGAAAATCTCTGCAAGACAGAGATTCCTAGCATTTCCTTCCACCAAAAGAAAATGGCCTGGCTTGAAACAACCTTTTCATTTGCCAATATTATCTTGTCCTATTCTTCTGCATATGAAATCTTCCATTTTGTACAGCTTCTCAGAGCACCTATTTACTACTTGAGATTCTGTCAGTTCATGAATCTTTGAATAGAGCCAATTAGATCTTCAAATTTACTCAGTTGATTTTTGTTTTTAATACTACAAATGGATTATGGTGTGATTCATCATAATATTTATTTTACTTTCTGACAAATATTTGTGTATATTAAAGTCATCTACAACTTTAATTCACAAATACTTGTGAATTCAAAGTAATGAAATATACTAATATAAATAAAGAACTTCCATTATTTTTAAAATAGACTAGGCTTAGCATACAATATTATATTAGTTTCAGTTGTACAATATTTGATATTTTATACATTATGAAATGATTACTATATACCTCTAGATACCATCTGTCACCATAAAAAGTTGTTACAATATTACTGACTATATTCTCTATGCTGTACTTCCTCATGACTTATTTATTTTATAGTGGAAAATTTGTACCTCTTAATCCCTATCACTTATTTTTTCAGTCCCCCACCTCTCTCCACTCTGGTAGCTATGTTTGTTCTATGACAATTTCTGTTTTGCTTTTTAGTGAAATATATAAATTAAATCATACAGTGTTTTTCTCTGACTAATTTCACTTAGTATAATACCCTTCAGACCCATCCATGTTGCTGCAAATGGCAAGATTTCCTTCTCTCTTATAGTTGATTAATATTCCACTATACATGTATTCATATTTTGTTAAATGCACCTATATGTAAGTGGATGTGTGTGCAACACATCTTCTTTATTCATTCACCTATTGATAGATAGGTGATTCCATACCTTGGCTATTATAAACAGGGTAGATACATGTTTTTGAACAGTGTTTTCATTTCCTTTGGATAAATACCCGGAGATGGAATTGTGGGACTGTATGATTTTTAGTTTTTTTTGAGAAATTTCTACACCATTTTCTATAGTGGCTGCACTATTTATATTCTTGCCAACAGTGCAAAAGGGTTCCCCTTTCTTCGTATCCTTGCCAACACATTGTTTCTTCTTTTGATAACAGCCATTCTTATAGGTGGCTTTGATTTGTATTTGGTTATTGATATTGAGCATCTTTCTATTTGTCTGTTGACCATGTATAAGACTTCTTTAGAAAAGTCTACTCAGATCCTCTGATAAATTTTTATTTTTATTTTTTTTTAATCCTACCATGCACATTTATTTCCCCAGTCAAGAACATGTGTTCTTACAACTAATGTTTAATGGCTCCAGAATATTCCATGATAAATTTTTAATCAGACTTTTTTTTTCACTGAATTGTATGTGTTCTTTATACATGTTAGATATTAACACTTTATTAGATATATCATTTGCAAATATTGTCTTCATTTTGCTTTCCCTTCATCATACAAAAGGTTTTTAGGATACCATATTTTTATTCGTTTTTGCTCTTGCTGCCCTAGGCTGAAGCATGTGGGATCTAATTCCCTGACCAGGGATGGAACCCAGGCCCTGTGCATTGAGAGCATAAAGACAGCCACTGAACCACCATCAAAGTTCCTAAAGACCTTGCAATTTAAAAGTGAAACTGGCTTGTAACCACAATTTTGCCTTTGCTAAATACGCTTCAAATTATTACTGAAGTCAAAAAAAGGAAAAAGTAATCAACTCAGGCCAGAAAAAAATGATGGAATAAAACACACTTTACATCTATGAACAAAACTCTAAGTAGAAATTTAAACAAAATATTCCTTAAGAACTTAGGCTGCAAAGTTTCATCAACAAAAGTGAGGCTAAGACTTTTCTTCCATAATTTTAAATTACTGAATAAAAGGAAAACTTTCAATGGATTATGAAGGAGAAATATTATACACCAAGAACTTTATATTAGCCAACTCTCTTTTCTCTATAAGAGTATCAGGCTTATAGTTTTGGATATAAAGCATCTTATTTATTACTACTAAATTGTCATTCAGTAGAGTGAGTCATTTACTGAAAATAAAAATCTAGTCTGTGAGAGTTTTAATAAAAAATATCTGGTATTCTCTTAAATCATCATTAAACACTGCCATGTAGAACAGTATATCATGAATAACACAAGATGAAGTGTTGATTTCAACTCTCTAATTTTAAACAAATTACATATCTTCACTTAACTTAATGATTTATGCAAGCAGTAGATCAGTACAATCAGCCTCTGTATCAGCAGGTTCTGCACTCACAGGTTTAAGCTATTTTGGATTGAACTGAATCCGTGGATGGTGAACCTGGCTGGAAACAAATGGTCAATTGTACTACTCCATTTTATGAGACTTTGGCCTCCATAAATTTTGGCATCTGCAGGAGTCCTGAAAGCTATAACTCCCGATACTGAGGAATGACTGTATCATAACCCCTGATACTGAGGAAAGACTGTATCACCTTCTTCTAAGTCCTATTTCAATGTGAAAGAGAGTTAAAATGCTATAAAAGATATATATGTTTAAAATGTCAATAAGTAGCAACTATTGTTCTCAGTAATTCAAATAATTAACTTATTTAGTCCTAGAACAGCACTGTAAGGCATATAGTATTATTACTGACTACTTTGCAGGTAACAAAAACTCTGGTACAGAAATATTAAGTCAGAGTGCATTTAATTGGCAGAGTCAGTTTTCAGGCTCAGGCATTTTGGACCTATATTCTGTGTTTTGAGTCATTATAGAAAGAGATTCTTAATACTCACTTAGAAACTTGCAAATTATAAAAGTAGAGAAAGAGGTATTTTTGCAGCTTTTTAACATAGATTTTATACACTTATTTACTTTTTTATAAATGTAGTTGGCATAGTATAAGTTTCTCTATAAACTACTCTGTTAGATTAAACTAATAAAACAACTATATTTTCATATTTATGAAAAACTAAACTTTGTCTTTTTCTCAAATTTTAACCTTTGACCTTTTTTCTCAGATTTTTTTTCTTTCTTTTTACTGTTCAGAATCTTATCCTAAAACAACTCTAATTTCTTTCTCTCTGTAATACAGAAGATGTAGGCTTCTTCTTTTTTCTATGTCTCCCCTATGTCATAGATTTCTCAAATGAACATAGAATTCTCAAATGAACATGAAAACTGGCATCTTCTGATGTACACATTCTGATAATTTCTTCCCTTTGAGTTCAGGAAGAAACTGCACAGATTATGGGATACTGTGCTTGTGATTCAGTAATCTTATTATAGCAAAGGTGTATCAATATTGCAGATATAATAAAAGACATTATATATTAACTTTCTGGATATCAAGGATATCAAACCAGTCAATCCTAAAGAAATCAACACCGAATATTCACTGGAAGGATAGATGCTGAATCTGAAGCTCCAATACTTTGGCCACCTGAAGCAAAGAACCTATTCATTGCAAAAGACCCTGATGCTGGGAAAGACTGAGGGCAGGAGGAGAAGAAGGCATCAGAGGATGAGATAGTTGGATGGCACCATCAATGCAATGGACATGAGTTTGAGCAAACTCCGGGAGAGAGTGAAGGACAGGGAAGGCTGCTGTGCTACAGTCCATGATGTTGCGAAGAACTGGACATGACTTAGCAACTGAACAGCAACAAATATATTGACTTTAGGTTAATCAAAAGGGGCATTTCCTGAGAGGGCCTGATCTAATCAGGTGACTGCTTTAAAAGATAATCTAGAGGTTAGCAACAGAAAGAATCAGGGAGAGCTGAAATGAGAGATTCTCCTGCTGAATTTGAATCAATAACCTGCCAAGTTTCAAGAAAACTAGGGGACTGGACTCCACGGGTAGTATCTAGGCTCTGAGAGTGAGGTCCAGCATGCAAGAAAATGTTGACTTTAGAATTTCAACTGCAAGGGAATGAATTCTGCTAACAACCCAGTTCAGCTTGCAAACAGATGTTTCCCCAGGGATGCCTCCAGATGAGAAAGCTGACACTTTGAAGTCAGCCTTGTGAGACCCTGAATGAAGGATCCAGATAAACTGTGACCAGACTTCTGACCCATAGAAATTATATGGTTATAAATTTTTGTTCTTTTAACCTGCTAACTTGGTGGTAATTTGATATTCAGAAAATAAAAGTTAATATATTCTATATTTGCTTTTTTGAAGCCCTTTTATAAGTTCAACTGTTTGTTGGTCCTGATTACTATCTGTATAAAGTGTCCATTTTATACCCACTGTTCAACTTCAATTTTCCTCCACTCAAAAGCCTTTCCTGATGATTTCAAATCACTGATCTTCCACAATCTTCTTATAACTTACCAATCTGACATACACAATTATATTATGTAACGCTAGTTCTATTTTCTACTTTTCTCTTTCAAAATTGAGAAAATTTTTATTTTGTATGAATTATATTGACAGATACGTTCAATCTGTGTAAGGCTAATCATGTTCACTGAACACTGTAATAGCATAGACAGTTTTATTATAAAGTGTTTTCATGATTTTGGCTGTATAAATAATGCATTTTTATTAATAAAAGAGGCAGCTACTAAACTTACTATAGTTCGATTATGAAAAATATAGAAGGGAGTGTATATGCATACACATGAATAAAAGAGATTCTGAATGAATTGTCAACAAACTGTTGCTAACGGTTATCAGGACAATGAAATTTTAGATGATTTTTAT
Organism: Odocoileus virginianus; assembly: GCF_023699985.2. Classification (NCBI taxonomy): domain Eukaryota; kingdom Metazoa; phylum Chordata; class Mammalia; order Artiodactyla; family Cervidae; genus Odocoileus; species Odocoileus virginianus. The sequence continues at coordinate 18,670,259 of NC_069704.1, forward strand.
TTTCTTCCAAATGATAGTAAAGTTCAAATTATTTAGGATAAACCATACATTACTTTATAATCAAAGCAGTTCCCTTGTGAAAAATAGAAAGGGAATTGTGAGAAACTATATACTAAAATATTGACAGTGATTATCTTTGATTGATGAGAAAATGAATAGTGTTGTTTTCTATTTTTATTAAAGCAATTTAAAATTATAATTTGAATATATACTTTATGCAAACAATTTAAACAACACAGGGTACATAGAGTAGATATTGAAGATATTTACCATAACATTTGTATTTCTGTACTCAGTCTTAACGTAATGCTTCTTTCAATTAAAATACACTTTTTTTTTAAAGTTTCATTCCCTCACATACAATAGTTGTGGGGGAAAGAATACCAAAGAATCTATATCCTGAGAGGCAGAGAAACAATTTAGTACTATCTTTACATATTTTTTATGTAATCAGTTTCTTATTCATCTAGGTCCCAAAAGAAAGGGAGAAAAGAAAGAAACTCCTAGCCAAAGCATGCAATTTGATGCATTTTGACGTGTATATACATTTGTAAAATCACTGCTGACATGAAGGTACAGAATATTTTCATCACCAAGTGTTTCTTTGTACTATTTTGGAATCTTTGCACGCTGTTTACTGTCATTATAAGTTTGATTTTCTTTCAGTAATACACACACACACACACACACACACATATATATATAAATATATATATTTATATATATATAAAACAGAATCAGTGATTATAGAATTTTATTTATGGCTTTCTTCACCCAGCATAATGATTTTAAGATTCATCATGTTGGGTTTTTGCATCAGTAGCATGTTCATCTTTAGTGCTGAGTAGCATCCTTTTGCATAGATATTTCACATTTTGCTTAGCCATACACCAGTTGATGAACATGTGTTGTTTTCAGTTTTTCACTATTATGAATAATAGTTGTTATGAATATTCTTAGTAGTTCTTTGTGAAAAAATGTTTTCATTTCTCTGGCATATACCTATAAGTTGAATGGTTGAATTTGTGACAGGTGAATATTTAACTTTTAAAGAAACCACTGGACCAGATTTCCAGAGTGGTTGTACCATTTCATATTCCTGCCAGCAGGGTATTCTCCAGCAAGTTGTTCTCCATCTTCACCAATTTGAACTTAGTTCTACTTAATTTCAACCATTCTAAGAGTTGTACATTAGTATCACATTTTGTTCTTAGATTGTAATTTCCTCATGACTAATGATGCTGAGAAAGTGTGCTTATCAGACATTTGTCTACACTCTTTTATTAAATATCTATTCATATCATTTGCCAATTTTTCTATTGGACTATTCTTTTTACATAAAAGTTCTTTAATATTATGGATACAGGTCCAATCTTTTGTAAGATTTATTAATAATATTTTCTTCAAAAACTGTGTCATGCTATTTATTTTCTTCATGATATTCTTTCACGATCAAAGGTTTCAACTATGATAAATTCTGATTTATAACTTATTGTTTTAATTTTATGCTTCTTCCTTTATACTACTACCTAATAAATATTTGACAGTGTTAAAGTCATAAGGACTTCCCTCAGAGCTCAGTTGGTAGAGTCTGCCTGCAATGTAGGAGACCCGGGTTTGATTCCTTGGTCGGGAAGACCCCTAGGGAAGGAAATGGCAACCCACTCCAGTATTCTTGCCTGGAAAATCCCATGGACAGAGGAACCTGGCAGGCTACAGTCCATGGGGTCGCAAAAGTCAGACATGACTTAGGACTAAACAACCATAAAGTTGTTTATGGTTTATGACCAACAAGTCATAAACATTTTTATAGAAATTTTGTAATTTTAGTCTTTAAATTTAGAGCCATGACTCATTCTATGTTTATTTTTGTGTAGAGTAATGAGGTAAAGCTTAAGGTTCTTTTTTATTCCTATGGCTTTTCAGTTCTTCAGGCACCAATCATTTCCAAATCTTTCCATTCTCCATTTAATCACCTTGAAAACTTTAGGGAAAATCAATGAAAGATCCATCCCAATTCTATTTCTATACTTTCCACTTTTCTTTTGATTTAGCATCTATCATCTTGCCAAACCACCTTCTCTTAAACAATGAAGTTTTATAATAAAACTTGAAATCAGGTAATATAAGCTCTACAGCTTTTTCTTCTTTCTAAAAATACCTTTGAGAGAGTTCTAGTTTGGACAGGTTCATGTAGAACCAATTTTCACCCCCTCTGCTTATCAAATACAACTATAAAATCCTAGAAATGACACAAGAAATAAACATACGAGAATTCTGAAGATAGTAATAGAAGGTAAGGAGTTGGCTGACCACAGGAATGGAAGAATAGCATTATTTCAGTGCGTCTGGTGTTTCCCACAGAGGGAAGCAGTATATTAACAGGTGTCTCCCACCCCCAACCTGGCAACAGAAGGCAGCCCAGGTAAGCTCATCCTTTGCACCAAAGACTATTCCCTATGGCAATATCAGACAAGCTTCACATAACTTTCAAGGGGTGCCAATTGGGAGCCCCAAAAAGGAGTGCCTGGGGAAGCATTCTTGATCCCACTGAGGCTTAAACACTCTTTACTGTCTAGAGATAAAAAGGTGGAAGACCTGACTTTGCAAGAGAATCAGCTACACCAGATTTTGCAGCAATTCACAATCTTGGGATTCTCCTTCCCTGCCCGGGGACAGAGGCAGAAAAAGAAACTGCTGTAATCTGGGAGGCCCATTTCCTTTCCACAGATTAAGACTTTTTTCTCCCAGCTGGGGATATGAGGGCAGCCAAGGAGCACTTATCTCCATTCATGCCTTGCCCACCAAGAGACACTCCTGGTGAGTCTGGAAAACCTGTTCTGCCTACTCATGCAACATCAGCAGAGACCAGTTTATCTGGTACATAGGTACATAAGCAGTACCAGATAAACTGTACAAAATAAGATTTCAAAGACTTTCAAAATTAATTTCCCACTGAAAACACAGCTTCCTCTACTCAAATACATAATTTTAAAAGACTCCAAAGAAAAGGATGGTATAATGATTCTAAATGTATACACAGCAAACAATGGAAACTCAAATGGCATGAAGAAAAACTGATAGAGCTGAAAGAAAAAACAGACAAATATGAAATTATACTTGGGGACTTTAATCCACCTACCCCCGTCCTCAAAAACTGAAGGAACTCTTAGAAAATCAGCAAATACATAAAGGACCTTAACAATGGCAGCAGCCAAATGAATATATTATACATATATAGCATATCACCCTTAACTACAGAAGGCTGCACATTTTTTTTCAAGTGCTCTTGGAACATTCAACAAGATTAGCCCTATCCCAGTCCATAAAACATAAATAAATAAATAAATAAAAGAAAAAAAAAACTGCATTCTTTTTAAAGAATGAATAAGGAGTGTTGAATTCTGTTAAATTCTTTTTCTGCATTTATTGAAATATGCTTTATCTCCTTTGCTAATGATGTATTATATGGATTAATTTAAGTACATTCAAATGTCCTTCTATTCCTATTTGCTCAAAAGTTACTATCTTAATTATTGCTGGATTCAATTTGACAATACTATTAACGATTTTTATGTTTATGAATTTTATATTCATGGTGGATATTTGTCTGATTTTTTAAAAATAATTTTGTCAGGGTGTATATTCAGAGTTTTGAACATGCTAAGTCACTTCAGTCGTGTCCCACTCTTCTTCACTTCAAGCAATATTACTGGAGTGGGTTGCCATCCCTTCTCCAGGGCATCTTCCCCACCCAGGGATCTAATCCTGGACTCTTAGTCTCCTGCATTGACAGGCGGGATCTTTACCATCAGGGCCACCTAGGAAGCCAGAGTTAGTTGGTCTCAAAAAGTGTTTCAGAGAGGGAGAGTTCCATTCTCTTCTGCTTTATTAGAAGAAAAAAAAAAAAAAGTCTGGATTGAATGTTTGTTGGAACTCTCAGTGAAAAATATCAAGTTTTCTTTGTGAGAAATTTTTTTGATAATTCCTTTTTTTTTACATACATATATACGGGGGAAAGAGAGAGAGGGGGAGGGAAGTAGAGAGAGAAGGTCAAAGATCTGCAAAAGTCAGAATTTGAGCTAGCGAAGATTGATTGCTTGTTAACCATCTTGTTGTTGTTAACCTAACAAGGTTAACCTTGTTGTTAACCTTCTTGTTGGCAAAAACATGATTGCTCTTTCAGCAGCTCCTGGAGCAGGTGCAACCACTGATTTGCTGGGATTGTTAAGTAGAGCAACCTGGAGACTCATTAGCCGCAAGTCTTGCTGGGATGAGGAAAACGAATTCTGGAAGTTTCCCGAGCCCATCATCGTAAAAACCAGTCTCCCAGTAGTTTCAAAAGCGCCACAAAACAAATCAGTGCCCCAAACCTCAGCAACCAACAGCGGCTAATAAGGTGTGTAGGAAGAAAACCACTATAAGAGATTGCTCAGTCAGAGAGAGCATGAAAATACTGCCACAACTACTTCCGGTCTAAGCCTGCCAGCCAACCCCAGCCAGCCTGCCTCTGAAGAACCTCAAGCATCATCACCGGTCGCCAGGTCTCCATGCCTGCCGCAGCAAAAGCTCTGCCATCCGCCCACTCAGGCTCCTGAAAGGGGTCAGTCTTCGTCCTTTGCCTTGCGCCCTCAACGTCACCTTCATGGAGGCCAAGCTAAGGAAGCAGTCGCAACTCCGGCAGCCGGCCTCGGCAGGATAGCTGCCTTGAGGCTTCTGTGAGGCTGCAGGCTTCGTTCTCCAACCCCACAGTGACCCGGAGGCTCGAGGGGGCCCAGGCTCTGAGAGGACACATCCCTCCCCTATTCTGCAGGGAGCCCACCTCTGTCCGGGGTGCGAGCCTCTTGGAGGCTGGCCCATGCTCCTTGGAGAGGCCAGTCAGACGTTAGGTACCTGCCATTTTTGCCCGCCGGCGGCGGCGTGAGCCTCAGCAGACTCAGAGCCTCGGCTCTGCCTCACGGTCTCAAACAGAAGAGGGATGAACTTCCACGTGGTTCAAGCGCAGCGTCGACTGGAAATGGGGGGGTCCCTGACTGACAGGCCCCACATCCTGAAGGAAGCCCTGTGGAGGTACTGGAGGAGGCCTGGAGCCGAGGTCCAGTGCGGCCAGCTCATAGCGGCTGTGTGCCCTCAGGTCTGTGCACTCCAGTCGGCAGCTGTCGACTGCTCGGGGTGGGGTTGGGGAGGGCGCGTAGTGTCTTCGGTAGCTCTGTCCTCGTACCTCAGATTTCCTGAGTCAAAAAGACAGCGTTTCTCCTTTTTAAATTTTGTATAGGATCTTCCCTTTCTGTTTTATCAATATGTACTTTTATCTTCATTTTATTTTTCATTTCTACTTTTAGTTTACTTCTAGTTTTTATTTTGTTATTTTTTATTTTTTTTCATTTATTTTTATTAGTTGGAGGCTAATTACTTTACAATATTGTAGTGCTTTTTGCCATACATTGACATGAATCAGCCATGTATCTACATGTGTTGTTATTTTCTTAACACAGAATTTTGTGTTATAAAACCACTATTTATATTTTGCCTGCATCGCTCAGCCTGAGGGATCTTAGATCCCCTACCAGGATCAAACCTTCACTTTAAGCAGTGGCAGTGCAGAGGCCCAACCACTGGACAACCAGGGAATTAATTCCCTTGCCTCCTTAAGTTTTGTATGCTGTATTTTGTATACTATCAAGATGAACTTATTCTATAATATCCCTTTGGTTATTGTTGGTTTATCTGATGGGTTTTTTAATAGTGGATTTAATTGTAAATATTTAGTTTTCCCACATATAGTTAATAATATCTAATTATATTGTGATCAGAGTGTTTTCCCATGTGATTTCAATTTTATTATGTTGACTTAGGCTTACGGCCCAGTTTATGGACCATCTTGGTGAATATGAATGCCTAAAGAATGTGTATTCTGACATTATCATATGTAATATTGTATAATAATTTTTACAAATAAGGTTGTAGATGTTGATTCCATTAAAGTTTGCTTGTTTGTTTTTTGGTCTAGTTCAGTCAGCACAGCTGAGAGGAGCTATCCTACGTCCAAGGTCAGGGGCGGCGGCCAAGAGGAGCTACCAGACATACAAGGAGCGGCGGCTGCATGGGCGCAAGAGGACCAAGAGGAGCTACTTCATGTTCAAGATCAGGAGGGGCAGCCGTGAGGAGATACCCCTCGTCCAAGGTAAGAGAAACCCAAGTAAGACGGTAGGTGTTGTGAGAGGGCATCAGAGGGCAGGCACACTGAAACCATAATCACAGAAAACTAGCAGATCTGATCACAGGACCACAGTCGTGTCTAACTCAATGAAACCAAGCCATGCTGTGTGGGGCCACCCAAGATGGACGGGTCATGGTGGACAGATCTGACAGGATGTGGTCCACTGGAGAAGGGAATGGCAAACCTCTTCAGTATTCTTGCCTTGAGAACCCCATGAACAGTATGAAAAGGCAAAAAGATAGGACAATGAAAGATGAACTCCCCAGGTTGGTAGTTGCCCAATATACTACTGGAGATCAGTGGAGAAATAACTGCAGAAAGAATGAAGGGATGGAGCCAAAGCAAAAACAACACCCAGTTGTGGATGTGACTGGTGATAGAAGCAAGGTCCGATGCTGTAAACAGCAATATTGCATAGGAACCTGGAATGTTAGGTCCATGAATCAAGGCAAATTGGAAGTGGTCAAACAGGAGATGGCAAGAGTGAACATGGACATTTTAGGAATCAGCAAACTAAAATGGACTGGAATGGGTGAATTTAACTCAGATGATCATTATATCTACTACTGTGGGCAGGAATCCCTTAGAAGAAATGGAGTAGCCATGATGGTCAACAAAAGAGTTTGAAATGCAGTACTTGGATGCAATCTCAAAGATGACAGAATGATCTCTGTTCATTTCCAAGGCAAACCCTTCAATATCATGGTAATCCAAGCCTATGTCCCAACCAGTAATGCTGAAGAAGCTGAAGTTGAAGGGTTCTATAAAGACCTACAAGACCTTTTAGAACTAACACCCAAAACAGATGTCCTTTTCATTATAGGGGACTGGAATGCAAAAGTAGGAAGTCAGGAAACACCTGGAGTAACAAGCAAATTTGGCCTTGGAGTACAGAATGAAGCAAGGCAAAGGCTAATAGAGTTTTGCCAAGAGAAAACACTGTACATAGCAAACACCCTATTCCAACAACACAAGAGAAGGCTCTACACATGGACATACCAGATGGTCAACACCGAAATCAGATTGATTATATTCTTTGCAGCCAAAGATGGAGAAGCTCTATACAGTCAGCAAGAACAATACAGGAAGTTGACTATGGCTCAGATTATGAACACCTTATTGCCAAATTCAGACTAAATTGAGGAAAGTAGGGAAAAACACTAGACCATTCATGTATGACCTAAATCAAATCCTTTACAATTATACAATGGAAGTGAAAAATAGATTCAAGCGATTAGATTTGATAGAGTGCTTGAAGAACTACAGATGGAGGTTCGTGATGTTATACAGGAGACAGGGATCAAGACCATCCCCAAGAAAAAGAAATGCAAAAGGCAAAATGGTTGTCTTAGGAGGCCTTACAAATAGCTGAGAAGAGAAAAGAAGTGAAAGGCAAAGGAGAAAAGGAAAGATATACCTATTTAAATGCAGAGTTCCAAAGACTATCAAAGAGAGATAAGAAAATCTTCCTCATGATCAATGCAAAGAAATAGAGGAAAACAGGAAAATAGGAAATACTACAGATCTCTTCAAGAAATTTAGAGATATCAAAGGAAATTTTCATGCAAAGATGGCACAATAAAGGACAGAAATGGCTGAGTAGTATTCCAGTTTATATATGTACCACATGTTTTTAATCCATTCCTCTGTTGATGAATATATAAGTTTCTTGCATGTCTTGGCCATTATATTTACCAATCATGCTTTTTGATATTTATACTTCATAGAAAATTCTGTACTTACCTGTTTTCTGCCTTCTTGCCTCCATAGCTTCTGATATGGAGTCTGTGGTGATATGAACTATTCTTTCCCTGTGTATAATATGACATTTTTGAGCTAATTTCAAAATTTTCTCTTTCTGTTTGATTTTTAGCAAGTTGATTTCTCTTTACTAATGTTTAATTTTATTTATGTTATCCTACTGCGGATTTACTCAGCCTCTGGTTTGTATAAAAGTATGTCTTCCATACATTTGGTAAGTTTTTGTCCATTATTCTTGAATTTATCTGTTTTCTGTCTTGATCTTGCTTAACTAAAGCTTCTTTTGCTCAAATTACATGTAATTTATACTTTGGACATGTCCCACAGGTTCCTGAAGCACTTCATTTTTTTCCAAACATGTCTTGGAGTTCTGAAGATTGTATTATTTCTATAGATCTACCTTCAAGATTACTGATTCTCTACTCTGTCATCTGTATTCTGCATACCCAAAGAATGTTTTATGTAGATATGTATTTTTCTGGAGTTTTTATTTTCTTTTTAATCATCTTAGATTTTCCAGATTTTTTATGAGTATTTCTTCTTCATATACCACACACATATACTTCCCTTGACACAATCACATACACAAACATACACACTCTAGCTGCTTTAAAAGTCCTTCTATGATAATTCCAACATCTGGATAATCTAAGGGTTCAAATATGTTGATAATTTTTTCCTGTAAGAATGAGTACCACTTAAAAAATATATATTTATTTGACTGCACCAGGTTTTAGTTAAGACATGTGTGATCTTTAGTTGTGTCATGTGGAATCTAGTTCCCTGACCAGGAATTTAACCCCAGCCCCTGCACTTAAAGCATGGAGTCTTAGCCACTGGACCACCAGGGGAAGTCCCAAAAATGAGTAACACTTCTAATTCCTCATACATGGGTAGTTTTGTGAATGTGATATTATACATGTGATATGTTTGCATTTGGTTATATTCTTAAGAATGGTGATATTTTATTTTAATAGGCAATTGGTTTGATTATGCTTAAATTTTACATATTACATCTCAACTCTAAGTTCAGTTATTTTAGAATCATCGCAGCTACTTTGAGTCTGTACCATACACTTATGGGTTAAGAGCCAGCTGGATACTTGGGTAGAGCTTATACTCATAACTTGGGTTTCCTCCTCTGTGACATTCTCCTTTCCAGAGGTCTGCTCTCAGGCTTTTCAAAATACAGTTGCTTTGAAATATGTTTTCTGATTTTTCAGGTAAGGGAGTCTGCAGGATTTCTCTAAGAATTATAGTCACTTCACACATCGAAAATGTTGGCCTAACTTCAAAGTATAATAAAAGCCAGGAGGAAAAAGTCACATGTTCATACAGTACCATTCTTTTTTGACAAGTGTCAGTTCAGTCCCTGAATGTACCTGCATTTGATTAGTCTCCATTGCCTTCTAGACATTCTTTATTTTATTTTATTTTTTTGTAGTTTGTCTGGAGTTTATAGTTGTTATACGTAGGAGGATTGGGTCCAGTAGGAGCTACTTAATCATGTTGGCAGTGATAGCCCTTGTCTTAATTTTTTTATTTTTTATTTCTTATTTCATACCTCTTTTCAGGGAAACAGGAAAAGAGGAGCCAGAAGTTTCAAGAACTAGGGCTAGCATGAGTTTCCTACACCCAGTGAATGATATGTGTCCTCAATTTTGGGCAACGCTGATACATTTGCCCAGATTTCAACAGTTGCATTATATGTGTGTGTGTATATCTGTGTGTGTGTATGTATATAGGAAAGGAGTTCTGAATTATATCTTACAACATCTCTTTATAACTTTTTATCCTCAATATATATTAATATTATCTCCTGTTCTAAGAGAGTCATAGAAGGGTTGTAGGTTGTAATTTGAATGTATTTAAATGTTCACAAAATAACAAGGCTTCAAATCAATTATTTTCTTATCTCATATTTTACTCCATTATAATAACTAAGTTAATCAATTTGATTATATTATTCCATTATAATATAATAATGTTATATAATGACACAGTGGCATTATGTTAATGTCACTGTGTCATTATACAATTTTCAAACTTCACTAAGCTCTAAGAATATGAAAACATCTTCAGTGGCAGCATATTCTGGGTATGTCCAGAAAAAATAGCCTGGATTAATTTAGATCTGTAGAATCATCAGCAGAAAACTCAAAATTGCTTTCATAAGTATTCCAGGGGGAGTTAAAATCTATATATAATCTTTATATTGCCATTTTATTCTTCAGGAAATGCCATATGCTTACTAATGTAAGATAAAGTAGACACCTTAAACTTGTTTGTAAGGGAAAATAGCATCTTGGTGTCAGTTCCTATGGTGATTGATTGGAGAGCACAAATTAAAGCACATACCTGTATTAATTAATGGCTTGCAATGAATCAATCAAAGATGAATAGGTCAACCAAATAAATTTTTCTAAATATACTGCCATTGGTATGTCATTAGGAAAAAAATCACAGCTATCAAAAAAAACTGATTCAGATTTCAAATGCTTATGGGGTCATTAAATATTCTAGATACAATCTTATTTTCAACTCTTAGGTGATACAGTGAGGCAACTCCATAAAACTTGAAAATGAGAGAATTAATTTTCATGGACCTCTGAATAAACAGTGAACAAACATTTAATAGGGGAATTTGGTAAATTCTTAAAGATTTAGGAAAAGTTTATGGATTTCTCCTAGTCAAGCTGTCAGAGTATAGCTTAAGGCCAAATTGCTCTGTAGAAGCAAGACAAATTTAGGTCATAGAAAATGACATTAATAGTCACAGAGGGAAAATCAATAGCCAGAGAAGATAAAACAACTTAAAGAAAAGTAGTCTATTTACTGACTATTGAAATATTCTAATAAATGTTGAAAATAATTGTTTTCAATTTCATTGAAATTGCAATATTCAGTACATATGGAGCATGGTCAGTGTGAAATCAGAAAGTCAAAAAAGTGATTATCATTTGTATTCTTATGTAACTGGAAAAAATAGTAAAACAGGTAATAACTGATATGTGTATTAAGTGCTTGCTATATTTCGGGCTTCACATGCTTTATCTTTCAATGCTAATGGCAGTGCACTGTTTTACAATTGTTGTCATTGCTTGGTCACTCAGTCGTGTCCGACTCTTTGTGGCCCCATGGACTATAGCCCGCCAGGCTCCTCTGTCCATGGAGTTTTCCAGGCAAGAATACTGGAGTGGGTTGCCTTAGCTTTGTGTAAATTAATAAATTAAGTTTCTGTTGTCTACTCTGATATTATATACATATATTAGTTTATATTTGTTAGATTAGGCACATAAGGGACAGATTTTTTTCTGGGCATTGAACAGCAAGCCTGAGCTTTCAAATAACTTTTATAGTGTGAACATGTCCAGAGTAGTTGAGATAATATTTATTGTTGCTGTTTAAATTCATCATTCTACCTCTTGCTCTTTAATTCAATGACATTGATTTTCATGTAAAAATATATTAAAAGGTATATAAAACTTAAAATTTGTATATTACTAACAAGCATAGTATGCATTTCAAAAACCATGACTATAATAAAATATAATTTGCCATTCACAGAATAAGTTAAATGGTGAGTTATGGAACTGCAATAATAGCCAAAGTCATCAGCAGTACCATACAGAATAGGCAAATTGAAATTAATGGAGGAAAGAAAATGTCACACCGTTGGAGCAATGAAAATAACAAGAATAAAACATAAAACTGAACACATGCTGAGCTGTTAGCCCAAGAAAGAGATTTTGAAATGCAATGGAGTAAGCCTAAACTGGTTCATAATAGAAGATAGAGGAAAGGAGCTTGGCTGGAAAAAAAGGGTGAGATTCTGGGTATTGCATTCAGGTTAGAAACTTGTTTCCTTTAGCGAAGAATGATTGTTTCTCTTTCTGGGTAAATTTAGGATTTATTTTTGTCATAAGGAATAAAATTTTTTCCAATTACTGGAATATACTATAGCATATACAAAATTTTTATTCATGTAGAAGGGAGAAGCTTACTTATATTTTTCAAAGGATCCTGTTGGAATAAGTACAAACTTCTGTTACTGCTACTAGATAATTTAAAATTCATCCATAAGAAATAATGATTCTTTTTCATATTTTATATTTATGCAGGTGTGTATATTTATGCACTATAAGAGAAATTGATTTGTCCCAGGTCACATACTTATCTAGAATTCATATTGAATGCTTCTGACTTTTATCTGCTTTTCACTTCCTTATAATGCATTTTCAGTGTTAGGTTGGGTGGTCCTTGATTAGGAGATAAGGGATATGTCCCTTCCAGGCTTGAATTCTTAATTTTATATATATATCTTGTCAGAGGGCTTTAGTATTTATAATTTTGTCATCTGCAAAAAGCAGGCGGTGTTATTGCTAATCTTTTGAATATTTGAGAGAATTTTTATTTCATGCTGGAAAAATATATTGGATTTATATTACTGGTTTGTAATATATTCATATCAAGATGTATTAACATGTATTTCATTTTATTTTTGACTTTAGTGTTGAATTTAATGTTGTAGAGGCAAATTCTGAAGCCAGTTTAACAACTGTTGCTTTTTTGCATGTGACTTGTTTTTAGGACATATTTAGTGATATTGTTAGTTGATTGGTTGTTTACCTTGCTTTGTTCCTTTTCTTTTTGTCTTATTTTTATCTGGCTGATTTTGCCCTCATTTCTCCTTAAGATTATAGTGCTTGCATTAAACCTGCATAAATTTCAGGACAAGTTTGAGTTGGTATTCAAGTGTAAGTGAATACATTACTTACAAAAAAAATAAATAAGTAAAAGAAACCTCTCTGAAATTAAATTGTTTGCAGTTAGCACATAGATTCCTTACACTTTGTCCCAAATAAAAAGTTGTTGGTAATCAGGAATTATACCAAACTATTTAAAATATCTCAAGAGCATTGTTCTTTATTAATGTATTTATGTATCTATGTATATGTACATAATCTAATTTAAAATAATTGAAAATGTAAAAATATTTTTAAATACTTCAGAAGTTGTGGTATTGAAAGAGATTAGCTGACTCTTCTGTGATTCAAATGAGAGAGTAATATCAAAGTGGGCATAGGTTTAACAGTAAGTTATTAACAGAGGTACAAATAAAGAATTATGGATGCCCAAAGGAGCGATTGCTATTTACTTGAAATGAGTAATTAGTTGCATGTCTTCGATAACTGTTTTAATGTTCCAAAAACAAAAGGTTCTTCATAGGAAATCCATATAATCCATTTACCTATTATAAAACTTTATATTACTGTTGTAGAACTAATAATTTTTATTTGTATATTTCAATTAAAGATTTAGGTTAATTTCTATAATTGATCTGTATTTTTGGTTGAAAATAAAGATTATATATGTGTTATTTTAACTTTTTTAAATAGAAATTTTAAATACTGCTATAGAAAAGGGAGATATATTAAAGTTTCTTCTTCAAAATATATCCTCCTATAGAGGAAAGAGAAAGAAAGGAGGAAATATTTTCTTCTTTTCATCTTAGTTTAGGTCCTCAATCTAGTTATACTAACCTGGTCTTACAAGATGCTATTGCTTATATGTAGGCACAAGTATCATCTTACTGGTAGAAATAACTCAAATTTAATATAAATTCATATATTTATTACTTTTTAAAATTTTCCTCATTTCTTTAATTGTTATCATCAGTTTATGTAAGAAATCACGTTAAAGTATATAATGAATATAAATCTAGATTTTTCCTTGTCCCTAATACATTAAGCCTGGTTCCAAATAGCAAAAGGAGTATGTTTTCCTTCCAATATACAAAGCTGTATATTGTCACCCTGCTTATTTAACTTATATGCAGAGTACATCATGAGAAACGCTGGGTTGAAAGATATACAAGCTGGAATCAAGATTGCCAGGAGAAATATCAATAACCTCAGATATGCAGATGACACTACCCTTATGACAGAAAGTGAAGAAGAACTAAAGAACCTCTTGATGAAAGTGAAAGAGGAGAGTGAAAAAGTTGGCTTAAACTCAACATTCAGAAAACTAAGATCATGGCATCTGGTCCCATCACTTCATGACAAATAGATGGGGAAACAGTGTCAGATTTTATTTTTCTGGGCTCCAAAATCACTGCAGATGGTGATTGCAGCTGTGAAATTAAAAGACACTTACTCCTTGGAAGGAAAGCTATGACCAACCTAGACAGCATGTTAAAAAACAGAGGCATTATTTTGTCAACAAAGGTCCATCTAGTCAAGGCTATGGTTTTTCCAGTGGTCATGTGTGGATGTGAGTGTTGGACTATAAAGAAAGCTGAGCACCAAAGAATTGATGCTTTTGAACTGTGGTGTTGGAGAAGGCTCTTGAGAGTCCCTCGGACTGCAAGGAGATCCAATCCATCCATCGTAAAGGAGATCAATCCTGAGTGTTCATTGGAAGGACTGATGTTGAAGCTGAAACTCCAATACTTTGGCCACCTGATGCAAAGAGCTCACTCATTTCAAAAGACCCCGATGCTGTGGAAGATTGAAAGCAGGAGGAGAAGGGGATGGCAGAGGATGAGATGGTTAGGTGGCATCACCAACTCAATGAACATGAGTTTGGGTGAACTCTAGGAGTTGGTGATGGACAAGGAGGCCTGGCGTGCTGCGGTTCATGGGGTCACAAAGATTCGGACACAACTGAGCAGCTGAACTGGACTGAATACATTAAGCCAAATGGTTAAGATAAAATGTTTATGCTGATTGTGGTTCAATGAAAAACAAACTATCGAAAAATGGTATATAGTACTTGAATGTATATTCTGAACCCCAGTTTCCAGGGAATGTTTTCCCATAATAAGCTATGCTCTGACACTGTCTGGGTGTCCTGTGAGCTCAGTCATTCAACCGTGTCTGACTTTATGTGACCCCATGGACTGTACCCTGCCAAGCTCTCTGTCCATGAGATTTCCCAGACAAGAATATGGAGTTGGTTGCTATTTCCTCCTCCAGGGAGTCTTCCTGACCCAGGGATCAAACCCGCCTCTACTACATCTGCTGCATTGGCAGACAGCTTCTTTATCACTGAGCCACCTGGGAAAGCCCTAGGGTGTCCTACAGTACAGCTCAATTCTGACATTGCATCCCAGAGACAGCATCAGATCCCTCAGGTTAAAGACTGCCCCTTAGATTGTAACCTGTCTTGACCAATGGACTATAAATCAGAAGTTCCTGCAACTCCTTCCTTGGATCAATTAATTTGCTAGAATAGCACACAGAGCTCAGAAGTATTTTACTAGGTCTCCAGTGTATTAAAAAATAATACAATTCAGAAACAGGTAGATGAAATAAATGTATAGGGAGATGTATGTGGGAAAGAATGCAGAGCTCCCATGCCTCTCAGCATCTTTCTCCCTAAATCTGCCATATTCACCAACTCTAATATATGCAGAACCTATTCCTTTTAAGTTTTTATGGGGACTTTTATTACAATGACATTTCTGATTAAATCACAGGCCATTAGTGATTGATTCAACCTCCAGCCCTTCTCCACTCCCAGGAGATGGGGCTGATGATGGGGAGACTGAAAGTCCAAACCTTCTTGTCACGATCACATGGTCTGCTGTCTAAGTAACCAGCCCCACCTCATGAAATACTAAAGACACCTTTCTGGCTCTTGTCACTTGGGAAGTTATAGGAGTTTTAGGAGCTCTGTGCCCAAAATGGAACTGAAGGTCAAATACACACACACACACACACACACACACACACACACACACATGTATATTAAATTACACATATAATTTTTTTACTATAAATCAGAATATCAAAGAACTCTTTCAGCATTCTGGTTACAGATGTGTAGTAGTAAGAGCATGTGTTAGGAACCAGGAAAACTATTATTTTAAAGTCATAATTTACTTCTGTGACCTTCAGCTTTCTTACTTCTGAAGAGTAGCTTCCTGAATATGCTGTTGTATTGATTAAAACTATTAAAAATAAAGTGATTAGGAGAATGAATTAGCAGTATTCCAAATGCTTCAATTATAGAGCAAGGCCAAATCCACTGTGAATAATGGAAGTTCTTGTAGACTTTAAAAAAGAAAGTATTCATAGATTATTAATACTAGTTATTTGTTTCCTTCTGGAGCATTTGAAAACTTTTTGTGGAGTCATTTAACTTGTATTTGTTTAGCTGGGACTCTATCAACAAAAGAAAAATCTACTGTAAATGGTGCAACTGATTTTCCACGCTTCTTTTTTGGAAAATATGAGGCAATCTGTCACCCACTTATGGTAGATATGAAGGATATTAGGTTTTTGTTTATGCTTGATGTTTTAATCCTGGTTTCATCTGCTAATCCTCTAGCATGGTGGTGGGATTTTTAAACCACACAAACTCTGCTCCATTTCAGGTGTATCATTTAGCAACTGTGTGAACTTGTTACCTTAAATCCCTAGGTCTAGATTTTCTATGTGGTAAAATAGAGTTAAAGGTATCTAATTGAAGAGGTGTGTGAGGATTAAAATATATGATGTATACAGAGTATATGCGAAAGTGCCTAAAAGTATGCAAAAATTAGATAATTGCTATTGCAGACAAGCAAAGGCTCACTGCTCAACTGGAATAGAAGCCAATGCCATGGCACCAGCTTTTGAGAAGCTAAAAAGCTTTATTTTGAGGTCAACTGACAAAGACATGGAGAGGGGAGAGCTAATATCTGTCTCCTTGCTCTGGCTTTTGGTCAGATTAAATGAGTTAAGGCAAGGGAGTGGAGATACAACAGCACTGGCAGGACAGGTTTCCCTTGGAGGGTCTGGGAACTTAGCCATTTATAGTTAGATATGGCAATACCATTATACAGTGGAAGTGATAAATAGATTCAAGGGATTATATCTGATAGGGCACCTGAAGAACTATGGAAGCAGGTTTCTAACATAGTACAGGAGGTGGTAATCAAAACCATCCCCAAGAAAAAGAAATGAAAAAAAGGTAAAATGGTTGTATGAGGAGGCCTTACAAATAGCTGAGGAAATAAGAGAAGCAAAAGGCAATGCAGGAAAGGAAAGATATACCCGTCTGAATGCAAAGTTACAAAGAATAACAGGAAGCTATAAGAAAGCCTTCCTCAATGATTGATGCAAAGAAATAGAGGAAAACAATAAAATGGGAAAGAAAATATATCACTTCAAGAAAATTAGATACCAAGGGAACATTTCATACAAAGATGGGCACAATAAAGGACAGAAATGGTATGGACCTAACAGAAGCAGAAGATATAAAGAAGAGGTGGCAAGAATACACAGAAGAACTATATAAAAAAAAAGATCTTAATAACCCAGACAACCATGATGGTGTGACCACTCACCCAGAGCCAGACATCCTGGAATCCAAAGTCAAATGGTCTTAGGAAGCATCATTATGAACAAAACTAGTGGGGGTATGGAATTCCAGCTGATGTATTTCAAATCCTAAAAGATGCTATGGAAGTGCTACACTCACTATAGCAGCAAATTTGAAAAACTCAGCAGTGGCCACAGGAATGGAAAAGATCAGTATTCGTTCCAATACCATAGAAGGACAATGCCAAAGAATGTTCAAATTGCCACACAACTGCACTCATTTCACATACTAGCAAAATAATGCTCGAAATTCTCCAAGCTTGGCTTCAATAGTACATGAACCAAAAACTTTGAGATGTTCAAGCTGGATATAAAAAAGGCAGAGAAACCAGAGATCAAATTGCCAACATCCATTGGATCATAAAAAGCAAGAAAATTCCAGAAAAACATCTACTGCTTCATTGACTACACCAAAGCCTTTGACTATGAGGATCACAACATAATGTGGAAAACTCTTTGAGACTGGAGTACCAGACCACCTTACCTGCCTCCTGAGAAATCTGTATGGAGGTTGAGAAGCAACAGTTAAAACTGGACATGTAACAATGGAGTGGTTCAAAATTGAGAAAAGAGTATGTCAAGGCTTTAAATTGTTACCCTGCTTATTTAACTCTTATGCAGAGTACATTATGTGAAATGCTGGGCTGGATAAAGCACAAGCTGGAATCAAGATTGCCAATAACCTCAGATATGCAGATGACATCACCCTTATGGCAAAGAATGAAGAGGAACTTAAGAGCCTCTTGATGAAAGTGAAAGATGAGAGTGAAAATGCTGGCTTAAAACTCATCATTCAAAAAACGAAGATAATGGCATCCTGTCCCATCATTTCATGGCAATGATGGGGAAACAATGGAAACAGTGACAGACTTTATTTTCTTGTACTCCAAAATCACTGCAGGTTGTGACTATAGCCATGAAATTAAAAAACATCCCTTGGAAGAAAAGCTGAAACAAACCTAGACAGCATATTTAAAAGCAGAGACATTGCTTTGCCGACAAAGGTCCATCTAGTCAAAGCTATGGTTTTTCCAGTGGTCATGTATGGATGTGAGAGTTGGACCATAAAGAAGGCTGAGCGCTGAAGAACTGATGCTTTTGAACTGTGGTGCTGGGGAAGACGCTTGAGAGTCCCTTGGACTGCAGGGAGATTCAACCAGTCAATCCTAAATTAAATCAATCCTGAATATTCTTTGGAAGGGTTGATGCTGAAGCTGAAGCTCCAGTACTTTGGTCACCTGATGGATAGAGCCGACTCCTTGGAAAAGACCCTGATTTTGGGAAAGATTAAAGGCAGGAGGAGAAGGGGACGACAGAGAATGAGATGGTTGTATGGTTTCACCAATTCAATGGAAATGAGTTTGAGCAATCTTCTGGAGATGGTGAATGACAGGGAAGCCTGGCATGCTGCAGTTCACGGAGGTGCAGAGTCAGACATGACAGAGGGACTGAACAACAACAATGATAATCAGACTTCAACACTGGGCCTTCCCTGGTAGCTCAGTTGGTAAATACTCTGCCTGCAGTGCAGGAGATCTGGGTTCAATCCCTGGGTTTGAAAGATCCCCTGGAGAAGGGAAAGGCTTCCTACTCCAATATTCTAGCCTGAAGAATTCCATGGACTGTATAGTCCATGAGTAGACACAACTTGGCAGATGGTGCCATAATAATTATGGCATCACTGATGTAATGAACATGAACTTGGGCAAACTTACGGAGATGGTGAGGGGCAGGGGCGCCTGGCATGATGCAGTCCATGTGGTCTCAGAGTTGGACATGACTGGGCAAGTTTACAACAGTAATAATTATATGTATTTTAGTAACTTATTAACTTGTATCCTTATACTTATTTTTATGTAAGAAACCCTATATTCAAGAAATAGTTAAGACATAAATGAATAAATAAACTCAATGTTGCAATGATTTTATTTCCTTCACTTCGACGTTACTCATAATTTTGTTAAGTTAGTCATTTCTCTTTTACCTTCCCTATATTAATGTTCCTAATTTCAGATAAAAACATCAGAGATCAGTTTTTTTTTTTTTCCAGCTCAGCATCCAAGCCTTCTCTGCTCTCTAAATTCAAATAAGGCCAAAAATTTATCTTTCTTTTCTTTCCAAGTATTGAAAGCTAAATCTCAGAATGAAAGAAAATGGAAACTAAATGAAAAGCCGAACTAATTTTACTTAAGCAGTTACAGCTTTCACAGTGAATGATTTGGAACTCTCCAATGTTACTTAGTGAATGTAATCACATGTATTTGTCTTGTTGAGAATTATATTGTGACATATGCATGGTAAGTAGGACTGCTATTATATAAATTTCCCAAGATTTATCACTTGCAGTTGCAGAGTACAAAATGAAAGGCTGCTTGAAGTTTTCTTGACAAAAATATTTGCATTATTTAAAGAAACCTTATGTATGTAAGTTATTAACTAATAAGACTAATAATCTCATTAATATTTAAACATTATTTGAATTCAGTGATAGAAATGCCTAAAATGTTTAGTAAGTGAAATAGAAGGGGAAAATGGGGTGGCATTCTGAAGTGCAGGCTGCTGCAGCTGCTAAGTCACTTCAGTCGTGTCTGACCCTGTGCGACCCCATAGACAGCAGCCCATTGGGCTCCTCTGTCCCTGGGATTCTCCAGGCAAGAACACTGGAGTGGGTTGCCATTTCCTTCTCCAATCTGAAGTGCAGGACGGGATTCAAAGTTCACTGGTGGCAAAATATAATCTATGATATACTTTTCACTTCTTTTATTTCCCTAGTTGTTTTAATTCATCTATTTTTTTTTCCCAGCATACACTCTTACATGTCTTCTTATATTTTCTTCTTATTGCATTTCTCCTATTAGGATTACATTTCCTTTCAGTTGATACTTCAGTATTATTCCTTTTGTCTTCTTGAAATGGCAGCTTTGCATGCAAACAGAATGAGAGGAATTTTGTGAGGTGAATGATTTGGATTGCAGTAAACACATAAGGGTGCTTCTTCCCTGGTAACTCGGCTGGTAGAGGATCCTCCTGCAATTCAGGAGACCCCAATATGCTTCCTGTGGTGGGAAGTTCCCCTGGAGAGAAGGGATAGGTTACTCACTCCAGTATTCTTGGGTTTCCCTGGTGGCTCCGATGGTTAAAGAATCTGCCTGCAATGTGGGAGACCTAGGTTCGATCCCTGAGTTGGAAAGATCCCCTGGAGGAGGGCATGGCAATCCATTCCAGTACTCTTGCCTGGAAAATCCCCATGAACAGAAGAGCCTGGCGGGAGACAGTCCATGGGGTCACAAACAGTCAGACACAACTGAGCAACCAAGCACAGCCCATCACAGACACATGAGGAGACAGCATATTAGAAAGCAGAGATACCGCTTTGCTGACAGAGGTCCCTATAGTCAAAGCTATAGTGTTTCCAGTAGTCATATACAGATGTGACAGTTGGACAGTAAAGAAGGCTGAGTACTGAAGAACTGATGGTACTGGAGCAGACTCTTGAGAGTCTCTTGGACAATAAGGAATTCAAACCAGCCACTCCTAAAGGAAATCAACCCTGAATATTCATTGGAAGGACTGATGCTGAAGCTGAAGCTCCAATACTTTGGCCACCTGATGTGAAGAGCTGACTCATTCACATGAATGAGACTCTGAAACTGGGAAAGATTGAAGGCAAAAGGAGAAGAGGACAGCAGAAGATGAGATGGCTAGATTGAATCACTGACTCGATGAATATGAATTTGAGCAAACTCTGGGAGATGGTGAAGGACAGGAAAGGCTGGTGTGCTGCAGTCCATGGGGTCACAAAGACTTAGTGACTGAACAACAGCAAACACATAAAGAAATTCTGCTCCAATCCATGTTTGGTAGAAACCCTAGAGTATATAAATCAGGAAAAAGGCGATGGTGAAAAGAGGCCTCTATTTATAGTCTTTCAACTGAGTTTTTTTTTTCCTCCAGTGGTTAAATATTTGCCATTACTATTCATCAGTGTCACAGTTGGTTCCATAATTATTTGAGGAATATCCAGAATTCAGGTAAGCAATGAGCACTAGTTTTATATCTTTTAAACTAATGTCATGATTAAAGAAAACATTTGTTTTATTTTACTCCAAAATAATTTAAATGAGTAATTAGGAATCAGTAAATAACTAACAGTAAGATATTATCTTGAAACTGAGTTTATTTCTACATTTTGGCTATTAAATTCTTGGGTTCATTCATCCCATATAAATTCAATTTCATCTCCATAATTTATTAAAAGTGTAGCTTTAGGATATCTACTGCTTAGGGGAAACAATTTCATTATTGATATTACCTTAGAATAGAAATTAATTTCTAACTATGGAGAAACAATTCCTTAAAAATCCTCTGAAATAAGGTCAGTATTATTTCCAAAGATGAAGCTTTAATTGCTGCTTTGTCATTTAACCTATTTTATTGCCAAGACTCACTGTATATAAGAGTTGAATGATTATAACACTTTATCTGTTCTCTATTTCATCTTCATAGGTACCCTATATTTAAGATAGGCTAGTAATATTATTTCTACTTTTAATATGAGCAAATAATATCTTAGTAGCCCACTGGCATGAATCTAAAATATTGGTAGGCTATAAATAAAACATAGGTCTTGTAACACCTAATAATATATATGTCTTTCCTAGCAAAACATACTTTGTCTATTAGAAGAGATTCATTTTCATTTTAGAAGATACACTTTTCAGCACTCTAAGAAATCAGTTTATGGTTGTATTTGTACATGTTCTGCAAACCAGTTGGAAATACATCAAAGGGTCACTTTTATAATGTGAAATTATTGTTTAAAATGTTCACCGTTTTTTATTTTGCTACTTACTAGCTATGTGACCTTAAACGTTGCTTAACAGCTCAGAGTCTGTTTTCCTATCCCTGCAAAAATGGAAATAATAATTTTACCAACCACAGACAGTTTCTTTGTAGATTATATGAGCCAGTATATTTAAAGTACTTAGCATAGGGCCTGGCACAATGTAAATGCTCTATAAATGTTAGTTATTAATATCATCATCATCATTAATCCTTTTTAAAATATAGCATCAATATTTGGATGAGGAATAAAATTTGCCAGTGTGTTTGCATGATCTTTTAAGACAAAGAATAAATGTCAAAATTATATAAGAAGTGAATAAAATTGGTTCTAGGAAAAGAATGAGAAAAGTTATGATTAAGGATTAAATCTAGGTCTCAATTTTATGTCAGTAAATCTAAAGTAGGAAACATAAATTGTATATTTATTGATAATTGGGTAAATGAACAAAGTCTAGATTTATAATATAGCTATTAAAGAAACTATGTGAGGACTATTACACAGTAAGTATTAGAGATTTTCCTGTGTATGTTTAATATTGGTTGCCCTCAAATGTCACCTGAGATGAACAGTTATTAATCAGGATATTAATAGGAAAATGGTAACTCAGTATGGTGCTTCAAACACTGACCCTCATTCTCATTGTGATGTAGCTAGAGATGCAGAAAGTGGTATAGTTGATCTTAAATCTATAAAATAATTAAAAGATTAGCACAGTTCAGTTTAGTCACTCAGTCATGTCTGACTCTTTGTGACCCTCTGGACTGCAGCACACCAGGCTTACTTGTCCATCACCAACTCCTGGAGCTTACTCAAACTCATGTCCATTGAGTCAGTCATGCCATCCAACCATCTTATCCTCTGTTGCCTTTGAAAATGAATAGGAGTATTACAGATGAGTGTTCAGTTAGAATGTAGTCATAATCAGCTGTGGCCTTTTTTCAGCTGTAGCTACAAAGTGGCCTTGAAGGTTTATCTTCTTGGGCACATGACAATAATAATGAAAATTCCCAGTAAATTAAGTTCTGTGGCAATAGTTGGATTAGGCATAAACCTTTGCAACTTCAGTAGTTTTGCAGAAAGGAATTTAGGGATATGGTCTACAACTGTTCAAGAAATTCCAAGTTTAAGGAGCAGTGTAGAAGATCCTAAGTGAGTGAAGAGGTACAGTAAAGAAAATAATTACAGTGAAGTTGAACAGAATTCAGTAGGGAATCTTAAATAATACAAAAAAACAAAATGTGCATGAAGAGTTCTTAACCCTGACTTTCCAGAAAAGAAAAAAAAAAAATCTTAGTTCTATCTATGGGCTGTCTTAACAGTTAATTTATTTTTCAGATTATTTTCTCTTAATATTACAGGTAGATCTTTAGGGAGATAGGTACAATTGATATTCTCTGAGAGTTGCACATGTACCTTCTCTTGAGTTCAAGAAGACACCTTGTATTCCTAGCTTTTGATCTATAATCTTCCCAATTTTGATTCCTTTTCTAGTAACCAGATCAAATATTTTAGTGATATTATTCAGAATTTTGGTAAAGTTTTAACTGTGACATATAGAACTCTGTGACTTTTCCTGTTCCTCTTTTGAATTAAAGTGAGACCTAAGTAGGGTAGATAACAGTATTCCAGTATTCTGTGGATAAGGGTAATCAGTAAGTTTATATCTAGTGGTTAGTATTCTTCTTCCAGAGTTTGATGGTTTTAATAAAGTGAAACCTGTCTTATTGTAGTCTGATCTCTGACATTGACATTATAGTAAGAGGTTTGCAAATCTTTAAGAAAACTTTTGGTGATACTGAGAACATAATATTGATTAGAATGAACAAAAATAAAAAGCTCTGTATTTTCCCTTGAAAAAGATTTGGGTAGTTATTTCTTTAATTCATGACCAGGTAGAATATTCCAACTGTAATAAAGGTGGTCTGAAATAATGTTTTAAAAGGAGGATATTAAGATAGTATAAGAAAGTACAATTTTTATAGTCAAGAAAATATATTTCAATAGCATTTGCCTTTATTACACATTATTTCCCTGGATCTGTACTCAGAGGTAAGAAATGTTTTGGTTCTTGTTCTCCATCTGCTCAGGGCTTTGCAAACATTTTAGTGATTTATGTTTTTCTTAGACATGAGTGAGATTGAAAGCTTTCCTGCAGTACTTCTGCTGTTTTTAGTTCCAGTTTTCCATATATTTCCAATTGATCAATTTATTTAAGAAGTTTGCCACCTCTGCAAATAAATGGATTTTCAAATATATCAACATGTATTGCATCAATTTCCCAGACAGTATCAGAGAGGGAAAATACACAAAGCATGTTTTAGCAATCGATGCTCACACACACACATGATCATATATTTGTTATATATATATTATGCATGTATATATTTTACACATAATTCAACAGAGTGAATAATGTATTATTTATGGTATAGGTGTTTTGTAAATCTGACTAAACACTTAGCAGCATTCAAAACCAGTTATAACTCTTCCTTCAAATTTGTCATTGGACATTACATTGGTCTGTGAAATAGCATATATATTTCATATATGTGGCTCATATTTCTCTTCATTAGTAACACATGCAAAGATATGAACCAATCACTTTAATAGTAAAAATTCCATTAAAATAATTCTTTATTCACCGTGCATTCTTTGTTTATGCTTATGACCATTCATTATTGGAAAGGAAGGAATTAGCATTAGGCCTACAATCTCTTTATTCTCTATTTGGAAGACCCAGGAAAGAGAGAGAAATGAGTTCTAAAATCCACCTTAATCATTCTGATTACAGAAGTTCTGATAAATATACCATTAGGGCTTAGTAGAAGTAATGAGCTTTTCTATGAAATGCTTTTAGCAGTATGTACCTGTCTGCATGTATCTTACCTGTCAAACTTTGAAACCCTTCTGAGTTATGAAAAGGAAAAAGCATCACCAAGTATGCTGTTATTGGTCACCCTGTGGGTGACCCATATATCTGAGCTAGAAAAACCCTACTGTGGTGGGAAGTATGTGGATCCAGAGAAGGGATAGATTGTGGCAAACAAAGGATGTTCATTAGTGAATCATGAATTTAAATAAGAATACAATCAAATTATTTACACAGGAGTACCTCAGAGCAAGAGAAGATTGCTAGCTATCTCTGTCAAATCTGGCATTCACTAGTGGCAGATGCTGGAAGAAACCTCTGGATCCATTTTCCCCAGAAAAGAAGAATTGGGCTCTTGGTGATTTATTGACTTTGCCCAAAAACTCCACCTAGATAATTTGGTGAAAAGAGGTGACATAGTACCCTTGATAACTCAGCTTATCACTAGCCACCTACTACCATTTGATTCACGGTTTATAGTCTATATTTACCATTCTAGTTATTTTTCTGATTACCTGGGGAAAATACTACCAATGAATCAAAGAGGGTGGAGAATACTGAACAGCAGAGCTCTGTCATTTTGTGTGGCTGTTAATCAAAGTGATACATTGCTGAGACAGCTGTCTGGGTGTGACAGAAAGCAGATTGCTTCTGCCTTCCCAACATGTCAAAAGTTTGTTTGCTACTTTGAATATATGGAATGTCATTGTCAGTGGAATGCATTTAAAGAAGGTTGTAAATGGAACCTGAAGAACCTCAAGGGAGTTTGCATGTGCTTTGGTGTCCTAATTTTAACAACAATACCCTCTGGAGTTATATAAGGGACATTTACATAATACCTTATATCAGCAGTTGGGGATACACTATGGGGTCAAATTTATCTAAGACTTTCACAGGGCACAGTGTTTTAGGGAATGTAGTTGCCAGAAGTGAACAAAAACAATAAAATTTAGCAACAATATATATTTTAGCTTGATAGAACTGACCATCCAGCCTAAGATAGTCTGTGAAAGATTTAAGGAGTTGATCTTGGAATACTGAGTGTGGCCAAAACGACACTACTAAGATTTGTCATTAGGTGCCAAAGACTTGCTAAAACAAATAGGAACACTAGTGAGAACTAGAGGGAACTATATTTCAGGAGAACGACCATGACTGGAATCAACTTGGAAGATTTAATGAAGATATAAGCAAATGGATAAATTGAATACTAATTCTCATGGAAAATCAATAGCAATGTTGGAAGAAATCTTGTACTTTCATATAGAAAGGACAAGTGGATATTCTAATGTTTATTAGAATTTAGTATTTTTTAAAGTCAATGGTTGAGAGTGCTAGAGGGCAACAGGAAGTTGTATTGGTGGGATCTGTTGCAAGTCTGAATTAAGGCATGTTGTCAGTGGAAATTGCAGCGAATACTATTCTCTGATGCCATTGTTCACAAAATAGCACTGAACTTTTCTTCTCTATGATGAATTGATTGGAATTAGGTAGATCAAACAATGGCACTTTTTTCCCATTACAATATTGCATAATAGCACTTGGAAGCCAGTACTTGTAAAACCTATATGATATATGTGGAATATGGTTATGACCACCAAAAAGATGAAGTCCAGAATTTACTGAAATAGGAACATACCAATTAATGAGGATTTTGATACATAAGAATCTCTGTTGCAAAGAATAATTGTGCTATATATATATTTTTTTCTTTTAATGAAACCACTGGGGAAAGGGTAGTAAGCCCTGTAAAACACAATATAAAGATGAAGACACTTTGCCCCTAGAGAGAGGATTAAAAATAACCTCTATAGTCAATGGAGAGGGGATGGAAACCAGCTGTGTTCATATTATTAGACATCTCCTACCACTGGGGAAAAGTTAGGAACTATGAAAATCTCAACCTCTTAGACCCAAGGATATATATATATGGAATATATGGAGAAGGAAATGGCAACCCACTCCAGTATTCATGCCTGGAAAATCCCATGGACCGAGGAGCCTGGTGGGCTACAGTCCATGGGGTTGCAAAGAGTTAGACACGATTGAGCAACTTCACTTCACTTCACTTTATATATATATATATATATATATATATATATATATATATATATGAAGTATATGTATATACATAATGTATATATATAAGTAATGTATATTACTTATATATAAGTAAATGTATATATATATATATATATACACATACATTTTTGTTTTCTTTTTTACCTGTTTGCTATCACCATCTTAGCATATCTGAAGCAACTGTCAAGAACTTAGCTCAGCCTGATAGAGCTGAGCTGCCAAGAGTCAGAGTGGGCAATACAGATAATGAGCTGGAATGAAAGTAACATTGAAGCCCTTAATCTCTTACTGCAATAGTGTAGAAAGAAGTTAAACTGGAGAAAGAAGTTCCCTGTTCCATGTCCTCATATGGAATGGCTCAGCTGCTGAAATTTGAATCAGCAAAGATATGGTGGTCATCTCACTATAGGGTAAGGACCCTGAACAAATAGTGTTTGCAATTTGATGGACCTGAATGCTAGAAGAAGGATAGAGAAAAGGGCTAGAAGTGGATAAATACTGAGTCAGAGTAGTGTCTTTAACATTTCCTTTCTTTCCCTAATAAAGAGGCCTCAAAACAGACCTTAGGAAGGAGTTTGCCAAATGGCCTAGGTAAAGAAGCTTCTTATAAAACAAAACTAGTGGAGGTTACAAAATTCCAGCTGAGCTATTTAAAATCCTAAAAGATAAGGCTATTAAAATGCTGTGCTCAGTATGTCAGCAAATTTGGAAAACAGCAGTGGCCACAGGACTGGAAAAGGTCAGTTTTCGTTCCAGAAGGGCAATCCCAAACAATGTTCAAACTACCATACAGTTGTGCTCATTTCACATGCTAGCAAGGTTAGGCTCGAAATCCTTCAAGCTAGACTTCAACAATACATGAACCAAGGACTTCCAAATGTACAAGCTGGTTTAGAAAAGGCAGAGGAACCAGAAATCAAATTGTCAACATTTATTGGATCATGGAGAAAGCAAAGAAATTGACTTCATTGCATCATTGACTATGCTAAAGCCTTTGACCATGTGGATCACAACAAACTGGAAAATTATTAAAGAGATGGGAATACTAGACCACCTTACTTGTCTCCTGAGAAATCTGTGTTCAGGTCAAGAAGCAACAGTTAGAACCAGACGTGAATCAATGGACTGGATCAAAACTGGGAAAGAAGTACATCAAGGCTGTATATTGTCACTTTGCTTATTTAACTTATATGCAGAGTACATCGTGCAAAATGCCAGGCTGGATGAATTACAAGCTGGAATCATGATTGCCTGGAGAAAAATTCATTAGAGTTGTTCCATACCATCTGACAGAAAAATCCAAACAAATTTTTTGGCAAACCCAATGATTAAATAGCAGATATTTCTTTTTTTTTGGCTTTCTCTTGAATCTGAAGTTTTCAAGATTTACCCTTACTTTAGAAATAAAAAACTCTTGAAAAAACTAGAAATAAAATACTCTTGATAAAACAAAAGATGAAAAATTATATTAGTAATATAAGTCAATAAAACTACTGAGAACATACATTAAAAACAAAAAATTCACTTATGAATTTTCCAGGTTTAAAGAGTAAACTATAGTGCTGAAAGGAATGCTGCTAAACATCTTAAAAGTATATCAGGGATCTCAGTTTTGCTTTTGTAGACATTATAACCCTCAACTTGTGAAAACTTGCCAGCAAAAATACTTCATGTATTTAAAATCATAGTTACAATCAGCTTTAAGAGTATGAAACACTCCTCAAAAAACATTTCTTTTATTCATGACACTTAAAAAGCAATTCATTTTCCTGTAAAGATAATTATATGAGCAGATCACTCAAGCCTTTTATATATGCAGAGTTTCAAAGTTGGTATGTACATTGTCTGCCTACTAATTTTAGCATGATGGTAGTGTTGATTCCCAAGTGGTACAGTGGTAAAGAAAGAATATGCCTGCCAATGCAGGAAACAGGAGAGACACAGGTTCAACCCATAAGTTCAGAAGATCTCCTGGAATAGGAAATGGCATTCCACTCCAGTATTCTTCTTTCCTGGTAGCTCAGTTACTGAGTTACCACTAACTGAGCAGGTAGCTCAGCCTCCTGCAATGCAGGAGACCCTGGTTCAATTCCTGGGTCAGGAAGATCTGCTGGAGAAGCGATAGGCTGCCCACTCCAGTATTCTTGGGCTTCCCTGGTGGCTCAGCTGGTAAAGAATCCGCCTGCAATGCAGGAAACCTGGGTTTGATCCCTGGGTTGGGAAGGTCCCCTGGAGAAGATAACAGCTTCCCACTCCAGTATTCTGGCTTGGAAAATTCCATGGACTGTATAGTCCCTGGAGTTGCAAAGAGTTGGACACAACTGAGCCACTTTCACTTTTTCCAGTATTCTTGCCTGGGAAATTTGATAGGCAGAGAAGCCTGGTGGGCTACAGTCCATGGGGCCACAAAGAGTCAGACACGACTGAGTTTCTGAGCACAGAGCACAGAGTTGATTTACATTGATAGTTTTGATCAATTTGGTCCTGAGAATTTTCTTTAACGTTACTTCATTTAGTTTTTCTTTAACAAGGAAGAATAGGAGTTAGTCACAAGCCATGTGATGTTGGAGAAGACTCTGGAAGGCCCCTTGGACTGCAAAGAGAGTCACTCCTAAAAGAAATCAACCCTGAATATTCATTGGAAGAATTGATGCTGAAGCTCCAATACTTTAGCCACCTGATGTGAAGAGACAACTCATTAGAAAAAAAATCTTGATGCTGGGAAAGACTGAAGGCAGGAGGAGAAGGGGACAAGAGAGGATGAGATGGTTGGATGGCATCACTGACTCAATGGATATCAGTTTGAGCAAACTCTGGGAGATGGTGAAGGACATGGAAGCCTGGCATTCTTCAGTCCAAGGGGTTGCAAAGATGGAGCAACTGAACAACAGTAACAATAATAATCCTCATAAAAGTTAACCTTCCTATCAGTGTCTTCTTCCCAGGAAACTCACCCTAAGATAATTGATATAAGAAGTGGATCAAAAAAAGTAGGTGATAGTGTGGTGTGTTATGGCTGGATTGCTTTCTGCCAGACTGGCAATAAGGACCTCTCACTGATGATTCCTATTGGTGGAACACAGATCCTGGCACAAGATGAAAGTACAGTTGTTAAAATTTTCACTTTTGGCAAACTGCAATGGTTTTCTGCTGAGAAGAAATGTGCTAGTTGTTATGAAGTATGCAGCATTTGAAAATATGAGAAAAATAGTAACTGTAAGGTCAGTGGTATTAGGTAGTTGTTACTAAGCACTGTTAATGTTGCAAGTGATCAAATGATGAGACAAATTATTAGGCAAATAAAATCTACAATTCAAAAGCCAGAGAGTCTCTGTAGTTGAATTTTGTACGTCCATCATTCCTTTCAAGGGAGAGCAGAGAAAACTGAGGACTTGGCTCAGGGATAAACCACCAGATTAGCTGACCTTCCAATGAGGTAGGTCTGATATGCCAAGGTCAGGGTCCTGTTTGGAGTAGAGAGGGACCTCAATTCATGAGATAGGAAATTTGAATTGGTGCACTGAAAAGTCTCAGAAGTCCATGTTCTTCAGGACCCTCTGACCTTGTATAAATGGCCCAGTACATTCATGCTCTCAGTAAGTTGTGCTTCAGTCTGTGACCCTGGGCACTATGGCCTGCCAGGCTCCACTGTTCATGGGATTTCCCAGGCAAGAATACTGGAGTGGGTTGCCATTCCCTTCTTCAGGGGATCTTCTCATCCCAGGAGTTGAATCCACATCTCCTGTATTGGCAGGCAGATTCTTTACCACTGAGTCACAAGGAAAGCCCCAAATGGCCCAGTATTTCCTGTAAATGCTATCACTGAGACTTGGTTGGAGAGGACAGAGAAACTTCTCCCTAAGAAAATATGCATCTCTCAAGATATGTACTCGGTTTCCCACCTTGACTAAATACCAGTAAAAAGAGTTGAATTACAACTGGTTTATTTAAGGGTAAGCAGGGTGTCATTAAAAATGAAAGGAACTGTAACTTCAAAATAGTTAGACTTAGCTAGTGCATATGAGCAGAAGCTGAGAGAATGTGCAGAGGATATATTTCTCAGTATGTTTATCAAGGGATATTGAAACTAAAGTTGAATTAAAGCTTATTAGTCTGTGGGAGTCTTCTGGAATACAAGATTTAATATACTAACAGAACCCTAGGAAATGACATAAACATGTTACTAGGGTGGCTTTTAAAAGAATTAGAAAAATGGCCCTGTAGCATAATTAAATTATTAGTTTTACCAGGTTATTTTATAGATTAACTTGGATTTTCTACATCCACATTTTATGTAAATAATAATAAGAACTGCTATTATTATCAATTGATATCCACCATATATTTCATGATCCATCAAATTTTTCATGAGCTTGTCAAGACTAAATTCTCTTTACTGTCACTCTAAATTATTCATCTTGTTCATTTTTTTTTTGAATTGGGATTCCTAAGCCTCTTGAGAAACCTGCATGCAGGTGAGGAAGCAACAGTTAGAACTGAACATGGAACAACAGACTGGTTGTTCAAAGAGTTCAAAGAGTCAAAGAGTTGGACACGACTGAGTGACTGAACTGAACTGAATGTCCTAATTCTTCTGTCTCATCTAACTCCTATCTTATATTTCTAACTTAACTTCTCTTTGTTTCTGTCTGTTGTTGTTTAGTTGCTAAGTCGTGTCCAACTCTTTCCGACTCCCATGATCTGTAGCCCGCCAGGCTCTGTCCATGGGATTTTCCAGGCAAGAATACTGCAATGAGTTGCCATTTCCTTTTGCAGGGGATCATTATCTAAGGCTAATCATATCATATTAGTAAAGTCAGAGGAACTAGAGATCAAATTGCCAACATCTGCTGGATCATTGAAAAAGCAAGAGAGTTCAAGAAAAACATCTATTTCTGCTTTATTGACTATGCCAAAGCCTTTGACTGTGTGGGTCACAATAAACTGTGGAAAATTCTGAAAGAGATGGGAATACCAGACCACCTGACCTGCCTCTTGAGAAACCTGTATGCAGGTCAGGAAGCAACAGTTAGAACTGGACATGAAACAACAGACTGGTTCCAAATAGGAAAAGGAGTTCATCAAGGCTGTATATTGTCACCCTGCTTATTTAACTTATATGCAGAGTACATCATAAGAAACACTGGGCTGGAGGAAGCACAAACTGGAATCAAGATTTCTGGGAGAAATATCAATAACCTCAGATATGCAGATGATACCACTCTTATAGCAGAAAGTGAAGAAGAACTAAAGAGCCTCTTGGTTAAAGAGGAGAATGAAAAATTGGCTTAAAGCTCAATATTCAAAAAAGTAAGATCATGTGATCTTAGTTGTGATGGGATCATCTGGTCCCATCACTTCATGGCAGATAGATGGGGAAACAGTGGTTGACTTTATTTTTCAGAGCTCCAAAATCACTGCAGATGATGAGTGCAGCCATGAAATTGAAAGACTCTAGCTCCTTGGAAGGAAAGTTATGACCAACCTAGACAGCATATTAAAAAGCAGAGACATTACTTTGTCAACAAATGTCCATCTAGTCAAGGCTATGGTTTTTCCAGTGGTCACGTATGGATGTGAGAGTTGGACTATAAAGAAAAACTGAATGCTGAAGAATTGATGCTTTTGAACTGTGGTGTTGGAGAAGACTCTTGAGAATCCCTTGGAGTGCAAAGAGATCTAACCAGTCCATCCTAAAGGAGATCAGTCCTGGGTGTTCATTGGAATGACTGATGTTGAAGCTGAAACTTCATTACTTTGGCCACCTGATGCAAAGAGCTGACTCATTGGAAAAGACCCTGATGCTGGGAAAGATTGAGGGCAAAAGGAGAAGGGGATGACAGAGGATGAGATGGTTGGATGGCATCACCAAGTCAATGGACATGGGTTTGGATAAACTCTGGGAATTGGTGATGGACAGGGAGGCCTGGCATGCTGTGATTCATGGGGTGATGATGAGTTGTCTACGACCAAGAGACTAAACTTAACTGAATCATATCATATGCTGGGAACATATTGCTTCTTGCATAGAGATTACCTCCTCAGTCTTCTGAATATTCAACTATTCTTTCTGAAATGAATATTTCCAATTGGATTTTAAGTACCCTTAGCACTCTGCACTTTGAAAAGAAAATTTAAAAATAAGAAAATTTTATTTCTTCTACTATACTACCATCTCAAGATGGTATCCTGTTTTTTTTTTTTTTTAATATCTTTTCCATTCTAGCAACTTTTAAAAAGTATTTGAAGCATTACCTTCACTTATTTGCTATTTAGTCAGTCTTAAAACTACTATAAAATTCTAGTTAAAAAAAATATCATCTGCACAAATTGTTCATCCCAAGTCAGGAATAAACTCTTGTGTAACTAAATACAGTAGACATGCTTTATTATTTATCTTGGTACAGCCTTGATACTTGAAACTTTTTCTTCCATGACTTAAATAAGAAAGCAATCTCCTACTTTTCCTCTTGTCTTTCTAGAAGTGTGTATTTCTTTATTCAGATGTGAGATACTTGAGTTCCTCAATACTAGTCTTCTGTTCCATCCCCCTTTCCTTATGTGATATCCCTGGGAAACCTTATTCATATCCAAGATGAAATTACCACTTATAAAAAGAAGCCATCATAACTTCCCATGCCCTGGATCTATCACTTCTCTGAGCCTGAGTCTTATATTTAGCTGTTTACTTGAATTCTCCTTTTGGATCTTTAAAAAGCAGCTAAAATTCAACATGTCTAAAACTGAATTCTTGAGTTTTCCATACAATTAATAGAGTTATTTGTATTGTTCTTAAAGTTCACTAATGACACTGTCATCCAACTAGTAATGTATATGTTATGCAAATATAGGCATTATTCTATCCCCCTACCTACCTCTCCCATAACCAGTGTATTGTATATAAAACTTTGGTAGATTGGATTATAGTTCCAATTTTTCAGTCCCCTAGAATAGGGTAATTTATTCATGCTATTTCCCATTTTATTTACAACATTTTCATCACACTTCCCCATTCTACTGATGTGATTAATTTTTCCCTCTTGTACTTTTGTGAACACAATTAAAATAGCATGTCACAGGTAGCTGTACCTCTTTATCCATAGCCTTGGAGGAAAGGCACATAGAACAGACGTGAACCCACTGGTAGACCTGCAGTCCCTTGTCTCAGACAAGTCCAGTTGAGATAAAATAAATGCTGGTTAATCTGCATGCCTGCAAATCTATAATCTATGAGCATGAAAATGTTTGTTGCAAGCCAGAAAGATTGTCAGGCTTTTTTTTTAAAAATAATATGCCATAGAACTTGATGATTAAGACTATCAATCTTATTAATTGTACCTCTTCAATATCTCTTGAACTGATTTAATTTTCTGCATTTCTCTCCTCTAATCAATTACTATTATCTCTTAAATACTGAAATGATTTCCTAATGACTCTACCTGTGTTAATTGTCTCATCAAGTATTTTCATAACATTGTTCCCAGTGCTCTCCTTTGGAGATATGAATTTGATCAAAATACCTTCATTTTCTTCCAACACTGCTTTATACTTGCACACTTCAAATGGTGTTTTTCTTCCTTTTAATAAAAGAGACAAGATTTTCATAAGCCTTTTATAATCAGGCTTGTTGCTTACATTTTCTCCCATGATGCCCCACCCTTTTACTTCAAACTGACTTTGTTTTGTTCCTTTATGCTTGTATTTTACTGGCATTGGAACTGTATCATGTTGTTTCTTCTGAGTGGCATATTTATCCAGTTACTATTTTTCTAGTTAACTCGTTGCTTCTGTTCAGATTTCAATTAAATTATCCCTTTTCCAAAAAATAACCCACATATTTCCTGAACAGATCAAACTATATCATACTCTCTCATTACATTTTGCTTTTATATTACCTTTAACACTTGAAAATGTATATATATGTATCTTATTTTTATTTCTACTTTATCTGAAAATGTAAATTATTGAGAGCATGATTTATGGACAATGCCTGGCTAATAGGACAATGCCTTGTGTATAGATTTCCTCATTGAATAGGAATAAGATTTTATTTCAAACATTGCCTCCAGAAGCAGTCACACCAAAACTTACTGCTGACAACTTTTACATTGATGTCTCACTTAGCCACATCTCACTTATTTTGAACTGAGACATCTTTGTTGAAATTGTTGCTTGGTTTGTAGGTGGTTGCTACATCTGATCTTGCACATATGCAATCAAAGATTTTTCACTTTGCAAATCAGTCAATTATGTTTTATTGTTGCCATTGATTGTATTAGATTACTGTTACTCATTTTTTAAAGAATTTTTTTTTGATTTCTTAAAATATGGCTTAGAGTGAATGTTAAAATGAAGTTAAAGCCTGGCTTATTCTATTTTATTTCTGTACTCGTCTGTAAATAAGCTTTAACTTCTAAAATGAGGACTTTTAAACTTTATTGTTTTTGACATTTTTGAGCCTTATATAATTTCATTCATAAGAGGAAACAATTTAAAAAATTAAGAAAATTTGTGAGGAACATGTTATTAAATGTGAATATTCACTAAGTATATATATGTATGTATATACATATATATTATGAAATCTATTCAATTTTTAAGTAGATGCCCTGTAATTTTTTTTTTTTTTTGCTCTTTCCACTTGTTTAAACAATGGTTAAACCTTCTGGAGAAGGGTTACTATAAGCCATTTAGCTTTGACTGTCATTTAAAATTATTTTTTAGTTCCCAGCAAAAATTAATGTCCATTTTTTTCAGATAAGAGGTTAAAAATTACTTTAGCTCATTTGAGCATAAGAGTCCATCTCCTCATTCTTGCAAACTTGGAGAATCACTGTTGTTATAAACTATTGGATAGGGAAAATCATACATGGCATAAAATGTCCCATTAAAACCAGAAGAGGAAGGAGAAATTCCATTTTTTTTTTTTCTGATCCAAAAAGAATGGACCAGAATGAAAGGAAATAGAACAGGGGCAAAGAAATAGAGCATAGATATACCCACCTCTTTAAGCTGAAATCCAACATGGGAAATATATTACAAACATGAGGAGAAAACTGAAAGTAGAAGAGACTTTCACCTGTTCCTGTTTGGAACCCTAAGAAGAAAATCGTTACACAAGGAAGTCTCTTGTCTATATATTGGTGAAGAGTCATAAGAGCAACAGCAGAGGGGGAAAGTTGGATTATCAGTGTTGCTTTTTGGTGTTTAGGGGATCAAAACATCTCTTTGCACTCCAGGGAGAGGAAAGAGAGATGCAAAGAAGGCTATTAGACAGTCAAAGTTGTAGTGTGCATCCCAGGTTTTAGTCTTAAACTTTTTAGTCTTAAAATCCGGTTTATAAGCTAAGAACACTTATTATTAGCAATAGACCTGATAAATAGTTTGAGCAGTTTGCATTTAAAATGTAGCAAGACTTCCAGGTTCAACCTGACACATAAATAACATAGACTTCATTACTCCCTTCCTCACAAGAAAAACCTGGACAAACTGAAAATCAAAAATTCTTTTTTGATGCATCAGATAATTAAAGTCACAAAGAAAATCACTATTTCCTAAACTAAAAAGATAGGTGAATACAGAGGATCATGTCTTAAAGTGAGCAGCTGCTGGAGCCAAAAACTCATAGGAGAACTTAAAGGTAATTTCTAATTACTGGAAACTGAGCCTTGTCAAGTCTGAGAGAGGAAACATCTGAAAGCCCAACTTTAGGAGGAGTTCAATATTATTCATGAGTTTTACTTCTAGAAGACCCACCGGGTTCTCAGAATGAAGGATGGAGAAAAATCCTCTCTACCCTCCAAGAAAAGGAGGAGAAAAAAATAACTTTTTGAAATATGTTCAGATACTTCTGTCTCCTAAACACCCAGAGGCTGCCATTAGAAGAAACTGTGTTACCAAGGCCCAGCTATCTTGGGAGAAAGGAAATATCTGACTACAGCCTCCTCTCACTTTAAATATAGGGAAGGAGAAAACCCAACTCCAAATTTACCAAGCTTTCCTATTTCAACTAAAGTGGGGGGAGGAGACAAAAAAAACAAAACTGAGAAGCATTTGTGAAGGTCCATACCCTGGTGGCACAGACTTACTAAAAGACCAATATTTAATTATAGAATTTTAGAATGCTTCACCTTTAGAAGCTTCCATTCCTTACCATCACATTAATAATGTTTCTTTATAATGGCAGGGATTAGAAAGGAAATAACTGCAAAGCTCAGACCTTATTTAACAAAGAGTCTCTTGAAAAACCAAGACCATAGGGAAGACAAAAACTAGAGAAATTTTAGAATTTGATACTGTATCTAAAACAAACACTAGCCACAGCCTAACTTATAGGCAAACAAGCATAAAATACCACACTGAAGACCTGTTTATATGCACTGAGGGCATGCTCAGTTGTGTCTGAATTTTTTGTGACCCCATGGACTGTAGCTCACCAGTCTCCCCTGTTCATGGAATTTTCCAGGCAAGAATACTAGAGTGGCTTGCCATTTCCTACTTCAGGAGATCTTCCAACCCAGGGCTCAAAGCAGCATCTCTTATGTCTCCTGCATTGGCCAGCAGATTCCTTTCCATGGGCCCACTGGGAAGCCCATAAAGACCTGCTTACTTCAGTTGTTTTTTTTTTTATCCTTTTTCTTAAACCAATGTATCATGTTGAACTTTCAGTGGAAAATCACAAGACATAATGAAAGACAAAAACACAGTCTGAAGAAATAAGATACAGCATATATATATATGTATATATATATACATATACACACACACACATATATGTGTGTGTATATATATATATATATATATATATATATACAGAAATTTTGGAATTATCACAAAAGGATTTAAAGCAACTATGATACAGAAGATAAGGTGGTTGGATGGCATCGCTGACTCAGTGGACATGAGTTTGAGCACACTCCAGGAGACAGTGAAGGATAGGAAAGTCTGGCATGCTGTAGTCCATGGGGTCACAAAATTTGGCATGACTTAGTGACTAAGCAAATGATTAAAATGTAAAGAACTATAACGGAAAATGTAGATGTACGACAACACATAAGCAATGTAAGCAGAGAGAGGAAAACTCTAAGGAAAGAATCAAATTGTAATTCTAGAAATGAAAAAAACCTGTGACATAAATGAAAAATGCCTTTGATGGTTTCATCAATAGACTGGACTCAACTGAGACTCAGAGAGCACGAAGACAGGTCAACAGAAACATCCATACTAAAAAGAGAAGAGAAAAAGATGAGAAAAGCCACAGAATATTCAGGAGCTGTGAGGTAGTTACAAAATATGCAATGTGCATAGAGAAAACACAAGAAGAAACAAACAGAAGAAATGTTTGAACTTATAAGGCTGACAGAAATTTTAGTTTTCTTCCAAAATTAATGACAAACAACAAACCTCAGATGCAAGAAGCTGACAGATCACAGACTATGGTAAATGTAAAAAAAAAATCTAAAGGTAAGCATATCATATTCTAACTGTAGATTGAATCAAAGATAGAAAAGTTGAAAAAAAGCAGTAAAAAGAAACACTTTACCCTATAGAGAAACAGAGAAAAGAATCAGGCCAAATTTCGCATGACAAACCATACAAGCAAGAAATAAGTGGAGTGAAATATTTAAAGAAAAATTAACCTAGAATGCTCAATGAAATTCTACTTCAAAAGTAAAGAAAAAATAAAGACTATGTTAGAAAAATAAAAATTAAGAGAGTTAGTTTTCAGCAGACTTGCCTTGCAAGAAATACTAAAAGCATACTGAAAAAGAAAATTACATAGGTCAGAAACTCAAAGCTACATGAGAAAAGTGTTGAAGAAGGAATATATAAAGGTAAAATAAAATATTTTATTTTCTTATTCTTAATTGAACTACAATTAAATTTGTTCAAGTTAATAGCAATGATGTATTTGGGTTTTAAGAATCTATAAAAAGTGAACTGTGTGACAACACTATTATAAAGTATCAAGAGAAACAAATCAAAAATGCTTTTCTATAAGGTACATGCATTACAAAGTGAAAGTGAAAAGTGAAATAGACTCAGATTTCTTTTGTGTATATTACGAACTCTATGACACCACTAAGGGAAACAGAAAAAAATATGTGCTAATAGAAGAGAATCTGTTCATTGAAAAAATAAGAGAGTTTGAGAAAAAAACATCTACTTTTGCTTTATTTACTATGCCAAAATCTTTTACTGTGTGTATCACAACAAACTGTGGAAAATTCTTAAAGAGATGGGGATACGAGACCACCTGACTTGCCTCCTTAGAAATCTGTATGCAGGTCAAGAAGCAATAGTTAGAAATGGACATGGAACAATAGACTGGTTCCAAATCGGGAAAGGAGTCCGTCCAGGCTGTATATTGTCACCCTGCTTATTTAACTTATATGCAGAGTATATCATGTGAAATGCTGGGCAGGATGAAGCACAAGCTGGAAGCAAGACTTCCAGGAGAAATATCAATAACCTCAGATACACAGATGAAACCACCCTTATGGCAGAAAATGAAGAACTAAAGAGCCTCGATGAAAGTGAAAGAGGAGAGTGAAATAGTTGGCTTAAAACAACGTTCAGAAAACTAAG
Organism: Odocoileus virginianus; assembly: GCF_023699985.2. Classification (NCBI taxonomy): domain Eukaryota; kingdom Metazoa; phylum Chordata; class Mammalia; order Artiodactyla; family Cervidae; genus Odocoileus; species Odocoileus virginianus. The sequence goes on from NC_069704.1 coordinate 18,709,996, forward strand.
ATCATGGCATCTGGTCCCATCACTTCATGGGAACTATATGGGGAAACAATGGAAATGATGAGAGACTTTATTTTGGGGGGCTCCAAAATCACTGCAGATAGTGACTGCAGCCATGGAATTAAAAGACAGTTTATCTTTGGAAGAAAAGCTATGACCAACCTAGACAGCATATTAAAGGCAAAGACACTACTCTATGAACAAAGGTCCGTCTAGTCAAAACCATAGTTTTTCCAGTAGTCATGTATGGATATGAAAGTTGGACTATAAAGAAAGCTGAGCACCAAACAATTGATGCTTTTGAACTGTACTGTTGGAGAAGACTCTTGAGAGTCCCTTGGACTGCAAAAAGATCCAACCAGTCCATCCTAAAGGAAATCAGTCCTGAATACTCATTGGAAGGACTGATGCTGAGGCTGAAACTACAATACTTTGGCCACCTGATGTGAAGAACTGAGTCATTGGAAAAGACCCTGATGCTGGGAAAGATTGAAGGCGAGAGGAGAAGGGATGACAGAGGATGGAATGGTTGGATGGCATCACAGACATGATTGACATGAGTTTGAGTAGGCTCCAGGAGTTGCTGATTGACAGGGAAGCCTGGTGTGCTGCAGTCCATGTGGTCACAAAGGGTTGGACATTACTGAGTGACTGAACTGAATTGAACAGAAGAGAAAATATGGAATTATGTAAAGTGATCAATCAAAATCAGAGAAGGCAAATAAAGAGCCAAAACAAATAAAAGGAAACAAAGAACAAGGATAGTTAAAAGAAAACAGTTACAAACATAATCAGGATTAGTTCAACTAAGCACTTTAAATATGAAAGTTCTAAATATAAAAATTACAAGTCACTGTCTAATTGGGTGGATAAAAACAAATGCAATTATGTTTAACAGAAACTCATTTAATGTATAAGATGCAAAGGGATAGAGAAAGTGATAGAGACAGATATACCATGAAAAATAAAATAATCTGGACTAACTATTAATTTCAGATAAAGCTGATTTCAGAGCATGACAAATTTTCAGGGATGAAGATGACATGAAATATTGATAAAGGATATTTTACATGAAAACATAGCAATCCCTAATGTGAATGGGTCTAACAAGGAAGTGTCAAAATACATAAAGCAAATCTGAGAAGAGAAGTAAGGACAAACAGAAGAATTCACTATTATTGTTTGTGACTTCAAAATCAGCAATTTACAGGTCCATCAGGCACAAATAATACAGAATATAAATGAGCTAAATGACACCATGAATTAACTGGATATTATTGACATTTGCAGAATATGTTATCCAAGAGCAGCAGAATACACTTTTCTTAAACTCACAGAAAAACATTTGCCAATATAAACCACAGTCTAGAACACACACAAAATACAAAATACCTATTTAAAGGAATACGAAGTATTGCAAAATACGCCCTCAGGCTACAATGGTCTTAAAGTAGAAATCAAGAATAGAAAGATAGAAAATAGAATTAAAAAATAAGTAAAACACTTTAAATAATACATGGGATGAGGAAGAAGACTTAAGAGAAATTTAAAACATATTTAACTAAATAAAAATGAAAAGTTAATTTATCAAGATATGTAGGCATAAACACTTAGTGCAATAGTCAATTAATTTATTAGGAAGAAACCTAAAATAAAATGTGCTTCCACCTTATAAAAGCAAATGAAATAAATGTAAGTAGAAGAAAAGAAAAAAACCAAAAAGGTGAAATCAAGAAAATTGATAACAGGAAATCACTAGAGAAAATCAATGAAACCAAACAGCAGTTCTTTGACAATAACAGTAAAATAATTAAAGTGTGGCAGGGGCCGGGGTGGGGGGGAGGGTTGGGGGAGGTTGGGCGAGGAAAGACCTAAGTTAGTAGTATCAGAAATGAAAAGGGTGTCATCACTACTGATCTGATTAATATTAAAGGGTAATCAGTTCAGTTCAGTCACCCAGTCGTGTCCAAGTCTTTGCGACCCCATAGATTGCAGCACTCCGGGCCTCCCTGTCCATTACCAACTCCCAGAGTTTACTCAAACTCATGCCCATTGAGTCTGTGATGCCATCCAACCATCTCATCCTCTGTAGTTCCCTTTTCTGCCTGCCCTCAATCTATCCCAGCATCAGGGTCTGTTCAAATGGGTCAGCTCTTCGCATCAGGTGGCCTAAGTATTGGAGTTTCACCTTCAACATCAGTTCTTCCAGTGAACACCCAGGACTGATCTCCTTTAGGATAGACTGGTTGGATCTCCTTGCAGTCCAAGGGACTCTCAAGAGTCTTCTCCAACACCACAGTTCAAAAGCATCAATTTTTCAGTGCTCAGCTTTCTTTATAGTCCAACTCTCACATCCATACATGACTACTGAAAAAGCAATAGCTTTGACTAGATGGACCTCTGTTGACAAAGTAATGTCTCTGCTTTTTAGTATGCTGTCTAGGTTGGTCATAACTCTCCTTCCAAGGAGCAAGTGTCTTTTCATTTCATGGCTGCAATCACCATCTGCAGTGATTTTGGAGCCCAGAAAAATAAAGTCAGCCACTGTTCCCACTGTTTCCCCATCTATTTGCCATGAAGTGATGGGACTGGATGTAATGGTCGTAGTTTTCTGAATGTTGAGCTTTAAGTCAACTTGGAGAATTTTGAGCATTACTTGACTAGCATGTGAGATGAATGCAGTTGTGCAGTAGTTTGAGCATTCTTTGGCATTGCCTTTCTTTGGGATTGGAATGAAAACTGACCTTTTCCAGTGCTGTGGCCACTGCTGAGTTTTCCATATTTGCTGGCATATTGAATGCAGCACTTTCACAGCATCATCTTTCAGGATTTGAAATAGCTCAACTGAAATTCCATCACCTCCGCTAGCCTTGTTTGTAGTGATGCTTCCTAAGGCCCACTTGACTTCACATTCCAGGATATCTGGCTCTAGGTGAGTGATCACATCTTTGTGATTATCTGGGTTGTGAAGATATTTTTTGTATAGTTTATCTGTGTTTCTGTTAGGTCCATATCATTTCTGTCCTTTATTGAGCCCATCTTTGCATGAAATGTTCCCTTGGTATATCTAATTTTCTTGAAGAGATCTCTAGTCTTTCCCATTCTATTGTTTTCCTCTATTTCTTTGCACTGATCACTGAGGAAGCCTTTCTTATCTCTCCTTGCTATTCTTTGTGTGCCAGCTAATGAAATTTGTTTCATGTATATTGCTCTGTTAAACCTTGCATCAGGTAGACATCGATAGTTATACTTTTATAATAGTCAACTAAGTTTCCATAAATAACACAATTCATCTTTATTTTTAATTGGACCAGAGAAAACTTGCATCCCAAAGTTCGTCTAGTGACATTCGTTGTTTTGATTTTGTTTTGTTTATTGCAGGCTGTATCCATAAATGCCAGATTTTTATTTGTCTGTTAAACAGATGCCCTTTTCTTTTCTATATCATTCTTCTAGTCAAACTGGTTTAAATGTTTTGTGTCAAATTTAGAACTTAAGTACTTGGATATGCCTATCAATTACTTTTATTGATAATCACTTTGTAGTAATAAAAAATGTTATAAAATAAATAAATAAATAATTTAAATATATATAATGTAAATATAAATAATAAAAATTTATAAAATAAATAAATAAATTAAATAAATAAATAAATAAAAATGTTTCGAGAGAACAGCGTTGAAACCTGTATTATCTATAGTGAAACAGATCACCGGCCCAGGCTGGATGCATGAGACAAGTGCTCGGGCCTGGTTCACTGGGAAGACCCGAAGGGATCGGGTAGAGAGGGAGGTGGGAGGGAGGATTGGGATGGGGAACACATGTAAATCCATGGCTGATTCATGTCAATGTATGACAAAACCCACTACGATATTGTAAAGTAATTAGCCTCCAACTAATAAAAATAAATGAGAACAGCATTGAAACATGTATATTATCTAGGGTGAATCAGATCACCAGCCCAGGTTGGGTGCATGAGACAAGTGCTCAGGCCTGGTGCACTGGGAAGACCCAGAGGGATCAGGTGGAGAGGGAGGTGGGAGGGGGGACCGGGATGGGGAATACATGTAAATCCATGGCTAATTCATTTCAATGTATGACAAAAACTACTGTAATGATGTAAAGTGATTAGCCTCCAACTAATAAAAATAAATGGAAAAAAAATAAAAATAAAAAAATAAAAAAAAGAAAAAAAAAAGAAAAAGGAAAAGCTGGCTAAAAAAAACCAATTACTAATGAATATCATTGCATCTTAACTCAGCAAGTATTTAATCTGTTGGGTTTATAAATTCAGGCCATGCTTGAACTGGAGCATAGAGTTAAATGGAGATAAAGTTGTAGGAGTCATAACTTGGAGTACAGTACTGAAAAATAAGGTAGCAAAAATCATGTTTATTTTCTAGTAAAATATGACTTTTACAGTGATTAAAATAACTACTGTGAATAGAACAGTGGTGTTTCCATGAGAATATTAAAGACCGTTTAGAATACCTCCTTTTAGTTTAGATTGCTGCCAGTGTTGATCAAATTGCCAACATCTGTTGGGCCATAGAAAAAGCAAGAGAATTCCAGAAAAAAATATCTACTTCTGCTTTATTGATTACACCAAACCCTTTGACTGTGTAGATCACAACAAACTGCAGAAAATTCTTCAAGAGATGGTACCTTATTTGCCTCCTGAGAAAACTTTATGCAGGTCAAGAAGCAACAGTTAGAACCAGACGTGGAATAAAAGACTGGTTACAAATTGGGAAAGGAGTACATCAAGGCTGTATATTGTCACCCTGCTTTCAGTTCAGTCGCTCAGTCATGTCCGACTCTTTGTGACCTCATGGACTGCAGCACACCAGGCTTCTCTATCTATCACCAACTCCTGGAGCTTGCTCAAACTCATGTCCATTCAGTCAGTGATGCCATCCAACCATTTCATCATCTGTCACCCGCTTCTCCTCCTGCCTTCATCTTTCCCAGCTTCAGAGTCTTTTCCAATGAGTCAGCTCTTAGAATCAGGTGGCCAAAGTATTGGAGCTTCAGCTTCAGCATTAGTCCTTCCAATGAATATTAAGGACTACAGTTCAAAAGCATCAATTTTTCGGTGTTCAGCTTTCTTTATAGTCCAACACTCACATCCATACACGACTACTGAAAAAGCAATAGCTTTGACTAGATGGACCTTTGTTGGCAAAGTAATGTCTCTGCTTTTTAATATGCTGTCTAGGTTAGTCAAACTTTCCTTCCAAGGAGCAAGCATCTTTAAACTTCATGGCTGTAATTACCATCTGCGGTGATTTTGGAGCCCAAGAAAAGAAAGTCTGTCACTGTTTCCATTGTTTCCCCATCTATTTGCCATGAAGTGATGAGACTGGTCACCCTGCTTATTTAACATATATGCAGAGTACATCATAAGAAATTCTGGGCTGTAGGAAACACAAGCTGGAATCAAGATTGCTGAGAGAAATATCAATAACTTCAGATATGCTGATGATACCACCCTTAAGGCAGAAAGTGAAGAGGAACTAAAGTGCCTCTTGATGAAAATGGAAGATAGTGAAAAAGCTGGTTTAAAACTCAACATTCAAAAAGTGAAGATCATGGCATCTGGCCCGTCTGTCTCAGTCAGAAGTGACTGAGCGACTGAACTGAACTGAATGTTGGGCTTCCCTGGTGACCCAGAAAGTGAAGAATATGCCTGCAATATAGGAGATCTGAGTTCAAGCCCTGGATCAGAAAGATTCCCTGGAGAAGGGAATGGCAGCTAAATACAGTATTCTTGCCTAGAAAATCCCGTGTCCATGAGGTTGCAAAAAGTTGAACATGACTGAGTGACTATCACTTTTGTTCTTTCACAAATATTAATTACTCTAGGAAACTTAGATTTTAAGACTTCAGTAGGAAACACAGTCCAGTTCTCCTGAGGTGCTGACTTCACATGAGAAAGATAAAGCATGATGTTGTTATTTTGTCTGCTTTTTTCCCCCTGGTGATTGGCAGGGGTTCTCCCAGTTAGTGACAGCCTTCCTTCCTGCAGAACACTTTTATATTGATGAAATATTTCAGTTAGCAGCAGTAGCAGACTTTCTTCCAGAAAGTCCTTTCAGGTTCTTACTATGTTTTATGTCTCAGAATTTCCAGGGAAGAGAGAAGCCCTTTTATGTATTAAATATGATTATAAGAAAGTGAAAAGTGAAAGTGAAAGTCACTCAGTTGTGTCTGACTCTTTGCAACCTCATGGACTGTGCAGGAATTCTCCAGTATTCTGGAGTGTGTAGCCTTTCCTTTCTCCAGGGGCTCTTCCCAACCCAGGGATTGAAACCAGGTCTCCCACATTGCAAGTGGATGCTTTATCAGCTGAGCCACAAGGGACATGGTCTCAGACCCAAATTCATAAGCCTGTCATGCACAAATATAAAAGGTGACATTCCATACTTGTTTCTTTAAAAAAAAAAAAATTTATTGAGGTATAGTTGATGTGCAATGTAAGTTTCAAATGTATAACATAGTGATTCAAATTTTTACAGATTATATTGACTCTGGAGTGTAATATATTTTATAACTATAAAATGTTGGCAATATTCCCCTGTGTTATATAATATATCCTGTAGCTTATTTATTTTATGTATAGTGGCTTGTACCTTTTAACCTCCTACTCCTAACTTGCCCTTCCCTGCCTCCCTCTCCACGCTGATAGCCACTAGTTTGTTCTCTTTATCTGTGAGCCTCTTTTTTCTTATATTCACTACTTTTAGTTTTTAGATTCCACATATATGATATATCACACAGTATTTATCCTCCTCTGTCTGACTTGTTTCACTAAGCATAATACCCTCCAAATGCATCGGTGTTTTTGCAAATGGCAAAATTCCATTCTTTTTTTTATGGCTGTGTGGTATTCCATTGTGAGTGTATTTATGTATCTCTTTATGCCTTCATTTGTTGATGAACACTTAGGTTGCTTCTATATATTGGCACTTGTGAATAATGCTGCTGTGAACATTGGGATGAATAAAACTTTTCAAATTAGTGTTTTCATTTCTTCAGAAATACACTCAATAGTGGAACTGTAGTTTTGATTTGCATTTCTCTAGTTATTAAAAATGTTGAGCTTTTTTTTTTTATTTGCTTGTTGGCAGTCCATATATCCTATTTTGAAAACTCTCTATCAGATCTTCTCATTTTTATTAGTTTGTTTGTTTTTTTGATGTTGAGTTGCTTGAGATGTTTATATATGGATGTTAACACCTTATTGGTCATATCATTTCATATTATTTGCAAATATTTTCTCTTAATAAGCAGACTATCTTTCATTTTATTGATGATTTCCTTTACTGTGCAAAAGCTTTTAAGTTTAGTTAGGACCTGTTTGTTTGTTTTTGCTTTTATTCTTTTGCTTTGGGAGACAAATCAGAGAAAATAATGTTATAGATTTTGTCAAAGAGGGTTCTGTCAGTTCTTCTAAGAGTTTTATGGTTTCCAGCCCTACATTCAGGCCCTTAATCCATCTTCAGTTTATTAGAATTGCAGAGTTGTGTTCATCTCCCTACCTTTAACATGAGGAGAGGAAGATATAGCCACAGCATGTTTTTTCTATTGCAGTGATTTTCTTGTGGTTCCAGAGTTTTAGTTGCCCTCATACTAACTTGGTTTCCTTTGTCTGAGTCTCTTGCTTCTTCAGAAATATAAATTCAGATCCCATGACATGTGAATCTCAGGTTTACATTCCACTCTGAAGAGACATAGGATTTCTGAGCTATGACAGGTTTCCCAGACACTTTCTAAGCTGGTAGAGGTTTTTATTTTTTGTTTATTTGTTTAAAATAATTTCTTTACAAATCAAGTCAGCCTTTTTAAAAGGTGCCAGTTAAGGATCTTTAGCTCCATCAATATACTTTACTAGAGTTTAATTCCATCTTTTCTATGTTCTAATGGGAATTTTGGTCTATCTTCTAGTGTCATTGTTTGAGCTTCCTGGGACACCATAGAGTTAAATGATAAGTTAACACTGACTTTCAGCTCTCTTCATTTATGGTAACTTGAGATGTCGTTTCCTTTTTTTTTTCTTCCCCAAATCCAATTGTGAGTTAAATGTTTTACCTTTAATTTGTGATTTAAATATGTGTGTGTGTGTGTGTGTGTGTGTGTGTGTGTTTACAGCAAGGATAGTAGGAAAAAAGGGGAAGGATGTTTATAACATCTTGATAGGTCATGGAGTTAGAAGAAACTGGAAGCCATTTTCTGTAATGTTGCTATTCAGTTGCTCGGTTGTGCCCCACTGTTTGTGTCATCCTTGATTGAAGCACGCCAGGCCTCCCTGTCCTTCACTATCTCCTGGAGTTTTCTCAAATTTATGTCCATTGAGTTGGTGATGCCATCCAACCATCTCATCCTCTATCATCCCCTTCTCCTCCTGCCATCAATCTTTCCCAGCTTCAGAGTCTTTCCCAATGAGTCGAATCTTCAATTCAGGTGACAAAAGTTTTGAAACTTCAGCTTCAGCATCAGTCCTTCCAATAAATATTCAGGGTTGACTTCCTTTAGAATTGACTAGTTGATCTCCTTGCTGTCCAAATGACTCTCAATAGTCTTCTCCAGCACCACAATTCCAAAGCATCAGTTCTTCAGTACTCAGCCTTCTTTATGGTCCAACTCAGATCTGTACATGACTACTGAAAAGCCACAGCTTCTACTATATGGACCTTTGATGGCAAAGCGATATCTCTGCTTTTAATACACTGTCTAGATTTGTCAAAGCTTTTCTTTCAAAGAGTAAGCATCTTTTAATTTCATGGCTGCGATCACTGTCTGCAGTGATTTTGGAGCACAAGGAAATTAAAATCTGTAACTGTTTTCACTTTTTCACCATCTACTTGCCATGAAGTAATGGGACCAGATGCCACAATCTTAGTTTCTTGAATGTTGGATTTTAAGCCAGCTTTTTCACTCTCCTTTTTCACTTTCACCAAGAGGCTCTCTAGTTCCTCTTCGCCTTTTGCCGTTAGAGTGGTGTCTTCTGCATATCTGAGGTTGCAAATATCTCTCCTGGCAATCTTGATTCCAGCCTGTGATTCATCCAGCCCAGCATTTTTCATGATGTACTCTGCATATAATTTAAATAAGCAGGGTGACAATAGACAGCCTTGATGTACTCCTTTTCCTATTTGGAACCAGTCTGTTGTTCCATGCCTGGTTCTAACTGTTGCTTCTTGACTTACATACCGGTTCCTCAGCAGGCAGATAAGGTGGTCTGTATTTCCATCTTTTGAAGTATTTTCTATAGTTTGTTGTGATTCACATAGTCAAAGACATTGGCATAGTCATTGAAGCAGAATTAGGTCTTTTTCTGGAATCCCCTTGCTTTTTCTATCATCCACCAAATGTTGGCAATTTGATCTCTTATTCCTCTCCTTTTTCTAAATCCAGCTTGTGCATCTGGAAGTTCTCTGTTCATGAAGACACCTAGCTTGAAGGATTTTGAGCATTACCTTTCTGGCATTTTCTGTATAACATGAGATAAAGTTTTAGAACTCCTGTGGAGGGGACTGGTTCCTGATACTTGAGGGATCAGTGAGGGGCTGTTAAGCAAGTAAAACAGAAACTATTATTAAGCAGGGATAAAGGAGTGTGCTTGTAAGGAGTTAAAATGTTTTGTGTAATAATGAAATTACTTGAATATGTTGTGTTGGTGTTCTTTACATACTATATACATTCCCTCAGAAGAAATACTTCTTCAATAGCATAGACTTTAGGTTGTTCTGTGCCTGTAAAATCATATTTATTTTTCTAGAGAAGTATTTCCTTTGTGTCATTTTGTTTATGAACACTTTCAAAAGACTGCAGGATAGTGCAGCAGGTCTTATTTCTGAGAGAATCAAGTTGGAAAGATTTATTAAAGTATCTGGATGGAACTTAATAAGTTCTGTCTTGGATTGAATAGATAGTTTTCTGAATTTTATTTTACGTGGGTTTTTAAAGAATGGGACATGTACCTGGGGTTTCCCAGTCAATAATTTGGAAAGAGTTTTAGATAGATACTATTATCTTATCCTTAAAAAAACTGATTACATGTAGTTTATCTCCTTGAATCTTCTTACTAATTTAAAAACTGGACGATTACAGAAAAAAATCATTCTTTCAGATATTTTTGAGCTAGGATATATGATCTGGGAAGTTGGTCAGCCTTTTGAGTTGAGAAGTTAAGCCTTTTACCTTCTAATGCTTCATTCTCTGAACTGTATTCTGAGCATATTATATATGCTTAAGAGCACCCTGAGGTGAACCTGAATTTTGACACAGAAAGAGTGGCAGGAAGAGAGGAAACTTTTTGACTTGTTAGAAAGGCATCTAGGAAAGTCTTCCTGCTCAAAGTATGGTAAGCAGATCGCAGCATTACCAGGAACATGTGGCCTACCTCAGACTTAGTATAAGGTCCCTGTCTAGATAACTTTCCCAGATGATTTGTAATGAACATTTCAGTCTAAGAAGCCCTGTGGTTAATGAATTGAAAAAGATGTGTCAGAGCTACATATTTTAATTTCTGTCATATCTGTTTGCTAATTTTAATTATTTGTATAATCTATTTAATACTATCCATTTATTATCCTCCAATCTTTAGTAAAGAGCTATTAAACTATTTCAATCTAGTCTGTTTACAGAAGCAAATTAAGTCATGCATGTGCATCTGCTTTGGGTCAGAGTGACAAAGCAGAAATAAGTGCCCTCAGAGGTCACTGTGATAACAAACATGAACTTTAACACATTCAATGTTAAGTATTCCAAACTGCAGAAGCTACTCAGGCGGCACAGTTAGTAGCCTATAGATAAAATAGCTCTTGAGATTCACAGGTAGTGGCACAGACAAGATCTGATTTGCCTCTACACTGTGTTAGTGGTTGGAACTAGATAAATATTTGTTGAATTAAGTTGAATATAGTGAATAAAAGCTTCTTGTCATGTGGATTATTTCATTATTTATTCATCAATGTAATTATGCTAAGCCTACCTCTCTGAATGTTCTACAAAGTAATATTCATTCTGCCCTCTAAAACTTTATACAATGAGCTTATGTTCTTATATAAATGCGGCCCTTCAATATTTGAAGCTCTCTGTTATGATATCCCAAGCTCAAGTACCCGACACTTTATTTCTTCTACATGCTAACCACACACACATTTTTCAAATATCTTACGTTGGATTCATTTATCCATACCCTTCATCATTGTGACCACAGTACTCTTATCAAGCATTAATGTTTTTGTGTCTCTTTTGAAAGAGAGATACAAGGATTAGATAGGCAAGGGACAGACTGTTTCCTCTTCATATCTAAAGTATATTCTGAGGATGTCAGAGTTCTAAAGAGTTGAAAGAATTAAGCTGAAGAAAACTCATCTGAAGTGTTTGAATAGACAAAAATCAATGACTGCTGGTTAAATGAGAGGCACATAGAAAATACACTGTAAAATGAATTAAATGGTAATTGAAAATACCTGCAGAAAATCTGATTAGAATCTGGGGAATCTCAAAGGTAGCTAGATAATAAGAAATGCATTTCCAAAGCCCATTTAATTCTGTCAGTGTACCTTAGTCAGTAAATTTGCAGTTAGTTTCATTAAATGAATTAATTTAAATACATCAACCTTTCATATTAAAGGTAGTGTTGCAGAAAACTTTTGCATGCACCTGGAGTTATCTCCCAAGTGGGTCTACAGGGATAGGTTGTTTTAACTAATTTTTAGAAGTTTAAAAATGTTTTATTAAACTCAGTCTGCCATACTTTGCAAAATTTATAAACTTAGAATGCCATTTATTTTACATCAATTCAAATTATAAACTTATAGATGTTTCAGGTATAGCATACTTTCTCCTATACTATAGGAGAGTATTCCAAAATATTATCTTGAAGTTTCACATTATTGGGGATTATATCATTGTAGTCTCTCAAAAGGAAGAATCAGTTTTTGTAAAATATAAATTTAAGTGTGTATATAAATAAATAGAAAGAAATTTTAAAATATTTAGGCATGACATAAGAAAGTCAAGGATTGGAGAAGTAGCTGAGAACTTCCAATATATTGGGTTGGTCATAAAGTTCATTTGGATTTTTCTGCAACATCTTAGTTTTTGATCAGTCCTGTAGGATATAAGCTAAAATAAACTAACCAATACATGTTAGTAAATCTACTTTTATATGCTCAGTGAGAATATTATTAGGACTCAAATGATCACAAAAGGAAATAATTATTTCCAACATAATGAAATTAAAGCTTATGATGTAATAATAGACCTTCAAGGACAGAGACAAAAAGAGCAGAATAAACTGAGAATCAGAGATCCAGGAGAAAGAATTAAAATTACAATCTTAAGAAACATAAAGCAATGTAATAATAACATAGTAGGTTCAAGAAGACAGTTTTTATCAGTGGTCATTTTAGATGTATTTGGAGACCTGGAAATCTAATATTAATAGTGAAGACTCAAAGAATGAAAAACAAAATCTTAGAGTAACATATGGATTAATATTTATAGTTGAGTTGTGATCAGGGTTAGTAGCCAGGAAATCAGAGTTTACACAGCAATATATAGAGATTAACATTTAGGTTCTAAATGTGGGCACACCTGATTTAGTTGTGAGCCATGCCTTTATAGAATACAGGCATGTGGATTAAAGAAATTAATGATTTTGCTTAAATAGTATCACACTGTTCCTGTCCTTGTATAGAAGAGGAGGATAAGGCGTACAGAACAATGAGGATGCTACCTGTGTTAAATAAATTGCTATAGATTTTAATTGTAACAAGTATAGAAAGAGACCAAAGTAAGCACTTGCTACTGGAAAAAGATAAAAGTTGACTTGGTCATTCAGGGATCTTTGAAGAATGCACTGCCAAGCTGTGTGTCTGTGTGTTTGTTCTAGATAGCTCTGGTATAAATCTTAGCTTGGCCATCTATATACTTGTGTGGCCTAGGACATCTTACTTAATTTCTCTGTACAACTGCAGAATAAGAATAGGAGTATAAGTTGTTTTGTCATTATGTTGTAGCTTTCTCAGGTCTTTCACTAAAGAGTTAAAATATTATATGGAAATAAACTTGAAAATAGTTTTTTTTTTTAATACGTTGATATGTTCTACTATGCATCTGGTTTGAAGCCACAGTCTTTAATTAGTTCTGTAATGACATCAGAATGTTTCCCTGGTGGCTCAGTGGTAAAGAATGTTCCCTGCCAACATAGGAGACTCAGGTCCAGTCCCTGGATCTGGAAGATCCCTTTGGAGAAGGAAATGACAACCCACTCCAGTATTCTTGCCTGAGAAATCCCATGGACAGAGGACCCTGCAGGCTACACTCCATGGGGTTGCAAAAGAGTAGGACATGACTTAGGAACTAAACAACAAATTATATCAGAGGGGATATGATGTAATGTGTACAGGGAACTATAAAAATGAAACACTGCTGTTAATCTTCATCTTGAAACTCTCAATCTCTTATGAATCATATTGTCATCTGTAGTGTCCGATGAAGTCAAGAACTGTATTCCACAGTAAGAGACAATAACTTGAAGAGACTTGCTAAAGGTCACTGAAGACTAAGGCTTTTAGGATTAAAAAAAAATGGATACAGAGGACTACTTTGAACTCAGATTAAATATGGTTGAAATATATTAGACTGTAGAGCAAGATGTTAGGTTATTTGGCTGAGGGAAAGTGATGTGATGAATCAGGATATGGTGTGTATTTGAACGTGTGAGTGAGAGTGAAAGAGTAATATTTTCTATGATTCTGTCAAATTGAAAGAATGATTCAGTGTCAACCAGAGCCAGCAGGAACAACTTAAATCCCACAAAAATATTAGTGTAAGCAAAAATTAAACTTTTGTTTTTACTTATGTGGGAAATTCCAAGGCTTCAAGCTTGGAAATAGCTAGCATAGAAATAATCTTTTTAAAAAAGGTAAAGTATCAATAAGCCCATTTATTATATAGCACTGGAGAGTCTAAAGGTTGCAATGTAATAGGACAGTAGCTAAGATGAGTGTGAAGCCAGATTCTTTTAGAAATACAAATTTGGAAAGACATATCTTCCCTGGTGGCTCAGTGGTAAAGAATTTCCTGCAATGCAGGAGACATAGGTTAGATCCTTGGGTGGGGAAGATCCCCTGGAGAAGGGAATGGCAACCCACTTCATATTCTTGCCTGGAGAATCCCATGGATAGAGGAGCCTGTTGGGATACTGTCCATAGGGTCACACAGAGCCAGATATGACTGAAGCTACTTAGCATACACACACACACACATCACAACATAGAAATTCTTTCATGAGAAAAAGTATGTTGATATGTCCATACTACAGTTTCCAGCATGATAGGTACTTAGAAATGAAAATGCATTTCTGAAGTTAAATTTTTTTTTTTTTTTTTGCTTTTGAACTGTGGTGTTGGGGAAGACTCCCCCCCCCCCGCCCCATTTATTTTTATTAGTTGGAGGCTAATTACTGTACAATATTGTAGTGGTTTTTGTCATACATTGACATGAATCAGCCATGGATTTACATGTATTCCCCATCCCGATCCCCCCTCCCACCTCTCTCTCCACCCGATCCCTCTGGGTCTTCCCAGTGCACCAGGCCCGGGCACTTGTCTGATGCATCCAGCCTGGGCTGGTGATCTGTTTCACCCTAGATAATATACATGTTTCGATGCTGTTCTCTCAAAACATCTCACCCTTGCCTTCTCCCACAGAGTCCAAAATTCTGTTCTGTACATCTGTGTCTCTTTCTGTTTTGCTTATAGGGTTATTGTTACCATCTTTCTAAATTCCATATATATGCATTAGTATACTGTATTGGTCTTTATCTTTCTGGCTTACTTCACTCTGTATGATGGGCTCCAGTTTCATCCATCTCATTAGAACTGGTTCAAATGAATTCTTTTTAATGGCTGAGTAATATTCCATGGTGTATGTGTACCACAGCTTCCTCATCCATTTGTCTGCTGATGGGCATCTAGGTTGCTTCCATGTCCTGGCTATTATAAACAGTGCTGCAATGAACATTGGGGTGCAAGTGTCTCTTTCAGATCTGGTTTCCTCGGTGTGTATGCCCAGAAGTGGGATTGCTGGGTCATATGGTAGTTCTAATTCCAGTTTTTAAAGAAATCTCTACACTGTTTTCCATAGTGGCTGTACTAGTTTGCATTCCCACCAACAGTGTAAGAGGGTTCCCTTTTCTCCACACCCTCTCCAGCATTTATTGCTTGTAGACTTTTGGATAGCAGCCATCCTGACTGGCGTGTAATGGTACCTTATTGTGGTTTTGATTTGCATTTCTCTGATAATGAGTGATGTTGAGCATCTTTTCATGTGTTTGTTAGCCATCTGTATGTCTTCCTTGGAGAAATGTCTGTTTAGTTCTTTGGCCCATTTTTGATTGGGTCATTTATTTTTCTGGAATTGAGCTGTAGGAGTTACTTATATATTTTTGAGATTAATCCTTTGTCTGTTGCTTCGTTTGCTATTATTTTCTCCCAATCCGAGGGCTGTCTTTTCACCGTGCTTATAGTTTCCTTTGTTGTGCATACGCTTTTAAGTTTAATTAGGTCCCATTTATTTATTTTTGTTTTTATTCCAAATATTCTGGGATGTGGGTCATAGAGGATCCTGCTGTGATTTATGTCAGAGAGTGTTTTGCCTGTGTTCTCCTCTAGGAGTTTTATAGTTTCTGGTCTTAACGTTTAGATCTTTAGTCCATTTTGAGTTTATTTTTGTGTATGGTGTTAGAAAGTGTTCTAGTTTCATTCTTTTACAGGTGGTTGACCAGTTTTCCCAGCACCACTTGTTAAAGAGGTTGTCTTTTTTCCATTGTATATCCTTGCCTCCTTTGTCGAAGATAAGGTGACCACAGGTTCGT
Organism: Odocoileus virginianus; assembly: GCF_023699985.2. NCBI lineage: Eukaryota > Metazoa > Chordata > Mammalia > Artiodactyla > Cervidae > Odocoileus > Odocoileus virginianus. Next base: position 18,725,888 of record NC_069704.1, read on the forward strand.
GGATTTATCTCTGGGCTTTCTATTCTGTTCCATTGATCTATATTTCTGTCTTTGTGCCAGTACCATACTGTCTTGATGACTGTGGCTTTGTAGTATAGTCTGAAGTCAGGCAGGTTGATTCCTCCAGTTCCATTCTTCTTTCTCAAGATTACTTTGGCTATTCAAGGTTTTTTGTATTTCCATACAAATTGTGAAATTATTTGTTCTAGATATGTGAAAAATACTGTTGGTAGCTTGATAGGGATTGCATTGAATCTATAGATTGCTTTGGGTAGTATAGCCATTTTGACAATATTGATTCTTCCAATCCATGAACATGGTATATTTCTCCATCTGTTTGTGTCCTCTTTGATTTCTTTCATCAGTGTTTTAGCTTTCTATGTATAAGTCTTTTGTATCTTTAGGTAGATATACTCCTAAATATTTTATTTTTTTTTGTTGTTGCAATGGTGAATGGTATTGTTTCCTTAATTTCTCTTTCTGTTTTCTCCTTGTTAGTGTATAGGAATGCAAGGGATTTCTGTGTGTTACTTTTATATCCTGCAACTTTACTGTATTTGTTGATTAGCTCTAGTAATTTTCTGGTAGAGTCTTTAGGTTTTTCTGTGTAGAGGATCATGTCATCTGCAAACAGAGAGAGTTTCACTTCTTCTTTTCCTATCTGGATTCCCTTTACTTCTTTTTCTGCCCTGATTGCTGTGGCCAACACTTCCAAAACTATGTTGAATAGGAGTGGTGAGAGTGGACACCCTTATCTTTTTCCTGATTTTAGGGGAAATGCTTTCAATTTTTCACCATTGAGGGTGATGCTTGCTGTGGGTTTGTCATATATAGCTTTTATTATGTTGAGGTATGTTCCTTCTATTCCTGCTTTCTGGAGAGTTTTAATCATAAATGGCTGTTGAATTTTTTCAAAGGCTTTTTCTGCATCTATTGAGATAATCATATGGTTTTTATCTTTCAATTTATTAATATGGTGTATTACATTGATTGATTTGTGGATATTAAAGAATCCTTGCATTTCTGGGATAAAGCCCACTTGGTCATGATATATGATCTTTTTAATATGTTGTTAGATTCTGTTTGCTAGAATTTTGTTAAGGACTTTTGCATCTATGTTCATCAGTGATATTGGCCTGTAATTTTCTTTTTTTGTGGTGTCTTTGTTTGGTTTTGGAGTTAGGGTGATGGTGGCCTCATAGAATGAGTTTGGAAGTTTACCTTCTTCTGCAATTTTCTGGAAGAGTTTGAGTAAGATAGGTGTTAGCTCTTCTCTAAATTTTTGGTAGAATTCAGCTGTAAAGCCATCTGGTCCTGGGCTTTTGTTTCCTGGAAGATTTCTGATTACAGTTTTGATTTCCTTGCTTGTGATGGGTCTGTTAAGATCTTCTATTTCTTTGTGGCTCAATTTTGGAAAGTTACACTTTTCTAGGAATTTGTCCATTTCTTCCAAGTTGTACATTTTATTGGCATAGAGCTTCTGGTAGTAGTCTCTTATGATCTTTTGTATTTCAGTGTTGTCTGTCGTGATCTCTCCATTTTCATTTCTAATTTTGTTAGTTTGGTTCTTCACCCTTTGTTTCTTAATGAGTCTTGCTAACGGTTTGTCAATTTTGTTTATTTTTTCAAAAAACCAGCTTCTAGCTTTGTTGATTTTTGCTATGGTCTCTTTAGTTTCTTTTGCATTCATTTCTGCCCCAATTTTTAAGATTTCGTTCTTTCTACTAACCCTGGGGTTCTTCATTTCTTCCTTCTCTAGTTGCTTTAGGTGTAGAGTTAGGTTATTTATTTGACTTTTTTCTTGTTTCTTGAGGTAAGCCTGTAATGCTATGAATCTTCCCCTTAGCACTGCTCTTACAGTGTCCCATAGGTTTTGGGTTGTTGTGTTTTCATTTTCATTCATTTCTACGCATATTTTGATTTCTTTTTTGATTTCTTCTATGATTAGTTGGTTATTCAGAAGCATGTTATTTAGCCTCCATATGTTTGAATTTTTAATAATTTTTTTCCTGTAATTGAGATCTAATCTTACCGCACTGTGGTCAGAAAAGATGACTGGAATTATTTCTTTTTTTTTTTTTTTTTAATTTACCAAGGCTAGATTTATGGCCCAGGATGTGATCTATTCTGGAGAAGGTTCCGTGTGCACTAGAGAAAAAGGTGAAGTTGATTGTTTTGGGGTGAAATGTCCTAGAGATATCAATAGGTCTAGCTGGTCCATTGTGTCATTTAAAGTTTGTGTTTCCTTGTTAATTTTCTGTGTAGTTGATCTATCCATAGTTGTGAGTGGGTTATTAAAGTCTCCCACTATTATTGTGTTACTATTAATTTCCTCTTTCATACTCGATAGCATTTGCCTTACATCTTGTGGTGCTCCTATATTGGGTGCATATATATTTATAATTGTTATATCTTCTTCTTGGATTGATCCTTTGATCATTATGTAGTGTCCTTCTTTGTCTCTTTTCACAGCCTTTATTTTAAAGTCTGTTTTATTTGATATGAGTATTGTGACTCCTGCTTTCTTTTGGTCTCCGTTTTCATGACATATTTTTTTCCAGCCCTTCACTTTTAGTCTGTATGTGTCCCTTGTTTTGAGGTGGGTCTCTTGTAGACAGCATATATAGGGGTTTTGTTTTGGTATCCATTCAGCCAGTCTTTGTCTTTTGGTTGGGGCATACAACCCATTTACATTTAAGGTAATTATTGATAGGTATGGTCCCATTGCCATTGACTTTGTTGTTTTGGGTTTGCGTTTATACAACCTTTCTGTTTCCTGTCTAGAGAAGATCCTTTAGCATTTTTTGAAGAGCTGGTTTGGTGGTGCTGAATTCTCTCAGCTTTTGCTTGTCTGTAAAGTTTTTTAATTCTCCTTCATATCTGAATGAGATCCTTGCTGGGTACAGTAATCTAGGTTGTAGGTTATTCTCTTTCATTACTCTAAGTATGTCCTGCCATTCCCTTCTGGCCTGAAGGGTTTCTATTGATAAATCAGCTGTTATCCTTATGGGAATCCCTTTGTGTGTTATTTGTTGTTTCTCCCTTGCTGCTTTTAATATTTGTTCTTTGTGTTTGATCTTTGTTAATTTGATTAATATGTGTCTTGGGGTGTTTTGCCTTGGGTTTATCCTTTTGGGACTCTCTGGGTTTCTTGGACTTGGGTGGCTATTTCCTTCCCCATTTTAGGGAAGTTTTCAGCTATTATCTCCTCGAGTATTTTCTCATGGCCTTTCTTTTTGTCTTCTTCTTCTGGGACTCCTATGATTCGAATGTTGGGGCGTTTCACATTGTCCCAGAGGTCCCTGAGGTTGTCCTCATTTCTTTTACTTCTTTTTTTCTAGTTTCCCCTCTGCCTTATTTATTTCCACCATTTTACCTTCTACCTCACTTATCCTATCTTCTGTCTCCGTTATTCTACTGTTGGTTCCCTCCAGAGTGTTTTTAATCTCATTTATTGCATTATTCATTTTTAATTGACGTTTTTATTTCTTCTAGGTCCTTGTTAAACATTTCTTGCATCTTCTCAATCTTTGTCTCCAGGCTATTTATCTGTAACTCCATTTTGTTTTCAAGATTTTGGATCATTTTTATTATCATTATTCTAAATTCTTTTTCAGGTAGATTCCCTATCTCCTCCTCTTTTGTTTGGCTTGGTGGGCATTTTTTATGTTCCTTTACCTGTTGGGTATTTCTCTGCCTTTTCATCTTGTTTAGATTGCTGTGTCTGGAGTGGGCTTTCTATATTCTGGTGGTCTGTGGTTCCTTTTTAATGTGGAGGTTTCACCCAGTGGGTGGGGTTGGACGATTGGCTTGTCAAAGTTCCCTGGTTAGGGAAGCTTGCGTCGGTGCATGGAACTGGATTTCTTCTCTCTGGAGTGCAATGGAGTGGCCAGTAATGAGTTTTGAGATGGGTCTATGTGTTAGGTGTGACTTTAGGCAGCCTGTATGTTGACGCTCAGGGCTATGTTCCTGCATTGCTGGAGAATTTGCATGGTATGTCTTGCTTTGGAACTTATCGGCTCTTGGGTGGTGGTTGGTTTCAGTGTAGGTATGGAGGCTTTTGGATGGTCTCTTATTACTTAATGTTCCGTGTAGTCAGGAGTTTTCTGGTGTTCTCAGGTTTGGGGCTTAAGTCTCCTGCCTTTGGATTTCAGTTTTATTCTTCCAGTAGCCTCAAGACTTCTCCAACTATACAGCACTGATAATAAAACTTCTAGGTTAATGGTGAAAAGATTCTCCACCGTGAGGGACACCCAGAGAGGTTCACAGAATTACATGAAGAAGAGGAGAGCGAGGAGGGAGATAGAGATGTGCAGGAGGAGAAAAAAGGGGACTCAAGAGTAGAGAGACAGATCTACGCAGTTCTCTGTTCCCAAAGTGTTCTCTGTATCCCAGACACCACAGAGATTCACAGAATTGGATTGGGAAGAGAAGGGGAAGGAAGGAAATAGAGGTGTTCTGAGGTAGAAAACGGAGAGTCAAAAGTGGGAGAGAGTAATCACCACACTTCTGAGTAAAAATGGGTACTGAATATTGGATTCTTAAATGTCCAAAATTGATGTCAAATACTGAAAAACAAAGATTAAAAATCTACAGTAGAGGTTAGACTCTTAAAATACAATATTAAAAACAAAAACACAAAAAATTTTAGAAATATATATGAAGCTCAGTTTAAAAATATGGCTTCTCCTTTTTTTTTTTGCAAGGTTATAGTGAAATGAAAATGAAAATTAAGGAGTAATAGAGGACTTTAAAATAAAATAAGAGAAAAAATAAAACAAGAAATTTTTTTTTCCTAATTAAATAGTAAAACTATATGAAAATGAAAGTTAAGGAGTAATGGGGGAGTAATAGGGAATTTTAAAAGAAAATAAAAGAGAAAAAATAAAAGAAAAAAATTTTTTTTAATTAAAAAAAAGTAAAAATGTATCTAGAAATTTCTCTGGAGCTGTTTCAGTCAGTGTGGGTTCGGTTCAGTTTCAGGTAGCTCCTCGTTCCAGCTTACACTTCTCAATGTCTATAGGCCCCTTCCATTGTAGTCAGTGTTATCTACAGGGATTTTAATCTGTTGCACCTGTCCCTTCTGAAATGGTTCCCTTTGTTTATTTGGCTTCTGTTTGCTGTCTCTTCAGTGTCTAATTTCCACCCTGACACAGGCGGGCTGAGGTGGTCTCTTGTTTAGGTTCGTTGGTTCAGTCGCGCTGCAGGGAGGGAGGGGCGCTGCAGGCAGATATCGCTGTGTGTGGGGAGCACTCACAGTGTTCTGGCCACCCTGGGTTTGCCCCCACTCACGGGTGTGTGCTTTCCCCGTCTACACTGCTCAGGCTCCTGGCTGCTCTATATGAAGCGGGCCCTGCGTTGCATGCGGTTCCAGTTTTCGGGTATTGCACAAAAGCGCGGGACTCGGTTGCGGTTGCGCCTGAGTTTTGTGCCTTCCCTGGCCTGAGCGGCACAGGCAGCCAGGAGCTTGACGGGTGCACTCTTCCCGGGTGCGGTGCACCTTCTCCCCTCCGTGGTCCCAGCCTCAGTTTCCACGGGCCGGTTGGGTGCGAGCGGCTTGTGTCTGTTCTCAGTCTGCAGCCGGCGAGCTCTTCTCTGGAATTGTTCAGTCCCTTTGTTCTGCGAATGGCCGGCAGTGTGTTCAGGCCAGTTAATTTTCTCTCTGTCTTTTGCTATCCCCTGGTTTAAGTTGCTATCTCAGGTTAGCTCCTTCCGATTGCCCTCAGGGCATTTGGGCCCGGTCCTTACCCTAAGCAATGCCACCCGCTCCTCTCCTTTCCGCCCCCACTTGCTGGTGGTGGATACAGGCGTCTGGGGTACTTTTCTGCTGGGAGTTGCTTTTAGACATGTAATTTGTGGGTTTTATTTACTTTTCTTCCCACTTAGGTTGCCCTCCGAGATTTGAAAACTTCCCCCAGACCCACCCGTGAGAGGGTTTCCTGGTGTTTGGAAACTTCCTCTATTATGATTCCCTTCCCAGGATGGGTCTCCGTCCCTAGTTCTTTTGCCTCTCTTTTATCTTTTATATTTTGTCCTACCTCCTTTCAAAGATGATGGGCTGCTTTTCTGGGCACCTGATGTCTTCTGCTAGTGGTCAGAAGTTGTTTTGTGAAGTTTGCTCAGCGTTCAAATGTTCTTTTGATGAATTTGTAGGGGAGAAAGTGGTCTCCCCATCCTATTCCTCCACCATCTTCTTGAATCTCTCTGAAGTTAAAATTTGTTTCCTTATATGCAACATTCAGGGACTTACTAGGTGGTTCAGTGGTAAAGAATTTGCCTGCCAATGCAGGAGACGTGGGTTCCATCTCAGGGTTGTGAAGGTCCCCTGGAGAAAGAAATAGCAACCCACTCCAGTATTCTTACTGGAGAAATCCCATGGATAGAGAAGCTTGGTGGGTTACAGTCCGTGGGGTCACAAGTCAGGCATTATGTTGTTTAGTGACTAAACAACATGCAATCCCCAAGGGACGTTTATCTGATTCTTTTAACATGAAGATACAGGTTCTTTAAGCTTGTCAGTCTGCTTTTTAAAATTCCCTCTTGACTCCTTTAAATTCATGGATTCCATCCACATTGACATAACTATCATTGCTTGTTTTCCTAAATTATATTAACATGTGGTTTTTATATTATATTGTTCAACTGATAAATATTTCTAGAGTAGGAAGTACCTTTTGGAGACAAGCCTAGCAGGGGTTGTCTTAAATTTTCTGTCATTTGTGACAAAAGTTATTTGTTAATACTGATCAAAATATCTGTGGCTTTTTACTGAAATCATTAGAGGTAAATCATACATAATGTATGATATGTTTCCATCTTGTCAAGTTATAATTTTTCTTTCTGCCCCTGTATTTAAGGCTTTAAGTTCTGGTATTAAAATTACTTTGTTTAAATTCCAACTCCAATACTGAGTAGCTGCATGACCTTAATTGAATTATTTCTTCTCTCTATGACTCTGTTTTCTAATCTGTAAAGTTGTGTATCTGCTTCAAATGGTTGTTATGAGGATTAAATGGAATATTATTGTAAACTGATTAGAACAGTACTTGGCACATAATATGCATACAACAAATGTTTGATATCATTGTCATTTTGGCAATCAAAAGGGAAAAAAAAATACTCATGAAGTGAAACTAAATATTTTTCACAATTATGTCAATGTCCTATAATAAAATTTAAGGAGCTGTAACAGTGAATGCTGATTAAACTACATGGCTTACTAACATTTCCCTTAAATTTTATTTAAAAATTTATACCTTACAATTGCTGCTGTCATATTAATAAAAATCATACAATGCTTTGAATTTTTATATCCTACCTTTACCTTTTGGGCTTCCCTGATAGCTCAGTTGGTAAAGAATCCACCTGCAATGCAGGAGACCCGGGTTTGATTCCGGGGTCAGCAAGATTTGCTGGAGAAGGGTAGGCTACCCATTCCTGTGTTTCCCTTGTGTTTCCCTTGTGGTTCAGCTGGTAAAGAATCTGCCTGTAATACCAGAGCCTCTGGTTCAATCCCTGGGTTGGGAAGATCCCCTGGGGAAGGGAAAGGCTACCCACTCCAGTATTCTGGCCTGGAGAATTCCATGGACTATATAGTCCTTGGGATTGTAAAGAGTCAGATAGGATTGAATGACTTTCACTTTCACTTTACCATTTACACATAGTGAAAGGATCATTTCTGGTGGAAAGCAATACAAAACAAAATTTAGATCATGTTTAATAATTTACCTAATTAAAATACTCTGACTGTGAAGACAGAGTCTTTTAGTATTTTCAGAGCTGTAGAACCCCAGGTGGGCAATTTAAAATTAACAGCACTGGCTACAGATACAATTAAGCACAAACTATTACACTTAACACAGTCTTGCTCTCTCTGACCATGTATATGCCTATGCATGTGCACATGAACATGAACACATTTCCTGTATCTCTTTCTTCTTTCTCACCTCTGCTAAATATTATCAAGGGAGATAAGTACTGAAATAACTATTTTTTCAAGTGATTTTAAAATTTACAATTTTCTTTCCACAGTTATAGTTCATTGGCATATATAGAGCTGTTCACTAATGAAACGTTTCCCTCAGGTTATCTTTGTGTATTCAAGTATAAGCAGCAGTGCATATGATTTTTCTTTTTGGGTATCAGTAAATATTTTGAGAAATTTCTAGTGTGCAGTACAAAACAAAATTATCATATTTAGCAATATTCATTAAAGGATATATTATATTTAAACCTGGTTAAGTTCTGACATACAATAATACTAATTTACAATTGAAATTAATCTTTATGTATGAATTAAAGGAGGTATAACCAAATATATGTGATTTTTATTGTTGTGATTCCTAATTTAGTTTTTTTCTTAAGCTAATAAAATTTATAGGAGTTTTAGGTTGACTTCAGAATTAAGCGGAAAGTGCAAAGAGTTGCCTTATACATGCTATGAACCCCCCCACCTTCCAACACACACACACAGGATTAGCATCCTACATAGCACTGGTACATTTATTATAATCAATAAACCTATATTGATACATCATTATTGCCCAAAGTCCATAGTGTACATTAGGGTTCGCTCTTAGTCTTGTACACCATTGTAGCATTTTAGTTTTGGTCAATAAAAATAACTTTTAACATTCACACCTATATCTTTATCCATCTTCTTAAGACTTTCTGTATGCCCTGAAAATTTACCCTTCTGCCACCACTTTAGAGAACAAGTGTTGAAACCATATCTATACTTCTCAGGCCAAAGGAACTCCAACAGGATTATAGTTTTTATTAATCCCAGAACACAAATAAGTAAAAGTAGTAACATCAGTCTAGTCAAGGCTATGGTTTTTCCAGTAGTCATGTATGGATGTGAGAGTTGGACTATAAAGAAAGCCAAAGAATTGATGCTTTTGAACTGTGGTGTTGGAGAAGACTCTTGAGAGTCCCTTGGACTGCAAGGAGATCCAACCAGTCCATCCTAAAGGAGATCAGTCCTGGCTGTTCATTGGAAGGACTGATGCTGAAGCTGAAACTCCAATACTTTGGCTACCTGATGTGGAGAGATGACTCATTTGAAAAGACCCTGATGCTGGGAAAGATTGAGGAGGGCAGGAGGAGAAGGGGATGACAGAGGATGAAATGGTTGGATGGCATCACCGACACAATGGACTTGGGTTTGGGTGAACTCTGGAAGTTGGTGATGGACAGGGAGGCCTGGCGTGCTGCAGTTCATGGTGTCACAAAGAGTCGGACATGACTGAGTGACTGAATTGAACTGAACTGAACTGAATAACTGTATTCAAAGTCTTATACTTTCAGTGAAGTATGTTTTAGATATTTAATGCATTACTTCACATAAAAAATTCTCAATTTTGTTATCATTCCCAAGGTGGACCAAATATGCACATTGGGACACATCACAGAAGAGGCTTTTCAAAACAAAATACCTCATGTAATATGAGATGCCATAAAAAATGACTTAAAATATGTTACTAAGATGATCTAAAATGTTACATCTTTTTGCAAGGTTATTATGTGTTAATTTTAACACTCATGTTATATCATGCTTGATTTTAGCTTCACAGGTGGTGCTGTGATAAAGAACCTGCCTGCCAATGCAGGAGGCACAGAAGACGTGGGTTCGATCCCTGGGTTAGGAAGATACCCTGGAGGAGGGCATGGCAACCCACTCTGGTGTTCTTGCCTGGAAAATCCCATGGACAGAGGAGCTTGGCAGACTACAGTCCACGGGATTGCAAAGAGTTAGACGCCAGCCGAAGCGACTTAGAATATCAAGCTTATTTGCTCAGTCATGTCGAACTCTTTGTGACCCAGTGGACTGTAGTCTGCCAGGCTCATTTGTCCATGGATTTCTTCAGGCAAGAATACTGGAGTGGGTAGCCATTCCTTTCTGCAAGAGATCTTCCCAACCTAGGGATCAAACCCAGGTCTCGTGTACTGCAGGCAGATTCTTTACCTCTGAACCATCAGGAAGCCCTTACCATTCATTATATATATAACATTTTAAAGATTTACTTTATCTTGAATCAGTAATGATATATTGGTAGATATGTAGATAAATTATGATATTCAAAATCTTTAACATCTTAAAAAGATACAGTTATTAAGAGTGCAAGTTCTATAGTAAAATTGTCTAGTTTGGAATCTCAGCCAAACATATAATATTTGTATGATTTGGGGCAAGTTGTTTTTCACCTTTAAATTCAGATTACTCACCTGGAAAATTAGAATAACCGTGGTAACCACAATATAGCATAATTCAAGTGGTAAGTCAGGGACTTCCCTGGTGATCCAGTGGTTAAGAATTCACCTTGTGATGCAAGGGATGCTGCTTCAATCCCTGGTTGGGAACTAAGATCCCACGTGTCATGGAGCAACTAAGCCAGTGCACCACAACTATTGAAGTTCATGCATTCTGGAGCCCTCACACCGTAATTAGAGAGTCTGTGTGCCACAAAAAAAGATGCCATGTGCCACAACTAAGACCCAATGCAGCCAAATAAATATTTAAATAAAAGGAGTAAACCAGATAACTGCTGTCAAGATCTAATCAGAGTGACTAGAACATAAGCAGTCATTTCTACCTGATTTTTATTGTTATAGCTGCATTTATTAACTCTCAGTTTAAAGACAGTATGTGAATTCTGTATCTCCAAAGAGGTAAAAAGATATGTGGCTCTCTAATACTAGATGTAAAAATAACTTAAGATGTGCACATATATAATGTGTGTGTGTATATATATATATTGTTTTTTTTTTCTTCCATATCCTATTTGGAAAAGAGTCCAGTGATTATGTGCTAAGCTAATTTTGTGGATTAAGCAGTAGTACTTGGCAGGCATTGCATTTTTGAATGATAACAGCATGCCTCAGGTGGCATTAAAACATACCAAGCTGAAGGCTATCAATTTTACCACCTGAGAGGTGTTCTAATTAACCAAAAATGCAGAACCTTGAGTGGCTATTCCATTACTGTCAATAAGAGCAAACAGTTGGATCCTTAGATTTATTAGCCTGCAAATTACTGACTGTCAGTTCCAAAATACCAACTGTGCTTTCCATTTGCAGGTTTTTTCCCAGTGTTTTGCTGAAGTATACTGTTAATTGTAGAAGAACATATATATGGTAATAGAAGGGCCTGGGAATCAGGGGCAAAGTTACCTGCTTGGAAATGTAGCTCTCCCACATTTTGCTATGTGACCTTGGAGAATTAATTAATTACAGCATATTTCTCTATATATGCATTGAAGATAGATAATTTCTCTATATATTTTATCAAAGTTTAGTGAAAATACACTTAACAAATCTGGAATAGTTTTAAACTGTAATCATCACAGATGCTGTTTTTTCTTATTTTTGTCTCTCATCCTTCATAATATACCCAGGAATTTAGTCAAACAAATGATTCCATTTTAGACAACTGCACATTTTAGTCTTATTTTATTAACTTATTGGGGGATAAAATTGCCCAGTCTGCAATAGTACAAAGTTATTTATTCTGTGTAAAGCATAACTATTTCCTCAAATTCACATTTTTTTCTCCTGAACGCATTAACAGGTTAATAGTGTATCTGTTCAGGGCTAAGGAATCCAAGTGTTCCACAGAGAGAGACCTTTGCTTTTATGATAAAACTTCTATTTTACTTGGTAGACAAGAAGAATATATATGAGTTCAACCCTACTATTGCATCTAAAATGTTTATAGTGACACAGTGACAGCTTTACTTCATTTCTATTTTCAGTGATCCGTACTGTAGAACTGCTTTAGAAAGAACATGCTTTAAAATATTTCTAAATCAGTAACCAAATCCTTTCCTTGAATGAAAAACAAAGTATATCTAATTCTATGCTGGATTATTCAGGATAATGAGGGCAGCTTTATGAAGTGTTTTAAGTTTATTTGATAATCAGGAAGCTCCTTGAAATTATAGTATTAAGTGTAATCCTCATAAAAAGTAAGAAACAAAAATGTGAACTTATATTAGGAACATGGTTACTATAGACCAGATAACATAATTGGAAATTAATAAGGATTTTAATATACTTTTTTGTGATGATATTGTATAGCTTTAGGTCTGCATTCATAGTTCCAGTATACAATTTTTCTCTGGCTGCAGCATGAAGTTATGTGTGAGTAGCCATGTGAAAGCTACCCACTCTAACTTCTGAGGCAGAATACAGGTTCTCACCATCACCACTCTTGTCCTAGCCTAATAAGGACATTATGAAAAGGCAAAAAGATAGGACAGTGAAAGATGAACTCCCGAGGTCGGTAGATGCCCAATATGCTACTGGAGATCAGTGGAGAAATAACTCCAGAAAGAATGAAGAGATGGAGCCTACGCAAAAATAACACCCAGTTGTAGTTGTAACTGGTGACGTAATTAAAATCTGAAGCGGTAAAGAGCAGCAATGCATAGGAACCAATGATAGGTCCAAGTGGTAAAAAAGGAGATGGCAAGAGTGAACATCGACATTTTAGGAATCAGCAAACGAAAATGGATGGGAGTGGGTGAATTTAATTCAGATGACCATTATATCTACTACTGTGGGCAGGAATCCTTTAGAGGAAATGAAGTATCCATCATAGTCAACAAGAGTCCGAAAGGCAGTACTTGGATGCAATCTAAAAAATGACAGAATGAGCTCTGTTCATTTCCAAGGCAAACCAATCAATATCCCAGTAATCCAAGTCTATGCCCTGACCAGTAATGCTGAAGAAGCTGACATTGAACAGTTCTGTGAAGACCTACAAGACTATCTAGAACTAACACCTAAAAAAGATGTCCTTTTCATTACAGGGGACTGGAATGCAAAAGTAGGAAGCCAAGAAATACCCAGAGTAACAGGCAAATTTGGCCATGGAGTACAGAATGAAGCAGGGCAAAGGCTAATAGAGTTTTGCCAAGGGAATGCACTGGTCATAGCAGTCATAGCAAAAACCCTCTTCCAGCAACACAAGAAAGATTCTGCACATGGACATCACGAGATGGTCAATACCGAAGTCAGTTTGATTATATTCTTTGCAGCCAAAGATGGAGAAGTTCTATAGAATCAGCAAAAATAAGACCAGGAGCTGACTGTGGCACAGGCCATAAACTCCTTATTGCCAAATTCAGTCTTAAATTGAAGAAAGTAGGGAAAACCACTAGATCAGTCAGGTATGACCTAAATCAACTCCCTTACAGTTATACACTGGAAGTGAGAAATAGATTCAAAGGATTAGATCTGATAGACGAAAGGTCTGAAGAACTGTGGACAGAGGTTCCTGACATTGTACGAGAGGCAGGGATCAAGATCACCCCCAAGGAAAAGAAGTTCAAAAAGGCAAAATGGTTGTCTGAGGAGGACTTACAAATAGCTCTGAATAGAAGAGAAATGAAAGGCAAGGAAAAAAGGAAAGATATACCCATTTGAATGCAGAGATCCAAACAGATAAAGAGAGATAAGAAAGCATTCCTCTGGGATCAATGCAAAGAAATAGTGGAAAACAATAGAATGGGAAAGATAGAGATCTCTTGAAGAAAATTAGAGCTACCAAAGGAACATTTAGGAAAGATGGGCACAATAAAGGACAGACATGGTATGGACCTAACAGAAGCAGAAGATATTAAGAGGAAGTGGCAAGAATACACAGAAGAACTGTACATAAAAAGATCTTCACGACCCAGATAATCACAAAGATGTGATCACTCACCTAGAACCAGACATCCTGGAATGTGAAGTCAAATGGGCCTTAGGAAGCATCACTATGAACAAAGCTCGTGGAGGTGATGAAATTCCAGTTGAGCTATTTCAAATCCTAAAAGATGATGCTTTGAAAGTGCTGCGTTCAGTATGCCAGGAAATTTGGAAAACTCAGCAGTGGCCACAGGACTGGAAAAGGTCAATTTTCATTCTAATCCCAAAGAAAGGCAATGCCAAAGAATGCTCAAACTACCGCACAAACTGCACTCATCTCACACCCTAGTAAAGTAATGCTTAAAATTCTCCAAGCCAGGCTTCAACAGTATGTGAACTGTGAACTCCCAGATGTTCAAGCTATATTTAGGAAAGGCAGAGGAACTAGAGATCAAATTGCCAACATCCATTGGATCATCGAAAAAGCAAGAGAATTCCAGAAAGCATCTGCTTTATTGACTATGCCAAAGCCTTTGACTGTGTGGATCACAACAAAATGTGGAAAATTCTTTTTTTTTTTTTTTTTTGGAAAATTCTTCAAGAGATGGGAATATCAGACCACCTGACCTGCCTCTTGAGAAATCTGTATGCAGGTCAAGAAGCAACAGTTAGAACTGAGCATGTAACAACAGACTCGTTCCAAACAGGGAAAGGAGTATGTCAAGGCTGGATGTTGTCACCCTGCTTATTTAACTTGTACGCTGAGTACATCATGTGAAATGCTGGGCTAGATGAAGCACAGGATGGGTTCACAATTTCCAGGAGAAATATTAATAACCTCAGATATGCAGATGACACCACGGTTATAGCAGAAAATGAAGAAGAACTAAAGAGCCTCTTGATAAAAGTGACAGAGGAGAGTGAAAAAGTTGACTTAAAACTCAACATTCAGAAAACTAAGATCATGGCCTCTGGTCCCATCACTTCATGGAAAATATATGGGAAAACACTGACAGATGGGGAAACAGTGACAGACTATTTTTTTCTGCTCCAAAATTACTGTAGATGGTGACTATAGCCATGAAATCAAAAGACACTTGCCCCTTGGAAGAAAAGTTATGGCCAACCTAGACAGCATATTAAAGTGTGGAGACATTACTTTGCCAACAAAAGTCCATCTAGTCAAAGCTATGGGTTTTCCAGTTATCATGTATGGATGGGAGAGTTGGACTATAAAGAAAGCTGAGCACCGAAGAATTGATGGTGTTGGAGAAGACTCTTGAGAGTCCCTTGGACTGCAAGGAGATCAAACCAGTCAATCCTAAAGGAAATCAGTCCTGAATATTCATTGGAAGGATTGATGGTGAAGCTGAAACTCCAATATTTTGGCCACCCAATGTAAAGATCTGACTCTTGGAAAAGACCCTGATGGTGGGAAAGATTGAAGACAGGAGGAGAAGGGGATGACAGAGGATCAGATGGTTGGATGGCACCACCGACTTGATGGATATGAGTTTGAGTAAACTCCGGATGTTGGCGATGGACAGAGAGCCTGTTGTGCTGCAGTCCATGTGGTGACAAAGAGTCAGACATGACTGAGGGACTGAAGTGAACTGAACCAAATAAGGTGTATTTTTCAAAGTATTGAAAAGTAAAAGTGTTAGTTGTTCAGTCCTTTCCAACTCTTTGCTACCCCATGGAGTATAGCCCCCCAGGCTTCTCTGTCCTTGGAATTCTCCAGGCAAAAATATTGGATTGGGGACATTCCTTTCTCCAGGTCATCTTCCCAACCCAGGGATAAACCCTGGTCTCATGTATTGCAGGCTGATTCTTTACCATCTGAGCCACCAGAGAAGCCCAGCAGGTGAAATGAAAAGACTAGTAGTTCTACTGGAAGATAAAGTGTATTTTTCCTGTATTGTTTTTGTTTTGTGTGTCTTGGTTCCTGAATGTGTATGTTTTATCAAATCTATAAAGTAATTAGCCTCCAACTAATAAAAATAAATGGGAAAAAAAAAAGTAAATGCTCTAGGAAGGAAAAAAAAAAAGGGGAAAAAAAATTCTACCCTAAGGTGGGATAGTAGCAAGGAAGGAAATTATTGCTTTATGGTAATATAAAATGCATGCTTTTTCTAGGTTTAGTGCAGTTATGTGACTAGCATATTTAAATTATTATCAGAAATGACCCAAGAATGTGTTTTGTTGGCCTAAAACAATAAAACAGCCAAATATTTTTACTAGCAAAATCGATTTATTTGGGAGGATCAGAGAACTGCAGTTCATCCTTTGCAACCACTGGTGAACCACAGCATGTCTGGTAAAGCAAAGTAGAGGAAACTCTTTCATAGAGAAGGGAAAGTTGGGAGGGACTATTATAAACAAAATGTCCATTGGAGGAAACTGAGAGTTCAAGGTATGGAGCTTTTTATTGGCTGAATTGTGACAGTCCCTCATTGGCTAAGCTGTTACTTAGAAAAAAGAAAATATTTCTCTTCTAGATTGACAACAATTCTAAACATATTCACAACATGAATAGCAAGCTAATTTGTTTCATATAAAATTTTTATTTGAAGGTAAAGGAGTAAGGATAGCCATAATATTCCTATAACTAAGTAAGTGAGATTTTTTCCTTTAAATTGTGAAGCTTGTTATAAAGCAACAGTAAATTAAGAGAGTGTGGTATTGGTGCAAAGAGAAATTAGACTATTCAGCTGTTTATTCCACATTTAGAGGGAACTTTGTAAATGTGAGGGGTGTCACTGCAGAGAAGAAGGAGAAAAAGCTAATTTAAAATGGTGTAATGGTGTAGAAAAATATCCCCCCCCACCACAGGGAAAATTGAAAGTGGATGTCTGTGTAATAACAAGCTGGTATCAATTCCATATAAATAAGGGGCTTTAGTATAAAAGAAAAAAAAAACTTTAAAGCAATGTTAGCTATTAGTAGTGTCTATGAAACTGGAGGTAGGAAAATGTTTTCAAGGAAACGTACATATGCTTCTTCCTGTAACATATATAATTGAAAACTGTAAAAGAAAAATATTGATAAATTTTACTACTTTAAAATTAACTTCCATTCATTAAAAGAAGCCATAAAGTAAATGAAATGACATAAATTGAAAATGCATATTTGCAATCCATCAAACTAATAAAAGATTAATATCCAGAATAAAAACATGATTCCTGATACTCAGTAAGAAAGACCAAAATAAAAAAAAATAAATAAACCACATAAATATGAAATTTTTATAACAAGCTTGCCTAGACACCTCATTGAAAGAAAAACATGACACATCAGTAATTACATGAATGTTCTATACCCATTTCCAGCATCAGTATTCACCATACATACCACATCTCCACACCAAAAAAAAAAAAAAAAAGAAAAACTGTTTACAAGACTTAAACTGTAGGATTATTATACTCCCTTTAGGCATGTGTTTTCTGATAGGAATAATATGGGGCATACATAATCTAAGACATGAACATTTTTCTATAATTAATAATGTGCATGTCTTTTGGACTCTGTGGGAGAGGGCGAGGGCAAGACGACATGGGAGAATGGCACTGAAACATGCATATTATCATATGTGAAACGAATCACCAGTCCAGGTTCGATGTATGATACAGGGTGCTCGGAGCTGGTGCACTGGGATGACCCAGAGGGCTGGGATGGAGAGGGAGATGGGAGGGGGATTCAGGATGGAGAACACACATACACCCATGGTGGATTCAAGTCAATGTATGGCAAAACCAATACAAAATTGTAAAGTAAAATAAATAAATAAATTTAATTAAAAAAATAATGTGCATGTGAACTAAGTGATATGTAAGACAGTGAATAGTATTCTGGTTTTTGATAGGGAAAAAATGAAAAAAAAAATCCAAGTATCCATTCACTAAAGAATAGCAGAATGAGAAGGAAATGCAACCCACTCCAGTATTCTTGCCTGGAGAATCCAATGGACAGAGAAGCCTGGTGGGCTACAGTCCACGGGGTTGCAAAGCTAAAGAACAAATGCTTTAGTACCAAAAAAAAGAATAGCAGAAAAATTATGGTGTTTTTATACAATAAAATATTATTCAATAATGAAGATAAATTAACTGCATTTTTATACACTATTATGAATGGCCCATGCATAATAATGTGTATCAGAACAAGTCACAAATTTATGCAGTATGAATCTGCTTATATAGAATCTCAAAACAAAAGCTAAGAAATACTAGAGAAAATGCAATTCATACATACAAGGAATATTATTCAGCAACAAAAAGGAAAAACAATCTATTACATGCAACTAGATGGACAAATCAAATTATTATACTAAATAAAAGAAATCCAAGCACAAAAGACTAGATACTGCATCATATGCAAACTACATTTTGGCAAAAGCCAAAATATTGGGATGGAAATCAGTTAGAGACTGCAGGAAAGAAGAGAGAATCAACCTCAAAAGAACCAGATGGAACTTTGTATGAGGATGGAAATGTTCCATATGTTCATTTTTTGTATTGGGTACATTTTGTATAAATTTAAAAAGCTGTCTATTTCAATAAAGCTGACGTTAAAGAAAACAACTGATGAGAATTCTGTGACCTTCCAGTGGTTAAGATTTAATGCTGCCACTGCAGGAGGCACAGGTTCGATTCCTGGTCAGGAAGCTAAGATTTCACATGGCCCAGCCAAACTAAGCTAAAATAAATAAATAAATAAAATGTATGAAGTAAATAAATGCATAAAAACAACTAAAACACAATATTCAGGAAGTATGTGTATGTAATCAAATCATAAATACAAATGAATTATAAGCTTATATTTATCATGATAGTAACTGATGTGAGGAATGAAAGGAAGATGGGCTCAGAAGAAACAGAGATTTTAAAGTTATGTTTGAGCTCCATTTCTTAAGGCTGTTTGTTATGAAATTGCATTATTATTACTACTACTATTAAGATTGTATTATATGTATGAACTACATATCACCCATAATGATATGAACTGTAATATATATATATATATATATATACACACACACACATATATATATGTATATATATATGTATACATATATATATATATATATGCAATAATTAGGATGGAGTTAAACAAAAATTGAGCCCTTTTTAAAAATACAATTATTTATTTATTATCGAATTAGTGAAGAGATGAAGCAAGGTTGTTCAAAAATTTTACCTAAAATAGATATAACAGTACACATCTATGAGAATGACTTAGAGGATGAATACCATGTATTAGCAAGGATAATAAAGGAACTCTCTCTCTCTCTCTTTTTTTTTCATTATGTTATAAAACACAGAGAATGAAATCTACCATATTCATAAATTCCAAGTGTACAGTATTGTTAATATAAGCACAATGTTGTATAGAAGTTCTCTAGAACTTTTCCATCTTGCATGACTGAAACTCTGTGCCCATTGCAAGGTAACTCCCAGTTTCTCTTCTCCACAAATGTTGGCAACCTCATTCTACTTTCCACTTACATAAAATTTGACTACTTTTCATATCTTATATAAGTGGAGTCATGTAATATTTGCACTCTGTGACCAGCTTATTTCACCTAGCATGTGGCCTCAAGATTTATGCATTTTTTAGTATGTAACAGGATCTTCCTTTTAAAGGGTGAATAATATTCTGTGCCACATTTTCTTTATTCAGTTCTGTTCAGTCACTCAGTCATGTCTGACTCTTTGCCACCCCATGAACTGCCGCATGCCAGGCCTCCTTATCCCTCGGCAGCTGCTGGAGTCCACCCAAACCCATGTCTATCGAGTCGGCGATGCCATCCAACCATCTCATCCTCTGTTGTCCCCTTCTCCTCCTGCCTTCAATCTTTCCCAGCATCAGGGTCTTTTCAAATGAGTCAGCTCTTCGCATCAGGTGGCCAAAGTACTGGAGTTTCAGCTTCAACATCAGTCCTTCCAATGAACACCAAGGATTGATCACCTGTAAATGGATGGACATGAAAGTTTTTTTTTAACCTCTTGGTTATTGTGAATAATGCTGAAATTAACATGGGAGTGCCAATATCTCTGAAATTCTGTTTTCAATTCTTCTGGATAAATATTCCAAAGTGGGATTTCTAGATCACATGGTAGTTCTATTTTTAATTTTTTTGAGTAACCCAATGCTGTTTTCCATAGCAGCTATACCATTTTACATTTCTACAAACAATACACAACAAGGGTTGTCTTCAGACACTCCTGCTAACATTATGTTTTAAATAATGAACATTCTAAGAAGTACGTGATGATACATAATTTAATTCAAAAAAATGTTTTTCTTTGATGGTTAATGATATTGAACATCTTTTCACATACCTATTGGCCATTTGTAGGTCTTTTTGAATAAATGCCTATTCAGTATTTGCCCATTAAAAAAAAATAGGTTATTTGCTTTTTTTTAATTGAGTAGTATGAGTTCCTAGTTTATTTTGGAAAGTTACCCCTTACTGAATATGTGGTTTGCAAATATTTTCTCCCATAATATGCTGTCTTTTAAAAAATATTTTTATTTATTTGACTGTGGTGGGTCTTCATTGTTGCACAGGCTTTTCTCTAGTGTGATGTCTTCGGCTTTGTTCTTCTCGATTATTTTGGTAATTCTGGGCCATTGGTGTTTCCATTTGAATTTTAGTATTTTTTTCTTTTTTCTATTTTTGAAAAAAAAAGTCATTGGGATTTTTATGAGGATAGCGTTGAATCTATAGGTGACTTTGTTAGTATGGACATTTTAACAATATTAAGTCTTCTCAACCATGAAAACAAATGTCTTTCCATTTATTTTTGTCTTCTAGTTTATTTCAGCACTGTTTGGTAATTTTCACTGGATGAGTCTTGCTTTCTTGGTTAAGTTTATCCCTAAGTTTCTTCCTATAAACAAGGAGGAGGGCCTTCACTAAGAAACCTACTGTGTTGGTCCCTGAGTCCAGGCTTTCAGTCTCCAACACTGTAAGAGATAAATGTTCATTTATACCATTTATCCTGTATTTTTGTTGTTGTTGTTATAGCACCTTGAACTGGCTAAACAGAAGGTATATGTTTTATTTGTTCATGTTTTTATTTAAATACTATTTTTTTCCAATTATTTTTATTAGTTGGAGGCTAATTACTTTACATCATTACAGTAGTTTTTGTCATACATTGAAATGAATTAGCCATGGATTTACATGTATTCCCCATCCCGATCCCCCCTCCCACCTCCCTCTCCACCCGATCCCTCTGGGTCTTCCCAGTGCACCAGGCCCGAGCACTTGTCTCATGCACCCAACCTGGGCTGGTGATCTGTTTCACCCTAGATAATATACATGTTTCAATGCTGTTCTCTTGAAACATCCCACCCTCGCCTTCAAAAACTATTTAAAAATATGATATAACTGAAAAATTGCAGAAGGTGAGTGTGATAAGGTTTCACCTCTAATTTATGCAACTAAAGTAACAGAATATCAAACAGTCTAAAAATGTAAGATTGAATAAAGGAAATTCAAAACAAACTATAATATCTGTAAATTCATTGTAGTCAAATTTCTTGACTTTAGATCTTTTCTATTCTAATACTCCTAATTGTGATGTAACCATTTATATGAAATGGAACAAATTTCTCTAAGTTAAATGTTACTTTAATCTATAAAATTCAATTATATTTAATAGCACTTCTATTCATAAAAGTTAACATGAACACGATGGCCGCCATTTTAAAAAAATATTTTTCTATCTGTATATGAGAATAAAGAGAATCTTAGCTTATTTACTTTTATTTACTGAACTTTTTCTAATTCTTAAAAATAATATACATATATATGCACACATACAAACATATATATGTACATATTTTTAAAATTAGCTGTGAAAATAATAATTTGTGCAAGGGCATTGGATAGACTTATGTTAAAATAGTCTGTTTCTTTAATTCTGTAGTTTTAGGTGGTTATCTGCATAACTCTGAATTGGGAGGGAAAACAATAATTCTATAATAACATCAGATTTTAAAAGAAAATATACATAATCACCAGTACTTAACACATAAACACTATTTAGTGATGCAATATGACATTTTTTATACAGAACATCTTTTCACCTAGGTTCTTAATACTGTTTATGAAATCAAATATATTACTTTCTAAGCTCTCACACAAGGTATCAGAATCTTTACATATTTTGCTTTCTTCTTGGGTATTTCTCTATTCATTTTATTTGTGATGAATTTCAAGATTTACTTTAAGACTCTGCTCAACTAAAATCTTTCAAGCTTTTCCAAATGTCATCAATTGAATTAATCATTTTCTCCTTTCTATTTCCAAAAAGCTTTATACTTAACTTCTTTGACTGTAATGAGATATGTGCAGTGTCTAGCCAATAGCAGGTCTTAATAATGACAATTATCTTTTGTGTTCTCTACTATGGTACTTTCCCAATATTAAATTGTTGAAAGATCTCCACTGTACTACTGTGACCTCTTAATGTCAGTCTTTTTATTTCCAGTGTTCAACTTAATGCCTAGAACATAGCTGATTATTCAATAAATGTTTGCTCAAAAAAAGTTTGCAAAAATAATGTGTTTAGAGTGACAAAAGAAGAAATGTTCAGAAGATGAATCACCTATGTTAAATGACTCACCATTTGGGGAAGAAATCTGATGGAGAAAAAAATTACATTAAAGATGAGCCTTTTATAAGTATGTGAATAACAAGTATTTGGAAGGAAACTTTTACATAAATAAAGACTATGAAATTCACATTTTTTAACAACATGAAGTAAGACAATCTGAGTGCTGTTTTAGTCAACTCACCTTAATTCTGTGAAACTTAATTGATATATATAAATGTATATATATATATGTGTGTGTGTGTGTGTGTGTGTGTGTGTATATACAGATATATCACACTGTGCTGGTGTTGTGATGTTTTCAAAGTTGAACAAAATTTTCTACTACTACTTAGGGGAAAACATAAATGCAGAAAGCAATAAAGAAAAACAAAGTACATTATTTATATCATTCTCTTCTATTTACTGGAACACAAGTTTATCTGTGAATCCAAAGAAAATCAGGCATAGACATTTCCCTTAAGTGACATTTGGTATATCTTTTGACAGTTCTTTAAGGGAAGTGAGATTAGAAGGATTACATTATTTATTCCCTTTCCGCACTTCCCAGGTAATAAATAAACAAATTGCATAGCTTCTACCTTAGATAGTTCTGTCAAGAATGAGAAGGATTTTCACATGGGGATTCATCAGAATGTGCAGGTTCTACAGCCATCTGATTACAGTAGCTGAAGCAATCCCTCTAATGCTACTACTTTCAGATTCTTTTTTATGCCTAGAAGTCTACCCAGTACATTATATGAATTAATCTATTCAAAGGCTACTCACTTAACCCTTTCTCACTTAGATATCTTCAGTGCCTTACTATGTAGGTATTTTATTTATGAACAGGAAGTAGATACATGTTTAGCTATATCTTGAATGATATATCAAAGTTATTAAAGATAAAATAACCATATGTCTTAACTTGCCCAGAAAGATTCTGATATATGCTTGTCAACCTGATGTAAGTATTAATAGCACGACTTTTTATTTTCCAAAGTGTCTCAGTTTGGGCAATAAATTATATGGTCACTATCCTTATAGACCTACTGGTGTTTCAGCACTTCTGAAACACTTCTTAAGCGGTGAGAAAGGCTTCATATATCATGACTTGACTAATTCACAGCCATTCTTTCTGGTCTAATTCCAAAGATTCCTACTCATATATTTTTGCACCTTGTTACAAAATTAGTAAATCTGAATTAAAATCTGATCATGCCACTCTTCTGCTGATAAAGTGTAAAAGGCTCTGCAAAATCTACAGGATGAAAGTTAAATCTCTTCTCTGCATGGAAGATATAAATAATCTGGTAATATCAAAATGTTTCTTGCTCCTTTCTTAATACTTACCTGTACATACACTGAACTCTAGACCTGTTAACTTTCTTGCGATTTGTCAAGCATGCCTCTTTCTGACTCTGCTGTGATTTTGCTCTTGCTGATCCCTATATCTGAAATTGACTTCAGTTCTTATTTATCTACATTCTTTCTCATTTTCATCTTTCTCATTCTCATCAACCTAGCTATAAGATCGTCTTTTTTGTCCAGAGTCAAGCACCTCCTCCTTAAACATAGTGGCATTATTACATATTTCTAAGTCTAGTACTTATAATGGGCTCTTCCCTGATAGCTTAGTTGGTAAAGAATCTGCCTGCAATGCAGGAGACCCTGATTCCATTCCTGAGTCAGGAAGATCTGCAGGAGAAGGGATAGGCTACCCATTCCACTATCCTTGGGCTTCCCTGTGGCTCAGCTGGTAAAGAATCTGCCTTCAATGAGGGAGACCTGGGTTCGATCCGTGGGTTGGGAAGATCCCCTGGAGAAAGGAAAGCTACTCGCTCCAGTATTCTGGCCTGGAGAATTCCATGAACTGTATGGTCCATGGGGTTGCAAAGATTCAGACACAACTGAGCGACTTTCACTCATTCACTTAGCACTTATAATATCCTTGAATTTAAAACTTAACACTTTTGTTTTTCATTCATAATGGGCAATTTGAAGGACTATATATTATTGTTAATGTTTTACTTTGCCAGAAATCACTGATATCTTTGACATACCAAGTACTTAATAAACAGTCCCAAAGAGTGAATAATTCTCTTTCTCTATTCCACTGATGGAGTTTACCATCTTCTCTGCAGGTGGGCTGCATTTCCAAGCAGCAGGATGCCCAAGATGATGAAAGCCAGGGGCCTCTGTTGGCTTCACACCTTCCATCAGAAGGAGTTGGGTTTCCTAGCAGCACTAGAGCCAGGCAGTAGACGTTTCCCGTGCTACATTTCTGGAACTGCATCGCCAGGCAGGAATTTAGTTCTGAGTCTTTTTTCACTCCACGTTGCTGAGGGAATTGTTAGGATATTTTCCTCTGCTAACTAACATGCTTAGATTCAGTGGGTTGCCTCATCTGATTTGAGGTGGTGAGACAAATATGTCTACAATGACCAAAAGATAATTATTGAAAGTTTAAGAAATAAGTGAATGATATTACACAGTTGTATTGAATTGTTTCCTTTAATATGAACTTAAATATTAATAGAAATAGTTTATATACAGAAATAATAGAAATGTTCTTGCAAAATTTCATGAAAAGATGATTTATTGATTTTGGAGTTGGAAAAACATTTAAAAAACAAACTAATTGCTTAGGTTTTTGATACTTCTGGGTCTTGTTGGGGGATAAAAAACTTTTGAAAGTCTTCAGTTTTTCTCTTCTCTGTTGATTTTTCTAAGTGAACTTGCAGTCCCAGCTCTAACTGTATTTTACACACTCCAATTTTAAGTTAAAAAAAAAAATCTTCAAAAGTCACAAAGCAGTCAGATCTTATTGATTGGAAGGTGTATTTTGAGGTGTGTTGGAGTATATATAGTATACACGTAATTCCTAGCTTCTTAGTCATCCAAGATAAAACACAAAATCAAACATCCTTCTCTGTTGGTTAAAAATATTTTTATCTATAATAGAAAACTTACAGCTAGAACATGGTTGGTAAACCTGTAAATATTCAGACGTGGAAGCTAAGTGCTATCAGAGTAAAATTTACAGTAGGCTGCCCAGCTATGTATAGTGTTAGCTCACTGTCTCATCTCTGTAACATTGAACTATTTTCATACCCAAAGGAGAAAAGAAAACATTTTCACAACTGTCACAGTCCATGGCCATATAAATAGGGAAATAATTAAAAACCACTTTTCAAACTGCCAATAAGAAGGCACTTAGGAATTTTTAGCTTCTTCCTAATCAACCCCCTTTTCAGATAATTATTTTCTTGATGGATGTCAAAGCAAATAGTTAAGGGCTGGATAATGGTCATGTTGTAATGATTAACTTTCAGTTTATATATTTTGATATTCAAATAAGTTATTAAGAAACACTAAGTATATTTAAAATTTTTGTAACCATATGATTGTAGTTTATTTCATAATGCTTATGATTTTCTTCAAGGAATTTATACCTATCCAAAAATATCATCAATCTTATTTTCTCAATAGACAAGGAACTTGAGTACAAATAAACAATCTGAAAAAATATGAAGTAGGGAACACAAAGGAGACAGAAATTTTATTAATATCCTCAAACTGACTCAAGGTTGGCTTTAGCTATCACGTGTAAGCTAGCTGTAGCTATCACGTGCACACTTTGCTTTTAAGAAACTAATAGCAGATTCTGAAAGTGCTAAAAATAAGAGATTACATTTAATCTACAAGAATTGGTGCTAATGCTGCAGGCTTGATTCTTCCATTGTTCTTCAACTCATAGGCTTGGTATCTACACTAGAATCTGGGGATTATTGTTTAATTATTGATAGGGCCTATATAGGGTTCATTGTTAAAATGGCTCCTTATGTTGACCTCACAAACAAAGGATAAAATCACAGTAACCCTTGAGACTTTCCAAATTGTCCAAACGACATTCTGTTTTCCTTCTGGTTCCTACCTTCTCAAGGCTACAAGACCGGCAGATTTCAGACCTCCAGCTACATGACTGCAGGACTCAGCTACAGGCTAAAAATTAACCATCCTTTCAGAGAATTTTTCATTGGCAGAATATAAGAAAGACACTCAGAAAGGGAGGTCACTGATTCTTCTCACGGGCTAGTCACCCTCTCATTTTCCCTCTAATAAATTTCCTTTTCTTACCTGACTGCCCAGCTCACTCTCTTTTATTCCACACTTGCCTTACAATTATATTCTCTAGCCTTGACATAACACTGACATTAGTGTAACTAACTTGTCTTTCTTCTATTGACCAACTCCAGCAAAATGCCCTTGAGCTAATGTAAAACAGAGTGTATGATTATATGCTCACATCTATAATAATGATTCTGGTATTATCAAGTTAACTTGATTTTTCTAAAACTTTATGGAAATTTCCAAACTTTCTCTTTCTTGAACTAATTAAGTAGCATGATACATTATTGCAAGCTATTATGAGTATGTGAAATTAGTATGTTCTATTCCTCTGTGATTTAAATTCCTAGCATTATGGAACAGAATCTGAATTTACAGTAATATATAATAAATCCTTAGCACATTAAAATCTTTCGTGTTTGACTAGTTATTCTTGTTGCCAGAATTATTATTGAAGTGGTAGGAAAAATGTGAATCAAACTTTTTGAAGCCTTTTCTAGACAGACATTTATTACATATACTTTGGAACTACATTGTATAAGTTTTATAATGCAACTTTTTTAAGTCATACTAAAGTTATGACAAAATTTTTTTCTGTGAGAACCTTACCACTTTCAAACAGGGATTGAATGATAAGCAGTTATCTTTGATTGTTGTGCATGAGTATTCTGGACATATTTCAACTTTTAAAAGAGAAACATAGTTTTATGTATTTGCATATTGTTCCAACTTATTTTTCAAAGTAATCATGCTATATAATATTATGTAAGTTAGCTGTAGAGAGATATGTTTGAACATCTTATTCATCTCTGGGATTGTAATATATAGCATATACTTTGCAAATGTACATCCTCAATAATAATTTGTTAAATGTGTGATGGCTTGAAGGAACATGAGTTTTAATTTGTATATAGTAGAGAAGCACAACAATTAAATAGTTTGAGAACATTTTTGTGAGAATTTTACAAGGGTGGAATTGTAGGGGGAAATCAATGGGGGGAAGACATCAAGGAAGCTCTTGAAATAATGTAAATGCTAGATGAAGAGACTCTAGATTAGAGAGATTGTCCAGAAATATGAATATGAATATGAATTCCCAAAATATGGCAAGGGACTGTCAAGAAATTGGATAAGAAAACCAAAAACAAATCTATTAAATGTAGATTAAATATAACAAAAGATTGGCAATTAGTATTCCTTTTTTACTCTATGGTAAATCTGAAGAGTATGAATTTTTCTTGCCTGGAAAATTCCACAGACAGAAGAGCCTGGCTGGCTACAATCCATGGGGTCGCAGAGTCAGACATGACTGAATGGCTGATGGAAATTTTCTCCATCACCCAAATCATAAACTGTTTGAGTACAAGGACTTTGTTTTCCCATATCTCTTATCATGCATGTCTTATAATAGTTTCCTACTTATTTTCATATAAATATAAAAAAAACACTATAGAATGTCTCAGGGACAAGAACAGAACTCAGAACAATTATGTTTTAATGTTTGAGAAAATCCTTGAAAAAGCAGCAAAGTACCACTTATATAGGCACAAGGCTTCTATGCCAACAGTGTTAAAAATAGCTTTGTTTACGTACTTCAGAATGTTCAGCAATCAGTATCCAGTGATGGTGGAGCCATTCTTCCTCATTCCTGCTTGGCACATGTCTTATACCTGTGGAGTTATGAGAGAAAAATCAACATTCCATTTTAATTAGCAGCTGAATGTAATTGTTTTAAGGAAACTCAGAATGTTGCACTGTTCCTGCATTTTGAAAATTGCCCATACCTGAATGAGAACAATGAGGAGACGTGAAAGGTCCTTATACAATCCTCAGCTGATTAATTGACTTAGAGTTTGAGACAGCTGTGCAGGCAAACCGTTTTGCATCTGAATATAGCATTTTATGAGACTACATATTTTTGGTAAATAAACCTGAAGAAATGCTACACCTGTGCTCTGCGAATGTTGTCAAGTTTCTTAGATGGAAGTTCATTTTGATTAAAATGTATCATCACAAACTTGAGACAGATTGTTGCCTTGGTATTGTCCCATGTGTTTGGGAAGCATAAAATGCTCAAATGAAGTGTTCACCAAGTCTTGAAAATGATAATGACAGAAAAGAAGCATCACAAAATTTTGGGAGAAAGATAGGAAGATTTTTTGTTGGAAAAAAAAAATTCAGTACACAGAGTAAAAATGCAATTTTTGTAGTATTGTGAGGTTTTTAAATTAACATTTGTTCAGTAGAGCCTCTAAGTCTCTGCAGTTCAACAAAAGACCACAAGGAACTGAAACAGAGAAGTTTATTACAGGTGGTGGAGGAAGTACACACAGTGCAGTCTGAAGGGTCACAAGTAGACAGACTGCAGCAGGACCTGTGGATTTTATTAAGGTCTGTGAGTAGATGCTTTGGGGTTCCTAGGCTAAGGCTGGATTGATCAGTACAAACCAAAGAGCAGGTTTTGCTAAGCTACTATGGGACATGCAAGAGGAAGGCTCTAAGAAATGGAGGAGACTGCTTATCACAAGGACTACTGTGTGAGTCCTGTTAGGAACTTACATTACTTGTGACTGTGGGCTGTTATCTGGGGGATGTGCCTGAGGTGGAGACTAGTGTCACTTCAAAGCCCCTGCCAGGCCTCTTGTCCACACTAAATGGGTATACTGAGGCAACAACATTATAAAATAATTTAGGTAAACTCTCATAAGTAGGCTTAAGCAAGTAGGTTGAAAGGGGGCAAAGTGATGTGGATCTAGAAAGTATGACTGGGTTCAGGAGTTACCTAGGTTCAGACACCTCCAATGCATTACTTTTCCTTGTGACCTTGACCAAGTTCATTTATCTTTTCTCTAAACTTTTGGTTTTTAATCACTAGTACCATAAATATACTTACTGTGAAGATTTTATATTGAATAAAACAATGTGTTACCTCTCTGACTTACTGTGGTCCAAATACGCCTAACGTAATCTCTTAAACCCCTTAAAAGCACAGAGATTATTTTAGCTAGTTATAGAAAGGGAAGCCAGATTCAAAATGTGAGAGGGGTTTATGTGAAGGAGGCTTTCCATGTGTGGCCTTTGATCAGGAGGATCTGTAAAATAAGGACCTAGAAGCTGAGAACAGTCCCTGATTAAGAAAATTAGAGACTTTAATGCTAAAATAGCAAATAATTGAATTCTGCCAATAATAGAAATAGGCATGGAAGTGAATCCTTGCATAGAGTATAGCCTTGTTGACAACTTGATTTCAGTTTGATAGACAGAGGCAGAGAAACTAGTCAAGACTTCTTGTACATCTGACCTGCCATGCTATGAGATAATAAATAGGTATTGTTTTAAATATCTACCTGTGGTAATTTATCATGAATCAAGAGAAAACTAACATACCTTTTATAAGTTTCTATTATTGTTAAATTCTCATCTTGTCTATAAATAACCTTTAGATAATCATTTTCCTCTAAACTTTGAAGATGTCATTTCATTTTTTGTTTTGCTTTTTTGCAGAAATGGGTTTGTTTGTTTGCCTTCTGTTTCAAGAGGTTGAGTTTGGAATTTGTGTGTGTGTGTGATAAGTGTATGATTTTTATCGACATGATCTTTGGTAGTCATATAGGCTCAAACACATTCTAGGGGCAAAAAATAAAATCTACATTTTCTTACTATCCTCCCCAACATCTTATCATTTTGATGCCCTCTTTTACATCTTCATGTTCATCCTTTTGCTGTTCATTGTGGTTATTCTCAGTTTCACAGAAGTGTTTTTTTTTTTTTTTTTTAATCTGTGTACAGGATTATTGAAATGATTTACTTTCCAATTGTAATTTTCTCTTTCCTATAGATTCTTCTTTTAGAGAAGATCTTTCAATATTTCCTTTATGATAGGCTTAGTGTTGCTGCATTGTTTTAGTTTTTGCTTGTCTGAGAAATTCTTTCCCTCTATTCTATTCTAAATGATAATCTTTCTGGGTAGAGTATCCTAGGTTGCAGATTTTTCAATTTTATGACTTTGAATATATCTTTATACTGCCTTCTGACCTGCAACAATTCTGTAAGGAAATAAGCAGATAGACTTCTGGAGATTCCCTTATGTTTAACTCTTTGTTTTTCTTTTGCTACCTTTAGAATCTTCTATTTGTCTTTAAGTTTTGCCCTTTTTATTATAACACGTCTTGGTGTGGGTCTGTTTGCATTTATCTTGTTTGGAACCCACTGTGCTTCCTTGTGAATCCATGCAGGCAATGTCCTGCCCTCTGTGAGTGTGAGCACAGGGAAGAAATGCTACAGTCTGGGTCCTCTCTCCCCTTGTGCATCCCCATGAAAATGGCAACTGGTCTCTAAGGCTGTCCTGACTTCCTCTGCATACACCCTCAGTTGCAGTCACACTTCAGCTTGGGAATTTCTCTGTCACAACATATCTAAATAGCTGTATTGTCATTAAATGCTGACTTTATAAAGGAAGGGGAGTTTTCAAATTGA
Source organism: Odocoileus virginianus (assembly GCF_023699985.2). NCBI lineage: Eukaryota > Metazoa > Chordata > Mammalia > Artiodactyla > Cervidae > Odocoileus > Odocoileus virginianus. The sequence continues at coordinate 18,756,727 of NC_069704.1, forward strand.
ACTTAGTTTCATGCTCATTTCCAAGGTTTTGTTTATTGTTCATTATCCAGGCAAAATAAATGAAGGATCAGATCAGTAGCAATTGGTAGGTGTCCATAAGGCAGCTCCATCTTTCCTGCCATATGCATCTAAAAATCTGTGCTATTATGTTTACTTTTAGTATCTGAGGACATTATGTGTTTTTTTGGCATATCTGTGATGATTTTATAAAAAGTATTTTCTTAAGTATTGTTTTGATAATTTTGTATTGTTTCCACATGGAGAGTTTTTCAAGACATCCAGTTTTCTGAGCAGATATATAAGTAGAAAATGTCTTGAATATGATTTAATTTGTAAGGTAGGTAATGCAGAAGCAATGAAGACAGTAAGCATAATGAATAGCAGTCCCATTTGCATTTTTAAGTTGTTGTTCAGTAGTGTGGGGAGTAAATTGAAAGATGTAGGACACTGAGGTGAGAATGAAAACCTCAGCTAGAAAAACAGTATTATAGACAGAAAAGAAAGGAAGATACAAGAGAATCTTGAGTGCTAAACTCAACAAGAATTTGTAAATTGTTGGACTTAAAGAGAAAAGGAGGTGGTTAGATTTTTAAATAATTTCTTACTTGTATTGAAAGTTTGATAGATTTTCTTCTAACCAAGACAAAAAGGATTCAGAGAGAGGTAGACTGAGGGATAGTAGTGACACAGAAGTAACTATTTTAGTAGGGATGTTTTGAGATCAGTTGCATGGAGACAGAAAATTTCCACTAGACATTGGCATTGCTGATTTAAAACTCAAAAGAGATTATAGCCAGAGATATATGTATTTTTTAAAAAGCAACTATTAACAAAAGAAAAACTTAGCTTTATTCCTGGGTGATATTAAACAGGCAGAGTTTATAGCAAACAGAGAAGATGAAAACCATGGGTCAGATCAGTTAATTGTTATATTGCAGAACAGGGTTTAGGCTTGGGGAAAATGACAACTTTCAATAATATGCTCATTTCATTTCTGCCTACTAGTTTCTCTTTTTTAAATGCCATTGATAATGGAGAAAAGCCTAATTCCCTACACTGTTACATCATGTGTTGTTGCTGTTCAGTGACTCTGTTGCTATCTGACTCTGTGACTTAAGGGACTGCAGCACAGCAGGCTTCCCTGTTTTTCACCATCTCCCAGAGCTTGCTCAAACTCATGTTTATTGAGTCAGTGATGCCATCCAACCATCTCATCCTCTGTCATCCCCTTCTCCTCCTGCCTTCAATCTTTCCCAGGATCAGGGTCTTTTCTAATGAGTCAGCTCTTTGCCTCAGGTGGCCAAAGTATTGGAGCTTCAGCTTCAGCATCAGTTCTTTCAATGTATATTCAAGGTTGATTTCCTTTAGGATTGACTGATTGGATCTCCTTGTATTCCAAGGGACTCTCAAGAGTCTTCCCCAACTCCGCATATCAAAACATCACTTCTTCGGTGCTCAGCCTTCTTTATGATCCAAATTTCACATCCATACATAACTACTGGATAAAAAACATAGATTGGACTATAATGACCTTTGTTGGCAAAGTAACATCTCTGTTTTGTAACATGCTTTCTCAGTTTTTCATAGTTTTTCTTCCAAAGAGAAAGTGTATTTTAATTTCATGGTTGCAGTCACCATCCTCAGTGATTGCAGAGCCAAAGAAAATAAAACGTGTCACTGTTTCCATTGTTCCCTCTTCTATTTCCCATGAAATGATGGGGCCAGATGCTATGATCTGTGGTTTTAAATGTTAAGTTTTAAGCCAGCTTTTTCACTCTCCTCTTTCACCTTCATCAAGAGGCTCTTTAATTTCTCTTCCCTTTATTCCATAAAGCAGTGTCATCTATGTATCTGAGGTTATTGATATTTCTCCCAGCAATCTTGATTCCAACGTGTGCTTCATCCAACCTGGCATTTTGCATGTACACTCTGCATATAAGTTAAATAAGCAGGGTGACAATATACAGCTTTGAATTACTCCTTTCCCAGTTTAGAACCAGTCTGATGGCCCATGTCCAATACTAAGTTTTCCTTCTTGACCTACACATAGGTTTCTCAGGAGGCAGGTGAGATGGTCTGATATTCCTATCTCTTGCAGAATTTTCTACAGTTTGTGGTGGTTCATACAGTCAAAGGCTTTAGCATAGTCAATGAAACAGAAATAGATTGTTTTTCTGGAATTTTCTTGCTTTTTCTATGATCCAATGGATACTGGCAAATTGATCTCTTGTTCCTCTGCATTTTTTAAATCCAGCTTAAACATCTGAAGTTCTTGGTTCACATACTCTTGAAGCCTTGCTTGGAGATTTTTGAGCATTACTTTTCTAGCATGTGAAAAGATTGCAGTTGTGTGTTAGTTTGAACATTCTTTGGAATTGCCCTACTTTGGGATTGTAATGAAAACTGACATTTTCCAGTCCTGTGGCCACTGCTGAGTTTTCCAAATTTTCCTGCATACTGAGTGTACCACTTTAACAGTGTCATCTTTTAGGATTTGAAATAGCTCAGCTGTAATTCCATCACCTTCATTAGCTTTGTTAGTAGTGATGCTTCCTAAGGCCCACTTGACTTCATACTCCAGGATGTCTGGCTCGAGGTGAAGAATCACACCATTTTGGTTATCTGGGTCATTAAGATCTTCCTTTTTTTGTGTGTGTGTGTGTCGTTCTGTGTATTCTTGGCAGCTCATTTAATATCTTCTGGACCTGTTAGGTCCATACTGTTTCTGTCCTTTATTGTACTCATCTTTGTGTGAAATGTTCCCTTGGTAGCTCTAATTTTTCTTGAAAAGCTCTCTAGTCTTTCCCATTCTATTGTTTTCCTCTATTTCCTTGAACTAATCACTGAGTAAGGCTTTCGTACCTCTCTTTGCTATTGTTTGGAACTCTGCATTCAGATGGATACATCTTTCCTTTCCTCCTTTGCCTTTAGCTTCTCTTTTTTTTCTCAGCAATGTGTAAGGCCTCCTAAGACAACCAGTTTTCCTTTTTTGCATTTCTTTTTCTTAGGGTTGGTCTTGATCCCTGCCTTCTGTATAATATTCTGAACATCCATCCATAGTTCTTCAGGTACTCTATCAGACCTAATCCCTTGAATCTATTTGTCACTCCCACTATATAATCATAAGGGATTTGATTTAGGTTTTACCTGAATGGCCTAGTAGTTTTCCCTACTTTCTTTAATTTAATTCTGATATTTGCAATAAGGAGTCCATGAACTGAGCCACACTCAGCTCCCAGTTTTGTTTTTGTTGACTATATAGAGCTTCTCCATGCTTGGCTGCAAAGAATATAATCAACCCTTTTCAGTATTGACTATCTGATGATGTCCAAATGTAGGGTCATTTCTTGTATCATTTGAAGAGGGTGCTTGCTATGACCAGTGCATTCCCTTGGCAAAACTCTGTTAGCCTTTGCCCTGCTTCATTTTGTATTCCAAGGCCAAACGTGTCTGTTCCTCCAGTTTTATCTTGAGTTCCTACTTTTGTGTTCCAGTCCCCTATGATGAAAAGGACATCGTTTTTTGGTGTTAGTTCTAGAAGGCCTTGTAGGTCTTTGTAGAACTGTTCAACTTCAGCTTCTTCAGCATTACTGTTTGGGACATAGACTTGGATTACTCTGATGCTAAATAGTTTGCCTTGGAAATGAACGGAGATTGTTCTGTCATTTTTGAGATAGCACCCAAGTACTGTGTTAGGTTGGGTACATGAGACAAGTGCTCGGGCCTGGTGCACTGGGAAGACCCAGAGGGATCGGGTGGAGAGGGAGGTGGGAGGGGGGACTGGGATGGGGAATACATGTAAATCCATGGCTAATTCATATCAATGTATAACAAAAACTACTGTAATGATGTAAAGTAATTAGCCAAGAGAAAAAAAAAAAAATAAATAAATAAAAACACATTCCACAATTTAATTTCAGAATATCACTGTACTGCCTGGGAAAAATAGAAGGTTGTCGGTTTTAAAAGTTGCAACCTGATCTCCCTTAAGAACATTTTATACCTAAATAATCTTTGGAAATGTATTCTACCTGATTACTCAGATGCTTAGTTCTTTTTCTCACACTGAAATCAAATTGTACATTTCTGTGGACAGTTACATTTGATTTCAGTTATATACATGTGTATATATATATAAATATATAAACATATATATATATATATAAAAACACCAAATATAGGATGTTTTTCGTAGAAACACTTTGATCCCATGCTTGTTATGAGTTCTTTGATAAAGAATTGCAAGAGATTTTGCACAAGAAGCAGAATAATTCACCCAAGTGCTAAAAATACATTGAAAGCATTTTCCCCATCCGTAATTCATTAGAAATAGTATTCAGAAAATATTGAAGCTATGAAATGAGGTAAATATTATAACATTATGTTAAAACTGTAGGTGACCTAATTCAGGTAACAATACCAAGGATTTCTCTCATCATATATGTTTTGTTTTGTTTCATGGTACACCTCATTTGCAATATTGCTTGGAGGATACTTTAGGATAAAAGTGTAAAAGCTGCCTTCTGCTGTGGTCTCCAAATCTTCTTTGCATACACCCTTTGTGAAACCTTAACTATTCACATGTTTTCACAAAATAGCTTCCTCTACTTATTACGTTCCAGGTGAATATATTTTATACTGATGAATGAAAGCTTCTTTCACGAGTAACAATGCTCAACTCACCATAAACAGTGTGGTGAAGAAATACCTGTATGTATCATTTTAAACTAAGAACAGTTGAATTTACAAATGTGTTTTACAAGACAAATCTTTTATCACTACATACTCTTTTGGTATTCAATATGATGTGGTGGTATATTTCTGATTTGCTCTGTAGTTGGTTAGAATTAATTTCTGTTTATTAACTACGATGAGTTTATCAAGAAGGAGATCCTTGAGAGAAAGACAAGAGTGCAAGTTACATATTTGATTCCAAGTACACTGGAAGGACTGATGTTGAAGCTGAAACTCCAATACTTTGGCCACCTCATGCGAAGAGTTGACTCATTGGAAAAGACCCTGATGCTGGGAGGGATTGGGGGCAGGAGGAGAAGGGACGACAGAAGATGAGATGGCTGGATGGCATCACCAACTCAATGGACATGAATTTGAGTAAACTCCGGGACTTGGTGATGGACAGGGAGGCCTGGCATGCTGCGATTCATGGGGTTGCAAAGAGTCGGACACGACTGAGCGACTGAACTGAACACTGTTAGAGATATGTGCAAGTAAAACAGAACAGGAAAGTAGTCAATCAAGGATGATTATCAAATCAGTTACCACTAGGGGAAAAAACCTCAATTCAGCTTTGACATTCTGGGAAACAGTAAAGAACATGTCCTAAAGTTACAAGAAATAGAGCACATGTGGGGATCTGTGTGTATCGGACAACTCTCCTTCTGTCATATGTGTAGACATGCTTCCAAAAGAAATTTCAAATTCCTGCACTTCCAGGTTGCCTGCTGTGGCTTAGTGTGCTCCTTCAACACTTGGTTGGAGAGTCTCAGGTTTTCTAATAATCCCCATGATTATGCAAGGGTGAGTGATGAGATGATCTGGGCAAGGTACTCTCAGTATTCCCTGTATGTGCATTCTTGCAAGTATATCTGTGCATCTTTTTTATTAAACAGTCACTCATTTTGAAATTTTTTTGTAAATCAAGAGTAAAAATCAATGCTATCAATAATTGCTGTAATAAGTGAAAGAATACAACAAAATTATACCTTAATAAATAGACATAAAGTTTAAGAAGAAGGGGATGACAGAGGATGAGATGGTTGGAAGACCTCATCGACTCAATGGATATGAGTTTGAGCAAATTCTGGGAGACAGTGAAGGACACGGAAGCCTGGTGTGTTACAGTCCATGGGGTTGCAAAGAGTCAGACATGACTGAGCGACTGAATAGTACTTGCATGGTTATGACATGCAGAAGTTTAGTTTGGTATATTAACCATGCTTTAGTGCCAACGTTGCTGCCAGTTCTTCAGTCTAGAAATCACTATATAAATAACAGATATGTAGGGCTTCTCTGATAGGTCAGTTGGTAAAGAATCTGCTTGCGATGCAGCAGACTCCAGTTCAATTCCTGGACTGAGAAGATTCACTGGAGTAGGGATAGGTTACCCACTCCAGTATTCTTGGGTTTTCCTTGTGGCTCAGCTGGTAAAGTATCTGCCAGCAATGCCAGCAATTGAAACCAGGAAATCTGATTTCAATTCCTGGGTTGGGAAGGTCCAATGGAGAAAGGAAAAGCTACCCACTCCAGTATGCTGGCTTGGAGAATTATATAGTCCCAAAGATTTGGACATAACTGATTGACTTTCACTTATTTCACTTTCACCATAGCCAGTGAGCAGTTTTCTTATTTCTTCCAAAGTTAGTTATTGGTCACTGTATATCTAATTAGTTCATACTCAAACAGCAAATTATATAGTGATACTGCCTCCTTGCATTTAGTGATAAATCCATGTCTTTTTTTTTTTTTTTTAATAATAGTGGGTAGTCAAAAGAAGGATTGGCCAACAAAGATGAAAGTGCAGCAAGAAACAAAGTGTGATAAAGTTGAAATTGAAGTTGGAATTGAATATAAATGAAGTTCATCAATGAAACAGATGACCATGAGAATGTTGGTCCTACCATAGTTTGAGAGGCTCTAGACACAAGGATAGAGGAACTTAATAAAGGAAATAAATGAGAAAGTGCTTGTGTGAAGAAAGAGAAGACATCACAAAGGAAAGGATGCCAATAGAAAACTTCACATTAAAATAATTCTTGGAGATATTTCTTGACATTCAAAGTAGAAAGAATAAAATGTTGGAAGCTAATCAAAAGTTAGGAAGAATATAATAATTCACCAAGACATAAAAAAGATGTTCACATTTATCACAAGTAATACAATGAAAAGGAGGCAAGCACTCCTCAAACCATTCTTAATAAGTTTTTACAAAGAAATATAAATTTAATTATAAATGTTTCTAATATTTGAATTTTCAATGTATAAGATAAATATTGGGGCTTTCCTGGTAAATACTGGTAGCTCAGTAGTATAGAATCTACCTGGCAATGCCAGAGATGTGGATTCAATCCCTGGATTGGGAGATCACCTGGAGAAGGAGATGTCAAACCATTCCAGTATTCTTGCCTGGAAAATCCCATGGACAGAGGAACCTGATGAGCTACAGTCCATAAGGTCATAAAAGAATCAGACATGACTTAGTAACTAAACAAGATAAATATTATTTTTACTATTTTTATTTTCCTATATGTGTACAACTGACAATATAATAGTTTTTAATGCTTTGACAAACAATTTCAAAGTTCATGAAACGATTATGAAATTTTCCATTTACTATTAAGGTCTCTTCACTTGACTTAACTCTGTACCATTATTTTTGTGGTACTACACTAATATCCAGCAATGTGCAAGTGCCTGCGTGCATGCTAAGTCACATCAGTCATGTCTGACTCTTTGCAACCCTATGGATTGTAGCCTACCAGGCTCCTCTGTCCATGAAATTTTCCAGGCAAGAATACTGGCATGGTTACCATTTCCTACTACAGGGGATCTTCTCGACCCAGGGATAGAAACCATGCCTCTTACATCTTCAGCATTGGCAGGTGGGTTCAACTACTGGTGTCACCTGGGAAGCCCAGTGCAAGTGTCTAAGGATCCATATATTGCTATATGTTTGTGTTCTATACATATGTCAATCAGTTCAGTTCAGTTCAGTCGCTCAGTCATGTCTGACTCTTGGCAACCTCATGAATCGCAGCACGCCAGGCCTCGCTGTCCATCACCAACTCCCAGAGTTTACTCAAACTCATGTCCATCGGTCGGTGATGCCATTCAGCCATCTCATCCTCTGTTGTCCCCTTCTCCTCCTGCCCCCAATCCCTCCCAGCATCAGGGTCTTTTCCAACGAGTCAACTCTTCGCATGAGGTGGCCAAAGTATTGGAATTTCAGCTTCAGTATCAGTCCTTCCAATGAATACCCAGGACTGGTCTCCTTTAGGATGGACTGGTTGGATCCCCTTGTAGTCCAAGGGGCTATGTGCATATAAATGAATGTAAAGACAGGTCTAATTGTTTTCCATTTAAATAATTTTCAAACTCAAATCTCTTTCGTAGTAAGTTTTTAATGGCTTAGTGTTTTGGGGTCTTCCCAAGTGGCACTGGTAGTAAAGAACCTGCCTGCCAATGCGGGAAACACAGGCTCAATCCATCCTTTGGGAAGATCCCCTGAAGGAGAGCACAGCAACCAACTCCAGTATTCTTGCCTAGAGAGTCCCATGGACAGAAGAGCCTGGTGGGCTACAGTCCATAGAGCTGCGAAGAGTCAGACACAACTGGAGCAACTTAGCACACATGCATGCATTTTGTTGCACATATATTTGTGTGTTCCATATGAACATATAAGCATGTATTAAATTACATTATGGCTTATTTTTTTTTACTGGTAAAATTTCTACTACCCAAAATTTTCAGTGAAATCTTTGTTCTCGTTGTTCAGTTGCTAAAGGCATGTCAAACTCTTTGTGACCCCATGGAACAGTTGCCCGCCAGCTTCCTCTGTCCATGGGATTTCCCAGGTAAGAATACTGGAGTGAATTTCCATTTCCTTCTCCATGGAATCTTCTCAACCCAGGGTTCAAATCCCAGTCTCATACATTGGCAGGCAGATTCTTTACTGCTGAGCCACCAGGGAAACAATTTTGTATATAGTAGTGTGTATATGTTAATTCCAAACTCCTAATTTCCAGCCCTCTCTTTCCCCTTTGGTTACTGTATGTTTGTTTCTTAAGTCTATGAGTGTTTCTGTTTGTAAACAAGTCCGTTTGTATCATTATTTAAATTCCACATATAAAAGAAAAAAAATTCCACATATAAAAGATATGATATTGTATTTGTCTTTCTCTGTCTGACTTATCTCACTTAGTATGATAATATGTTGTTCTATCAGTGTTGCAACAAATGGCTATTGTATACAGTGTTACAATAAACATTGGGGTGCATGTATCTTTTTGAATTATGACTTTCTCTGGGTATATTCTTAGGAGAGTGATTTCCATACAAATTTAAAAGGTATTTTCCTCTAGTTCTGGAAAGAAATGCCACTGATAATTTAAGGGATTGCATTGAAGCTGCAAATTGCTTTGGGTGGTACCGTAATTTTGACAATATAGATGCTTCCAATCTAAAAATATGGTCTTTCCATCTATTTATATCATGTTTAGTTTCTTTCATCAGTGTCATAGGGCTTTCAGAGTACAGATATTTTGCCTCCTCAGATAGCTTTAATTGTTGTTGTTCAGTTCTCAGTCATGTCCAACTCTTTGTGACTTCATGGACCACAGCATGGCAGGCTTCCTTGTCCTTCACTATTTCTCGAAGGATGCCCAAACTCATGTCCATTGAGTCGGTGATGCCATCCAACCGTCTCATCCTGTTGTCCCCCTCTCCTCCTGCCTTCATTCTTCCCAGCATCAGGGTCTTTTCTAGTGAGTCTGTTCTTTGCATCATGTGGCCAAAGTACTGGAGCTTCAGCTTCAGCATCAGTCCTTCCAATGAATATTCAGGAGTGATTTCCTTTAGGATGGACTGGTTTGATCTCCTTGCAGTCCAAGGGACTCTCGAGAGTCTTCTCCAACACCACAGTTCAAAAGCATCAATTCTTCAGCACTCAGCCTTCTTTATAGTCCAATTCTCACATCCATACATAACTACTGGAAAAACCATAGCCTTCACTAGATGGACCTTTGTTGGCAAAGTGATGTATCTGCATTTTAATACAGATGCATCTACCAAGTCTAACTTGGTCATACTTTTTCTCCCAAGGAGCAGTGTCTTTCAATATTATGGCTAGGTCACCATCTGCAGTGATTTTGGAGCCCAAGAAAATAAAGACTGTCCTGTTTGTATTTTTATTTTTATTTTTCCTATCTACTTACCATGAAGTGATGTGACCGTATGCCATGATATTAGTTTTTTGAAAGTTGAGTTTTAAGCCACCTTTTCACTGTCCTTTTTCACCTTCATCAAGAGGCTCTTTAGTTCGTCTTTGCTTTCTACCATTACAGTGGTGTTATTTGCATATCTGATATGCAGATAGGTTTATTCCTAGGAATTTTATTCTTTTTTGATGAGATGACAAATGGGATGGTTTCATTAAATTCTCTTTTTAATCTTTTTTTGTTAGTGTGTAGGAATGCAAGAGGGTTTTGTGTATTAATTTTGTATCCTGTGAATTTACTGAATTCATTGATGAGTTCTAGTAGTTTTCTGAGAGCATCTTTAGGATTTTCTATGTATAGTACCATATCATCTGCAAATAGTGACAGTTATACTTTTTCTTTCTAATTTGGCTTCCTTTTAGTTCTTTTCCATCTCTTTTTGCCATGGCTAGGGATTCCCAAAACTATCTTGAATAAAAGTGGTGAAACAGGATATGCATGTCTTTTTTCTTATCTTAGAAGAAATGTTCTCAGCTTTTTACCATTGAGTATGATATTAACTATGGGCTTGTCATAAATAGTCTTTATTATGTTATGTTCCCATTATAACCAAATTCTGGAGAATTTGTGTTATAAATGGGCTGAATTTTTGTCAAACTTTTCTGTGTCTATCGAAATGATCATATGGTTTTTATTTTTCAATTTTTTTAATGTGGTGTGTCACACTGATTGACTTATGGATATTGAAAAATTCTTGCATTCCTAGGGTATATCCCACTTGTTTAGGATGTATGATCCTTTTAATGTATTGTTAGATTTGGTTTTCTTATGTTTTGTTGAAGATTCTTTGTCTATATTTATAGTGTATTGGCTTGTAATTTTCTTTTTCTGTGATACAATTGTTTTGGTATCACGGTGAGGGTGGCCTCATAGAATTAGTTTGGGATTGTGCCTTCCTCTGCAATTTTTTTGGATAGTTTTAGAAGGATCAGTTCAGTTCACTTCAGTCACTCAGTCATGTCTGACTCTTTGTGACCCCACGAATTGCAGAACACCAGGCCTCCCTGTCCATCACTAACTTCCAGAATCTAATCAAACCGATGTCCATTGAGTCGGTGATGCCATCCAGCCATCTGATCCTCTGTTGTCCACTTCTCCTCCTGCCCCCAACCTTCCCAGCATTAGGGACTTTTCCAATGAGTCAACTCTTCGCATGAGACGGCCAAAGTATTGGAGTTTCAGCTTCAACATCAGTCCTTCCGATGAACACCCAGGACTGGTCTCCTTTAGGATGGACTGGTTGGATCGCCTTGTAGTCCAAGGGACTCTCAAGAGTCTTCACCAACACCATAGTTCAAAAGCATCAATTCATTGGCACTCAGCTTTCTTCACCATCCAACTCTCACATCCATACATGACTACTGGAAAAACCATAGCCTTGACTAGATGTACCTTAGTTGGCAAAGTAATGTTTCTGATTTTAAATATGCTATCCAGGTGGGCCATAACTTTCCTTCCAAGGAGTAAGAGTCTTTTAATTCCATGGCTGCAATCACCATATGCAGTGATTTTGGAGCCCCCCAAAATAAAGTCTGACACTGTTTCTACCGTTTCCCCATCTATTTCCCATGAAGTGATGGGACCAGATGCCATGATCTTAGTTTTCTGAATGTTGAGCTTTAAGACAACTTTTTCACTCTCCTCTTTCACTTTCATCAAGAGGCTTTTTAGTTCCTCTTCACTCTCTGCCATAAGGGTGGTGTCATCTGCATATCTGAGATTATTGATATTTCTCCTGGCAATCTTGATTCCAGCTTGTGCTTCTTCCAGCCCAGTGTTTCTCATGATGTACTCTACATATAAGTTAAATAAGCAGAGTGACAATATAGAGCCTTGATGGACTCCTTTTCCTATTTGGAACCAGTCTGTTGTTCCGTGTGCATTTCTTTTTTTTTGTTTTTTTTTTTTTTCTTCCATTTATTTTTATTTGTTGGAGGCTAATTACTTTACAACATTGCAGTGGTTTTTGTCATACATTGAAATGAATTAGCTATGGATTTACATGTATTCCCCATCCCGGTCCCCCCTCCCACCTCCCTCTCCACCCCATCCCTCTGGGTCTTCCCAGTGCACCAGGCCTGAACACTTGTCTCATGCATCCAACCTGGGCTGGTGATCTGTTTCACCCTAGATATACATGTTTTGATGCTGTTCTCTTGAAACATCCCACCCTTGCCTTCTCCCACAGAGTCCACAAGTCTGTTCTATTTCTAACTGTTGCTTCCTGACCTGCATACAGGTTTCTCAAGAGGCAGGTCAGGTGGTCTGGTATTCCCATCTCTTTAAGAATTTTCCACAATTTATTGTGATCCACACAGTCAAAGGCTTTGGCATAGCTGATAAAGCAGAAATAGATGTTTTTCTGGAACTCTCTTGCTTTTTTTGATTATCCAGCAGATGTTGGCAATTTGATCTCTGGTTCCTCTGACTTTTCTAAAAGATAGGTATTAATTATTTCCTAAATGTTTGATGAAATTTGCCTGTGATGCTAACTGGTCCTGGGCTTTTGGTTTATAGGAAGATTTTTACAGTTTCAATTTCAGTTTTGTGATTGGGCTATTAGTATTTTTTTTTCTTCCTGGCTCAGTCTTGGAAGATTGTACTTCTCTAAGAATTCTATTTCTTCTGCTGCTGCTGCTGCTAAGTCACTTCAGTCATGTCTGACTCTGTGTGACCACATAGATAGGAGCGCACCAGGCTCCCCCATCCCTGGGATTCTCCAGGCAAGAACACTGGAGTGGGTTGCCATTTCCTTCTCCAATGTGTGAAAGTGAAGTCGACTCTTAGTAACCCCATGGACTGCAGCCTACCAGGCTTCTCCATCCATGGGATTTTCCAGGCAAGTGTAATGGAGTGGGGTGCCATTGCCTTCTCCACTATTTCTTCTAGATTGTCTATATTATTGGCATATAGTTGCCAGTACTAGTCTTATATGATCCTTTGTATTTCTGTGTTGTATGTTGTAACTTCTCCATTTTCATTTCTATTTCCATTGATTTGAGCATTGCCTCTTAGAATAGAATGGGGAAGACTAGAGATCTCTTTGAGAGAATTAGAGATACCAAGGGAACATTTAATACAAAGATGGGCTCAATAAAGGACAGAAATGATAGGGACCTAACAGGAGCAGAAGATATTAAGAAGAGGTGGCAAGAATAAACAGAAGAACTGTACAAAAGAGATCTTCATGACCCAGATAATCATGATGGTGTGATAACTCACCTAGAGCCAGACATCCTGGAATGTGAAGTCAAGTGGCCCTAAAAAGCATCACTATGAACAAAGCTAGTGTAGGTGATGGAACTCCGGTTGAGCTATTCCAAATCCTGAAGGATGATGCTGTGAAAGTGCTGCATTCAATATGCCGGCAAATATGGAAAACTCAGCAGTGGCCACAACTGGAAAAGGTCAGTTTTCATTCCAATCCCAAAGAAAGGCAATGCCAAAGGATGCTCAAACTACTGTACAGTTGCACTCATCTCACACGCTAGTAAAGTAATGCTTAAAATTCTTCAAGTCAGGCTTCAGCAATACATGAACTGTGAACTTCCAGATGTTCAAGCTGGATTTAGAAAAGGCAGAGGAACCAGAGATCAAATTGCCAACATTTGCTGGATCATTGAAAAAGGAAGAGAGTTCCAGAAAAACATCTATTTCTGCTTTATTGACTATGCCAAAGCCTTTGACTGTGTGGATCACAATAAACTATGGAAAATTCTGAAAGAGATGGGCTTACCAGGCCACCTGACCTGCCTCTTGAGAAACCTGTATGTAGGTCAGGAAGCAACAGTTAGGAATGGACATGGAACAATAGATTGGTTCCAAATAGGAAAAGTAGTACATCAAGGCTCTATATTGTCACCCTGTTTATTTAACTTATATGCAGAGTACATCATGAGAAACGTTGGGCTGGAAGAAGCACAAGCTGGAATCAAGATTGCTGGGAGAAATATCAATAACCTCAGATATGCAGATGATACCACCCTTATGGCAGAAAGTGAAGAAGAACTAAAAAGCCTCTTGATGAAAGTGAAAGAGGAGAGTGAAAAAGTTGTCTTAAAGCTCAACATTCAGAAAACTAAAATCATGGCATCCGGTCCTATCACTTCATGGCAAATAGATGGGGAAACAGTGGAAACAGTGGCTGACTTTATTTTGGGGGGTTCCAAAATCACTGCAGATGGTGACTGCAGCCATGAAGTTAAAAGACGGTTACTCTTTGGAAGGAAAATTATGACTAACCTAGACAGCATATTAAAAAGCACAAACATTACTTTGCCAACAAATGCCCGTCTAGTCAAAGCTATGGTTTTTCCAGTGATCATGTATGGATTTGAGAAATGAACCATAAAGAGGGCTGAGCATTGAAGAACTGAAACGTTTCTACGTTGGTGTTGGACTCTTGAGACTGCCTTGGAATACAAGGAGATCCAACCAATAAATCCTAAAGGAAATGAGTCCTGAATATTCACTGGAAAAACTGATACTGAAGCTGAAGCTCCAATTCTTTGGTTTTCTGATGCGAAGAACCAACTCGTTGGAAAAAAACCCTGATGCTGGGAAATATGGAAAGCAGGAGGAGAAGGGGATGACAAAGAATGAGGTGGTTGGATGGCATCACCAACTCAATGGACATAAGTTTGAGCAAGCTCTGGGAGATTGTGAAGGACAGGGAAACCTGGCGTGCTATAGTCCATGGGGCCACAAAGAGTCAGCTATGACTGAGCAATGGCGACAATGGTGGATATACTTACCCTGAAAATTGTCAGTATTTTTTAAAATTTATTCATATTAAGCTATACAGTTTGCTTTCTTTAGCTGCGTTAAATTTTTTAATTTGTAATATTTCTATTTAGTTAAAATATTTTTAAAAATCCAGTATGTTTTGTCACTCTATAGGTTACTTATGATTATAGTTTTAATTTTCAAACATATCATGAGTTTCTTGGTATCTTTTGGATATGATTCCCAGTATATTTGCATTGAAGATAGAATACATACCAACATGTAAACCATTTATTTTAACATGCTTTTCTTCCCATTTGTGTGATCTCCTTTCAAGAAAGTTTCTTCACCAACACATCTGATCTTGGGCAACTAGTGACCAATCTCTGTAGATTTGTCCTTTTCCAGAGTTTCACAAGAATGGATTACAAAATACATTTGCTTTGGATCTGACTTTTCTAGTTATTGAATAGGAGTTTATCTGGCACAGTTTACTTAAATTCAGAAAAAAATTGTTCTCCTTAATAATTTTCAATGTCTCCTTGATAACTTTAAAGTTTAAATTACATATACTATAAAATTCTTTCATTTTAAGAGTACAGACTCATGTGTATTAACAATAATAACACTTATGTAACCAATTCACAATTTAAGTAATAAAAATTTTTCATCACTTATAATGTTCTTTTGCAGTAAATCTCCCCATCCCTACACACAGACTTCGTGGGTCTGCTTTATATCACTTTGAAGGAATATTTACTGTTTTTCCATTTCATTTACATTTCAGTTCAAGTAATTTGGGAGAATTATTATTATTATTATTTTTAACATGAGCATTC
This sequence comes from Odocoileus virginianus, assembly GCF_023699985.2. NCBI lineage: Eukaryota > Metazoa > Chordata > Mammalia > Artiodactyla > Cervidae > Odocoileus > Odocoileus virginianus. The sequence goes on from NC_069704.1 coordinate 18,772,304, forward strand.
ATTTGTTTAAATACCATTGTCGAGAGACTATTTATTTAATCTTTGTTGAAGTAACTTGATATTTTGTCAAAAATCTATTTGTAAGTAAATATTCTATTCCATGTGATCTATAAATCTATATTTACATTATATAAAACTCTCTTGAATATTTCTTTCTTCCCAATCATGAAACAAACACCATTTAAAAAAAATAATTTATTGTTTCTACAGTTGCAGATATTTTGCAGATGCCTTTTACCAGGTTGATTGAGTTTTCTTTTCTGAGGTGATGGGATGGAAAATATTTAGCATTCAATCTTCTGGAAGTAGAGTGAAAGTCATGATTTGTAGCATTTGTCAGTTTCCATGTTTCCAATATGACATTAATTGAAATGCAGAATTACTGAAAGTTTAAGGGTCAGCTCTTGGGTTAGCTCCTGCATAGCACTGGTTCCTAGGTTACTGGAAACTTTTATTACTCTCACTGAATGAATCTATATTTAGAAATGGTATATCTTTTTTAAATAAGTTGACTTCTTCTTACTATGCAATATCACTCTTTATCTTTTCAGATAACCACTTGCTTTAGTGAATCATCTCAGTCAATTTTCTACAGTTTAGTTTTATTTCTTCCTGTATCTTTTGATTTCTGATATGCTAAACATTTATAAAGCTTAAAGGTATTGGGAGTATTTATCAGATCACCTAAAATATGCAGAAGAAGAAGTGTGACCATTTATTCATTAATTTTCAATATATGCCTTTTAATAACTAAAGTGTTATGACTATACATTTTCCTCTGATTATAGCTTTAACTGTTACCTATTTCTCATTATAAACCCATTAGTTTGTAAAGTTTAGTTTTTATTTCCTCTTTGGGAGGAAGTCCACAAAGCAGCAAGATTAAAACCAGGGAATGTTGCCTGAATATATTTATCCTTAATAAATTTGCTTTATGTTTTTCTTATGTCTACATCAAACATTTTTCTACATTTTCCATAGTAAAGATCATTGGTTTACTCTGTAGTATAGGAAAAAGTGAGTAGTTTATACAGAGCTAGATGCATGATTGTCTAATTGATTACATTAAGTTTCCTTTATCCAAACATATTTATTTACTAGAGTTGATTGATTCTCATTAAGGGAAATTGGCATATTTCACCCTAATTATTTTTAAATCAAGACCAACATGTATTTTTGACATATTTTGTTTAATATTTCCCTAATATATTGTTTGATTTTTTCAATTTTAAGATTTTTAGAGTAGCTTCATGTCCATCTGAATTTCCAAAGTACCTCTTATACATTCAGCATGTATATAATTTCCAAAGAAATATGATTTACTTTGCAAATGTTTGTCAGACTACAGCCATGTTCTAATCTTAACTACATCCTAGAGTGTCTCTTCCCTTGATAGTGTATTTTAATCCTTTGCAGATGGTGAGGATTGCCAGCCAAGTTGTGGACTTGTCATGTAGTTGATGCTCTAAAATATAATCATGTTAAGGAGGAAGAAAGTATGTAATACATTATTACAATCTTTTTTAAAAATACTGTCAGGCACTTCTGGATACAAAATGTGCCTAATTTACAGTTTTATTTTCCTCCTCCAAATGTTTCCTAATGTCTTGCCTTTCTGTAATTCTTCCTTCTTAATAATTTTGTTAATATTTTTCTTGATTTTCTATAGTTAGATCATCCTACCTCAAATTGTTCTAGAAAATACTTTTAGTACAAGGATCTGTAAGCAAAATATTAAATTAAGGATCATTCTTTAAAGAGTAAAATTTTGTGGAAACCTCAATTTATTACTTATTACACAATGGATCTCCTTCTCAAGAATATAACTCCCCTATTTGCCAGGAATTTTAGAATAAAGCAAGATTTAATTTGCCTGTATATACCTCTCTAACACATATTTTTAGATGAGAAATATTTGCTTATCTTTTCTTGGTAAAGTATTAATTTGCTCAGATGTCAGGATGATTTTGAAACAGAGAAGGGGAGGAACTACTTGTCTTACCTGATTCCCTATAGGGTCAGCGACACAACTCAAGTTGCCACTGCAGAAAATATTTTTAATATGACATTCTAAATGTTCTTGGTAATTGTTTAGTTAAGCAAGTACAGTAATTATTTTTTTTCTCTGTTGGTCAGGGTAAAGACTATTTTTGATGGGGAGAAGAGATATAAAATATCCAACCTGCCACATTTATACTTTTATTCACTATGTTTTTTTAAGTTTACTTTTTTACAACTTTCACTCAGAGGATTTTACACTGTGTTTGGTATTGGCAAAAGCTCGATAATTTCCCAGCAGTTATGGAAGTACAAAATAATACTTCCAACCTTTAAGACCAAACACTTTGGTAAATACCACAGATGCCAAATTACTCTAGCAGGTGCTAAATTGCTGCTAGTGTATCACCTTGGGATATGATGAAGATAAATGGAGTACTATGCATTTCCCCAGTATTCCACAATTACTGGAACACCTGTGCTAAATGATGTGGTGCTAATACACCATAAACATCCTCACAATGCACAGAGGACCTCCTAGTTTCACATTTCAACTTCCTAAGCAGACCTCAACTTAATGTGGGTGTTTAAAATGTATCACCTATACTTGACATTGCAACTGTATAGTGATGTATCAGTATCATATCACTAATAGCTGACTTGCTTCTCTCTCTCTCTTTATACCCTTACCTTATTAATTTTAATATCTTCTTCTATACATTTTTATCTCATTTTTGCTATAGGAATATATGTTTTTCTTTGCTTCAAGTGAATCATCTTCACACCTTTGCTTTAATATCAAAGATCGATATCATTGTCAGTAATGCTGGATGTCATTAGCACTAAAATTCTAGCACCTCTGCTTTTTTAACAAATCACCTTTCACACATATAAACCCTCATATGTAATACAGAGGTCTTAAAGATGACACTAACATGCTAAAGGGAGATGTCTACAAATATACAACGTCAGTTATGGACCTAAGTCTATTTTTACCAAATTAAGTATTAAAAAAACAAATAGCTATGTGTGTATGTATCAATGAGCCTAGTTACTCATCCATAGTTACTGTGAATCAAGATTCTCCTAGTCCTGAGAGCAAGAGGAAAAGGAGGCAACAAGGGATGAGATGGTTGCATGGCATCACTGACTCAATGGACATGAGTCTGAGAAAACCCCAGGAGATGGTGAAGGACAGGGAAACCTGGTGTACTGCAGTTCATGGGATTGCAAAGAGCTGGACATGACTTTGCAACTAAACAGCAACAGTTCCTGTTACAGACTATTTTTAACAGCTTTATTGAGATGCAGTTCACATAACATATAATTCAACATTTGAATGTATATAATACAGTGTTCATAATATATTTACAGGATTGTATGGCTATTACCACAATCTAATTTTAGAGTAGTTTTGTCCCCTAAAAATGGAAATCCTCTACCCCATAGCAGTTGTTTCCCATTCCCCCCACACACTAACACCTCCTGTCTAGGCAGTCACTAATCTATTATGTGTGTCTATAAATCTGCCTTTCCTTTTATTGTTTTAAAGATTCTATCTTTACTCTTCAGCAGTTTTAACTTTATAAGCTTAAATGTGGATTTCTTTGTTTTGACACCCTTCCAAACTTGGATTCATAAAATTTTGTAATTTGTAGTCTTACATTTTGTCATGTAACAAAAGTGAAAGTGAAAGTTGCTCAGTAGTGTCTGACTCTTTGTGACCCCTTGGACTATATAGTCCATGAAATTCTTTAGGCCAGAATACTGGAGTGGGTAACCTTTCCCTTCTCCAGGGGATCTTTCCTACCCAGGGATCAGCCCGGATCTCCCACATTGCAAATGGATTCTTTACCAGCTGAGCCACAAGGGAAGCCAAAGAATATCGGGGTGGGTAAGCTATCCCTTCTCATGTTACAAAAACCATCTTCAATTATTATGTCTGCCTCACTTGTTCACTCTCTCTTTTAAACTACATCTGCTTTGCCACTATGTGTGTATACCTTCACAGAGCTCATTTAAAAAAAAAAAAATATATATATATATATGTATATATATATATATATATTTACTTGGCAGTACAAGGTCTTAATTGTGGCATGTGGAATACTTTGTGGCATGTGGGATCTAGCTTCCCAATGAGGGATTGAACCCAGGTCCCTTGCGTTGGAAGCCTGGAGTGTTTGCCACTGGACAACAAGGGACGTCCCACCCATCTTATACATTGAGTTCCCATAGTACGTTTTGCATAGATCCTGTCACTATATTTTACATTTCATGTTTCAGTCTTGAGATGTGTCTTATATCTAATATTCTGTCTAGATTAGGAGCAGTAGCGGGAAAAGCAAGGGAAATTCGGAGAAACTGTACATTTTGTGTAGCTCACAATCCAAAACATTTTTTATGGATTTATTTGAATAACTTTCACAGTTTTCAACCTACTCTGAAATGACCACAAGGGGATCACTAATGAATCTAGAGCATTTTAAGCTCTTATCTCCAAAAGTATGTATTTTGAGTTTGTATTTATTTATTTATTTTTGGATCTTGATTAGAAAATAAGAAGCTCTTGTGACTTTCCATAAAAAAATAAACATGCAGAAAGGCATGAAATACTTTATCATAATGTCTTCCATTGCCTTTGAAATCTGAATTAATTCTTGTAATGGATTCAGAAGCCATTTAGGCTTATCCAGAAAGTGATGATTCCTCAAAAATGATGATACATAGTATTGACAAGGTTAAAAAAAAATTTTTTTTAATTTAAAAAGTATCATCCTGAATCCTTAGATATGGACCCAACAGACCCTAATATAGGCAACAATTAAAAAGTAATTTTTAAATATTATTTTTAAAAATTTGCTAGTGAACTATAGTACCTGAAAGTTGCACTGTAAATTTGCCATTTGGAATGAAGAATGCTGAGATGGAAAGTTTATTATTATAAGATTTTTTTTTCTAAATTCCGTATATATGCGTTAGTATACTGTATTGGTCTTTATCTTTCTGGCTTACTTCACTCTGTATAATGGGCTCCAGTTTCATCCATCTCATTAGAACTGATTCAAATGAATTCTTTTTAATGGCTGAGTAATATTCCATGGTGTATATGTACCACAGCTTCCTTATCCATTCATCTGCTGATGGGCATCTAGGTTGCTTCCATGTCCTGGCTATTATAAACAGTGCTGCGATGAACATTGGGGTGTACGTGTCTCTTTCAGATCTGGTTTCCTCAGTGTGTATGCTCAGAAGTGGGCTTGCTGGGTCATATGGCAATTCTATTTCCAGTTTTTTAAGGAAAACTGTTCTCCATAGTGGCTGTACTAGTTTGCATTCCCACCAACAGTGTAAGAGGGTTCCCTTTTCTCCACACCCTCTCCAGCATTTATTGCTTGTAGACTTTTGGATAGCAGCCATCCTGACTGGCGTGTAATGGTACCTCGTTGTGGTTTTGATTTGCATTTCTCTGATAATGAGTGATGTTGGGCATCTTTTCCATGACTGATGCATGTCAATGTATGACAAAAACCACTACAATATTATGAAGTAATTAGCCTCCAACTAATGAAAAAAAAATATTTTTTTTCTTTATATACCTACAAGGACATAGAATAGCATGAAATCTATAGAATTTTCTTTGAATAAGGTATTTACTTGTATTTTCTTGAAGGCAAACACTCTTCTCTATAGAAAATGAGTAATAAGGTCAGTGTCATAATCTCAAGTTTAAAACATTAGATAAAGAGGGCAGCTTACCCATCTACTTTTCCTCACCCATCAATTCACTCAACAGATGTTTACAGCAATGCCAAATGACTAACATTTTAACAGCCAATCTATTATATGAAATTATTGGTTTGGGGGGTCATATAAAGGTCTATAAGCAAACAAGTAAAAGACTATGAGCTGAGCTGTCAGAACAAAACCAACAAAACTATCCTGAATTTTATCATCATAGTGCTGCTTTTTTTATCTGAAGAAAAGTCCCATTAAAATTCTGAATGAATTTTAATGGTATAATCATGCTAAAAAAAGACATGAGTCAAAATAACCACCTGAGACTGTTGAACATCTTCGACTAAAACAGTAATGAAGTGAAAATAAGTGGAGGATTCAATTCTAGCCTGAGATTAAGTCCAAGATTTTAATAAATGAATAATGAAAGTGTTTGCCTAATAATAATCAATTCTTCCAATAACAGGTTTGCTGTCAGTATATAATCA